>NC_134493.1:15256324-15866324 GCF_040206685.1 Ascaphus truei
GCAGCATAAAATTCATAAAGTTCCATGTGTCTTTTTTTTTTAAAGGAGCTCTTTTTTATAGGTACTGAGGAAATGGAAATATTCAATTTACAGCCTCTAACACGTGAAATCAAATAAAGCACAAATCATGTGTCAAAAATCTGGCTGGGTCCTAGAAAAATACATACATATCCTAGTACACATTTCTTTCTGTTGAAGCTCTTCAAGTCTACAGTATGAAAATAAATGAATATATGGTATAGAAATCTCCACATGTCTATTTGTGATTGAATATTTCTTTTAAACCTTTCACTGCCAGCAGGACCTGCAGCACAATGTGACAAAAGGGTTTATGGTAAATACAAAAGCGTAACATTTATTAAGAAAATAATAACTATTGACTCCTAACATTCTGTTCATAAATCTGCATGTTTGTTTTTGTTTTTCAAGTCATATTAGAAACAGTCAGGGATCATTTGATATCTCATCATCCATTATTACATTTATTTTTTTGTAATATTTGCAATTATGTTAGAATTTTGGGGGAAAGGCAGAGCTGCACCTTTAGAACCTCACTGTAACTAATGAACCCACCATGGGACGTGTATCAATGTAAAGAAAGTGAGATTAGAAGTTTGTTTGCAATTATTTTATTCTTTTGTCTCAGATGGGCTGAAGGAGTGGCTCAGTGAGTAAATACACTGATTCTGAGAATAGACAGCACTGAGTTTAAAGCAGGGGAGTCTGGTTCAAATCCTGGTTTTAGGATCTTGGGATCTTGTGACCTTGGGTAAGTCCCCTTATTACCCTGTGCCAAAAAATAGATTGTAAGCTCTATGGGTCAGGGACTCATACCTGCTAAAATTCTATGTGCAGTACTGCGTACACTGTCAGTGCTATACTAGAAAAAAAACTATTCTACTAATATGTAAGAAAGCATTTCCTATAAGTGATCCAAATTCTTCACCAGTAATACCACACCACCCCCGACCTAGAATAATTTTTATCATGGGAACCGGCAGTACGCGTAGCCAGTACTCGTAGCCCCTGAGGAAGACTATTGTTGGGTGAAGTCGTGGAGTACTGAGTGGAACTTTGCTGGCGACATTTAGAGAGGAAGACTGCACCAACCAGCCCAGTGTATGCTGTGACGGCCGTGGAGCAGATACTGTAGCTGTGTGGAGTATCATCTATCCATATGACCCAGGGTGGTCTAAATGTTTGCCACAAAGACACTTACTTAAGTGGAATACTTTGTGTTTTTAATATTAAAAGCAGTATTATACTATTTTGCTTTTTCTTCTATGTATGTGGATTTCCCTTCCTTTCGTATGGAACATTATTGGTGTTGATCCGGAGTATGCATCTGGATAAGAAAGTTGGTAACTTATAACAACCACAACGCTCATATATTACGTGGAATACGTGAGTGCGAACTTTACAGAATCTTCAACATTTGATCATATTGTTGTTTGACATTATTGCACTATTTTGGTGTCTTCATTTACTCTCTTCTATGTCCTGATGAGATTTGCGCACCTGTTTTCTTCGTCAGTTGCTGGTTGGATTTGGTCTGAGTCCTGTATCAGGAGCTGCACTCTTTAAGGACAATATATAAATTGTTTATTGCCAATTTTGTTTAAAGTGGTGTTATTTGCGCTTAATTTTTTGTTATCACTAATACCCGTACCTTGTTTACAAAAGTGAAGGACTCATCCCCAGATGCCATCATGTCAAATCTCCCAATTATTGTTTCCCATAATTGCAACCTGTAGCCTGATGCAGCAGAACAAACACAACGCACCAGTCAGGGAAGTGGCTATTAAATCAGCCACATGTGAGAAGGGGGTGGAGCTATAGTGCCATGTCAACTGAGAGAGCATGCCATGGCCAGGTTTCTAAAAGAGGGGCTATATCTGTAGGTCACTCCCCTACAACTCACTGTTACAAGTCTGATACGCTAGGTATGGGAGTTAACCATTTACTGGCCACAAATAGCACCAATAATATCAGCTATCCTGTTTGATAAAATAGAGGTTTGGAATTGTTTGCCTTCAAGGCCAGCTAACATTGAACGTACAGGCCCGTACAATCTCTGAGGAACAAATAGCAGATAACTTTGCTGTAGAAAACAACAAAGTGAAGGGTGATCCAAAGTATTTATCCAAAAGTCAATATTTATTACAAAACAAATATTTGTCACAGAACCATTATACGGGACACCGTATATTAAAGGTTAAGCCAACTCATTGCCCCTACCAATTAAGATGGTGACCCGGTATACAGAATCAAAATGGTAATCTCTAGGCTGCAAAATTAGCTCCCAGTCCTGCTATATTGTGTAATCTGAAAAATATCTGTCGCAGGGTTACTGTGTAATCTTTACTATGTTGATAAGGCACTTGTTTCTCTATATTTCTAAAATCATTGTATGCTTGGTCCACTAACAATTGTCAAGTGGCCAACATAGTCAGAAGGCTAGCCTTTGTTTGGGGCCAGGTGCAGTGTCTGAGCAATGGTGAGTAGGTGAAGGGTGAGCCCTCTTGCTGGGGAGATACATACGCGAAAGGGGGAGCATTGTTCTCTCTCTGTCAGTCAGGCATCTACTTCTGTGGGAATATGGAGCTGTAATTGGGGACCAAGGCCTTGGTTCTAGCTATGTTGTCTCAATTCCTTTTGGGTAGTTCAAAAAACCCATGCTCCAAAAGTCCCATCCTCTGGGGCTTTCCTCTGGCACTGTCAAAGCTCACTTCCCTGATTGGTCCATCCGGTCAAGCCCGCGGCTCCTTATTGGCTCAGCAAAGGACCGTTTCCACGCTGTTTGGTAAGCACCCAGTTCACCATGATTTCAGATGTAGGCCGATGTTCTATACAATCCGATGTCGATCAGGGCTCCACAGTTATTCATGGTTGGTTTCGGTGACCAGAGACCACCTGGAAAAGTGAACTGTAGACGAGAGGTGGTTATCCCTTTTTCCTGGGATGGATGGAATGAGATGGTATCAAGTGTAAGTTTGCTTTGTCAGTGCCCTGCAACAAGCAAATCCATAATCCCCTGTCTTGGTGAGTTATTGCCTTGTTTTGTACATTGTGTGAGTCCCTGTTGGCTCTGGTCAGAATAAATCTTTGTTTATTTAAGACTCTAATTCTGCATGTATTGTGATCCCTATAAAAGTCTGTTCTACCTTGACAGACTTTTTTATGATGGCACACGTGGAATCACCAGGGTTGGTGCATTTCAGAACTGAGAGGGACTTGATCTTGAGACCGCAGAAAAGAGAGTTACAGGAGCATCATGCCAAGAATGAGAGATAACTTAGTCAATGGGAAAGCGACAAATGATTACTAGCTGTTACCATTGCTGGACAAAGAAGGAGTTGGTCTCCATGTGTGCAGAGATTGGAGTGTCCACATAAGTGTTATCCAAGACAGAGATCCTCTGCGACTTAGTGCAGTACGAGGCAGAGAAACCCATGGTGTTTGTAAGTCAAGGTGTATTCTGCACCTTGGCTCTCACCTCACCAATTCGAGATGCTGCCAGGTCATCGAGCTCAGTGACACTTGGAGAGATGTTGGCTAACCTGGGACCCAACGCAACCCTGGAAGAGAGAATGGCTGTTATCTATTCTATGCGTGGTAATTGAGGCTTAGACTGCAGCCAGTCTCCTCTTCAACCCTCACTGGGGTGTTTGGACTCTGCAGGCAGCCAGTCCCAGTGGCTGGCTTATAATAGTTTCCAGAAGCTTTATAAGTGTCACATACAGCACACTGGTGAGCACATTACTTGCATATGGGATAAGTGTTAATATATAGTTATCTAGCTGACCCCCTTTCACCATCCACAAAGGTACCTCAAATTAACACTATCTCCCCTCAATCCATCCCAATATGGAATCTGTCACGAACAGCACACTTGTGAGCACCTGACAATATTCATCCACTAAACCACCTAAGAAACCTGCAGACTAAAATATATATCCAGCTGCAAAGAAAGAAGTGCAGAAAAGAACCTCCTATGGTGAAGTATGTCTTTATAAAGTATAAATCAACACAATAAAACTCCAAAATGGACACTGACAAACAAAACTATGTAAGTGCGCATATGTACACAAAAACCTGGCTCCTCAGTCCTGTCTTCCGATCTTGGCACACTGTCTTTTTTTCTTTAAGATACCTTAGATGGCGACAAAAAAAAGCATTTGATGAGGCTTAATATTAAGTATAGATTCACTTATGTATTGCAAATAATGAGACCCAACTTGCTCACAATATTTCAAATTGTGAATACAATTATTGGGGAGGAAAGTTTGGAGGGGGATTTTTATGTTTCTCAAAAGAGCATGGGTTTAAAAAGGTTGAAAAACACTGCTTTAGATTAACCATTTGGTAAGTCATACATAATACCATGTGTCCCTGGATTGCATAAATCTAGTTTCACCAGCTGCCATGTCGATTGTTTGTAAAACACATGATGTATGTTACATCTGGGAGATATATATGTCCCCCAATCAGAGTTCTGATGTTGGAAACTTGGAAAAACATAGTATTCACATCCTCGTAAGGCTACGGCTCCAGTCCTCACTGCTGCACACGCACCTGGCATCCTGGCGGTTCGTGCACAGTTTAAAGCCGCGATTTGCGGTCTGTGGGTCAGCTGTAGGGGAAGAGAAGGAGATCCAATGGGGGGGGGAGCGTGGCATGGGGGCGGTCATGACATCACGCGGTTGGTTCACCCTCATTTGCTGAACCGCTGCCACGATGTGGCCAGCGCTCCGTCGCCACAAGAAAACTCAAAATTCTTGTCAGCAGAAAAACTGGTAGTGCATCGTGATTGCTACAAGCACGCAGCTACTGGGACCAGCCACTTTGTGGGACGGAACTTGTTCCTGCAGCACACGCCGTTGTGAGTGCACCAATAGACACTGGGACTGAGGCCCAAGAAGTTAACTGTCAGGAATGTCCTTGATGGGTATTGAACACTCTTGCTCCAAGCATGGAGTTCTGCCAGGCTGCCACTAGAACTGCTGTTGCCTGTAATTCATTTCTGCTCTCTGAGGAACCCAGCACTTGTCACTTAGGGCTCTATGCAGTAAGCGCTGAAAAAGTGCAATCGCCAAGTGTACCTTATTGGCATGATTCTGCCGATTTTCCCTCTCCGTATGCAATAAGTGCCGAATCCCTTCCGAATCAAGCCGAAAACATTTGCTCCCACTCTGCCGATGATTTGCCGATCACACACAGGTGTATCGGCCTGCATGGCGGGTGGTGTTAGGTACGCCAATGAAACTTCTTGCTGAATCTGCCGAAGCAAGCATGTTTTGGATTGAACGGCCCATTTAAAGGCAGCGTGTATTTTTATTCATTCTCTGTGTTGTTGAGAGTGAGAGAGAGAGAGAGAGAGAGACACATAGAGCTGGCCGATTTACATATTTCATATTGACTGAGAGAGTTGTTGTGTATTGTGAGAGGTTTGTCCTGTGTTGTTTTGTTAACATCTTTGTCTTGTTTTCACTTTGTAAGTGTTCAGTGCGATAGTCTTTAAATTTCTTTTCTGTTCTTTGTGAGTGCTAGAGGTATGGCCGCAAGGCGTGGGAAGAGTGATGCTGGTGTGAGTAGACTGGTAGTCATGTGAGTACGCGTCTGAGTGAACGTAGGATTCAGGGGAGTGCTGTTGCTGCGAGTGCGACTGGTGTTGCTGTGAGTGCGAGTGCTGCTGGTGGCTCTGTTGCTGTTGCTGCTGGGGTGCTTGTTGCTGGTGCTGGTGGGGTGTCTGCTGCTGGTGTGTCTGGGGGTGGGGTGGTTCCTGGTGGCCCGCTTTTGGAGTCTCTTCCATTAGAAGAAGGAGAGTCCAGTCAGCAGCAGCCAAGCTCTGGGCCTGCACGTGTTCGGAAGAAACGTCTGGAGCGGCCACGTAATCCTCGGTTCAATGAAGAATTCTTGTCACAGGGATTTTGGAGCACTATGACTCTCTGTATGGCCATTTACTAGGTAAGTCTATCTTTGCATTGATTGTTCAAAGATATGTTATCCTAGGTCATGTGAGATGTCTTAATATCACAATATTATTCTATAATATCTATCAATTAAAGTTAATTGTTACACACATATTCCTTCATGCTTTATAACGACCATAACAATCAGTCTAAAAAGTTTGACAAAGTTCATACAATATTCATGCAAGCTTCCTTACATTTGTATGTTTACATGTAAATGCTCATGTGCTACACATATTCCACCTAAACCAGCATGTTTGGTATCTCTTGGAACAGGTAGCAGTTTAGGCAACTGATCGTTTTTCTAATAATAATTGACGTCATATATTTTGTATGTATTTCAAGGGCGGACAAGTTCAGCATCCAAAAATGAAATGTGGGAGCAAATAACATTGGCTGTGTCTGCGTGTGGGAATCATGTCAGGGACCGGACGAATTGTCGCAACAGATTCGATGATATCAGGGCAAACTTAAAGAAAAAAATCCAAGCACAACGGATGCATGCTTCTGGCACTGGAGGTGGGCCGGCAGCACAAGCTCCAATCTTAACTCCATTGGAGGAGCAGATGCGGGAAAAAATTCTTCCTGTCGTCGTGGAGGGTTTGCCAGGGGACAGAGATATTGGAATTTATTCAGCTCCATTTCCACCAGGTGACAAATGTTACTGTACTAGGCGTGTCGTAGGTTATAGTTCTTATCTATACTTCCACTGCTACTTATACTTTCTTCCCAATATAAGCATACCTACATATATATCTGTATATATGTGTCTCTCTCTCTCTATATCTGTCTGTCTGTATGTCTGTCTATCTATCTATCTATCTATCTATCTATCTATCTATCTATCTATCTATCTATCTATCTATCTATATTTAGATCTAGTTGTGTGTGTGTTTGGAAACATGTATTGGCTCAGCTATCGTGGATGACATCATTATGAGTAAACATACACAACTTGACCTGCATGAAGGGATTATGTGTACTGATCTTCCAAATAACACACACTGCAACCTTCTATCTTACAAAGCATTCAACATCTTTGCCCTATAGTTCAAAGCTGAATGTATGTGTGAATCTTTGTACAAACAATGGGTTAACATGCATAACCACAAAGCACATCCGCACTCATTGTTTGTCACAGTAATGTATAACTTTGTTATACTGTGTCTGTGCACACAAATGCCTTATTCACTTTTTCATGTATGTGTCGATACATATATACATATTAGTGATAATCTATGTTTCACCTATAAACAGGCCATTACACATTACAGTGTGTGTGTGTGTGTGTGTGTGTGTGTGTATATATTAACTGATAAATATATATATATATATATATATATATATATATATATATATATATATATATATATATATATATATATATTATATGCCACTGTTGTCAGCAAACAGGCCTTGTGTTAATGAGATATAAATGTTAGGACACTTGCTAAAATTATGGGATCAGTATGATTGAGCCCATAATTCACTCACCTGTATTTAACTTTGAATATGATTACAACAAGGCCTACTTACACAAATCAATGGCTTTAGTTTAGCACTCTATATATAATACCGACCCACCCCCAACCGACGTGCGCGTGTGAAACCGTATTGGCTGTGCCCGTAGCTTATTGTTAAGGTCAGTGCAGTGTGTCATGCGCGCGTCGGTGGGGCGGTGCGTGCTCAGCGCTGGAGGCCAATGTTCATTTAGTGGGAGGGGTGTTTGCGTGCATTTCACGGTGCCTTAACATGACGTCACACGTATTTTGTTCGCTCATTGGCTGATCGTCCGTTTTTGCCGTGGGCACATGTCCGTTTACAAAGTTTAGATATGTACATGTGTTGAAGTGAATTTGTTTCGCTTCCATATCATAACTTTCAGCCATGATATGCGTAATGCTAACAGCACCATGGAGGGACATGTATTGAACGCAAAGCGTACACATCGTTTTGCGCATGCGCTAAGACTTAGTCCACACATTCGTGACGTGCGCGCGCAACAGACGTTGTGCGCGCACATTATTATGTATACAGGCACGGGAACTAACATATCAGTAGTAATGCCAGCAATGCGATTTGAAAATGAGACAGTTCTGTATCTGTAGTTTTATCCTTGCAGTTTAAACATATACGTAACTTATGCGTGAATATCCACAATCATATAGAGATGTGTTAAGCGTTGTCATGCTGAGACATAGATAAATGTGCCATCTTTGAACATCATTTGTTTGCTGTATTTCACAGATGTCGAGGATGAATACATGGGACCAATGTATGATTTCAGATGTGCCAATCGTTATATTAGATGATTGTGACGACTAGCGAACAACTATTATAATAAATATGTAACAATGCTTTCAATGATTGGTGCGCAGATTAACAATCACTACATAATATTATCCTATACTGCAAATATTTACTATGAACTTAATTATCATAATGATGTTGTTAAGCACGGAAGTTAGAACTTCTATTGATATTTTTTTATTTTATACTAACATTATATGTATTGCCATGTGATATATGCAACCAACATTATCACTCAGCAAACACATTAATCTACTATATATTATAATCTCACGTGTGACTTGTCAAAGAATGTAAATGGTACATAAAAACGCGTCGACATTGTATCTGAACGTACACAATAACAATAGTGAGGTGATAGAAACTGTTTAGTCGTGTGCATTTTATATTTTCACCTAAGTTGTAGTGCTAACCTAACATGCATGAGCTAATGAATGTTAGGTAAAGATCATTAAACCATGAACTTTTGTGTGTACATTTATTTCACACGAGTAACTATAGTTTAGTGTTATTAGTAAACGTTCAACACATACATAGCTAAGTGAGGCCGATGATAAAAGCAACATTATTATATTGGTTTATATTATTTCTGGTAGAAATACCTGCATCACACCAAAACTACAACACACACACAGTAGGTTGCTGAAATGTGTGCGTATGTAAATGTATACTTCATTTATGATCATATGTTGACAGTAGTTATAAAGGATCATGATCATTTTGAATAAGTTAAGTGAATGAAATAAATTTTTTAATAAAAACATTGTCATTGTGTTGAATGTTTTAGGAAAAGTTGAGAATTCCAAAAACTATACTTTGGAATGGTGTTAACATTTTGACAAATGTTAGATGAACGTCAAATCAACACACATATTTGACTTATACATACACATGTGACAATGTAGTAATGAACATGAAGATGAAGTGAGAGAAGAAGTAATCACATACATTGCAATGTTAATGATGTTTAACACATTAGGGTCTTTTCATACAAACATGCATTGAGTGTTAACATCGCTCATGTGCATGAATAGATGTTCACCTCCCATAATCACTAGCTGAGCAGGGTTTATACCCTTCTCTCCCCCCACCCTTATATTCCATAAATGGATGTTGTAACATTGCCAAAATTACATGTTATGTAATGTACGTAATGATAAGGAAACACACTGCACAATAACCACCAAGTGTAGATAAACGCACGGACACAATACAGAAACGACATGTTTCTATTGTCACATCTTTTTCATTATGTTCTGTTTATACATCCTGTAACTATACCTGTATCGAGGTTTGCACATCTTATGACAGATGTGAATTGAAATACATACCATGAGCAGAAATTGGAGTGATATACTGTACCTTGAAAAAGAAAACATGAATGAATATAAATTATTGTCATGACATGTTCATTAAGGTAAGCAACACACAGAAGTGACAATTTTGTATGTGATATGAAACAAAATCATTGTGACACACATTTCACACTCCAAAAGAAACATTGTATGTAACCATACTGCACTAGCTATTGACTATCGACATAGTAGGTTTACTGTTTATGCATAACCAAAAATAGCATGTACATAAAATATAGATTTTGTACACATTATTTCTTCACGTACACCTGTTGATGAATGACATACCGGTGCCACATGCAATTGTCCACACAGCAGAGAAGAGAAAGATGTGCGAACCATATTCATCTGTTTCCTAAGTGAATGGTATTTCTACAAATGTATTTATCATTACAATGAATTAATACATCTATGTAGTTCTATGAACATATATGTATTAAGCTTACATAAAAAATAGGTGTTTATGACATTCCGACGTGTCTCCACACCACCGGCTGTTTGCTCAGTATCAGCTGGTAAATTTAAGGGATGCTCCTCCTCCAAGCCCTGACATATGTCGGTTTGTACATTATTGCGGAGTGCCAGATTGTGCAAAATGCAACATGCAATGACAATATCTGACACTTTAGCAGGCTTATATTGCAATGCCCACCCTGTTCTATCTAAACACTGAAATCGTGTTTTCAGAAGCCCAAATGTCCTCTCTATGACGGATCGGGTAGATATATGGGCAACATTGTACCTCTCCTCTGCTTCACATTGAGGGTTGGCCACCGGGGTCAACAGCCACGGCCTAATTCCGTATCCTGAGTCACCTATAATCCATCGTGCCAAAAAATGAAACAATTTGTTTTAACATTATTACATTGAACAGTTCATATAAAAATTGGAGTTGTTTGTTAACACATCATAATATGTACTCACCCACCAGCCAACCAGGTCCAAAATAGCCTTCTTCGAAAGCATAGAAGACTGATGAGTTTCTCAGGATAGAGGAATCATGACTGGAACCAGGGAATTTGGCTACCACATGCATAATCTTCATCGTGGCATCGCATACCACCTGTACATTCAGGGAATGGTAGTGCTTACGGTTGCTGTAAGCATGCTCACTCTGACTAGGCGGGATCAAAGCAACATGGGTGCAATCTATTGCACCCATCACACATGGTATCCCGGCTATGGTATAAAAGCCATTCCTGACTTCCAGCCACTCTGTGTGCTCTGTAGGAAAATGAATATAATTCCTAGCGCGTCTATTCAGTGCACATAGAAACTGGGTAAAGGCCCGCGTGAATGTAGATTGCGAGACCCCGCCCACTATGCCCACAGTTGTCTGGAATGATGCGGAAGAAAGATAATGTAATGAGCACAGCATTTTAACAAGCCCAGGGACTGCATGACCTCTGGCTGTCACAAAATCTAAATCTCCCCGTATCTCTTCATAAAGAGCTAAGATTGCTGCTGAACTCAAACGATAGCGACTTACAATCTCCTCCTCACTCATCCCATCTAACATGATTCTCTCCCTGTACAAATGAGGACGAGGCACAACTTCTCTCCTCTCTCTTCTCCTCTCATCTCCTTGCCCTCGACCTCTCCCTCGACCTCTCCCTCTCCTGTCTGCATGCCTGTCCCTGTCACTGTTCCTGTCTTCTCTTTCCCTGTCCCTGTCCCTTCCTTGGCTTGTGACATCCTCTCCATCAGCAAGCCTCTCGTACAATAGAATCTTCCTCCGTCTCATAAACATTTGCATCATTTTCAGGTCTGTAGCTGTGAATGCGCAGGTAATTGCCCTCCTTTAAATACCTACGTGATGATGTCAGGTGTCTTGCTGAAGTGCAAGGTGTTACATTAACATATCCAAGTTGTTCACTCCCAACGTGTATCCAGTACCAAGTAAAAGGATTATTTATGTGTGTTCACCAGGCAATCATGATATTTGAGAATGATGTAACGTTAAGCTTTGTACAACCATTTATTGGCAAGTATTTCTGGAGTGTGTAATGCATGTACCACTTCAGAACGCAACACTCAGTCATCTAATTAGGATACAACCATGACATTGACGTTGAGAAACTACGTTGCAACATGTGTAATTTGGCATGTTATTGTCACCTGTTCACATGAACTAATTGTAAAGTGCATATGCATAATTTAATTCCATCAGGATACTTGCTATTGATTCAGTTTCCATCGTGTAAAAATGAGTAACTATTATAGATGTGTGTATAAGTTAGCATGAAGTGATTCTAATGCATCGTGTACAATGTAAACATGCAATGTTATTGAGTGTCCAATTAAGGACGTCATCAAAAGAGGGAGGTCACAAAGTACATGTAAACATGAAAACAAACAGCTACATTTACATTTGATCATGCATTACACATTCAAAGCATTCTGTAATGTATACCAACATTACTATACGCTGGATCTGTTAGATGTGTGAAATGTGTTACATCATATAATAAATTGAAGCACATTCATATTATGTGACCTGTTCCTTTAAGAGTTGAGTATAGGATTTTCCATTGACACATCATAACATTAAGACTAATGTGACACGCAAATCATCATAACATATAAAAGTACAATGTTATGCCAATAATAAACGTAAGCGCTGACACGATGAAGTGAATGACCTCGACACTGTAATGCCAAGCACATTTTTATTATGCGCAATAGAACGTAAACAGTCCTATAATGTTATTAGTCCCCGCTCCATTGACTCCATTGATGTATAGATGAGGTTTTTTTTCTAAGTGTCGTCCCGGCTACCTTGCCGATCCTTCTCCCCTCCAACTTGCCAATTTTAGTCGGCAGGACCAATTGCCGATGAAATCTCCATTTCTGAGTGCCGATCAGCACCGATAAGCTGATCGGGGCTACTTGAATACAGCCGATTTCAAAAAGTGCCGATAAGTGCCGATAAGTGGGTTATTGGCAACCGCATGCCGATAAATTTTTATCGGCAAGAAAAACTGCCGATTTTGAGTACTTATCGGCGCTTACTGAATCTCAAATCCAATTTTGGCGGGAAAATGCCGATAAAAGCCTTATCGGCGCTTACTGCATGAGGCCCTTAGTCTCAGACAAGTCTCAGACAGACCTCTTCTGTCTGTTTCTTGTGCCTCTTTAATGTGTTTTTTCCCTATGGACAGGCTCCACAGCAAAAGGGGTCACCTTAGTTGCTGCCTCAACCATAAATACTCCAAACAAATTAAGGATAATTCTGCTCATACGTGGTTGGTATAGGTGTCCTCATATCCAGGTGTTATCTTTTCCAGGAGGCTGCTTCCAGATGACATCAAGTTCTATAGTGGCAGCTATATAATTAAATAAATAATAATATAAATTAGGATTAAAAACCTGATGAAGTAGACAATCCCTACGCAATGCGTAGGAATATTTTATGTATGTATTGGGGCATTTGTCTTATTTTCCCACTTTACTGTTTAGCTCATATGGAGCCTGCAGTTAGTTCCACTGAGTCAGCGCTTGAGTGTCGCTTATTGCGACATGATCCAATGATGTCAGTGAAACCGCTATAGGTACCAGGAGCCTTATGTCTATGTTGAGGGTACTGAGTCTCTCAGCCAACAGTGTGGGAGATATTTGTTTGTTCCAACTATACCACTCAGTATTCCGGATCCCAACAAGCTGCCGCAATAGAACTTGATGTCATCCGGTAGCAGCCTCCTGTATACGAATACACCTGGATACGAGGACACCTATACCTACCTGATTGGGAGACAACTGCGGCGGACATCCAGGGAGCGGGAACCAGTTGATTGCTGTAGCGGTAACATGTACCCTAAACATGCCATGCTTTAAAAGATTGAATCTTTTGTATGTGCAATATAATTACCACCCTAATTTTGTCACATTACATCAACATTTTTACACTATGAGAGCTGTGCGCTGTCTCTTTTTTCTTTTCATGTAAGTATAGAGGGATTAATGCCAAAAAGTGTAGAAAAGTAACAGTAAACAGGTTGTTAAGGAACACGGAATGTGAACAATTCATTGTGTTATTGGAGAACTGAAAGGATTTATTAGAATGTACTACAGTAGATACCTCTGGAAGGTTAATACTGGGCCATACCATGTGTGTCAGAACAATAATATAACTACAATGCTGATCTGTAACCTGAATGCTTACAATAAAAAATTCTTGCTACCCTGCGAGTGCCCTGTTGATGTACAGTACAATGTACATCAGGAATGCCGGCACCTTGGAAGGCGTATACACTGTGTGCTGTATATCATGCCCTTTTGCACATTTTAAAGGGAGATTGCAGTCAGTGCTCCACAGGGCACTCTGTTCACTTCACCACAGGGATGTAGCGATAATGCTATGGAGTGATCACTTGATTGCAACTTGCCAGAGGGGGTGTGGCCATGTGGTACCACATATCCATCCACAACTCAAAGAATTAATCTATAAAAGGACCCGAAATTCACTAAAGGATGCTAAACTTTAGCACACCTTAACTCCCTTTCAAGTGAATGGGAGTTCAGATGTGCTGAAACGTTGCATCCTTGACTCCCAAGTGCTATATATATATATCCCTCAAACCCAACTGGAAATACATTGTGGAGAGACACCTGTGAACAAAAAGGAGCATGCCTGGGAGATATGCTAAGAGGATGTGCAAATTATATTTATATGACTCACACCACACCTCTTAAAATAGTTCCACAAGGCCTAACCTACTGTAGCAAACAAGATCCTAATGCACCGTGTGAGCAAGGGGGGGCTTTCAGGCCCAACAGGATAAAAAAAAAAAAACAACCTCCTTTATTCAGGCATCCAGAGGGTATACAGTACTGTCCATCAGTATGTGAGCAGTAGAGCTCAAAATGATGCTGTAACAGAGCAGCTGCCTAGCAGCTGGTTTAGCTCATAACTAGAGCTCTTACCTTGAATAGCAGAGGTTGTAGATTTGATCCTGTTGGGCATAACAGTGCCCCCTTGCTCACAAAAGGCCTTAGGAAATGGCTTGACAGCATACTGTATGTCTTGTGGGAATCTCTCTCTCGCCTGGAGTTGAATGTTGTAACATTTGTGGGTGGAATTAATGTAATCTGAAAACTATGGCAGATTTAGGAGCATTTCGCCCAAATTTGTAGCTGCCCAATCCTACAAATTTCTGTCTGCAGATCAAATTTTGTACAATAATTTGCCTATCTTTACCGGAGACCGTCTGCTTACCACCTAGGAGGATTTTTTTTCCCCATGGAATGCTGCTTTAATGTCCAGTCATGTATAAAAGATTAGATTGAATCCAGTACAATACATTTTATTATTAGTATTATGCATTCAAATAAGGTAATATTACTCAAATTGAAAAATCAGCTGAAATTTACAGTTAACGCATGTCAACTAGAAAGAATTGATTTGACAAATTGAAATGTAAATAGAATGCGACTAACTTTTCATGGTCATGTGCAGAATAATCATAGTAAGATTAGTGAGTTATTATGGCTATTCTTGCCATTTGCATCACATACACTCAACAACATAAGAATTAATTAATGCAATGCTCTATACATAGGCAGTCTCTGGGGACTCATCCAGAAACTGCATCCCATGCAGTAAATAGCAGCACACCTGCTGGTCAGACATATTCAGCTTCAATCACCTACATCAGCATTTGTTTAGCAAAATGAATGAGGTCAAGGTTTTTTTTAAATTGTACTTTTTTGTAATGTTACTGTAACTCCTTCTGTTCGTCACTTGTGGCAGCCCTTTAATTTGAGTGGAAACAAAATGAATTTGCTCGGTTTTGGGAGATTACATACCTATGTACAGAGGATTACACAGATTTCTCTACACTTCACAAGTGACGAGGGAACACCAGACTTTAAAAAATATATATTTCATTACGTTTTCAACGTTTTTGATGTGTTCCATCGATCATTTTGACAAAATTTGTCCTGCTCACTAACATTTGTAACCATGTATTATTTGTCATCTTAACTCCATGGCAGGACAAGCTTGAAAACGAGAGGTAACTCTCAATGTATTACTTCCTAGTGAAACATTTTATAAATAAATAAATGCATTCTTCTGCAGTAATATACTAAAAAATACAGACAAATTCATTCAAATCTGTCATTAAAATAGAGCAATAGAAAGTTAAAGCGAGCGAGCAAGAGATTTCAAATTTAATAAGTGTTGCCAGTAGTATATATATATATATTGTGACAGAAACCAGGGGATGGTAATAAATTCCATATACAGGGCTCCCAGGATACTGAACAGTTTCTGTCCTGTCTAGGCTGAACAGGGCAGCCTCGTGGTACATGCACTCCATTCCACAGTTTGTCTGCTGCCTGTTTTCTGTCACCTGTCATGCTGATTAGAGATCAGGTATATAAGACCTGTTTCCTGTTTCCTCTCCCCCTCCCCAAGAGCCTGGAGGCTGGAAGGCTGCTGAACTACAGAGGGGGGAGAAGCCTCTTCCCCAAACAGGTTCAATCATTCTGTTCATTTGTCTAAGACTGCAAAGGTACTTATTTTGTTGGTGGAAGTGGACAAGCCACTTCCAACCCTGAGTCAGGGAATATCTAAGTTTAAGTTATCGCTCAGATGAGCAGCTTTTTGTTTGGCTTTGTTTTCTGTTTGCACTGTGGCAGTCTCAGTGCCTGGGACTAAATAAACCAGGCATAGCCTGTTTAAAGGAACAGTACGTGAGGTCTCATCATTTAACCTACCCTAAAAGACCGTGTTCTAACAGTCCCGGACAGACGGCGGAGCCCCGGAGTAAGCCGTTTGTCACAATATATATATATATATATATATATATATATATATATATATATATATATATATATATATATATATATAAAAATATATATGCTTTACTGTGGAGGGTTTTTGTCAATTTTTTTACCCACCATAACCTTAATGACAGTGGTGATTACCTAGTCTAGTCTCAAACCTGCTTTGCCATTAAGACCAACCTCACACTGATGATACCCATCAAGGTTGAAACATGTATGTGAGTGGGTCTAATGGCTTTGCATTTCATCCCAGCCTCTGTCTAAAAGCTGTGTTTAAAACAGCATGCATTGGCTTGAGGATTGGCTTGTGTAATACGAGCTTGAGACAAAAGGTGGCACTGAGTGCTCATTTGCATGTCATTTCCCTGAATCCTTTGCTGCAGTGGAAGCACTGTATGCTGGGTGACAATGGGGAAAGACGGGGTTGCAGACCTGTCTAAGACATGCAAATGAACATACAGTAATATTTACAGTTGCTATATATATATAAATATATATATAAGACAATACCACTCTGTGGCTAACTAAATGCTTTTATTTGTGCAAGCTTTCGAGATCACTGATCTCTTCTTTGGCAGTGTTACAATGAATAAAGCAAGCATGGTTTAACTTAAAAAATAGAGCATCTTGGATTGTTATCTGTGACTGAAACCTATCCCTGCCCCCCCCCCCCTGTGCAGTATGTGATTTATGACTTGAGGTGTTAAATAGTCCCTGAATATTACTGATGTAAGTGTGTGTATGTACATTTACACATGTATGTATGTAAATATAAATTTATAAAGTACCCACAGTGTATACAACGGTTTACACAAGGTGTGTGGAGTGGGAGTGTATACCAATGATATGGGTAGGTGTGGAAATGTAAGAGGGTGTTGCATTGCTAAAGGTGTGTGTAGATACTACTGTATTTGGTCCCTATTGGTATATAGGGATAGAATTACATAGAATATTTGTATGTGTAAGAGATCAAATGCTGCATATAATAAAACAAAAAATAATATATATATATATATATATATATATATATATATATATATGCAAATGTAAATACAACTGTATGCTCATCTGCATGTCTTAGGCAGGTCTGCAACCCCGCCTTTCACCATTATCACCCAGCACACAGCAGTTCCATTGCAGCAAGGGATTCTGGGAAATGACATGCAAATGAATTATATATTATATATATTTATTATATATATATAATAAATCGAAGCTTCGTCACTTGACATCCCATAGTTCCAAAAAAGGTAAAAAATAAAAAATGAAAACCTAAAAAACCATGAGAACATGTAACCAAACAGTATGTTATCCTCCTATTAAAATGATCTGTTACATTTGGAGTCTATGCATTTTGTAGGACATTAAAGTCAAATGGATTTCCTGTGCAGTAATGCAGAATTAAAAACCCATAGAGCTGGATACACGCAATGTAGAGACATATTGTCACTAAAAGAAGCATCAATATAATTTACCATTTCTCATTCAGACAAAAATCAACAAAACAACTTAGTAAATGTGATCATTCAGAGTTGAAATGAAATAAATATGTACATACTTTAGCGTGAGACTAAAATAATTGATCATTTGGACTATAAGTATATCTAGTATATATCAAAACCTTGGAGCAGGTGTGCATATTATACTATACATTAGCTTTGTGCAGTCGGTGCTTGGGAAAATATTGTCAAACATCACGTCTGCCGATTCCATGGCTAAAATACTGGCAAATCTACATCTACCGTTACAAACACTACATCTACTTCCTCTGCACTAGATTTTTGTACCTTTAAGTCAACATTACATACAGATGTAGCAGACATCATTACTCCTGTATCTCCCCCAGGGTCTACTAGTAATTTAAGGGATCAATCGCAAACTAGGTGGTGCAAGATTAGAATTTAAATGCTTTGGGGAAGAGAGCAGGGCCTCTGCACGCGCCGTTCCCCCCTCACCCCCGAGAAAATCTCACCCCCCCCCAGTTTGCATACCCTTGGTATAGAGTGACCTGGCAGAGAAGAGGCCATGCCTACCGTATGATTGGTGGACAGTGATGTTATTATCAGGGTGTACAGAAAACGCAAGTCCAAAGGTTATAGAACTTGGTTTCTGGGAGTAACAGTTGGAGGTGCATCACTGTTAAAGTTAATATGGTACTGTGAATAGATATACAGTATGTAATAAGATTTATCTGTCCCCGTTTGTTGCTTTAAATTTAGGGAACGTGTCCTACCCCTTTAGCATCCGTAACAATGGCCATGGTGAAGCCTTTGTTCAGATACAAGGAAACCTGTAGATAAACTTCAGAAGCTGTCGAAAGCACACAATCAGTGTATTAATATTAAAAATATGTGCAAATCGCTCAGTGCGGGGTCAAGAATTAAACCAATGTGACTACAATTGTGAACAACATAAAGTAAATAAACAGTACAGCATTAACCCAATCAGTACATCTTGTAGTCACAATTTTCAAAGTGATAAAGACTGCAATACACCAATAGGTGTGGGAAAATACAAACTTCCCTATGGAAATCTGAGGGTCCGCTGTTGTTTCAAAAGAGAATGTCAGGGCATCACCATCTAGTTGGCAAGAAACATAAAAGAAAGCATACCGTGACTTCACCCGCACGCAAGATATTAGCGTCCTAAGCTATTTAGATTACCGTCAAGTGTGGTAGTAATTTGGATGCAGTAAAAGGCACACTGGTGTCAGAGTGCCTGATCGGTCACAGAAGTTTACAGTCAAAATTCTGTGCACACCGTGTAGTCACGGAATGTGAATGTGCCTTTCCCTGTATCCAAATCACTCCCACACATGCCGGCAATCTAAACTGCTGAAGACGCCGACATCTCGCATCCGGGTGCAGTCATGGTACGGATCAGTTGCTCGGGACACCATTCTTCCAGTTTGACGGCTTCCCAGCCATGACGCTGAACGGCAAAGGACACTGTCATCAGCAGGTGTGTATCACTGGTCTAACCGATGAATGTGGGACCGTGAGAGAGACATCTGCACTCCCTGGAAAGATGCCTATATGAGAGGCATTCTATGGACCATATTGAACCTGGCTTTCCGATAATGAAGCTGAACGGCAGAGGACGCCGTGTCCAGCGGGTTGTATCGCCGTCTAACTGATGGATGGAGCACCGTGAGGCACATATTTACTTTCTTTGGAAGGACGTCCATATGTGAGGAATTTTGTGGACCATCCAGAACCCGGGCTATTATACCATAAATGCCCTATATTATCTGTTTTTTTGTAAGTGCATCTTATACCACTTTTTATATGCCATTACATGTTTATGATTATATTACACTATGAGAGGTCATGCACTTTCTTTTATGTCTCCTGCCTACAAGGAAGCCTGTGCCTAAAAGGGGTTCCCTAGATAGGAATTTTAGGGCATAGTCGGATTAGTCCAATCAGAAGAGCTGTAGCTACCTTAGACCCAGTCTGCCCAGAGTTGGCAGTCAATGTACAGTACTGGTATATTTATCGCGCCAAAATAGAATGTTGGCCAACACCTGCACGGGGTTGACTAGTAATGGAACATTGCAGACCCTATACTGAAGCGGGACAATTCATCAAACGCAAAGATAAACTGAGGTACCTGCTTACCTGCTTAGAGTATTAAGATGAGGGTACCTAGGGAAGAAGCAAATAGTAAAAACACTTGAAATATATCCTAACTGTGAATAGAGCTAAGTGTGACCAAGGGCCTCATTCAGAGAGGGTTGATAAAAATTATCACCAGGGCATTTAAAATGATGGTTTTTTGGGTGTTGCTATCACGGTATTCAGAAAGCCTTCATTACCTGTTATAGCAAAATTCACAAAACGGGTGATAAGCCGTTGATCTGATGAACGACCCTCTGAAAAGGCCTTACCCGGCGAGTTATATCTGCTGCAGAGAGAGCCGTCTCTCCCTGTGCAAATATCTCCTGAAATTTATGTGTATAAATTTTAATTGTGTTAATAGTTTAGATGAGCAGGGGGTCTCCTGAGCTGGTGGAAAAAATTTTATATCAAAAGTGGCGCTCAAGAATTATATCTATATATAAACAAGTGTATAAAAATAATAAAGTGATACTAATACAAACACATATGGATGCTGCTTAACCCAGTGGGGGGTCGTTCTCTCGATCCCGTGGACGTGGAAGGGGTGAAGATCATCGGGAAGCGCAAAACCATGTAAAACAGAAAAAATTCCTGATGGTGCAGTACTGTGATATAATTGTGAATAAATATTCAAGGTGCAGTGTGCTAGGTACTCACAAGTGTATGGTGAGTGGTGTTCCCATAAAGGTATCTTTAAGGGACAGCCCGTCTGATCGTAGTACAGGTGGGTCTGAGTGAATTGTTAAGTGCTGAGGACCTTAGGTAAATAACACAGAAACGGACATAGTGCAGACTGTATAAAATTCTATTAAAAGGTAAGTGATAGTACAATGCACTCACAATGTGTTAAAAGAATACGAGCGTTTAGATCACACAGATCGGATCTCAGTACAATGAAGCTGTCTCAGTCCCCCCTCCGCCTCGGCGTGCGTGTCACTGGTGCGTCTCACCCAAACCGGAAACCGTAAGTGACGTCATCTGCTCTGGGGGACTCTGATCCTGTAGCAATCTTCACTCATCAGCATCACTCTACGCGTTTCTCCGTATTGCGGAGTCCTGATGGAACCTGACGAAGCATCATTGCGAAACGCGTAGTTCCCTGCCGGAGCCCATTACCTGAAGGACCCAGCCAGCCTGCTGACATCCGGTAAGCCCTCCCCTTCCGGTTCCCGCCATCGGACGCGGTCACGGGGGATACACCGGTCGGAGGAGCGCCATCGGACGTCTAAGCTGAAGCTGGGCTGCCGCCCAAGCTGTATTGTAAGTGTTTTTTTCCTGTTTGCTGTTGTATGCATTTAATAAACTTATTTTCACCTACTCACCGGTCTGGCCCTTTCTTTCTTTGAATCGGGCACCCGGGAGAGAAGTCACTTACGTACCACCTCCATAAGGAGGAGTAGGTAGTCACCCCTACACCAGAAACTCCATTTGGCTTTACTAATCAGCACCGCAAACCACCTCCAGTAGAAGGAGGAGGAAGCCACTGCTTCTGGCATCACATAAATTTAAAGAATACTGCCAAGCCAGCAACACTATCTTCGCCAGGCAGCAGACTGTGCAGTACTGCATAAGCAGCATCACCATCCCTGCTTTGCAGCAGGCTGCGCAAGAGCGCGCTAATCACCCACCCCCACATTATTTTCATTTTTATTTTATTTTACATCCTTCAGCCCACCATCCACCACAGAATTTCACTTCTAGGAATTTTTATGAAGTAGTTTTTATCTTTCAACTTTAGGCTGTTCCAAGCCCCAAATACAGATTTTAAAATAAAAAAAAATTCTTTTGGAGCATTTTTTACTATCCTTTACTATTTTAGACAAGCACATTGTACTATTGGTTAATGTTCTGTCTGGTTTAACACTAATCACGTGTCCCTCATTTTCTCTTTTCATCCTGTGAGCAAAAAAACCCGTGCGCTGACCAATCCACCGATTCTACTGCCATTACAAGAAGATTCCGGGCTTTATCTTCTCTACAGGTTCAGCTGCAGAAAACAACAAGGGCAAGTATACACTACCCCTTATTTGGTTACACATTGCAAAACAGGCCACACCACAAGCCTAATAAACAAGGGAGCGCCCCAGCCTCTATTCCTTTTTTCCCCCCATAACGGGGCCTGTATCTCAGAAGGTAGGGGGGCCCTGAGGCTATCCGCTATGGTAATGAAGTTTACTGTAAATGCATTTTTTATTGCACAGGATTCATGCCAGGGGTCTCTGGTGCTAATATTAATGGATATCAGCTCCAGAGATTCCCGGCATCAATCCTATGCAGGAAAAATGCATTTTTTTTCTATGTCCCATCTCGCCGCTTCTCTGCAGGTTTCCAACACCTTTAAGCCAACTTTTTCTGGCGTGAGAATTTTGTGATAAAATCACCATTCTAGAGCGGTGATAGGCGTTCATAGCCAAATCACTGGTACTAGAATTGCACGAGTTTATGAATATGCCGAAAAGTGGTGATAAGGGGCTTATCACCGCTGCCTCAGTGATTTTTTTTATGACCAATTTTTTTGGAGCGATTCAGGGCCTCATTCAGAAAGCGTTCATAAGCCACTTTTCAAGCACTTACCACCCAAAACGCCTACTGCTATTCAGTAAGCAGTGATAAGTGAGTGATAAAAGGCTGAATCGCCCCAAAAAATGGTCATAAAAAATATCACCGAGGCAGCGGTGATAAGCCACTTATCACCACTTTTTGGCATATTCATAAACTCGTGCAATTCTAGTAGCAGTGATTTGGCTATGAACGCCTATCACCGCACTAGAATGGTGATTTTATCACAAAATTCTCAGGCCAGAAAAAGTTGGCTAAAAGGTGTTGGAAACCTGCAGAGAAGCGGCGAGATGGGACTTAGAAAAAAAATGCATTTTTCCTGCATAGGATTGATACCGGGAATCTCTGGAGCTGATATCCATTAATATTAGCACCAGAGACCCCTGGCATGAATCCTGTGCAATAAAAATGCATTTACAGTAAACTTCATTACCATAGCGGATAGCCTCAGGGACCCCCTACTTCCCGAGATACAGGCTCCGTTATGGGGGGCCAGTATCTCCTATGCATTTAAATGTCCCCATCACGTGACCATGGGAATAAAATGTATAGGAGATACCGGCACCCCATAACGGGGCCTGTATCTCGGGAAGTAGGGGGTCTCTGAGGCTGAAACCAATGCGGTTCAGCTCAGAGACCCCCTGCTCATCTAAACTATTAACAAAATTAAAATGTATACACATAAATTTCGGCCGATATTTGCACATGGAGAGTGGGCTCTCTCAGAGCAGCTCTCTCTGCAGCAGATACAACTCGCCGGGTAAGGCCTTTTCAGAGGTTCGTTCATCAGATCACCGGCTTATCACCCGTTTTGTGAATTTTGCTATGACAGGTAATGAAGGCTTTCTGAATACCGTGATAGCAACACTCATAAAAAGGGTGATTTAAATGGTCTGGTGATTTTTTTAATGAACCTTCTCTGAATGAGGCCCTCAGTCTTTTATTACTCACTTATCACCGCTTACTGAATAGCAGTAGGCATTTTGGGTGATAAGTGCTTGATAAGTGGCTTATGAATGCTTACTGAATAGGCCCCCAAGTGTGTAGAGCATTATCAATGGCTGTTAATAAAGCTCCTGTTAGTACTATAAAAGTTCCTGGCGCCTTTCATTATTTCATCAGCGTATCCACACTCAGCCTGTATGGATCCAGCACCCTAACAAGATATGAGAGACTGAGCAAAGTAATTTACATAGTCGACTGATATAAACTCCGTTAATGCAAAATAATGTATGAAGTAATTCATAATGCTTTATCTCCTTAACCATTGTTTTCAATAGAGCTCCTTTAAAATAACGGGTCAACATTAACGCAGTGCATTGTTGTTAACGGTAGCGGTAACATCTGTCACATCTGTACTGCTCATGTTCCCATTAAAAAAACTCTGTCCTTCAATCCTCAAATAGATTTTTATAACATAATTTCTATTAATATAATTCATGTCACTGTAAATCTCACTCACTGCCATTTCCTGACAATAAATCAAATGTAATCACTTTCTATTCGATTCTGGTTACATACCAAGTTATTGATTTACCTGAGCTCCAAATAAAACAGATAAGGAATAAGGAATTTTCAGGGAAATGTTTAATATTGATGCCTATGGATTTATTTTCACTTAAGGGAGCATTATCAATGTTCTTAGTGACCGAAAATGTTGATCCTTTTTTCTTTGCACTAATATAATTCACTGTAATAACTTTAGTTGATGTACTTCTCTTTACTTATATTGTTTCACTTGAGCTGGAAGGTGATCTACAGCAATTCTTACCTCTGTTTACTACTGTATATTATCTCTTCAGGGACACTCATTTTTTCCCCACTTTTTCTTCCATAGAAGTCGGTTTTATTGGCACCTGAAAAAAAAATATATATATATATATACAGTATATTCTTTTTTAAAGGCATCCAATGTTGAATAATTTTAAGTGACTGACATACTGTACATCAAAATGAATTAAGAAAAAATCAAATGGAACATGTCTGATAGGTGATGAGGGTAATCTATAGTATAAAAAATAATATGTTTATAGAAGGGAAGTTTATTTTAGTTGACATAATAAAAAGATATAGTGTGTGACCTGTTACTTAGTGTTTGACACCCCATGTGCTACTGCTTGTCATTTTTGGTTCTATTCATACAGTATGGTCTAGTATAAGATGATACATGAGATCAAAGTCACTAATGAGGGTAATGTGACTAATTAGAAGAATGTGAAGTTCCAAGGTGACCAGGTTTGACTCGCATATGCTGCATATGCATTAGTTGTCTGTGTCAGGGTAGAATAAGTTCCATACCAAAAAAGAGCCTGGTGTACAAATACAACCATTGACTGGTGGTGGCTACCATGATTTAGCAGTACTATTTCAATTACCCTGTCTCTATGCTTATGGTTTATAGCACTACAACATCAACACATTCCCTTGTTACGGTCTCACTCTTGGACTTCGTCCCCAGGTTAAGTCCATTGCTGCTAACTACAAAAACAAGCACATTACACTGCTTTTCTCTGACTCTGAGTTCCCAACTGAAAAACACTGATACGTCTTCACATCATTGTGATTACCTAAGCTTTCGTTGGAAAGAGAGCGCTTAGTGGATTGCTGGGAAGTGGGCATTTTATTGGTGTATGTTTATATTCTGTCTAACTCACAGTTTGTGCTATGTTCAAATGTACTTTTTGATGTACAATAGCTGCAGAATATGTACTACCAGGACGTGTTCACTTACACTTACCCTTTCCTTTGGCTGCACATTTAGAGGGTCCTGGATTTCTCACATCCATATGTGGCCTAGGGACCAACTGCTGTGTTCCATTGCTGTCCTGGCTATCATCCATGTAAGAAAGAATTAGAGCAGAAATACATGATGTAGGCACCTGGCCCCGATGGCATACATCCAAGAGTTCTTAAGGAGCTAAATTCAGTAATATCCAAATCATTACGTTTAATATTAATAACTCCATTTCCACAAAATTTGTGTAAAGCCGACGTGGTGCCTATATTTTAAAAGGGAGCTAGATCACAACCGGGGAATTACAGACATGTAATCCTGACATCAATAGTGGGAAGCTACTTGAAGGTGTAGTACGGGATAATATTCAGGACTACCTAATGGAAAAAAAAAATATTAGTAATAGTCAGCATGGATTTATGAAGGATAGATTATGTCAAACTAACCTTATTAGTTTCTTTGAGGATGTAAGCAGGAATTTTGAAAGGGTAATGCTGTTGATTTGGTCTACTTAGATTTTGCAAAGGCATTTGAAATGGTTCCACACGAGAGGTTAGTGTACAAAATAAAGGAAATTGGACTTGGTAACAATATTTGCACCTGGAATGAAAACTAGTTTAAGGACAGACAACAGAGGGTTGTAATAAATTGAACTTTTTCAGGTTGGGCTAAAGTGGCGAGTGGAGTACTTCAAGGATCAATACTGGCACCCCTGCTTTTAAATTGTTTACTAATGACTTTAAGGTTGGCATAGAGAACAAAGTCTCTATCTTTGCTGATGACACTAAGGGGCATATGCACTAAGCAGCGATAAGCCACTTATTGCTGCCTTATCACAAAAAAAGCCTACTGCGTTTCAGTAATCCCCAATAAGTAGGCGATAAGAGACCTTTCGTCAATTTTTTTGCCGAGAAAAAAAATTTGCAAAATGAGCGACGATAAGCCACTTATCGCCAGGCTTTCAAACTTGTGCAATTCTAGTATGCCCGATTAGCTTATTGAGGTTAATCAACGCTCTAGAATAGACATTTCCTCTCAAAATCCTCCCCCCAGGAAAAGTTGGCAAGAAGGTGGTGAGTAGCTGCTGATAAGCAGCGAGACGGGACAGGAAAAAATATGCATCGGAATGATTCCAGAGCTGATACCAATTAATATCAGCAACGGAGACCCCTGTCATGAATCCCATGCAATAAAAATGCATTAACAGGCAATTTCATTACCTTAGCGGCTAACTGCTAAGGCAAAGAAAGGGTTTAGGAACAACAGCAGCTTTATTGGGGGAAGAGGGGATGAGTGAAGCAAGTACTTCATTCACACCCTCTGCCCCCAATAAACATTACAATATGTACTAACCACCAATACACAACCCACCTCTTGTGCGCCCACATAAAACCATCATTTATTTTTTGATACACAGGATTGGTATCAGAGGCCATAAGGGGTCCCCGGGTGGTTCCCATGGGTCTCCAGGTGGTACCTGTGGGTATCCAGGGGCCCCAACAGGGTCCCATGGTTTTCCCCGCGGGTGTCTGGATGTCTTCGGGTGGTGTCCTTTGGTTCTGTGGGCCTCCAGGTGGCCCCCTTGTGTCCCATGGCCCCACCTGGGGTTGCCTGCGTATGTCTGAGGGCCCTCGGGTGGTCCCATGGGTGTCTGGGGGCCTTCAGGTGGTTCCCACAGTTGTCTTGGGATTTCTGCTGGTCCCCATGGGTGTTCCACGCAGGTGTCCAGGATTCCTCATGTGGTCCTGTGGGTGTCCGGGGGTCTACGGGTGGTCCTTGTGGGTGTCCGGGGGTTCTCATGTGGTCCCGTGCGTGTCCAAGGGTCCACGGGTGGTCTCTGTGGGTGTCCGGGGGTCCTCGGGTGGTCCCAGTGGTTCCCCTGGGGCCTGCGGTACCAATCCTCCACTCCCACAACACATACAGTACAGTAATGGGCAAAATAACTATTATACAGGTATGGATAATAGCTCATTTGTCCATTATTAAATAAAACATTAGCCAGCCAGCAGAAATAAAATAAATTAACCTTTCTACTTAGACCTGCCATCATGAAAGGCGTCCTCGTCAACATACTGCAACATACTGCAGGTCCATATCCTCCGTTGCCAGAAAGAATACAAAAAAATAATACAATCTAATGGACCTAACCCCTTAATCACCTTAGCTATTAATAACTGTGAAGTAATTAAGGGGTTAACCCACCCTCCCCCGCTACCCACTCAACAGGTCTAACCACCCACCCCAGAACCACTAAACCACCCTGTACCCAGCGTCTATCCGCTAAGGTAATGGAGCCTCGGTGATCCCCTGCTTCCGAGTTACAGGCCAAGAAATGGAGTGCTGGTATTTCCTTCATTATTTAAATCCCCCAGTCATGTGATGCGGACGATTTAATAATGGCGGCGATACCGCACCCGTTACCCCATAGCAAGTCCTGTAACTCGGGAAGCAGGGGGTCCCTGTGGCAGAAATCAAATCAGTTCAGCTCAGGAGATCCCTTGCTCCCGCACACTATTAATAAAAATTACATTAAAACAGCTACATTACCATAGCAGATAGCCGCTACGGTAACAAATTTGTTTAATTTTTTAATTTGGGTTTTAATACTAGTGTAGATGAGCAGGGGGTTTCCGGAGCAGAACCTTGTTGATTTGAGATCCAGACACCCCCTTCTTCCGAGATAGAGGCCCCTTATGGGATGCCGGTATCTCCTATGCATTGAAATGTCCCACGTCACGTAACCGTAGAAATACAATTAATAGGAGATACAGGCACCCCATAATGGGGCCTGTATCTCGGGAAGCAGCAAACTGGACAGGACTGCAGGGCCAAGGTGGGGATATTGACACATCGACCTGAAGCTGTGAAGTCGCGTCCAGTGTGCAGGTTCATAGTTGTTTAGCCTGGTCAGGGACGGAGAGGTGTGGATCGTAGGGGTCATTAGACGAGTTCAGGATTGGAGAGGTATGGATCTTAGGGGTCACTAGCCATGGTTGAGGGTAGGAGAAATCAGCAGAGTCAAAAGCAGGATAAGGCAAGGCAAAGCAAGGCAATGCAAGGCAGAGTGCTTGCAACCAGCACAACGTCATATGACGTTTATGCTCAGCCAACTTCCTGGTGGAAGAGGCTGAGCCTAAATAGCAGGAGCGACGAATCGGATGCAGGATTACCCCTGGAGGAAGAAGAAAAGCTAGACCCAATCAGGCGACTAGAGCTTGACTGGGGCGGAGCCTGCGCACGATCCTCACAGGCAGTTGGTGGTATGTATGCTAACCTATTTATTATACATTAATACATAGAGACTAGCAGACGTTTGAATTGCGAAATTGCACAGTGCTGCTACCATCAGTTCTATTTGTTTAAATTGAGACATGGTAAATTGTGTGTTAAATATCGCAGTAACAAAACCAGGTTGAATAACCCCTGCTACATCTGTGTATATTTAGTTTAAACTGAATACAGTTGTACTGGGTACCCACTCTGGCTTGGATCTTGAAACATTTTACTGCCTTTAAAATGCCACCCTATCCCTAACACATTATGCATTGACTTTGGCAAGGTAAGTGAGGGTGCGAGAGAGACAGCACAAGGTGCTGCTGAAGCCTGCAACAGAAAAAGAGAGACAAAAAGCAGCATAGAGAGGCAGAGAGACACAGGGGGCTATGCACTAAGCTCCGAGCTTTCGCGCTGGCCTGAAAAAAATTAGCACGTCCGAAAAAAAATGAAGCCTGTGGCGCGATTCAATAAGGCCCTGGGCCCATTTTCTATCGGTTGCCCAAAAATGGCTTATCGTGCGTGCAAGCTTTTTTCCCTCTGCTATCGCACTTAAAGTTCCCGTACGCTAGTTGATAGAAAAAGAAGCCGCATGTAACATTTGCATGGAGATTTGCCATCTCCATGCAAGGCTGTTACAGGCGATTGTACACTAAATAAATACATTTTAATTATAGTGTACATGAGCAAGGGTTCTCCGCAGCTGAACCGCATTGGTTTCAGGTCCGAGGACCTCCTACTTCAGGAGATACAGGCCCCATTATGTGGTGCCGGTATCCCCTGCAATTTAAAGCTCCCGCGTCACATGACCGGGACATTTAAATTCTGCAGGGATACCGGCACCCCATAAAGGGGCCTGTATCTCCTGAAGTAGGGGGTCCTCGGACCTGAAAACAATGCGGTTCAGCTCAGGAGACCCCCTACACATCTACACACATAACAATAAACAATAATTCATTCAAGTAGCAGATAGCCGCTAAGGTAATGAAGCTGCATTAATGTAAATTTTAATAATAGTGTGCGGGAGCAGGGGGTCCCCTGAGCTGAACCACATTGATTTCTGCCTCAGGCACCCCCTGTTTCCCGAGTTACAGGCCCCGATATGGGGCATCGGGTGCCAGTGTCGCTGCAATCTTTATAGCGTCTTAGACGCGACGTGGGCTCTATAAAGATGGCGGCGACACTGGCCTTCGATGCCCCAAACCGGGGCCTGTAACTCAAGAAGTAGGGGGTATCTGAGGCAGAAATCAATGCGGTTCAGCTCAGAGGACCCCCTGCTCTCGCACACTATTAATAAAAATACACTAAAGCAGCTTCATTACCTTAGCGGCTAACCACGAAGGCAATGAAGGGGTTAAGGCACAATAACATGTTTATTGGGGCCAATTGCCCCCAATAAACATAGCAATATACAACACACATCTCCCCGCCCCCTAACACATACAATACAGTAATGGGCAAAATTACTATTATCCACATATGGATAATAATGCATTTGCCCATTGTAAATACATATAACTTTCAATAAATACAGTCAATATATATTACACTTACCTTTTACAGGCAACCACGATGAAGGCCGTCTTCATCCTCATCTTCATCCTGCCCATGCCCCCTCCGATGCTGCAAAACATACACAAGAATAAAAACATCCAATGTAATGTCCCTAACCCCTTAATCACCATAGCGGTTATTAACTGCTACAGGCATTATGGGGTTAACCCACCCTAACCCACCACTTGGGAGGCCTACATTCCCTCCCCCACTACCCCCCACCCCGTGAGGCCTAACCACCCTCACCCACTACCCACCCGGGAGGCCTACCCACATACCCTTGGGGCCAATATCCCCTCTCCCCTCCCCCAATAAAAACAATACACTGCCCCGCAATAAACATCATTCTATTTATTAAATACATAACCCACCCCCTGTGCCCCCCCATAAATACATGATTTATTCATTTACATACAGGGTTCATACCCCAGGCCCACGTGAGTCCCCGGTGGACCTGACGGGTCACATCACAGACCTACAGGTAACCAGCAACTTGTTTCATACAGGTTCTGGAGACCTGTTGGTGGGTGCCGCCAGGCACCATGGCCCACCAGGTGGTCTCCGCGGGTCACCGTGAGCCACAATTGGGTCCCCACGGTATGCCTGCGGATGTCTGGGGGCCCCAGGTCAGACCCACAGGTGTCTGAGGGGCCTCAGGTGGTTCCCACGGGGGTCTGGGGACCCATGGGTGGGCACTACGGGTCCGCGGTGCCCCCACAGATGTGGGGCCACCGGTTCTTCCCCGCAGATTACGAATCCGCTGTGTCCCCACAGTTGTGGGGCCACCGGTTCTTCCCCGCAAGTGTTCCACCGTGGACCCACCAGCCTGATACCCGTGAGAAGCCCGAGGATACCGCAGGTGGTCTCCAGAGGTCTCACGCAGAACCAAAAGGAACCAACCCTGAATGTAAAAAAATAAACCTGATCTATATCATATCCAGATAGGGATAATAGATTATTTGCCCATTATTAAACACATTAACTAGCATAATAAATAAAGTTCTACTGACCTCATCAATAAGAAGCCCCCTTCGCCAGCACAATCCTTGTCCTCTGTTGCCCTCAAAATACATAGCCAATACAAAGCAATAACATTCAGATATCAATTAACCCCTTAATCACCTTATCGGATAATAACCGCAACGGAAATTAAGGGGTTAAGCCACCCTGGCCCGATACCCACCCTTCACCCATTCATTTGTACAGTGGCTTCATCATACATCTATATATATACACACATATACAGTGGCGGCCGATCTGAGTCAAAGTCGGCTAGATCAACGGCTCTCAGATTATCCCGGTTAGGTGCGTTTTTTTGTCGTTTTCGCCCGGAGTGAACTGCGTTATTTTCGCGCTCGTGATATTAGCATTTTAATTTGACTGTCTGCAATACTGCAATGCCGTGTAAAAACTCAGGGGGGAGTTTGCGAGCTGTTGTCTTGGAAGTCTAATACCTTCACGGTTCAACCTACGTCAGTACACAGTCTGTGTGTGCGCGCGCAGTAATTGTAAATTTGCATATTTAAAGTATACATGCATTTGCAGTGCTGTTCTGCAGTACACTGAATCCGGTAAGTAAAAATATTACAGACAGTAGATCAACAGGATACATTATATTGTTCTATTAATATGCAGCAATATAAAACTGTTGTAATATAAATATAAATATACAAAATATATATACTGTTGTAATATAAATATAGATACACAAAATATATATACTGTTGTAATATAAATATAAATATACAAAATATATATACTGTTGTAATATAAATATAAATATACAAAATATATATATATACTGTTGTCATATAAATATAAATATACAAAATATGTGTATGCTGTTGTAATATAAATATAAATATACAAAATATATATACTGTTGTAATATAAATATAAATATACAAAATATATATACTGTTGTAAAATAAATCAACAGAAATAACAAAAATATTAGATACAGTACTGTAGATATACAGTACATTTTTTGATCTAATTTTTTTTTTAAAGTTTTATAAATATACTTACGCGTTAGTTACCCTTGGTGCCCTTTTGCATTCCCTGTTTTTTCCGTGTGCATGATAGCTCACGGTGGTTGCTGGCACAACGAGGCCAGAAGTAGCTAACCAGCGTTGGATAGCAGCAATTCGGTGTCCGCTCGTGTACATCTCCTTAATTCGCATGCTGAGATCCTTGGAAATCTTTTTAACAACCATTGCTGCGAGTAGAAAGAAATACAAACACAAGAATGTATATTCGATGTTTAGTCGATGTGTATTCAATGTGCAGTGAATCCACAAAATGGATGGTGTATTTATACGGTAATGACTCACATTAGAGTACGCCCACTTTCAACACCTGTACCTCGCCGCCATGCATAAAAGGTTACACACTTTGCATAGCCCACCACTCGATGATCTTTATCTGAACTTGCCCTTGTCCAGATACTGCATTACTGTATGCCATCTGCTTCCATGGATCAACCCCGATTCTACGGACGCAGGAACCCACTCGCCTCTGCCGTGCCTGTCAAGCAGAAAAAGCGAAAGACGGTTGCCGTTTCCATGCCAAGGCAAAAGCGACAGGCTAAGGCCAATAAAGAAAACCTTCTGCTGACCCCAAAGGTTTTCATAGACGTCAGCCTTATTATGTCAAGAAGATATACGGTGATGTACTCTCGACGCAAAACAAATGGCAGCCAACCCATCGAATCCGCAGATCACTTCCTCACATACGTTTCGACGACTCTGCCGCCTCCCTCCTGGAAACCCACAGGCTATCCTCTCCAGTTCTATCCAACGACGCTGCCTCTGAAATCCACAGGTCACTTTCTCCTTTGCTCTTAGACGACTCTGCTTCTCGCCCGGAAATCCAAAGGTCACTTTCTCTATCCCTCTTCGACGACGCTGCCGCTTCTCCTCTACAGGATATCCACAGATCACCTCCTCCACCCTTCTTCGACAACGCTGCCGCTTCTCTCCATGGAACCCCCATTTCATCCTCTGTTGCACCCATCCACCCAGATGTCCACACGCCATGCACAAGAAGCAGCTCGTTAGACCAGATGCTGAATGGGATAAGTGTGGATCTCCACGGGAACTCTATTGTGCTAGCAAAGATAGATTTGCTTCTGGAGATCATGCTAAATGTGGAGCAACTCATGCTACATATGGATCAACGGATGATACATATGGATCAACGGATGCTAGATATGGATCAAAGGATGCAACATATGGATCTACGGATGGATCGACGGATGGAGAAGATAGAGGCTGACATAGCGGGTATACATCATTTGCTCAGTGTTAATGCCCCTGTTTTCCCCGACGCCAGAGCACGGGGGTGACATGGATGTGATGAATGGGAGCATCGACCCTGTTTCATCACCAAGCGCACCCCCTCCACCAGAAGATGTAGTGTACATGTATGCCGTTGAGGAGGACATGACAACCCCATCAAGACCACGCCAGGAGACAACACGGTGACCAAGACCGGATGAAAGCTTCCTCCCAGACAACCTACCATCGCCTGTTGCCTCAAGCACACCCGCTCACAGAAGACCTACATTCGTTCGCATCGATACGGTGCCCGACATCACCCTGTGAGATCTGCCACCGGCGCTCAGGGAGAAGTATAGGGTGATGAGTTCTGGTGCACCCCACAAGTATGCCTTGTTACTTTTTAGGCACCATGTTCCCTACTCGTTGTACTGCGACTGGGCCTTCAGAGTGAACTACGAAGGAAATCGCGTAAAAAAGGCGCTTCCTGACAATTTAAGAAAGAACATTCTGGAGGAAATGCGGCGCTTTTATCCAATTACAGATCCTGTAATGAAAGGCGTTCGAGACTGCATTAATGGCGTTTTGCGCCATGCAAGGAATCGGCCATGGAAGCACAATGTGGTGGACTTTCTGATTTAATCACGGGAACTGTAAGACCATACTGTTGTGCTGAACTGTGCTGTACATGTTTTGACCTGCTGAACTTAAATAAAGGAGATGTTTTGACCTGCTGTACTGTATTTAACTTACTGTTTTAACTTGCTGTACACACACACAGGACCTGCACAATTCCAGTCCCTGAGGGCCGCAAACAGGCACGTTTTTCAAGGTTGTCCTGAAAACTGGGCCTGTTTGCTGCCCACGAGGACTGTAGTGGTGCAGGCCTGACTGACTGTTTTGCACACCATCCCACTGTACTGTATACTGTATGTTTCTTTAATAAAGGAGATGTTTCATTTTGTATACTGAATTTAATGAATTTAGATTTTTTTTAATCACAGGTAAGACCATACTGTTGTGCTGAACTGTATTGTACATGTTTTGACCTGCTGTACTTAAATAAAGGAGATGTTGTTGTGTGTTTTTTAACTTGTATTTATACAGAAATGTTTTAACTTGGACCTGGAACTGCACAGGACCTGCACAATTCCAGTCCTGATGGCCGCAAACAGGCACGGTTTTCAAAGGTTACCCTGAAAACCGGGCCTGTTTGCTGCCCTCGAGGACTGTACTGGTGCAGACTGTTTTGCACACCATCCCACTGTATATGTTTTGACTTGCCGTTCTTTAATAAAGGAGATGTTGCATTTTTTATATTTTATGAATAAAGAACCATACTGACTGACTGTAAATGTTTTTACTTTCTATACATAAATGTTTTCACAACTGTAGCAGTAAACCATACACCTGTTGATGTTTTGAATTGATGTGCACTTAAAATGTTTCTACATTGTACAGTATTTGTAAATAAATGTTTTTGTACTTACTCCACCAATAAAAGAACATGTTGATTTGGTTTACATTGTTCCATTGGCTCCTTTGCTACTGTAACAAAATACAGGCATACCCCGGTTTAAGGACACTCACTTTAAGTACACTCACGAGTAAGGACATAATCGCCCAATAGGCAAAGGCATCTCACGCATGCGCCTGTCAGCATGTCCTGAACATCAATACCAGCTCCCTACCTGTACCAAAGCTGTGCACAAGCGGGGAAACTATAGAGCCTGTTACAAATGCGTTTTTTACATCAGTTATGCACGAATATGACGATTGCAGTACAGTACATGCATCGATAAGTGGGGAAAAGGTAGTGCTTCACTTTAAGTACATTTTCGCTTTACATACATGCTCCGGTCCCATTGCGTACGTTAATGCGGGGTATACCTGTACAGTGTTTCTAGAATGTACACTACTGTCCAGGCACACTGTACTGTATACTGTAGGCATGCTCAGTACAAGAGTATTAAAATAAATAGAAGACACATACAGTACTGTACTGTACTGTATGTACTGGCACTGTATAGAAGACACATACTGTATGTACAGTACTGTAATACATGTAGAATAAATGCATAGTTTTTATTTTTTCGGGTTTATTACACAGTATACTGTTTATAAAAAAGTATTGTATACTGTACGGCCGGAAAACATCAGCATACTGTTCCAGGTACAGTATTCTATCCTAATCAATAACAACGGCCACTAAACTGTAGACTTGTGTCCATTAGCCGTTTTCTTTTCTGAGGAAAAACAAAAAGAAAAGTTTTACTGTAAGGGTCAGCCCCCTAAAGAAGTTCCCAGCCAGTTCCACCAATACTTTTCTGGGAGGGCGTCTCCTGTTCACATGCGCATGCGCCTACCGTCGATGTAATGACACGCATATGCGTTTCAAGAAGGTTCCAATGCGCATGCGCCTAGCGTTCCACCAATTGTTCAGTATCTGCAGTACAGTACTGTAGAAGCCGCTCAGCCAATGATATTGCTTACAGGAGAATCGCTTGACTTTTGAATCGCACCGATATTGATACTGTATTGTCAAAATAAAAAAAACACAGAAAATAATACGGCAACAATACTCACCATAGAATTTCCCATTCAGCTGGCGCCGGTGCCGGTCCACTGCCAGTCCAGTGTTCTTGATCATCCACGTCGATAGTTTGCAGCGGGACTAGTCCACCTGTAGTCAGCTGATGAGGTTGGAAATTGCTTAGGTACATGCAAGCTTGATCGAAACTGCACGCGAAATCCGGCTCAGGCGTTCTGGATAGACATTTAAAACCAGAGACAGAACATAAAACACAGACAGAGCTCAATACATATCCAGTGAAACTCATACATGGTATAGTGCCTAAATATATATGTATAAATATCTATTAAATAAAATGGTCTTTAGTTTAACATTTTGGCCAAATTGTTGTAAGCCCCTGAGCCACTGCACGGCAGACCACATTCTTCAGGGGTCCCTAACACTAATATAAATTCTTAGTAACCTGTGCATTACCAGGAAGAATGATTTATAATAAATCTGTCAATATTAGTTGCAAAGTTCTAAGTCTGATTGAAGCTTTTATTAACCTGTACATTACCAGGAAAAGCATTTAAACTAAAAGACCATTTTATTTAATAGATATTTATACATATATATTTAGGCACTGTATCGTGTATGAGTTTCACTGGATGTGCACTGAGCTCTATCTGTGTTTTATGTTCTGTCTCTGGTTTTAAATATATATTGCCATGCTCAGTAGCACTCCTCTGTGACACTCATATGCTTATATATATGTTGTGGTTATTTTGGGGGTTCAATAGGAGCTTGTTAGGTGTCCAGTATGTTCTGGATAGACAGCAAGGGTTGTCACTGACGGTGGGACCGTTATTGGAAGCCGGTGCTGGTGCATTGCTTGGCAGCGACTGTCATTTCTTATTTGGTTTTAACACGACCCTTCGCCTTTTGCCGTCTGCATGATCATAGATACAGGAAAAAGCCGGTTTTACACACTAATACCCTCCAACGAATTGTGGATCAATACGATAAAAACAGGGATCGCTACATAACCATTTCCTTATTGCACGCTTCCACGTATGAGGAGCTGGCGAAAATTTGTAAAAGTCATAGTTTTCGATAAAATACTGATAAATTTGAACAACTGTTGCCATCTTATCATCTGTTGCATTAATCGCGGCCCATATCAAATACGTGTAACTTCTGTCGGGTTTTTGGAAAGCGGGCTGCACTTGAACACTCATGGCGGGCGGCGGGTCTCTGGAGAATACTGTAACCGAAACTGGTCTTTGTCATTCTTTAATATGAAAAGCCTAAATTGATACATTTTTGCAACCTCTTCCTTCAGTCTCAAGGCCAATTTACAATAGCACACTGTGGTATCTTTTTTAAACGAAACACCTGCAAGTCGACACATTACTGAAGCGCATGCACATTACAATTCATGAATATCTGCCATCTGGCGGAAACGCTAAGAATTGCAACCTATTAAATCCGAACCATTTTCAATAAACGCATCAAACGCGCGTCAACCGCGCATGACCCGTGGCTGAGAACGCAAAATGAATGCGGCATGCTCCAGGTGAAGTGCGTCGCATTTCAGGAAAAAGCCAGGGGAAAACCGGCGATGTGTTAGACTCAGATGAGCCGCAGCAGTATATATATATCAAAGAAAAAACACTGCTGCGCTAGCCGGAATACCAGAAAACAAGGGTGATAATTGCACACAAATAAATGTCCACATAAAAACACTAATACCTGTGTGTACAAGGTGGCTGCTAGGGACAAAACATGAGTAAACAATTGAAGGGGAAGGGTTAATGAAAAGGGGAAAAGAATGGGGAAGGGGAAAGGATAGGGTTAAAAAAGCCCCAAGCGATGTGGTGAAAAAATAAAATGAAAAATTTGAGCAATTCGATCTTTGGAGCCTGTCCGTCCTTCATCACGCTTGGAACCCTGATGTAAGAAGTCTTACTACCGTGTCAGCATCCTATAGTATCGTTGGACACATACTCTCGCGGGATTTACAACCAGGAGGAGACCGGGTGCGCGCAAACCCTCCTGGCATCCACGACAGGAGTGTGTTGGACACCACACACAGTATACATCCACGGAGGCTCCATCGGGTGATAGTAAAGACTCTATTTATTGTCTTATTTTATTTTGCACAATGTAAGTGTCCGTGATTCATCTGCACGTTTATTTTATTATTAAATTACAGTATTATGCTATTATGCTATGGGAGCCGCGCTGTCTTCTTTTCGTTCTCCATATATATATATATATATATATATATATATATATATATATATATATATATATATTAGAGAAAGAAAAGAGAAAAAGCGCCCGATCCTGGTGTAAAATCAGATGAACATTTTAATAAATCATGGACAAGACAAATGCACACTTACAATTTGTCTGATTAAAATAAGCATTTTATGGGACCTGCCCATGCACCAATCGAAGACTCCACAGTCACCTCCGCTCTGCAATCTCACGATCAGTTCGAGACCCAGTAGTTGAGAACGCCGTTTTCTCCAAGGTGTATAGATTATCATCCGTCAGGAGCTTCTCAGCAGCGTGCGTCCGCCATTACTCCCACGCATGTGGTACTGGATACCGGAAGGACTTTCCTTGTGGTTCCTGTGTCTCTCTCTGGTGCCGAAGGCAGGTCAGCCACCGTAGTTGCAATGCAAACCGTCCCTACGCGTTTCTTCCGCCTTTGCGGATTTCATCAGGGGATGGACACCAAGGGGGCTAGCTGGTGTTAAATAGTCCCTCTCATCAATGGCTCACAGGTGTATTTAATACCAATGGTGTCATTAAATCAAGTTGATATCTGGTGCAATATAATTGAAAACTCTATTACATTTGAACTTCACAGAATTTGAAACGTTTAGTGCATTTAACAACAGCAAACGAGGATACTATTGCTGATGGAATAATTAGCCAATTTATATGCAGATTATATACTAACATAAACAGGATATGAACATAGAAAAGAACTTGTTCCAACATTTATGTACTAAAAAATAATAAAGAAATATAAAGAATATATACAGAATATAATTAGATAGAATACAAACAAATTATTTCTTACATATGTATATCAGTAATAAACAAATTAATTGTCACATATTATATACATGTCCTACCTATAACCAATAATATACCACATATATATATATAATAAATATAAAAATAATGAGTCTAAATACCGTACTAATATCTAGAATATAATAATAGTTCAGAAAACGAATAAATGCATACTTAAGCTTGAAAAAGAGAGAAATATTTCATGTGTCTCTCTATGTGTGAACTGGAAGGAAGAGATGAAACAGTGACTGTTGATTGCAAGGGACAAGCCAAAATTTCTATATGGCTATAGATTTAAATATCAAATAAAGCCCATTTGGGTATTTCGAATTGGTCGAGTTACAATTGTTCCCAAATAATTTTATCTATATCCTTGTGGAGAAAGGATCCCTATAGATATAATGGGGGCAAAAATTGATCTAGCATATGAGGAAAAAGGGAACCTAGATTAAAACCACCCCAAAAAGAATATTGTATACATATATCAGTGTGACGACTAATATTCGTACTAGTTCCAAGTATAATACCTATATAAGGAATGAGAGTGTGTTAATAAATGTCTATTATTGACTAATATATATTGAGTAATAAGGGAAAAAAACGGAGCTCTATTTTGCTTAAGAGAAAGGGAAAGAATTATCAGCAAGCCAAAAAACCAGCAATCCAAGTGAAATGGACTAACTAATAGTTGAATAAACTTTAATTTTGGTGTATTATATTGTGTCTTGTGTAAACATAATTTATATATTTAATAAGTGAACTTAATTTCTAGTCGTGATTATTACATAGTGACTTATTATGTTTCATAAAAAAATGTGATAAAAATTATAATTATAAATGTTGTGTGTTTGTGATGCAGTGCTGACCAAAGGTCCCACAGTTCCACCAACTAGGACCCCAGAGGGAGCATGCTAAACATGCTCAACCCAGACCTCTGAGATCCTGTCAATGGGAGTGGAATCTATATTACACTATAGTGCTTATATCAATACAGTCGTTTAGACCCCCTGGACTCAATGTCTCTAACATGTAAATCCAGAAGGTCTCCCTTAGGTTCAGTTTTTTAACCCTGTCGCCACTTAATAATGCTAAAGGGATATGTTCTAAACACATGACAGTCAGTGATGATGGATCCTTGTTGTGTGTTTCCAAGAAATGTCTAGATAGGTTGTGAGTGGTAATGCCATGTAGAATGTTTCTTCTATGTTCTAGAAATCTTGTGCTTAGAGTCCTTGTGGTTCTCCCCACGTATTGGAGTCCGCACTTGCATGTGATGACATAGATCACGAATGAGGATAGACAGTCCATATGGCTCTTGATTGTATGTGCAGATTTGTTAAAAAAGGATGTAACTTGATTGGTCTTGCACATATGTTTACATGTTATACATCTATTTCTACCACAAGCAAAGTTACCATTTGTTCTCGGTTTTGACAAAGAAGGATCCTTGATTTGTTTAAGGCGACTAGGTGCCAGAATGGTTTTCAAGTTTCTGGCTTTTTTGTATATAATGGGAACCTTAGTTGGTAATTTATTCCCAATTATTGGGTCCCTTAACAATATACTCCAGTGTTTGTTGAGAATTGTTGAGATGCCTTTGACTGAATTATTGAATGTCGTAATGAAAAATAGTGACCTGACTGAATTGACCCCAAAGTCACCATTGATCCTTCCAACCTTGTTTGATTTGGACAATAAAGATTTACGCTCCAGGAGACCTACCTGTCGAAATGTCTCATATATGATGTGTTTGTCATAACCCTTGGCCAGAAATCTAGCAACCAATAATTCCCCCTGGGCCAAAAAATCAGAATGCGAAGAACAATTCCTTCTAATTCTGAGAAATTGGCCAATTTCTCAGAATTAGAAGGAATTGTTCTTCGCATTCTGTCAAAACCGAGAACAAATGGTAACTTTGCTTGTGGTAGAAATAGATGTATAACATGTAAACATATGTGCAAGACCAATCAAGTTACATCCTTTTTTAACAAATCTGCACATACAATCAAGAGCCATATGGACTGTCTATCCTCATTCGTGATCTATGTCATCACATGCAAGTGCGGACTCCAATACGTGGGGAGAACCACAAGGACTCTAAGCACAAGATTTCTAGAACATAGAAGAAACATTCTACATGGCATTACCACTCACAACCTATCTAGACATTTCTTGGAAACACACAACAAGGATCCATCATCACTGACTGTCATGTGTTTAGAACATATCCCTTTAGCATTATTAAGTGGCGACAGGGTTAAAAAACTGAACCTAAGGGAGACCTTCTGGATTTACATGTTAGAGACATTGAGTCCAGGGGGTCTAAACGACTGTATTGATATAAGCACTATAGTGTAATATAGATTCCACTCCCATTGACAGGATCTCAGAGGTCTGGGTTGAGCATGTTTAGCATGCTCCCTCTGGGGTCCTAGTTGGTGGAACTGTGGGACCTTTGGTCAGCACTACATCACAAACACACAACATTTATAATTATAATTTTTATCACATTTTTTTATGAAACATAATAAGTCACTATGTAATAATCACGACTAGAAATTAAGTTCACTTATTAAATATATAAATTATGTTTACACAAGACACAATATAATACACCAAAATTAAAGTTTATTCAACTATTAGTTAGTCCATTTCACTTGGATTGCTGGTTTTTTGGCTTGCTGATAATTCTTTCCCTTTCTCTTAAGCAAAATAGAGTTTTTTTCCCTTATTACTCAATATATATTAGTCAATAATAGACATTTATTAACACACTCTCATTCCTTATATAGGTATTATACTTGGAACTAGTACGAATATTAGTCGTCACACTGATATATGTATACAATATTCTTTTTGGGGTGGTTTTAATCTAGGTTCCCTTTTTCCTCATATGCTAGATCAATTTTTGCCCCCATTATATCTATAGGGATCCTTTCTCCACAAGGATATAGATAAAATTATTTGGGAACAATTGTAACTCGACCAATTCGAAATACCCAAATGGGCTATATTTGATATTTAAATCTATAGCCATATAGAAATTTTGGCTTGTCCCTTGCAATCAACAGTCACTGTTTCATCTCTTCCTTCCAGTTCACACACATAGAGAGACACATGAAATATTTCTCTCTTTTTCAAGCTTAAGTATGCATTTATTCGTTTTCTGAACTATTATTATATTCTAGATATTAGTACGGTATTTAGACGCATTATTTTTATATTTATTATATATATATATATGTGGTATATTATTGGTTATAGGTAGGACATGTATATAATATGTGACAATTAATTTGTTTATTACTGATATACATATGTAAGAAATAATTTGTTTGTATTCTATCTAATTATATTCTGTATATATTCTTTATATTTCTTTATTATTTTTTAGTACATAAATGTTGGAACAAGTTCTTTTCTATGTTCATATCCTGTTTATGTTAGTATATAATCTGCATATAAATTGGCTAATTATTCCATCAGCAATAGTATCCTCGTTTGCTGTTGTTAAATGCACTAAACGTTTCAAATTCTGTGAAGTTCAAATGTAATAGAGTTTTCAATTATATTGCACCAGATATCAACTTGATTTAATGACACCATTGGTATTAAATACACCAGTGAGCCATTGATGTGAGGGACTATTTAACACCAGCTAGCCCCCTTGGTGTCCATCTCCTGATGAAATCCGCAAAGGCGGAAGAAACGCGTAGGGACGGTTTGCATTGCAACTACGGTGGCTGACCTGCCTTCGGCACCAGAGAGAGACACAGGAACCACAAGGAAAGTCCTTCCGGTATCCAGTACCACATGCGTGGGAGTAATGGCGGACGCACGCTGCTGAGAAGCTCCTGACGGATGATAATCTATACACCTTGGAGAAAACGGCGTTCTCAACTACTGGGTCTCGAACTGATCGTGAGATTGCAGAGCGGAGGTGACTGTGGAGTCTTCGATTGGTGCATGGGCAGGTCCCATAAAATGCTTATTTTAATCAGACAAATTGTAAGTGTGCATTTGTCTTGTCCATGATTTATTAAAATGTTAATCTGATTTTACACAAGGATCGGGCGCTTTTTCTCTTTTCTTTCTCTAATAGGTACTATGGGAATTTGGTGAGCCCAAGAAGAAGCAGCCTGGACCTTTGTTTTATTCATTCATGGACTTCATTTGGACTTAAGTATCATTTTTCAAAAAAAATTTATAGTTTAATTTTTTGTATTTTTATGCTTTTTTATATGTTCAACAGACCATTTCATTTTTTTACATTTTTTGCACATTTTTCACAAGTAGAATTTGTTTGATTCATGTTGCTATAATATATTTTATTCCAATTGTTATAGGTAGGCACTAGTTGGTTCATGCAAACATCATACTCAATTTTGATATTTGGTGCAACATTTTGGCACACGTCACCAGGGGGGCAGCAATTTGGGTGTGTTGAAAAAGGAGCGCTGTCTTTAAAACTGTTCCATATATATATATATATATATATATATATATATATATATATATATACATTGTTCAACAATCCTATACATTTACACGCCCGTGGCGAGTGGATTTAACCTCCGGGCGAGTAAATATTGGCCCAAGCAGCACACGTGTTTGTTTATTTAAATTTTCCCTGCTCGCGCTGAGGTTTCCCTGCTCGCACTGGCTGAAAAAAAAAAACTCCCCCTACCTGACAGCTGATTGGCGCGCGCTCCCAGGCTTTGTGGGCGCGCAGCCAGGCTCTTTATGAGCCCGCCCCCAACAAACGGCTATTTTTTCTGGACGGAGATCTGTTGGAGAGTAAGTACTCTCCAATCCTCCATCCTGCGGCCCCTCTGCTCCTTCCCTGCCTCCTGCAGTTCCCCCTTACTCCCCGCATCCACCCCTCCGATACCCGTGTGTGGCTGGAGATGGTAGCGAGGGTGTTCCCCCTCTCTCCCCTGACCCCGGCTTCCCGCGCGGTGCGGAGGTGTTCACCCCCGTCTTCCTGCACCACTTTCTGCTTCCCTCGATACCCGCGGGGCGGGAGATCGTAGCGGGAGTGTTCCCCCCTTACCTCCTTGGTCTCCGCTTCCCCACGGTCCCATGGCTGTCCGCGCAGGGTGGGAGATGGTCGCATGGGGAGGGGAGGGGGGGGAGAGCGGGGCAGTGGTGGTGGTGCTCGGTCGCGCAGCCTTTCCTCTTCTTCCCCCTGTCGTGTGTGTGTGTGCATGGGAGTGTGTGTGTGTGTGTGTGTGTTTGTGCGTGTGTGCATGGGAGAGTGTGTGTGTGTATGTGTGTGTTAGTGTGTATGTGTGTGTGTGTGTGTACACTCACCCCGAAACCCCACCACCCAATCACCCTGCCACCCCACCACCCAATCAACCCTCCACCCCACCAACCAATCACCCCGCCACCCCACCACCCAATCACCACGCCACCCCGCCACCCAATCACCCCGCTACCTCAACACCCAATCACCCCACCACCCAATCACTCCGCCACCCCACCACCCAATCCCCCTGCCACCCCACCACCCTGCCACACCAACCCCCAATCACCCCACCACCCCACCACCCAATCACCCCACCACCCCATCCAATCACCCCGCCACCCCACTCAATCAGGGCCGTGGGAACCATATGACGACAATGTGACGTCATAGGCATTTAAAAGCCTATGTCGTCTTCTCATTTGGAAGGCTGACGCCGAGGAGGAAGGACCTCCGGAAGTAGAAAGAAGACAAGGGTGTGGCCGAAGATGACAAGAAGTCCCCGGAAGAAGATACAAGAAAGAAGAATACAGATGAAGATGGATTAAAAATAGAAGACCCGTGGCTTGTTTTGTTTTTTTATTTTAATGTTTATTATGTTATGGTTAATTATTTTATGGGTTCCTGTGCGTGGATTGGTTCGAGAGTAAGCTGTTCAACGGGAGTCGGTGAGTGGGTCAAGTAATGGTAAGTGAACAAAAGAAATGTATTTTATTTAACTTGTTCAATTTTGGGGGGTTTTTTTACGTGTATTTTTTTATTTATTTTTAGATAATTTCTTGCCACTGTATGTATGTATGTATGTCTAGATCGATTTATACATACAGGGTAAGAAATGGTTTGGTATGAAATGCTTGTATTGCTGTGTTTAAAATGATTTTGGCTATGCTGCTATGCATAAATGTGTGTGTAATGTATTTTGTTATTAGATAGATGTAATTTTTGGTCTTGTATGGTGTACTTTAGGTCAGGGTGAGGCTTGTTTTTGTATATTGTATTCTTTTTGGTACTTATATTTTGTCTGATGGTAACTTGTTCTGTTTAACGATTGAAATAGTTAATTGTTTAATTGTTATGGATGGAATTTAAATTGTTTAGTGATTTGATTAATAAATGCTAATTGATTTATGGTGACTTGATTGGTTTAAATAGTATACTTGTTTGGATGTATTGGTATTTTGTTTGGAATGTTATTGTTAACATTCATTTGCAGAGTGTACATGGTGCATAGATTGTATTCATCATGTATACAATGTAAATGCAATGTTTTGATTGGCATTTGTGGCCTTAGATTGGCATTTGAGGATTTTGATTGGAAGATGAGGTTGTATTTTTTAAGGAAATATGATTTTATTGTACTGTGTCTGTATGATTAAGTGGTATTTGTAGTAGAGCATGTTTTTGATAACCCTTCTACATTTATTTGTATATAGGTTCATCATGTGTGTATATATATAGATGCATGATGAAGCCATTGTACAAATGAATGGGTGAAGGGTGGGTATCGGGCCAGGGTGGCTTAACCCCTTAATTACCTTTGCGGTTATTATCCGATAAGATGATTAAGGGGTTAATTGATATCTGAATGTTATTGCTATGTTTTGGCTATATATTTTGTGGGCAACGGAGGACAAGGATTGTGCTAGCGACGGGGGCTTCTTATTGATGAGGTCAGTAGAACTTTATTCATTTTATTATGCTAGTTAATGTGTTTAATAATGGGCAAATAATCTATTATCCCTATCTGGATAATAGTTATTTTGCACATTATTGTACTGTATCTGTTGGGGGGGGGGGGGGTGGATGTATGTATTTAATGTATAGGTCATGATTATTTTTTTTACATTCAGAGTTGGTTCCTTTTGGTTCTGCGTGAGACCTCTGGAGACCACCTGCGGTATCCTCGGGCTTCTCATGGGTATCAGGCTGGTGGGTCCACGGGGGACACCTGCGTGGAAAACCGGTGGCCCCACATCTGTGGGGGCACCGCGGACCCATAGTCTGCGAGGAAGAACCAGTGACCCCACATCTGTGGTGGCACCCCAGACCCCCGTCGGAACCACGCGTGGCCCCTCAGACACCTGTGGGTCTGACCTGGGGCCCCCAGACATCTGCGGGCCTACCGTGGGGACAAAATTGTGGCCCACGGTGACCCACGGAGACCACCTGGTGGGCCATGGCCCCTGGCGGGACCCACCAACAGGCCTCCATAACCTGTATGAAACAAGTTGCTGGTAACCTGTAGGTCTGTGAGGTGACCCGTCAAGCCCACCTGGGACTCACGTGGGGCTGAGGTATGAACCCTGTATGTAAAAGAATAAATCATGTATTTATGGGGGGGCACATGGGGTGTGTTATGTATTTAATAAATATAATGATGTTAATTGTGGGGCAGTGTATTGTTTTTATTGTGGGTACTGGGGATGGGGGGAGGGGGTATTGGCGCCAAGGGTATGTGGGTAGGCCTACCGGCTGGGTAGTGGGTGAGCATGGTTAGGCCTCACGGGATGGGGGGTAGTTGGGTAGGGTATGTAGGCCTCCCGAGTGGTGGGTGGGGTTAATAACCACTAGGGTGATTAAGGGGTTAGGGGACATTACATTAGATGTTTTTATTCTTGTATATGTCTTGCAGCATCGGAGGGGACATGGGCAGGATGAAGATGAGGATGAAGACGGCCTTCATCGTGGGTGCCTGTAAAAGGTAAGTGTAATATGTTTTTACTATATTTATTGAAAGTTATATGTATTTACAATGGGCAAATGCATTATTATCCAAATGGATAATAGTAATTTTGCCCATTACTGTATTGTATGTGTTAGGGGTGTGTATTTAGTTATTAATATTGTTTATTATTTTTGGAGGCGCAACATTGTTACTCCCGCGGGGACCCCCGCTTGGTGAGCCGGGGACACTCGATGGCCTGTTTTATGGGTGTTGCGCATGCAAAAATGTAAATAAATAATTTTTTCTAAGTCCTGCTTTTTTATTACCAGACTTTAGCTGGTGAGCTTTATTCAGAGCAACTTTCACGTACAATCAGTTTGCGTTGCTTAGTGAATCCCGCAGAAATGCAGGATTCAGCGCAAACAGCTGATAGTACGACCAAAGTTGGACTTTGAAAAAATTTCAAGAAAAAGTCAATTTAGAGCGCAAAGCGACAGTTTGCGCGGCTTAGTGAATAGCGCTTGGCGGAACTTCACGTTCTAAGAGCACTTTGCACTCGTAAAACGACTTATCACTGCTTAGTGCATAGCCCCCACAGAGCTCTGAGACTGAGATAAAGAGAGACATAGTACAGACAGCAGATGGTAAGAGAATGACACAGAGCAGAAGAAAGAGGCAGAGAGATAAACAAACAGCAGACTACAGATTGACAGAAAAAGACACACGGGCATCTGACTCTATCTATATCCAACAGATAGTCAGATTCCCTTCAGGCATGGAGATTAAAGCTTGCGGTTAGAAGTAATGCGGAACACAAGGAGACTACTAGCCTCAAATGTACCAGTTTATTTATTCTATGATTAAATGAAAACTAATGACCAGGACTGTTGCTTTTATAGACTTTACACATCTTTAAAAAAACGTGCAAGAGTTGAAAAACAGACAATAAAACTATTCAGGAAACAGGAACTGATTGGAAGTTTACACCTGTAACAAATATAAAGTATCCATTAAACCACTTTGCAAAAGAGCAGCAACATTTTGAAAGGAGCATCAATGTCCATAAAAAGGACAGCTTGCTCGGAAATATATGTGACTATATTGTCCTTGTTTATTATGGGAATCTTAAAGAGCCCACGAGTGAGAAGGAAACCTATTTTTTTAAAGCGGGTCAAGGACATTTTTAAGTTGTGACATTTTATACAGTAATAAAATGAAGGGGAAAAAAGATAAACTGAAAGTGGTATATCTACTTTTTGCTGGGACCATTTAGGGCTAATTGTGTAATTTCAATCCAGGAACAACAGAAAGCACTGTGGGTTCCAGGTACTGCTAGCTAATTCTATTTAAAGTATTTGCAGTATGGGTTTTTTCAATTATATAAATGAGGCACATTGTTTGACATGGGATGTTTGCAAATGTTGGTGATTAGTGATGTACTGTAAATAAGCAGATTGTATGGTTTCAAACATTATATTTTGTGTAATGTTCCAACCATACAACCTGCTTACAGTACCTACAGTAAGTACATCATAAAACTCCAACATTAGCAAACAAACCATATCATACATGATACAATTTGTATTTGTATTTTATATAGACCACAAGTTCACACAATTTGAACTTTCATCAACATTTTTAATGTGAGCTACAAATATTTTTCAAGAAAAAGTGATTCCAGGTGTCAAAATATAAGGTTATTTTGTCAAAGAAATCATGCAACTTTAAATACTCTATGGACAGGAGAGAAACAGAACCCCTTGGGAGAGCACTCAATCATGTACAAAATCACAGTATACTCTCAATGGAAATGGTCGTATGTAAAGTGAGGAATGAGTGATTTAAAATAAAGTTTAATAGGAGTAATAACTCAATTAAAATAGATATAGAACACTAAATATACAGGTGAATAAGACTCAAATTGAGCCAAAAAGCGTAGCGAAATTAATATATACCGGATTGGTGTGTGTATATTTGCTATCACCCTTGATGATATGTTCAGGGTTTAGCTAGATGGTAAACCGAGGTGGCCTCTGACTGTGAAAAGGTAGCACAGGTACAGCCTCGGTATATAGGATTGTAGTAATTAGCAACAGAAGGGGATGTACAAAACACCAATGGTGGTATAGGTAATTACCCCTAGCTGAATTTGCAACAGGTGAACCAAATGCTAAGTAGGCACTGCAGCTGTCTATGTGAGTGAGCTGTACTAGGGACTAAGATGATAGCTCTACAAATCCCATATTGTGACAATTCAGACAGTAAAACCACTGTGAGTGTCAGTGATAGTGGCTGTCACATATGTACAAGTTTTGGATAGTAGGCAGGCAACCCACAATAGGTGAGTCACCTATGTGGAGAAACCCAACAGGGGTTAAAAACTCCCAGCACAGCATACAGCTGCTGGTAAACCAGTAGGCAAAAAATAAAAAAGAGAGAACAGTAGTACACACGTAGTGTCTACTTACACCTCGGTAGGTAAGAACAACAGGCATCCGGTATAGGTAAAAAGCAGACCCAGTGGTAGCGCTAGAGTGATAAGCACCTACTTGCTAATGCTGGGTGTTTACAGGCTTGCCACGGGTACTGCTGGTATATAAATCAGTGAGCTCAATGCATATAAAGAGCCCCGTGTTAGGGAGCTCCGATCACGAGCGTTAGTCCCGCCCCTTTGATGTGATGATGTCACTGCCGACGTACATTTCGCAAAGGCATGCTTTTTCAAGGCTGGTAGGAGCATGAGTACAGCCCCCACCTTTTATTGGAGAGCGTGGGCTCTGATAGGTTACTCAGTATCCTATTCATGAAGAGCAGTTAAGTAGATAGCGTGGGCAGTGTTCTATTCTAAGTCCCTGCGCTGCAAGATAGTAGTAGAAAGGTCCCCCCTCAGACACTGATGCTAATGCAGAGTAAGTGTGATATACACTGTCTGTCTGTGCCTATTGAGTGTAGTAGCATGACCATTATCCTGCACTCTGCAAAAGGGCTTACACTGTAAATAACTAGATTGGCAGCTGGTGCATGAGGAGAAGCTTATGGGCATGGCACAATAGGAGGAACATAATAGCAAAGACCTATAATGGGTCAGAGATGATACACAGTATTTAATGGGACAAGGCTACACATAAGGTTATATAAAGGGGCTAAAGACAAAGCCCTCATTCAGACCATTAGGGAAAAGGGTCTTGAGTGTATAAATCCAGCGGGACTCTATTTTCAATAATTCTTGGTCCCAATTCCCCTTTCTAATTCCCATAGAGAGTGGGTCTATGCCCCTGAAGGTAAGTACAGTATGGTCACCCCGGTGGTGTTCATTGACATGTCTAGCCACCGGGGTGTCCATACCGTTCCTGATACTACCCAGGTGCTCAAGGACACTTATCCTGAATGGGCGTCTGGTCTTCCCTACGTATTTTTTAGTGCAAATGCCATGTATATGACTCCTGGGGTTCTACAGTTAATAAACTTGCGTATATTAAAAGTGCGTGTGTTATCCCAGTTATTGAACGTTTTTGCGTTCACAATGACAGAGCAGACTTTGCAATTGCTACAGTTGTAGCAGCCTGAAGGTTTGTTTGGAAGCCAGGTTTTGTTGACTGGGGCCTCAAAATGGCTTTTCACCAGTCGGTCGCGTAGGTTCTTAGACCTGCGACTGGTCATCTCCGGGTATGTCTTAAGTACTTCCCTAAGGTCCTCGTCGGCTCTGAGGATGTGCCAGTGTTTGTTGAAGACACACCTTGCTTGTTGCCATTGTTCATTGTAGGTACCAATGAACCTGATGGTATTGGAGGACCCGTTAGTCGCCTTGTCTTTGAGTAAGTCTAGTCTTGACGTGTTCTTGGCTCTTTTGTATGCCTTATGGACCATATTTTTGCTATAGCCACGAGCCAAGAACCTATCTCTCATTAGTGAGGCCTGTGTCTCGAACTCTTGGTTATTCGTGCAGTTCCGCTTGATACGTAGGAACTGCCCTACAGGGATGCCTTTTATAAGGTTAGGTGGATGGTGGCTTGTAGCCCTGAGGATGCTGTTAGTAGCAGTACTCTTCCTATAGATAGTGCTGCTTACCATCCCTGTAGGTTCGATTTGTATGGTGAGGTCGAGAAAGTTAATTTTATTGGGACCAATCTCATAGGTGAGTTTGAGGTTGTGCGTATTCTGGTTCAGACATCAGACATCGATAAATGTCTTGAGGAGGGCAGTGGAACCCCTCCCCATCAAGAACACATCATCGATGAATCTGTACCACATGTCGATATGTTTCGTGAAAGCCTCATTGTTCTCACCAAAAACAACCTCTGCCTCCCACCAGCCCAGGTACAGATTTGCATACGATGGGGCACATTTAGTCCCCATCGCTGTGCCCTGTACACTGGCGACACACTTTATTCGAGCTTGGCTAGTCCCACGAATTCGGGTATACCCGGGTGTATTGAGGTTTGTGACTGTTTTCTGCCCGAGTGCATTGAGTTATTTTCCAGGCAGGGATTGAAGCATTTTATTCCCGCTGGCTGCAATACTGCACAGTATATATATATATACTGCATTACAATTCATGAATTTATGCCATCTGGTAGACACGCGAAGCATTGCAGCCTATTAAACCCTTATCATTATCATTTAACAGATCAGCCGCCCGTCAGCCAGGCATGAACCCAGGCTGGGAAGGCAAACGCAATGGGGCTTGTCAGAGGTGAGGAGCGGCGCATTCCAGGTATCTGCCAGGTACATACTGGGTATTTGCTCGAATAAAGTGTGTCGGTGCAGTATCTGGTGGTAAATCTTGTTGTTGAACAGAAAGTAGTTGATTTCTTCTGCAAAAAAATGGTAAAATACCATTCCCTTCCTAATAACCCTGCTGCGCGATCAGGGATCTACATACTAGGTTTTACTTACCTTGCCTCTCCTCCGCATACCGCACTCACCACTATGCGGAGTGAGACCATGAGAAAGGAATCATTTCATGCGATAGGGAATTGCAGCCACACAATAACATTCATACGACAGAAGGGTGTACCTTGCACTGGACCCGAGTAATACGGGCAAAGTACACACATGAGGTATTTGCAAAACTAAAACGCAATACCCGGCCAATGTCACTAGCTACTATTGGAGTACATATAACTACATGTACACTAGCCACCACGGCCACTGTGATCTCTCTTGCAAGGGACTATAGATATAAAACACCCCTTCCTAACCAACATCTACCAAAGTTACAATATTATAACTATAAGTCTGGAAGACTTACATCCCTAGAGCTGTATTATTCCCACCAGAGGTAATTATGAGAATAACATGAACAATCACCAATACCAAAATCCAGAATAAGGCACACATATAGGTCAAAGAACCTCAAATACTACATCTCTGTCAAATAACATCTAACTAAGACGAAACGTTCGACACATCTATTATTGTTTAACCACAAGGATCAACTAAGTGACTACAGTAGAATACATAGACTTACACATGTCTATTTTTAAATATTGCATATGAGTGCGAATAAAATTGATTTTAGATATACTTTTTTGCTACCTCTGACCGCGTATAACATAAAGGTCCGCAGTGCGCCATAATAGGGATCTCACTGTATCTGGCTATGGATACAGACTATTAAATTGTCTTGCATCTACCTCCCTGGCAGCACGCATACTTCAACAGGAGTTAAGAGCAAGGTCCTCTACACACATTATATATATATATATATATATATATATATATATATATATATATATATATATTAATATATATATATATATATATATATACAGCTCAACCCTGTTATTACTCGATTCATTACAACATGAATCCACTTAAACCGTGATGCAAGTGTGGCTCCCAATTTTCGTATTTCTGAATACTTTACAACATGATTATTAGTATCTTAAATACTTTATTGTACAATGCATACACTTGTACATTATTTCCAATGCGATCCACTTAGAACGCAATGTGATTCTTTGGGCCTCAAGCACAGCGTTATATGGGGGTTGAGCTGTGTATATATGCAGACGCACTTACCAGAACTCCCTCCTACTGTCTCTGTATGTTCTCCCTACCTACCAATTAGACTGTAAGCTCCTCGGGGCAGGGACTCCTCTTCCTTAATGTTACTTTTATGTCTAAAGCACTTATTCCCATGATCTGTTATTTATATTATCTGTTATTTATTTGATTACCATGTGTATTACTACAGTGTAGCGCTATGTACATTAATGGCGCTATATAAATAAAGACATAGGGGCCTATGCAGAGAGCAGCGAATTTAAAAATTGGCGAGTTTATTAAAAAGTAGCTTTTTTGGAGAGTTTTATTCTCCATATGCAGAAATGTGCGAATTCTGCTATGTTTAACATGAATGCGTGTGGCGAGTTTAAATTGGCGAGATGCGCGCTTCAGAAATGTGTAAAAAAAAATCGCGCCTTTTTTTTCCCTTTGCAATGGCCGCGAGCGGCAGCTTCTTGCCAATTTTTTCTGGCGAGGCAAAAAGGAGACAATCGCGCCATTTTATTGGCACGAACAGCCGCTAGATGCCGTTCGCGCCTCTCTGCATTAGGATATTTTTAAAACTGGCGAGATGGAGGTTCTCGCCAGCCGCGAGGCGAGTTTTAGAAATAGAAAAGAAAAATTGGCGCGTTTTTCGTAACTCGCCATTTTCTGCTGTTTTCTGCGCGATTTTCTCCAAAAAATGGCGAATTTCGAAATAGCGCTGCTCTCTGCATAGGCCCCATACAATACAATAAAATACATATATATATATATATATATATGTTATGCCCCTGAGGAAGCCCTAGAGGAGAAACGCGTAGGGCAGACCCTGCAGTCATTGCAGGCATTGCAAACCGAGCAGAGTGAGACGCGCTGCAGAACGGAGTGGAGATAGCGCTGTGACGTCATTGGAGGTCGAAGTCTCGTGAGAATTGGAGCCGGAGCACGTGACGCGGAAGTAAACCAGGCTAGCAGCAGTGCAGTGGACCGGACAGCTTACTCTACGAGTGTGAGAGACTCAATTCAAACTCTCAACTGCTTGAAATTATTTCACACCATGTGAGTGAGATACTGTTTGTTATTTTTTAGATAGTTTTTACAATAAAAGGTTTTATACTATTTTTGTTCCATTGTCCCTCTTCCCCTTCCCCCCCCCCCCCCCTCCCTGGTGAGCTATATCCCATGCTAAGGAGACACGCAGCTACAGATGAAAAGGTGACCCCTGAAGCAAGCAGCAGTCGTGGAGAGTCTGAGATCCATGCAAACAGCAAAGAAATCCCAGCAGCAGTGTTCCTGAATCCCAGTGGTGGATTAAAGGCTTTTATTTGGCTGATTAAGTGTAAGTGTATACCTTACCACCTTAACTCTGAAAGTAACAGACATACTGCCCTATGATATTTTTCTCTTTGTTTCTTTCCTGGCTTATTTGCGCCTAGGTCATCTCTTCTCTATATATATATATATATATATACTTTTGATTCCTATTCTTATCTTTTCTAACACATGGGCTCTAAGACTGTTCTAATACATCAAGCAGTGGTTAGGGAAACTGGAGTTTTTATCTCCCCCCCAAAAAAACATTTTTGGCTAAAATGTACTAATTTTTGGAGTTCACATCTCCACTTTCCTTACCACTGCTTGATGTATCTGGCCATGGTGTGATACATATCAAGAACATTTTCTTATGCTCCATGGGTATTATGATTGTTATTGGAATTTCATACATCTGGAGCTGAGTAAAGGAGGTTAATACCACCTTACTCCTTGCAGATTTTATTAAGCCCTGCTTCAACATGTTGAAATAAACTTTAAAACAGCTGATTATACTATTGATCCAAGCAACTCTATCCCCTAAATGGTCAAACACCATTCCCCACATTGCTAATTTATGTATGAAGTAAGATTAATGCAACGCAAAATGGTGGATTAAAGCAAGAGCGAGGCACCGTTCAAATTGTCCAAATGGCATCATCTGTTGATGTAACTCAAAAATATATTTAGTTTAGTTAAACAGTGGTGAGTTACTTGGTTGCTATTGCACCGTGATGCAAACTTTACTTGACTTCTGGTGAGTTAAGAATTTACCTTATATGATTTCCTAATTGAACATAAAATAATTCACTGTAGCCCGAGTGTTAGTACGTTTTAGAAATAGAGGTTAGCAAAAAAAGAGGTGTAGCAGGGATCTGATTATAGGGGAAAATAAGCAATGATTGTTATAGCTTTAGCATAGGGGTACTGTATATTCATTAAGGTCATAATTTTATTAATATTTACCATAAACTACACACAAACATATTTATGGTAATTTGTTTGTGAAATTTAAATCGAACGTGTAGCATAAACTCTTTCTTAGATCATTGTGACCTAAAAGCAATTCGAGGATAGTATGAAATAATTCATTTGTTATAGGGTCTGACAAAGCCAGAACAGTGTTTATGATAGTTTCCACAGCAATGTTTGTGTTTATTTTAGAATTCCAATCCACCTATAAAATAAATAAATAAATAAATAGTACATTGGTGATAGTTTTGCTATTTCCAGCTCTTAACATTTTATATCTAGTCTATGGCTTGTTTTATTGGCATAGGTGAAATTGCTTTCTTGTATTTCCATCTCTTTTGTTGCACTGAATTTTATTTAATTAAAAACATTGTAATAAATTGTCCAAAATTAAATTAAGGCATATTGAATTTAACTATGCTAAGATATTTTCAATAGGAATTGATAAGCTATTCAAGCATAGGTTCTATATCATTTTACTTTATAGCTTGTGCATTGGGCCAGGAATACAGAGCTTTTATTACCACTGAATTAACAGTTCAAATCTCCCTTCATAAAACGGAGACCAAAAACCTATAATAATACATCTTTTAAATGGTTTGAGATAATTCATGGACAAGTGTTCAAAACATATACAAGTTAAAGTTCCAACTCGTGAAAAAAGCAATCAAACATTTTAGAATAAGATGCACATAAGAATTTCATCTGTAAAAATGCAAAACGATTTTAAACGATTGTCCATAAGTCACATTTTAACAACTAGCAATATGAAGCAAGAGAAGGGTTAGTCCTGTACATTTTTACAATATATAAGAAAGTGTTATGTGCTTCAGATTATCATTTAGTACTAAAAATATAAATATATATTTTTTATGCATGCACATACACATGGTTCAAAAGGGCAATGCCAAGACATGATGAGACCAGAATAAAGTCAGATACTGTTCGAGAGATGATCTTCTGCTACAGTACCACTAAAATTAGTTGCAAGAGAGTATGACGATTAATCATTAAACTGTTATAGTGTCAATCAGAGCATGAAAACTCTAATTCAACTCAGTGGGAGTTTTCCTGTGACAGTGCCCATCAGCACATCACAGTATAATGAATAATCCCCTGTGTTACTAGAAACCGGGGGAGACACTTTTCACCTACAATGTCGACAAAAAAGTCCCACTATATTTGTACTTATTAAAAGTCATGCAGTTCACCAAATTTAGTTACATTCACCACCACTTGTGATGGCTCCACTATGCTCTTAATGAAGCTCATAAACATTGTTGGACAGATGTACTGTAGCTGGACTTAGGGTTCTTGTGGCCGATGAGAAAAATGTGGAGACCTGAGGCCTGAACGCGGTCTGTCCGCAGTCCTTCTGCGGCCACAGGGACACTAATTTTTGGCACCTGGAGGGATTAACACTGCGGGTACCCATGCTTTTCAGTGGGACCCCACAGCATTAATCCTTCGCTTGATGGGCCATTCTGCAGGTAGAAAAAATGACTACTCACCTTTCAGAAGAGCTGCACATCCATGTTTCTGTCTGCAGCGGACACTGCCGTCTGGATCTGGGTCCCCACTCTTTAAAGGTATCAGATGCAGGGCTGTATTTCCCTCCCTCTAGATGATGTAGATGCCCTTAAGTGGGGCTCTAAATCATGACGGTGAGGCTATATGGTCATATTTTCTCCTCTACGCCATCAATAGGACTGGACAACATAGGGGGACACTCTATATATTATTTTCATATCGACCATTACAATATGTAGTGAATTCCCATCTCAAAAAGTTTTTTCGGTTCCTCTTTTGGAAGATTTATATTGTTGTATTGTCATTGGTAGACATATGCAAAATGTAAATGTGTGAATGTTGCTGCTTGGCACCAGAATTTGAAATTGCAGGAAAGAAGATTTGATTGGCGTAAATTTTTAGGGCATTGCAGTAATCAACAGTGAAATAGTAAGTGCACTTCAAAAGAAATTGACATTAGCAGTTTACACATCATGAACAATGTTCTGAACAACATTTGACGTACATGTATATATCATCAGCAATATTCAGAAAAATAGACATTAACAGATCTTAAGGGTATGGGGTAGAGGGAAAATAAAGAAATGCAAAACTAAAAAGGAGGAGGGTGGTGATACAGGGGAGGGGGAAGATGGGTTCCTCTCTGTTTTAGCCTTAGCCGCATATAGCTCACAATACTACTCCCCATCTGCCTTTTTATCTCTTTGTATCTTCTCTGTGCAGTCCAATGTTAGACGCCATGGGGGCATGCCACGATCTCTCTACATCCTTAACCCAGATACTAAACCTCGCTGAACGAGAATGCACCTGTTCCTATCCAAGCAATATTGTGGACATGTTCACCCCTGGGATGTCTGAATGTGCTAACCATGGAAACCAAACTTTTTGGAATTTAGTGCCTGTATCAGTTACCAAGCTTCTGAGCTTCTCCATCTGGCAGACAAACCAAATGTTATTCCTGATTTTGGATAATGATGGAGAATCATTTTGTTTCCATAATGCTGCAATCCCGCACCTCGTTGCTGTCGCGAAGTGGGCGATAAGTTTATTTTCGTCACTGGATAGCTCTTGTGCTTGTCTGTTAAAAAGGAATAGCCAGGAGTCCAGTAAAATTTCGAGGTCCAATATCCTCTTTAGCCAGTCCCGAATTCTCACCCAAGTAGGAGATAATTGAGGGCAAGACCACAGCATGTGCAACAAATCTGCTTGCTCTCCATATTGTTTAGGACACAATGGGGAGTAGCCTTCTACAAATGTTAACAGTTTTAATGGAGTGAAGTACCACCTCATCATCACTTTGGAGATGTAAATGTCAGCTTCTGAGCATATCCTGGGCCGGAACAGATCACTTCCCTGTACATTTGAGATGTCAGTCCACACCTATCTGTCTTAAGTAAATAGAGTTGTTCAAAGTTTTTAATGGGGGGATGGTGGTAGTTTGGAGTAAAAAGCTGAGATCTGGAGGTATCTAAAGAATTCAGAATGGGGAATCTCTATTTCAGATCTTGTTTGCTCAATTTTTTTTATATTTCTTCCCACTTCCAGATATCTAAGTCTCAATATTCCTTTTTGCTTCCAAATTGCAAAGTCATTTCCATCCAGACTAGGAGCAAAATCGGTGTTATCAAATATGGGTGTCATCAGCACCCCACCAGAGGTTAGCCTTCATTTGAATTTTGTGGATTCCCATATTTCCACCGAGTTGGTCACTGAGGAAAGCGGTGCTTCAATGGATTGAAATATTGCTTTTTTTTACCAGATTAAATTGACTATGTCATATGGAGCGCATATTTCCTTTTCCAATTCAACCTATCTTTTCCGACTGGGCTCAGAGTGCCATTGTGAAATTTGGCATAATTGAGCCGCCTTTAATACGATATCAAACAAGGTATGGTTAGCCCTCCCGCTAATGTTGTTCTTTTGATGCCTCTTAATTTGAGCTTTTTTGTAGTTACAAATTAATTAAGTAATTAGGGATTGTAGAGAGAGAATGTAATTTGACCGGAGTGGGACTGGGAGCATCAGAAAAAGATACAATATACGTGGAAGAAGATTCATCTTAATACTGTGAATTCTACCTATCCAGGAAATATTGTATGTGGCCCAGGTTTTTATATCCTTATGTAGGACTCGGATTAATTTGGGGCAGTTTGCCTGATATAGTGATTTATAATCTTTAGTGAGGACTACTCCTAAATATTAATAGCGTGACGCTGCCATTTAAAATTCAAGTTGATTCCTATCAGCTTCTCTTGATCCTATGGAAGACTTATGCCTCTGATTTATCATTATTGATTTTGAACCCTGAAATTAGCTGAAAGGATCCTAATAGGCTAAATAAATTGGGCAAGGAGATGAGGAGCCTTGACAGAATCAAAAATACATCATCCACATATAGGGAAATCTTATGTGTTTGTTCCTTAAATTGGAGCCCTGAAATGTCTGTGCTTTTCCAAATTCGTGCGGCAAAGGATTTCATGCACATAGCAAATAGTAGGGAGAGAGTGGGCATCCCTGCCTAGTATCGCTTCTTATTTTAAAAAGGTCTGATGGGATCCCCTGATGAACCACTCTTGCTGCCAGGTTATTATATAGTGCTGCTTATAGCATCTATAGCCTGTATAATTCTATTCTCAAATCTAAATGCACCAAGCATGGCATTAAGATATGCAGTCTATTCTATCAAACACTTTTTCCGCGTCCAGGCTAAAGATCATAGCAGCGATCTATTCTATTGGCGAACAATTTTGAATAGATTTTAATGTCCGAATTAATGAGGGAGATTGGTCGGTAAGTCTTACAGCTAGTCAGGTCCTTTCCTTTTTTATGGATCAGGGATATTGACACTTGGAGCATTTGTTCCAAGAAAGAGGCCCTTGTAAGAATGTGTTATACATGTGGAGTAAATGTGGAGCCAGAAGGTCAACACATGTTTTATAATATAGATTTGAGAAACCACCCGGACCAGGAGATTTTGATGCTTCAGTTCTTTAATCGCTTGGATGACTTCATCTAGCGTGAACTCCCCTGCCAGGAAATTCCTCTCCTCCTCACCCAGTTTCGGTAGACCCGCCTCCACCAAAAAAATCTTCTAAGGCTATGTTTGTTTTAGCATTGTGGGTAACTTTTTCCTTGTCATACAATTGTTCGTCAAAATGTTTAAATTCTTCAACTATTAATTTGTGATTGGAGGTTAAGCCTCCCCTGTACAACAAATAGTTTGGATATTGAAATTTATTTGCCTATTTCTGAGTTTTATTGCTAATAAGGAATCTGGTTTGTTCGCTTTTTCATGAAATTTCCTCTCAGTGCATTTTCCACCTGTGAGGTTTGGAGCAAATTTAACTCAATTATGGTATCTTTTAAATTCTTAATGGTTTCAGATTTCCCTTCTCTTTTATGTTCCTTGGAGAGATCCGTTAGTTTTGTTTGTAACTCTAGAATTTTTTAGTCTCTTTCTTTTTTTCTCCCAGCTGTAATGCTGATGAGGGAACCTCTAAGGGTCGCTTTGTGAGCCTCCCATAATATCATCTTAGAATGAACACTTCTCAATTTAATTTTAAAGAATTTATCTATATCTTTATTACATAGTTACATAGTAGGTGAGGTTGAAAAAAAGACATTCGTCCATCAAGTTCAACCTATGCTAAATTTAGACAACAGATACTTTATCCTATATCTACTTACTTATTGGATCAATAACAAAAAACTCCATTAAGGGGAAAGTAAATTCCTTCCAGACTCCAAGAATTGACAATCGGATTAATCCCTTGATCAACTGTTCCCAGCACACAAAAAAGGAAAAGAGAGGGGTGCAGTGAACCAAAAAGGTTTAATGAACAACACACAAAGTGAATGAAAAACACAATGCAACAACAACGGAGGAGGGAGGGAAGGGTTGGAATGGGATGGGGTATGAACAAACGTAAAAAAAAAAGTACAGGGAAGGGGGGCGGCAAAGTTTTGAGGTGTTAAACCCCTTCTTCAGATCCGTTCCCAAAAGATATGTTGTATCCAATGGTCCTTCCCTATTCCCTGTACTAGACTCCCCAAAAAACACCAAAGATAGGGGCAATGGTACAGCCGCGGCCCCTTTTATTCTCCAACATATCCGAATTTTTTCGGGGATTTTTTCCCGAATGCCACGCACTTCACCGCACTTCACCACGTTCATGCCGCATTCTGACTGCATTCATACCGCTTTCATGCCAGCATCACCCGCGGTTGATGTGTTTATTGATGTGTTTATTGATAATGGTTCGGATTTAATTGGTTGCAATTCTTCGCGTATACGCCAGGTGGCAGATATTCATGAATTGTAATGCGCATGCGCTTCAGTAATGTGTCAACTTGCATGTGTTTAAAAATACCACAGTGTTCCATTGTAAATTGGCCTTGGTACTGAAGAAGTTTCAATAATGTATCAATTTAGGCTTTTCATATTAAAAAATACATGCACAGTGTCTGGGGTTTTATTGTCCTGAGAGTTCCGAGATGAGTGCACAACTGCAGTCCGTGTTCCAAAAACCCGACAGAACGTACGCTTATATAATATGGGCCACGATTAATGCAGCAGATGATAAGATGGCAACAGTTGTTCCAATTTATCAGTATTTTCACAAATTTTCACCAGATGCTTGTGTGTGGAAGCGTGCAATAAGGAAAAAGTTATGTATCGATCCATGTTTTTTCGTATTGATCCCAATGTTATTGGAGGGTATTGGTGTGTATCACCGGGTTTTTCCCGTATCTATGATAATGGAGACTTCAAAAGGCGAAATGTCATGTGAAAACCAACTATGAAACGTCAGTCGCAGGCAAGCAATGCGCCAGCACCAGCCCTGGCTTCCAATAATGGTCCGACCGTCAGTGAAAACCTGGTGACTGACAACCCTTGCTGTCTGTCCCCGCCCGGATACCTGCAGCCTGAGACGGATTTCGCGTACAGATTCCAGCAAGCTTGCATGTACCTAATCGATTTCCAGCCTCATCAGCTGACTACAGGTGTAGTAGTCCCGCTGTCACCTGTCAACTACGTGTATGATCAAGAATACGGGACTGGCAGTGGCTCGGCGCCAGCTGACCGGCGACCAAGTGTGGTTATCCTCAAAAAATATCAGGCTGAGTAGGCGCATACGCGACGGCAAGGAGCATGGACGCATAGGTTAGGAGCTCCGTGCCTCGCTTAACAGATAAAGAAAGCTGAAACCTAATAAAAACACCCAATCAACGGCCAGTTTCCGACAATAAAGCACCCACGATCTCTGGATGTCCCAAAAAGCCCCCAAGGTGTCTAAAAAGAAAGTATTGCCAGAGTACTTCGGCCAGGCAGGGACGAGTGGAGCGGGAGGGGAAATGGCGCCGCATTCAAATGCAGGCTCAGAGATGGAGCCGGACGGCGAAGGAAATGAGCGGGACAACCCGGCACTGAGACCAATGAGACAGTGCGATATCGACAAGCTATACACCAACCTTAAAACTCTATTCCAGGCAGAGATCAAAGACCTGAAGAAAGAGGTGTCCGGCCTGGAGGAAAGGACAAACACCCTGGAGAATAAAATGGACCAATCGATTAGAGCAATCAAGAAGCAGGATAGGAGATACAATGGCTTGCAAGAGCAAGTAAATGAATTGCGGGAGCGCCAGGAAGACTCGGAGAACAGGGAAAGGTGTAATAACCTCCGGATCAGAGGAGTCCCCAAAACTGTCCTGGATTGTGAAGAGTTCATTTCACAATGGTTGGAAGCACTGCTCCCAGATATCCCAAAAGATCGCCTGGTAATGGATAGGTGCCACAGAGCCCTAAGAGCCAAACCGCTCCTGAACAAACAGCCCAGGGATATTGTGCTCCGGTTGCATTACTACCGCACAAAAGAGGCCGTCATATACAAAACCAGACCACTAGCGGTGGTGGAACACGAGGGCACGAGGATGTCCATCTTCCAGGACCTGTCCCCTGCAACACTGGCCCACCGCAGATCCTTGCTGCCAATAACAAAAATCCTGAGAGAGAAGGGGGTCAGGTACACTGGCGACACACTTTATTCGAGCTCGGCTAGTCCCACGAATTTGGGTATACCCGGGTGTATTGAGGTTTGTGACTGTTTTCTGCCCGAGTGCATTGAGGTATTTTCCAAGCAGGGATTGAAGCATTTTATTCCCGCTGGCTGCAATACTGCACAGTATATATATATATACTGCATTACAATTCATGAATTTATGCCATCTGGTAGACACGTGAAGAATTGCAGCCTATTAAATCCTAATCATTATCATTTAATAGATCAGCCGCCCGTCAGCCAGGCATGAACCCAGGCTGGGAAGGCAAACGCAACGGGGCTTGTCAGAGGTGAGGAGCGGCGCATTCCAGGTATCTGCCAGGTACATACTGGGTATTTGCTCGAATAAAGTGTGTCGGTGCAGTAAAGGTGGACCTTCCCCTTCGGCCTGCAGGTAGTAAGAGGCGGCAAAGCATATACACTAAGGAAGTCGGATGAGGGGCAAGCCTTCCTTCACAAACTAGGCCTGGGAGAAGCCCCTATGGCCGCAGAACCAGCTAGCCAGCTCCCGGAGCCCACATGGGAGCAGCGGACGAGGTCCCCCAGGGAGCAGAGGGACACAGAATAAACCAAAAAATCCCATCAAGTTAAAGTTGTGGCATACATTGAAAGATTAAGTTAAGTTGCCAGAAAAATTACTCCCAGGCCCCGGTGGTTCAGAGCCACAGGCAAGCTCCCAGCCCCTGAAAGGAGAGAAATGAGCCCCACATCTCGGGAGTAACCGGTCCTCTGAAGCGAGCCACAGCAGTCACCGGACTCTAAAGCTGAAATAACAAATAATAAACTTTCGGCCTACCTTCCCCACGGAGGCATCCCCACGCTCAAGATGGTGATGATACCTGCGTTAGCGGGAATCCACGGTGAGGCGCAGGACCCGGAAGGGAGTGGAGAGCGGGAAGCAGGAGCAAGCACCCACACCTCCGCACTGATGAGATGCGCGATCCAAAATGGCGGCCGCCCGGAAACACGTCACAGGTTGGAACCAGAAGGAGCGGCGCATCTTGGAGAGGGCACAGAGTCGGCCCCCGGCGGTGCAGATGGATGACGTCACCGTCGGGGTCGGAGCTGAACGGAGGCCCCATGAGGTGGCTACGAGGCGCCGGATCATCTTCACCGGCGAAAAGAAGACACCCCACCAGGCGGGAGTGGGGTTTTTGAATGTGAATAGTACATTGAGCCAACCAAAAGACACAGCGGCGGAGGCGGAAAGGCATAGAGGGCTGGGGCGCACAGGGAGCAACGAAGGCAGGCGGTCTTGCACGAAGGTAGAGTAGGTGAGGGAGGGATATGTAGGGAGAGGAGGGGCACTGGCTGAGTTGGTTCAGTAATAGGACGACAGCACAGCAGAAAGTATAGGAGGAGGAGGTAGTAAGGAAGTGGAAAGACATAAGCAAGTGTTAGAGAACGAAGGGGAAAGTGAGGAGAGAGGGGAAAAGGAGTAGGCAAGGAAATAGGGTAGAAGGAAAGGGAAGAAGAACATATAGAGGGGAGAGTGGTTACTGGCAGAAGTGAGACTGGGGGAAGTGATGTTAGGCGGCATAGGGGGTAGAAGGACAGTGATAGTGAGCGGAAGGTAAGAGGTCAGGGAGAGATGAGAGGTCTGGATGAGCCGCAGAGGAATGGCTGCAGGAAAGGGAAGGGGAAGAGTGAGGAGGTAATGAAGAGAGGGGAGTGATGGCAGTGGAAACAGGGGTGATGGGGACACATTGGGAACTGCAAGTCCCCTGATCCGTCACAGCCTTGTGTGTGTGGCTGGGGGAGGGGGTTACAGGGTACAGCTGCATGAAGGATTAGCTGTACTGCAGTTCAAAGAAATGACATATTTTCAAAAGGCAGGTCATCATAATAAATTGATCCCAACACCCCCAAATACATAAAAAGCACACAAATCAACCATGTGTAGTCAAACGCACAGTCTCGCAGTCAAAAGCTACAGAACAGATTGAACATGGTAATATCGAGATGGTTTAGCAGGCTCGTGGAAAAAATGAAAATAAAAAATGAGGAGAAAAATATATATATTTTTTTTTTTGGGTCACTCACTTTTGAACTTCGCCAGCAAGCAGTGGTGAAGTTACAGACGCATGCGCAGTAATCATCAGCAATCAAGCAGGAATGTGATTGAAACAGAAAGACACACATTCAAAGGAATGGTTTGGGAGAGGTGTACTGTCCTGTAGATAAGATAAGAAGTTTAAATACTGCAGTGCAGTAAATTATCTTGTGTGTGTGCGGGGGCGAGCGAGGGGAGGGTGCTGTACTGTATACTGTATGCCGAAATGTGATACTGTTACAGTATGCACCTATGCGTTTCAACAATTTTCAAATGAGACATACCTGTCTCATTTGCATGTATAAATATGCAAATTTACAATTACTGCGCGCGCACACGCAGACTGTATAGTGACGTAGGTTGAACTGCTAAAGTTTTAGCCATTGAAGAAAACAGCTCGCGAACGCCTCCCTGAGTTTTTAGACGGTATTGCAGTATTGCAGACAGAGCTAATAAAATGCTAATATTACGAGCGCTAAAATACCGCAACATACTCCGTAAAAAAAAAAAAACATACTGCATCTGCCAGCGGTTATCAGAGCGCCGCGGATCCGGCCGCATTAGGATAAAAGCAGCCGCCACTGTACATAAAGTATCCTCACAAGGGTTAACACAAGTCCAAAGGACAATAAAGAGTCCTCAGGCAATCCTGTAGAGATCCAGCAACCAGTCCAGCAAGCTACATATAGAGCAAACACTCTTTGGGAGTCTGGTACAGGGAATAGGGAAGTACCATTGAATATAATGTATCTTTTGGGAACGGCCCTGAAGAAGGGGTTTAACACTCCAAAACGTTGCCGCCCCCTTTCCTGTACTTTTTACGTATGTTCATACCCCATCCCTTCCCTCCCAACTCCCTCGTTGCTGCATTGTGTTTTTCATTCACTATGTGTTTTGTTCATTAAACCCTTTAGTTCACTCCTCCCCTCTCTTTTCCTATTTGTGTGCTGGGAACAATTGTTTTCTATATTGTTGATTGGGAGGAATTAGGGTCCTCCTTGTTCCACATTGCACCCACTCTTCCATATACTCGTATGCGTGCTGTCTATTATTTTGTTTGTTCAATCCCTGGATCAACATTCTTCCCATGTTTAGTTATTTGGTATATTCCTTTCCTTTCTAAAACGATGCCCAACCTTTTTTAGAACAAATTTTATTGTATCTGCCATCACAGTCTCCATGGGTAATGAATTCCACATTTAACTGCCCTTACTGTAAAGAACCCTTTCCTTTGTTGCTGGTGAAATCTCCTTTCCTCCAACCTAAAGGGATGCCCCCAAGTAATTTGTACTTGGGATGAATAGTTCATTTGAAAGCTCCTTGTACTGTCCCCGAATATATTGGTATATAGTTATGATATCTCCTCTTTGACGCCTCTTTTCTAATATAAATAAATCTAATTTAGCTAGCCTCTCCTCATATCTTAGATTGTCCATCCCCTTTATTAATTTGGTGGCTCTTCTCTGCACTCTCTCTAGTTCCAGAATGTCTTTTCTAAGGAGTGGTGCCCAAAATTGTACTCCATACTCAAGGTGTGGTCTTACTAATGCTTTGTAAAGGGGCATAATTATGTTTACTTCCCTTCCATCCATTGCCCGTTTAATGCAAGATACGATCTTGTTTGCCTTTGCAGCTACTGCATGACTTTGGGCACTATTGCTAAGCCTGCAGTCTACAAGCACTCCTAAATCCTTCTCCATCAAGGATTCCCCCAATTTATCCCCATTTAATGTGTAAATTGACAGTTTATTCTTGCATCCCAAATGCATAACCTTACATTTATCTGTATTAAACCTCATCTACCATTTACCTGCCCACGTTTCCAGTCTCTCCAAGTCCTTCTGGAGAGAAATTACACCCTGCTCTGATTCTACTACCTTACACAATTTAGTATCATCAGCAAAGATGGAGACTTTGCTCTCGATCCCAACCTCAAAGTCATTAATAAACAAGTTAAAAAGCAGGGGTCCCAGTACCGATCCCTGAGGTACTCCACTCACAATTTTAGCCCAACCTGAAAAAGTTCCATTTATGACAACCCTCTGTTGTCTGTCCTTCATGTGCATTATTTTGTACACCAACCTCTTCTGTGGAACCGTATCAAAAGCCTTTGCAAAATCTAAGTTGACCACATCAACTGCATTACCCTCTTCTAAATTCCTACTTACCTCCTCAAACAAACAAATAAGGTTAGATTGGTCTGATCTATCCTTCATAAATCCATGCTGACTATTACTAATAATTTTATTTTCCATTAGGTATTCCTGAATATTATCCCATATTAAACCTTCAAGTAGTTTCCTCACGATTTAAGTCAGGCTTACAGGTCTGTAATTCTGTAAATTGTGATCTAGCTCCCTTTTTTTTTTTTTTCAACTTAAATTTTTTATTTTGTTCAGTACATAATATACATACAGTAAATAATCTCTCGGCAGCGTACCGTAACAGTTTACTGCATGTGACAATCCTCATTGTAAATTGGTGGACGTCTTTGGACATACTGGGAAGACCGACAGACATACTGGGGGGGGATCTCCGGCTAGGAGTCGGGGGGGGGGGGGAGACAGACAAGGGGAATGGAAAAAGAAAAGAGAGAAAGGAGGGGGGGGAGGGAGTATGGGAGTTAGGGGGTCTCCTTCCGTGGTTCCGCTTCTGCCTCCCCCATGCTGGTTCTCTGCGTCTGATGACTTTCTGCGTACCCCGTAGGACGTCTGGTTCTTAACTGATTTGTCTCTCTCATTGTCTTGTGGCTCCCATCCTGGTCATACGGGGTTTTGGGGTGGGGGGTTGGCGGGGGGTGCCTCTATCTTAGTGTGTTGTAGGTTCCGTCGTTAAGCACTCCCTCAAGGGAGAACGCATTTGCTCCTATTAAAGCCAAATTGAGGACCTCTCCACTCCCCGAATTTCTTTCTGGACAAACCATGGTGCCCAGACTTTTTCAAAATTTTCGCCAGTGTCATTGACTAAGCTTGTTAGCATTTCCATCTGGCATACCGTCCAAATTCTATGTCTAATGTTTGGAATTGAAGGGATTATGTTTTGTTTCCAGCGTGCTGCAGTCTCCCCCCTCATCGCCATAGCAAAGTGAGCTATCAGTTTGTTTTCCCCTTTGGTAAACCCGATTGCTGGCCTGTTCAGGAGGAACAGCCATGGGTCTAATGGGACGGGTTTACCTGTAATTATGTTCAACCAGTCTTTAATTGAGTCCCAGACTGGGACGATTTTGGGGCAGGACCACAGCATGTGCAACAATTCTGCCTGCTGTCCACATTGTCTTGGACACAATGGGGAGTAACTGGGCAGGAATTTGGCTAATTTTGCAGGAGTATGGTACCAGCGCATCATTACCTTATATGCGTTCTCCCTTAAGGTTGTACACATAGAGCTTTTGGAGGTTGCCGTCACTATCTTTGTCCAGTCCTCTACCTCTAGCTCCTCGCCTAGGTCTGTTTCCCATTGAGTCATGTATCTGGTTTTGTCTTTTACTGTCGTGCTAGAACCGGTCACTTCCTTATACATCTGCGATGTGAGTCTCACCGTGGATGTCCCTGATCGACAGAGCTTTTCGAAATTTGTCATAGGGGACTTTGGCTGAACTTTTTGATAGAACGCCCTGATCTGGAGGTACCTAAAGATCTCGGCATTGGGAATATGGTGGTCGGATTTGACTATTTCGAAAAATTTTATGCCCTGTCTCCCCTCCAGATCTACCAAACGCTTTATGTTGTTTTGTTTCCAGATAGAGAAATCTGTGCTGGATTGGCCCGGAGAAAAGAGGGGGTTATTCCAAATTGGTGTCATACCCGATGCCCTGCTAGTCAGGCCACACTTAAGCCTCTCGCCTGCCCAGATAGACAGCGAGTTGGTCATTGAGGATAACGGCAGTTTGGTGCTATTGCGCACCTTCTTCGGGTACCAGATCAGATGCTCTAGTTCCAATGGGGAGCATGCCTCTCGCTCTAACGCGACCCATCTTTTAGAGTCGGGGTTAGTGTGCCATTGCACAATTTGACATAATTGAGCCGCTCGGTAGTATGATAACAAACAAGGTACCGCTAGCCCTCCCGCCCCTGTTTGTGTGCGCATTATCTGTTTGCTCACTCTCGCCTTTTTGCCTCCCCAGATAAACTTATCTATCTCAGTTTGGAGGGAGAGAGTTTCCTTCAAATTTAACGGCACTGGGAGCGTTTGAAAAAGATACAAGAGGCGAGGGAGCAAATTCATTTTTACGCAGTGGATTTTACCAATCCATGAAATCTTATTTTTAGCCCACTTATGGAGATCCTCTCTCAGGGTCCGCATCAGTCGCGGGTAATTGGCGTGGCCGATGGTATTATATGTCCGTGTGATATTGACTCCCAGGTATTTGATTTGTTGTTTCTGCCAGCAGAAATTGAAGTTAAGGGCAATTAATTTTTCCACGTGTTTGGGGAGATTTATGTTAATGGCCTCCGATTTGCTCTGATTTATTTTGAACCCGGAGACCCTATTGAACCCTCCCAATAATTCAAGCAGGTTCGGCAAAGAGGTGAGGGGCCTGGATATTGTCAGGAACACATCATCCGCATAGAGTGCCACCTTATGCGTCTGGTTTCCGATGGCAATACCTGAAATATCTTTGCTATCCCGGATCTGGGCCGCTAGCGGCTCCATACACAGTGCAAAGAGGAGGGGGGAGAGCGGGCATCCCTGTCGCGTACCACTCTTAATTTGAAAGGGATCCGAAGCGAATCCCTGGTGGGTAACCCTAGCCGACGGGGTCGAATATAGCGCGAATATAGCTTTTATTAATTTTTTGCCCATTCCGAACGCTCCAAGCGTGGCCTCCAGGTATGGCCAGTCTATCCTATCAAACGCTTTTTCTGCATCCAGACTGAGCGCCATAACTGGTATATCGTTGTGATTGGCTATTTCTATCAGATCAATAATCCGTCGGGTATTATCCGATGCTTGTCGACCCTGGATAAACCCGACTTGATCTGGGTGCACCAGTCTGGGTAGGATAAGACTCACTCTATTGGCCAGTAATTTGGAATAGATTTTGATGTCCGAATTAATGAGGGATATAGGTCTGTAGCTCTTACAGTCCTGCGGGTCTTTCCCTGTCTTGTGTATTACTGAAATGGACGCTTGGAGCATTTGGCTAGGGAACGGGGATCCGTTTAATACTTGGTTAAACATACGTAGTAAATAGGGGGCCAATTGTTTCCTAAACTTTTTGTAGTAAAGATTTGAGTACCCGTCGGGGCCCGGGGCTTTAGAGGGTTTCAGGTTTTTCATAACCTCCAATAATTCCTCCATTGTAAAATCTCTGCCCATCACCTCTCTGTCCACCCCGCTCAAACAGGGTATATTTGAACTTGCTAGAAAATTCTCCAGGGCCACCTTGTTCACTGGTGATCTGGTTACTTTATCCCCGTCATATAATTTTGCGTAAAAATCTTTAAATTCCCGTACAATTTGCTTGGGGTTGGCAGTAATTTCCCCTGATTCGCGCCGTAACGCTTGGATACTATAATTGTGTGTTTTGGAGTTAATCATATTAGCTAATAAGGTATCTGGTTTGTTTGCTTTCTCGAAAAATCTTCTCTTTGACCAACTTAACGCTTTCTCAGCCTGGGAGGTGAGCAGAAGATTCAGCTTAGTCTGGGTGTCTTTAATTTGTTGCAGGTCTCTGCATCAGGTTACCGCCTATGTTGTTCCCAGTGCTGTTTTAGTTCTGCTTGCACCTTAATAATTTTTGCGTTGCGCTCCTTTTTCTTGCGGGCTCCCATACTAATCAAAACCCCCCTCAGTGTTGCTTTGTGTGCCTCCCAGAGGGTTATGTGTGAGTCAACGCTGTCTTTATTTTCACTGAAGAAGTATTTAATCTCCTCTTTGATCTTTCTCTCAAGGTCTGGGATCTTTAGGAGGGAGTCATTTAGTTTCCAATTTGCTCTTGGCCTTTCCAGCCCTATCTGCGCGCACCTTAGCTCGATCGGTGCATGGTCCGACCATGAAATATCATGGATCCCCGTATGGGTGACCGCGGAGACCAGTCTGCTAGAAATAAAGAAGTAATCGATTCTACTGAATGAGTCATGTGGGTGTGAATAGAAAGTGTAAAGTTATTCTAGCGGGTGGATTTCTCTCCATGCGTTTATTAGTTGAAGGTCTTTCAAACCTTGCTCTAGCGCGGAAGGTCGGGGGTTGGTTCTGCGCTTGTGAGGACCTGAGCGATCTAGGGTTGTGTTCATAGCCACGTTGAAGTCCCCGCCTAGGATTAGGGCTCCTTCGCTAAACTTTTTTATAACGCCGAATGTCTTCGTGAAGAATTCTGCCTCATGGGTGTTAGGGGCATACAGCGTGGCTATTGTTATGGGGAGCATATTGATGGATCCTATGAGCATCAGGAACCTACCCTCTCGGTCTTTCTTTACCTTATCCACTACTAGGCCTACTCTATTATGGACTAGGATTGCTACCCCCCTTTTCTTTTCTGGAGCGGAGGATAGAAATACTTGATTATATTGTTTGTCGAAATATTTGGGAGCGCTAGTGGTACTGAAATGCGTTTCCTGGAGTAGGATGAAGTCCGCTCCCTTTTTTTTGTAATCAGTGAGTGCTATCCTTCGTTTGCATGGGGAGTTTAGACCCTTAGTGTTGTGGGATATAAAGGTTAGAGGCATGTTGGTGTGGGGAACTGACCTTGTTTTCCTAGTGTTGCTCTTGGGTGTATCGGGCCTCTACAGAGCCGTTTCTGTTCCTCTGCAGTACTCGGCTCTGTGCAGGGCTTCAGCAGGGGACCACTCGTGTAGGAGACAATGTGGGGGAGGGTGGACACAGTAGGTACTTGGGACACATAAGGGAGAAGGAAAAACACGTAAACAACACATATCAACTGGGGAGATTGATCAGCGGCATAGGACCGCCGTCTCTCCCTTGCCTGTGGGACTGCGGATCTCTGGAACACGCCCTCCGTCTCCTTCCTTCTTCAAAGGGCCGGGCTCATCCCCAGGACTTCCTCAGGTTCTAGGGCAACTGCCCCAGCCCAAGGGTAGACACGCACGACGACTGTAGGACCGCCGTCTCAGCCGATGAACTAGTAACTTTGTTAGTCCAAACCTGACTTTTAAACAACCTGCATGTTTAAGATATTACACGTAAACTAAAACTCTGACCTTCTATCAGTAACTTTCCTCAACTTGGCCCCCCTTCCTCTGTAGCCCTTTTCCAAATTGCCTCTTGTAATGCCTGCTAGGCCCAAGCTCTCTGCTAGATCCCGTGATTATTTACCCGGCCTCTTTAACTCTTGGTTTAGCCTGAGTTCAGCTTAGCTGCCCTAAGCTTAACTTAATCTCCCCCCCCTGAGGTGTCTGCGCGTCCGGTCCACCTCCTATGCCTTCCTGTCTGCCTTTGCCTTTTGTTTTCTTTTTACCCTCCCAGAACCCTGTTTTGGGGCTCCAACTCCCGCCCCTCTGGTCTCCCCGTCGGCCTATGCCTATATTCTCTACTGTCCCTTGCCTCTCGCTATTGCTGTGTGAACCCCTGCTTCAGCGGGTGCTCCCACCTTTATCTCCCTCCCCCCTCACTTAGATGGCTCCCGTTGCTGTTGTAGAGGTGTCCGTGTGAGGAGCAAAGGTGTCAGCATGAATAGGGGTGTTTGCCATATGAATAAGAGTGTCAGCGGGAGGGGTGTCCTCAGGGGACTCGCCCGCGGGAGGAGCAGGAGTATCCACGGGAGGGATGCCAGCGGGAGACGTAGGGGTGTCAGCGCAAGGAGTAGAGGTGTCAAAGGGAGTAGGGACGTCCGCGGGAGGGGCGGGGGTGTCAGTGAGAGAAGCGCCAGTGGGAGCAGCAGGGGTGTCAGCGCAAGGATCAGGGGCGGCCGTGGAAGCGGGGGTGTCAGTGTGTGGGGTGTCCGCCCGCGGGGTGGCCGCTGCTGCACTCTGTGCTAACCGTTTGTCCCACCTCCTAGGGCCCCGTATCCCCTTGCCTATGTGCGCTCTATTAGCGTGTCCCCTTGCGCCGTTTCCTTTCAGCGCCGTGTGGTGCTTGGCCGCTTCCAGGGTCATACTCTGGATCCCGCCCCTTCCGGCCCGTCCCAACCTCCGCCATCTTGGATGTGGCGTCTCTCCTGCGCCCCTCTCGCGTGAAGTGCCGTCTCCTCCCTGTTGACGTCATCCGCAGCCGCTCCCCCTCAGCTGGGCACCGGGGCTGATCCAAGATTGCTGCCAGTCTCCCTCCGCTGCCGTCGGGGGATCAGGTAAGTGGTGCAGTAAGTCCAAAGGGCCTTGGCTCTTCTGGGCTCTGGGGGGGGATGCCGTGAGGGGACGGGGGGTGTAGCTATGAGGGGGGGTCTCAGTGGGGCTACCACGGGTATTTTTTGGCGAGCGGAGAGTGGGGGGTAGGGGGGGGTCAACATAAACTGTGAGGGAACCCAGTCTCTTTAGTAGTCCGATTACCGTGGACTGCGGGCATGATTTTTCTTGTTGGGTCTTCCCGCCTCCCGCCATGTTGGGTCCGGCGCTGTTCTGTTTCCCGCCACTTCCTCTGTAATTTTGTCCTGCAAGCCCAGTTTAGTGAGGAAGGCTCCGCCATATTCAGCTTTTTTTATTGTTGTAGATGCCCCGTTTCTGGATACCAGGAGCCCAAAGGGGAAAATCCAGCGATATTTAACCCCTTCGTCTCTGAGGATCTTGGTAATTGGGGTAAGTTGTTTTCTTTTTAATAACGTGGTGGGGGAGATGTCCTGAAAAACTTGAATTTTGTGTGATTCAAAGGAAGGATTATTGCGGGTCAGCTGGGTAAACAGTTCTTTTATTTTAAAATAATGGAAGCGGGCGATGATATCCCGCGGGGGGTCTCCCTGCTGTGGCCTGGTCCAGTGCAGCTCCTGGGTCGTCTTATCCGGCATCAGTTGGGTTAGCCACCGGCCCACAAAGTCCTCCGGGTCAAGTTCCTCTTCTGAGACCCCCCTTATCCTCACATTATTCCGGCGCTCTCGGTTTTCAGCATCTTCCTGCTTGTCTAAGAGGTCTTGGATAGTGTCCTTTACTTGGGCTAGTTGTTTGTCCGTTCTGTGGAGGGACTTTACTGTGGTGTCCAGCTTCCTCTCTAGGGAGTCCGTTCTGGCGCCAATGCTGCTTATGTCCGCTCTCAGGGTCGCCACTTCAGCCTGCAGGCATCTTTTAATATCAGCGCAAAACTCCTGTATATCGCGCCTCCGCATAATTCTATTCCCGCTGTCTTCATCTCCCTCTGCCTCTGAGTCGGACCCGCTTGGCGGGGGGCCCTCATGGCTGCGGGCGCGTGGTTGATCTCCCTTGCCGTAGTAATCTGTCATTACTGTGGAGGGGCGCTTTGATCTTGTCCCTTTAGACATCTTGAAGGTGTCCGGGGGCTTTGTGGTCAGATTTCAGCGGAATCCGCCAGGTTTGGACGTGTTTATTTATTAATTGGTGTCAGCTGGAAACGGAGCTGAATGTTCAAGCAGCCATTCAGTCCGTTGTCGCGCATGCGCATCTAGCTCCCTTTTTAAATATACCGTAGGCACCACATTTGCTTTATGCCAATCTTGTGGTACTGCGCCTGTGGAAATTGAGTCCTTGATTATTAAATATAATGGTTTGGCTATTACTGAACTTAACTCCTTGAGAACTCTTGGATGTATGAAATCGGGGCCAGGTGCCTTATTTACATACATTTTTTCAAGTCGCTTATGAACTTCTTCGTCAGTTAACCAATTGTTCATTAATATGGAGGTTGTGGCTTCCTCCTGCGGCACTATTTTTGAAATTGATTCTTTCCTGGTAAACACAGAGGCAAAGAATTTGTTTAATGCCTCTGCTTTTTCCTTATCTCCATTAATCTGCCTGACCATCTCACACTGAAAGGGTCCTATATTTTCTATTGTCATGTTTTTGTTATTAAGGTACTTAAAGAACTTTTTAGGGTTGATCTTACTTTCTATTGCAATCCTTTTTTTATTATCCATTTTTGCTAATTTGATTGCTCTTTTGCAATTTTTGTTACATTGTTTATAATTTTGATACGATGCCTCCGTCCCTTCTGACTTAAAGAATCTAAATGCATTCCTCTTCTTGTCCATTTCCTCCCTTACCGGTTTATTTAGCTACATTGGTTTTGACTTATTTCTTTTATTCTTATAACCCAAGGTACACTGATACACTGATAAGTGTGCTTTTCTAACAATGTTTTAAAGACTGCCAATTTGCAAAAACATCATCCCAATGTATTACTTGTAGATTAGCCCTCAGTTTATTAAAATCTGCTTTTCTCAAGTTTAAGGTCTTTGTTGAACCCATGTAATCTTTAGGTGTTCCTCCGTGATCTTTAGGAGTGCTTCATTCAGTTTACAATTTTCTCCCAGCCTCTCCAGGTCCAGTCTGGTGGGCCTGAGCACTATTGATGCATGATCAGACCACAAAATATCGTGGATTTTGGCCTCTGTGACCTTTCGAACCAATCTACTAGAAATAAAGAAGTTTTCTATTCTGCTATAACTAAGGTGCGGGTTAGAAAAGAAAGTATACTCCTTGTCCATCAGGTGAAGCTCTCTCCATATATCTACTGGTTGGGTCTCTTTAAGCCTTTTAGCATTGCGAGTATCTCTTCCTTTCTTATGTATTTTGGGTTGGCTGGATTTGTCTAACACTGGATTCAGTACTGTGTTGAAGTCTCCAGGCAGGATTCTGAAACCTTTCATCATTTTATGCAAGACCGCGAATAAGATGGGGAAAAAGAGAGGGTCATGTTCACTAGGGGCATAGACTTTAGCAATGGTTAGAGTCTTTCTCCTTATAATACCTATCAGGATTACATATCTACCATCTTTATCTTTCCGTATCTGTTCTACCACTAGTGGGAATCTATTATTAATCAAGATTGCGACCTCTTTCTTCTTGGTCTGAGCTGAAGCCAGTTAGAACTGCCTAAAGTTTTTATCAAAGTATTTTGGTGCACTTTTCTTACTAAAGTGTGCCTCCTGTAGTAATATGAAATCCACTTTCTTTCTTTTATAGTCGGACATGGTCAATTGTCTTTTGACAGGGCTATTAAAACCCAAATTATGTGATAATATTGTTATAGACATAATTTACTATTTAACTGCACCGACACACTTTATTCGAGCAAATACCCAGTATGTACCTGGCAGATACCTGGAATGCGCTGCTCCTCACCTCTGACAAGCCCCGTTGTGTTTGCCTTCCCAGCCTGGGTTCATGCCTGGCTGACGGGCGGCTGATCTGTTAAATGATAATGATTAGGATTTAATAGGCTGCAATGCTTCGCGTGTCTACCAGATGGCATAAATTCATGAATTGTAATGCAGTATATATATATATATATACTGTGCAGTATTGCAGCCAGCGGGAATAAAATGCTTCAATCCCTGCCTGGAAAATACCTCAATGCACTCGGGCAGAAAACAGTCACAAACCTCAATACACCCGGGTATACCCGAATTCGTGGGACTAGCCGAGCTCGAATAAAGTGTGTCACCAGTGTAAGCAACAGCTATTCTTACCTGCTGTAGACATCTGAAAACCACACGGATAATCACCCTGTTCATTCAGGTCAGAGAGGTACCCATTAATCCCCTTTGGGCTCGGGATGGCAGGGGTGAGGATAGGGGGGAGGAATGTATTCTGGATCTCCTGAGCCAAACCATATTCTGGAAACTATAACAACCCTCGGGTCTGTGTAGGTCAACTGGACCTTCAACCCGACTGCCCCTGGGTAGGACTTGTCTACCCAGAAAGACTATTGGACTGGTGTCCTGGTCTGGATATGTGCCCAGGATCCCAAGAGACTTGACCTGTGGTTGATGAACCCTCCCCACTACCATGAGGTTGCATGTGGACGATAGGGGAGAGGACACCTCGGCCCAAACCTTCCTTATGAAATTTCATTGAACAAAGAAACACGTATTACCATCAAAGCAAACAAATAAACTTTATCATAATAATTAAAATAATAACACTCCGACTGCGCGGCAGGTTGGTGATGGAAGTGTAACTAAACAGCTCCGCCAACCGCCGGCAGGTAACAGCAAATAAACAATAATAAAACCAAACATGGACACTTTAAAACTAGCGCTAGCAACTCCTAACACACCCCAGATCACAATCTGAAACCGGAGGAGGGATGGCAGCGACTAGGCAAAAGACCCGGCGCAAATCCGATGTGCGGGCTTACTTCACCGGCCAGAGCAAGGCCAGAGCAGCAGAGCTATCGGCAATGTCGGACTCTGATTCGGCACAAGATATTGAGGGAGCCGCGGCTGCGGCGGGTCAGTCCAGAATTATAAAAAAAAGAAATCGCCCGCTTACTTGTGGACTTAAAAACGTTCTTCAGGGGAGAAGTGGAGGGACTCCGGAAAGACATCCTCCAAATTGGCACACGAACGAATGAACTGGAGGAGCGGATGGAAGAAAGCTCCAAACAGCACCAGGAGACACACTCGCGGGTACAGGCCCTGGAGGGCAGAATAGCAGACATGGAGTCCCGCCAAGAGGATAGTGAGATCAGGGACAGGAGGAACAACCTGAGGGTCCGGGGAATCCCTGAGGAAATTCTGGACCCGGAAGCCCTGTTGACCCGGTGGATGGCATCTATCCTCCCAGGCAAGTTAGAGTCAGACCTGAGGATGGATCGGTGCCATAGGGCGCTGAGATCAAGACCGTTGCCATCAAACCCCCCTAGAGACGTTATCCTGAGGCTCCACTATTTCTCAATAAAGGAGGAGGTGAGCAGGATTGCCCAGGCCACCCCACACATCACATTCGAAGGCATAACACTCACAGTGTACCAGGATATATCCCCCCTCACCCTGGCCAGGAGGAGAGCAGTGAGTCACATAACAAAAGAACTCAGGGATCGGGAAATCCGATACCGGTGGGCCTTTTCCTTTGCCCTAGTGGCTATAAAAAATGGCCGACCACATGTATTAAAGAACCCGTCGGAGGGGATGAGCTTCTTAAAGAAGCTGGGAGTCAGGGGGCCCTCGGCCTCCGTTTCTGGTGGAGCTCAGGAGGAAAATACAGTGGATGTCCCACCAAGAAGATCGGGATCCTCCTCCCCAAAAGAAAAAAGACAAGAGAAGGAGGTGGGGGGTGGCAAGAGCCCATGAAAGTTCAAAGTTGCCAAAGTTAATAAAGTTCAAGAAGTTCTGGGGCGCTTCGGGCGATGTAAAGTTTTTCCAGTTTAACCCCCTGAAACAGTCACTCAGTATTACCAACTAGGGACAACATTGGATGATACTAGGGCAAGACAAGGAGGTACAGAAGGTTGGAACTAGCCCAAAGATCTTTCGCCACGTTTTTGACACCAAATTGGCTACCCCAAGCTTACCTGCAGTAGACGAAGAAGCAAGGGCGCGAGGACTCCAATGGCGGACGGGGTTTCGGTGGGAACGAATGCTCTGTGAGTGAGTCCCGCCCAGGGACCCGCCTATGGATCCACCTTCTTCCCGCGAGGAGATGCCTCTGAATGCGACTGCCACGCCCAGTCCGACGATGTCTCTGATCCGGATCTCGCAAGAGCGGGAGTTGGGACGCGCATACCGGAAACAGTAAGTGGGGTGGAAAGCCCGGATGTCTCGAGGACCCGGAAGTGGAGCGGTCCTCCCTGGCGGGGGTACGTGAATTCCACCGCCGGGGAGAGACACAGGTGGTGGCAGCAGTCGGGAGTGGGCTGAGAACGTTGCTCATGGACGGCAGAGCGGTAGATATGGGCACAAGAGGAGGCAGGCTATGGGGGGGAGGGAAAAGCAAAGCCAGCCAGCGGGGGGATAAAAACGGAGAAAAGGTTTTAGAGCTCATACAAAGGGGAGGTAGTTCGGGCTAAGGGACTCATATATCTTAATGAGGAGGGAGGGGGGGGTAGAGACTGTAAGGGGCACTTAGATTAGGATTAATAGGGGTAGTTTGGGGGGGGGAGGGAGGGAAGATGGAGATAGTCAAAGATAAAGTTGGGGATAGATAAAGTTGGGGATAGATTAAAAGATAGCAGTTAGGTTTTGGTTACCTTTAAATGCCGGTGGGGGGGGGCGGGTTGCCACTCTACCTGCAGGTATGTGCATCGATACCAGGGAGGTGGGCTTGGCCTGTTTCCTTGGCAAAGACCCGGATATTCATGGCCGGGATGTTGGGCCATGGAACTGGATCAGGAGGGAGGGGGGTCCAGAGAGAGAGAATCTCTTCCGGGCAATGAACCCGAGGTCCAGCGGGACCAACACGGTTCTTTTTGTTTATATGTGTTCCATGTATCTGTGTTCTTTCCTTATGTTTTACCCCTTTCCCACGTCAGCCCCTCAAGGCGAGAGTCAGAAGAAGATCTACAGGAGCAAGCACAGCAGCTCACGAGCCCATCAAGAGATGCCTGGCCTGGGTAAGCACAAGATTTCTGGTAATCTGCAGTTCACACACCACTGTATAAGATGCCGGTAACTTTTATATCACAAAATACTAAGGGACTTAATAGCCCAAACAAGAGGAGAGTGGCCTTCTCAGAGTTTAAAGGGAGGAGGGCAGACGTTGTCTTCCTCCAAGAGACTCATTTCAGCTCACGGAACAACCCAAAATTCTTAGACACACACTATAGACAGGTATACCTAGCTTCAGGGGAAGAAAAAAAAAGAGAGGTAGCTATACTGATTCATAACAAAACCCCCTTCCAAGTTGAGAAGATAAAGCGAGATCCTAAGGGATGGTTCATTGTATTAGTAGGTCTTCTAAAGCAAAATAGGATAACTTTGGCCTGTGTATATGCACCTAGTGAAGGGCAACCTCTCTTCTTTGATACATTCTTTAGGAAATTACTGCAGTGGTCAGAGGGACACATAGTGTTAGGAGGAGATTTCAATACAGTCATGGACCCAAGAGTCGACCGCTCCACCTCTCAGCAAACCCTGAGGAGACAGGGAAACGCTCCCCTGTTGAAGGGACTAAAACAACTGGGTCTTGTAGACATATGGAGGGAGCAACATTACGGAGACCATAGTTATTCTTTTTACTCCCATCCCCACGACAGTTATAGTCGAATTGACCACTTCTTTGTATCCGGTAGAATGGTCCCACAGATATCCGACACAAGCATACATGACATTACATGGTCGGACCATGCATCAGTAGAGCTGAGATGCAATCAAATTGGGTCTGTTAATCCGGGAGCAAACTGGAAACTAAATGAATCTATAATTAAAATACCAGATATCCAGAAACAAGTTAAAGCTGCAATCTCAAACTATTTTCAGATTAATGAGGGCAGTGTGGAGTCCCAGTCCATGTTATGGGAGGCTCACAAGGCCACGATAAGGGGGGTACTAATTGGCATAGCTGCTGGCAGAAAAAAGAGAAGGGAGGCCAAATTAACCCAGCTCTACCAAAGGTTACACGAGCTCTCTATGCTACATAACCGGACAGGTAGAGATGATACATTAAGGGAGCTGAAGGATATTAGGATTGAGCTAAACCTCCTCCTTACCTCCAGGGCCGAGAAAGACCTGTGTTGGACACAGAGGAAATTCTATGAGAAAGCTAATAAACCGGACACGATGCTAGCCACCAGACTCCGCAATCGGAAACCAAATTTTAATATACATTCTATTTAGACAGCAGAGGGGCGGATCTCCTCTAATCCTAAAGTAATTGTGGAGGAGTTTGCAAAGTTTTATGCTCAGTTGTACAATGGGGAGAAGGTGGTTCATAACACCAAGACAAGCAGTAAGCTGCGGAAATTCTTGGCAGATGCAGCCCTTCCACAACTAACCAGGTTGGAGCGAGAGGCAATGCATTGCGACTTTACGGGAGAGGAATTGACAGCAGTAGTGAAAAATTTAAAGTCATCAAAAGTCCCCGGCCCAGATGGATTCTCCAATCTGTATTATAAAAAAAATTATTGGAGTGTTAGCTCCGCACATGCTCCGGCTGTTTATTGGAGTTTTAGCAGGAGAATCCTTCACGGAACAGATGCTCCAAGCGTCAATCTCGGTAATTCATAAGGAGGATAAGGACCCCACAAAATGTCAAAGTTACCGGCCAATATCATTGATAAATACAGATGTTAAAATCTATTCCAAATTACTGGCCAACCGATTAAGTGTCATCCTGCCAAGGTTAATCCATCCGGATCAGGTTGGCTTTGTTAGAAATAGACAAGCGGCCGACAATACTAGACGCATTATTGATATAATAGATTTCATAGGAGCCAACGAGATCCGAAGTGTAGTCTTAAGCTTAGATGCGGAAAAAGCCTTTGACAGGATTGACTGGCCATACTTAGAATCCACGCTTGGAGCATTTGTGTTCGGCGGTATATTCCGACGGGCAATAAAAGCATTATATACAGCACCAGCAGCTAAGGTGGTTCACCAAGGGTTCCCCTCGGAGCTGTTCCCAATTAAAAGTGGCACGAGGCAGGGATCCCCGTTATCACCCCTGTTATTTGCCTTATGCATCGAGCCACTTGCAGCACAAATTCGGAGCAACGCTGATATCTCTGGAGTACAAATCCACTCCCAAGAACACAAAGTGGCTTTGTACGCAGATGACATTATTCTAACTCTTACTAAGCCGCTCATCTCGCTACCTAATCTGTTTGAGCTTCTAGAGCGTTTTGCCCAGATCTCAGGGTTTAAGATAAATCAGACAAAATCAGAGGCACTAAGCCTCAACATTCCTAGAGAGATGGAGAAGCTGATAGAACTCAACTTTGAGTTTAAGTGGCGTCCCACATCCATGAAATACTTAGGAGTGCATATTACAAAAAATGTAGGATATCTGTATCAGGCTAATTACCCCAGTCTTTTGAAAACTCTCAAAAAGGAGTTGAAAGACTGGACGGCATATGGTATTTCATGGTTGGGGAGAATATATAGCGTCAAGATGAACATCCTTCCCCGTATTCTATATCTGTTCCAAACTTTTCCGATAGCCGTGGTGCGGGCAGATATTACAGGGCTTCAACAATCAATCTCAAAATTTATTTGGAATGGAAAAAAGCCACGGATAAAAGTTAAAATGATGCAGAAGCCTAAAGAGGCTGGGGGTCTAGCAGTTCCGAGCGTCATATCCTACTACAAAGTGGCACAGTTGTGCCAAATCACGCAATGGCATGGAGACCCGGAGCTCAGGCGATGGGTGGTGCTGGAGAAGGTGTTGTGTGCCCCGCTTGAGCTCAGGGATCTAATCTGGTACCCGAGGACACGGGTGAAGGATATACTCATTCCACTGACCTCTGTTCTCAACTCACTCTCGGTCTGGGAGGCATCTAAAAGTAACCACTCGATAACCTCCAAACACACACTTATGGCTCCCCTGTACGGTAATCCAGACTTTGCTCCTGGTTTAGCAAACAAGAGTTTCCCGCTATGGCGCAAACTGGGGATTAGACGGTTGAAGGACCTGGAGGGTAGTGGTAGATTAAGTCCTTTGAGCTATTAAAGTCTGAAACGGACATACCTAACACAGAATTTATTTGGTACCTCCAGGTTCGGGCATATTACAACGCACACCCGGTGAGACCACCGTTAACGAATTTCGAACAGCTCTGCGTGAGAGGTTCAGGCACGCGGGGACTGATTTCTGCCTTGTACAGAGGGGTGGTCAATACAGATACTGATCAGACAGACAAACCCCGTTTTATAGTGCAGTGGGAAACAGACCTACAGGGCACATTAGAGGACGAGGACTGGTCAGCGATATTTAAGGCCGCAGCTAGCAGCTCCATTTGCACGACATTAAAGGAGAACTCATATAAGGTACTGTTACGCTGGTATCTCACCCCAGTTAGATTGGCAAAATTCATCCCAGGCTCTTCTCTGCTCTGCCCCAGGCAGTGTGGGGAACAGGGGGATTTGGTTCACATGCTGTGGTCTTGCCCGAAAATAGTGCCTGTCTGGACCCAGATCCGAGATTGGCTGCAAAGGAACTTTTTGGGCCTACACATTCAGCGGGACCCGTGGTTGTTCTTATTAGGCAAACCTACTAATGATGTATCAAGATCGGGTAACAAGCTGATAGCACACTTTGCTACGGCTATGAGGTGTGAGACCGCAGCACTGTGGAATCAGAACGCAATCCCTTCTATAGATAAAATCAGAAACAGAATTTGGTTCATATGCCGAATGGAAAAGTTAACAAATTTAGTTAACGATTCAGGTGATAAATTCCAAAAAGTCTGGTCACTATGGCTGACCCAGACTGATATCCAAGGGGTGAACGATGCCACAATCTGGCTTTGATTGAAGTAAGTGAGTTCTCCTTTGATGGGTATGTGGGAGCCAGAAACAACGGGCTGACGATAGAGTTCCCCCCAGGGCTAAATAGCACACAAAGCGAACAAAATCAAAAAAAGCTGAAGTAATACTATCTAGGCATCCTGTGTGAGGTGGTTCGGAGCTAAAGGCTGGTAGCCGAGGAAGGCAGCTCCAGCATACATGACAACGGAATAGTGTGTTTGTGATGGTGCTCAAAAAGTGCTGGGACTATATGGAAGGAGGGGAGTGTTAACTGGGTAATAACAATTATTTACAATGGTACTGTGCCTTTAAGTGGGCATAAGGTACCCTGAAGGTAGGAGTGGGTTGCCAAAGACAGCCCCCTCTTTCCTCATTAGGTAGCCCCAGGTTTAGTACTCACTGAGTCTTCTTCCTTCCCCAGTCTCCCCTCCAGAGCGTGCAGCTGTATTAGAGTGTAGATCCAAAGCCAAGGTGTGCAGCGCACAGCAATAAGGAGGAGCAGGTCTTGCAGAAAAAATAGTCCTTTATTTAATTCATGGTGTGGGACAACAGCAAACCTTCAACGCGTTTCGTTCAAGGAACTTTATCAAGAAGTGCTGTCTAGGTTAAAAACTACAATTTATATACAGCTGACTGCCCTATTTTCGCGACAAATATGACGTCATAGATTGTGTCTAAACCAGTAAGAATCGATATTCTCGCGCATGCGCGTGGCGCCAGCAACTCTATGGTGATCTCTATGGTATTGTGAGATCTCCGCGCATGCGCGCGGCGCCAAGGTATCAGGGAGCATACTGCTGATGTCAGCCATGTACTGCAGCATATACACGCCCCTTGGGGCGGTTCTAAGCGCAATGCACGCCTCTGACCCATGCAGGATGATGCCCCCTTCATCCATGTTCCGCGCGAGCGGTGAGGCATCCTATTGTGATTGGGATAAGATAACAAATCACATCCCTGCCACAGTTTGGCTAAGGGGCCATTATGGGATCTATGAGGAATGAAATTGTATGTAGGCAGTAGGCTGTATATATAAAATACCTATAGGCAATATATGTATATAAATACATATATCTGGGGATCACAGATCTGGGGATCACAGATCTGGGGTGGCAGCTGTCCGCTCTAAGAAATGAATTGCGAGAATTTGGTTTCTAATAGATGTCGGATTGTATTTTTTGATTGATGTCAATGTAAAATAGAATGTCCAGGTAGCTGATGTGATGAGTATGATAATTAATAGTGAGTTTAATATCAAAAGTGTTGTTATTTAAATATTCTATAAATTCTAATAAAGTGTCAGTGTTCCCGTGCCAGATAAAGATAAGGTCGTCAATAAACCGCTTATAAAAAATAATATTGTGTCTATAAAGATTTGTGCTTCCAAAAATAAATTTATTCTCCCACCACCCCATGAAAAGGTTGGCATAGGAGGGGGCAAAACTTGTCCCCATTGCCGTCCCCCGAAGTTGCAAATAAAATTTGTGATCAAAAAGAAAATAATTGTGCGTGAGTAAAAAAAGTATTGATTCCATTATAAAAGTGGTAGTGAGTATTGAGCTGCCTGGACATTCAATAAAATGGTGGACAGCCGTCATGCCCAGATCATGTTGGATAATCGAGTACAGGGAGACCACATCCATGGTAACCCACAGGTAATCTTGATTCCAACTAATATGTTGTAATTTAGTCAGCAGGTCACCCGAGTCCAGAACAAAAGAGGGCAGTTTCCTAACAAAGGGTTGCAAATATGCATTTACATATTGAGACAAACCATCTCCCAAAGATCCAATACTAGAGACTATTGGCCGACCAGGGGGGTCGACCAAAGTCTTATGGATCTTTGGGAGATGGTGATAGATGGGAATGATAGGGTGGCGATTGATAATGAAGTCTGGTTCATTTTTAGTCAAAACATGTGTGGCTGTCCCCAGATCCACAAGCTCAAGGAGTTCCCTCAGAAAACAGTCCGTGGGGTCCCGTGGAAGTACAGAATAGGAGGACACATCCCCCAGTTGGCGAAATGCTTCCTTGAAGTAGTCAGTCCTACTCTGTACCACCACAGCACCCCCCTTGTCGGCATTCTTTATTACTAACCCAGAATTCTCTTGAAGTGACTTAATAGCAGTTCTCTCCTCCTTGTTAAGGTTATCGTACCTTGAAGGGGAAAAGGAAAAACCCTGAGCCAGCAATCTGAGGTCACGGACCACAAGGTTCTCAAACATATTCAGATAGGGACCTTTGACAAAAGTGGGGTAAAAGACAGATTTCTCCCTGAGTTTTGATTCCCAATCTCCTAGAATGTGTGTTTGTGTGTCTTCTAAAGTGTTACCTTCTAGAAAAAGATCTTCCATATCTCTGAGAAAACAATCCTCTCTAAAAGAGTCAGAGGTTCCTATGTTGGAGGAGGAGGATAATGAAAGAGAGGGAGGGTTAGTTATATTACACATGGTTACATTGGGTGCCTCACAGGGCACTTCATCTGGTGTTGTCACCGTCTGAGACCCACCAGAACTATTGGAATGGTGGAAGAATTTTTTTAAAGTAAGTTTACGCACAAACTTATGGACATCGACCACTACACCAAAGAGATCGACGTCCATAGTGGGCGCATATTTTAAACCTTTATTGAGGAGTGAGGTCTCAGCAGGTGACAACTCTATGCCGGAGATGTTAATTACATTGTTAGTACAGGTTAATAATTATTTTTCCTTTTGTTTGCTCTCTTCCCTCCTGTGTCTTTTCTTCCCCCCCCTCCTTGTCCTCTTTCGTCTCTCCTGAACATAAGATAGTTTTTTGACTGTTGGTCAGTTTGATAAGAGTCACTCTGTTTCGCAGCTGTGGATTCCCCCCGGGTCATGGAACCGTCTGATGGACGCCTCTCTTCTCTGGAATGATCAATATTCCCACGTTGTGAATTATTGGGTCTAGTTTCCATATCCATAAATGAGACCGAATGTGATGTAGTCTCCACATCGGACAGTTCAGAGTCCCCACTTTGATAATCAAAATTGCTTGTTTTTAGTATAGATTTACTTGGGGTTGATCTGCGTGATTGATTATTAGATGTGTCCCTTGAGAAACGATCAAACACAGGAACAGTTCTCTGCCAGTTGTATATCTGATTTTTTTCGTAGTCTATACGGTCACGGTCATATTTGTTTTGTTTACGTATCATAATTTCTCTTTCTGCCTCCTCCACAGTCTTGGCTAATATTTGGTCATATTTGGAAAAGCCCTCAATGTCCTTGAATTTCCGCAGTTTGTCCTGAAGTTCTTTTATCTGTGTGTCTAGTGTTGATTTTTCTTTGATTTTGTGTTGCAAAATGAATTCCATTAGGCCAAATGAACAGGTATTCAACATAGTGATCCACTGTTCTTCAAAATTTTATCAGGGAAGCCAAAAGTTGGTGCTTTCTTCACTCTAAGGCCCCGTGGAATTCTTTTCATTTTAAGGTAATTCTCTGTGGCCACAATATCCCACCAAATTCGGGTTTTATAAATCAACAGTCTTTCTAATTTTTGGAAATATATTTTCAAATCACAGATATCATTTGTGTCGGTTTCTACTACATTTTCAAAGACTCGAAGGGCTTTTTTCCTCCTACATGTATCGTCTCCACAATTAAATGTGTATGCAACAGGGATTGGGTTTTCTTGTAAATCCTCCATATCATCCATTGGGGTTCCCACAAACAATGTATATCAATGTCCATAAAACAGTATTTTTTAAAAACTGAAAAAATGCACAGACCTGCTCCTATGAGGGTAACAATTGTATGTATTCACAAAGCAAATTCCTTAGTTCATGATTAGTCCACTTATGCACGAGCAACCATGAAGAGAAAACGTAATAGTGTGTTTGTGATGGTGCTCAAAAAGTGCTGGGACTATATGGAAGGAGGGGAGTGTTAACTGGGTAATAACAATTATTTACAATGGTACTGTGCCTTTAAGTGGGCATAAGGTACCCTGAAGGTAGGAGTGGGTTGCCAAAGACAGCCCCCTCTTTCCTCATTAGGTAGCCCCAGGTTTAGTTCTCACTGAGTCTTCTTCCTTCCCCAGTCTCCCCTCCAGAGCGTGCAGCTGTATTAGAGTGTAGATCCAAAGCCAAGGTGTGCAGCGCACAGCAATAAGGAGGAGCAGGTCTTGCAGAAAAAATAGTCCTTTATTTAATTCATGGTGTGGGACAACAGCAAACCTTCAACGCGTTTCGTTCAAGGAACTTTATCAAGAAGTGCTGTCTAGGTTAAAAACTACAATTTATATACAGCTGACTGCCCTATTTTCGCGCCAAATATGACGTCATAGATTGTGCCTAAACCAGTAAGAATCGCTATTCTCGCGCATGCGCGCAGCGCCAGCAACTCTATGGTGATCTCTATGGTATTGTGAGACCTCCGCGCATGCGCGCGGCGCCAAGGTATCAGGGAGCATACTGCTGATGTCAGCCATGTACTGCAGCATATACACGCCCCTTGGGGCGGTTCTAAGCGCAATGCACGCCTCTGACCCATGCAGGATGATGCCCTGCATGATGACATCCATGACAACGGAGGCTGATCTGGATCTTCGCTGGTCCTCTCTTCCCCCCCCCCTACCCCCCCTCTACCCGTTGTCGTCTGTGGTTTGTGGTTGTCCTGTCCTGTTGTCTCCCCATCATGTCTTTGTTTTGTGTGGTATGTTTCAGACAGTTCTGTGTATGCTATGGACAATTAACATCATTATTTCATCCTATGTTTCTATGCACAAAATACTAATAAAAACAAAGTTGAAAAAAAAAAAAATTAATAACACTCCGCCTCGTGTGTTATTGTATGACAGCAAGCATGAAGAAACAAGAAAAAGAAGCTAACCTTTATTTTGGCCTACCCTTTGTTTTTGTGGTCCAACCAACTTTATTGTAGTGAACATTAAGTCTCCCCAATGTAATTCTTTGTGGCCAACCCTGCGGTCCCTTGTTTAATTACCCCACAGAATGTTCCACTGTGTGTGAAACCCGTTATCTCTGTGGGCAATGTAATGTTATAAACTTTGGCTATCAAGTGCCACTTTTGAATCCTTCTCTCCTATACACTCGAATAAGCCCGCACACTGGGGTTCAGGGACTACCCGTGTGGTCGTTGTGTCTCATTCAAACTGGGACCCGCACTAACCTTTGCCGAAGTGCTGTAATCCTGGCCTGGGGGAGGGAGCCCAGCCACCCCTCCTTGTGACAGCAGTCTCAGGCCCATCCAAAGCCCCCACAGGACCCCAGTCTGTTTAAGTGTCTCTTATCCTTGATGTTGTAGTCCACTGGGGTCTATTGCGCCTTGTCGGTCTGGCAGAAAATTGTATTTTACATGGCAAGTCTGTAAATGGAGTCTATGGTCGTGCAATTCATGAGGTAAGGGAAATAAATCCCTAATTTGTGCTCTAATAGTGAACAATGGATATATATATACGTTTATAAACTTTAGATTAATCCCACTTGAAAGGATATGTGGATATGGAACAGTCCTTAAAATCTCAATCTCCAGCAATACATCCTAATGCCCAGTATTGTGTGGTGTGTAGTCGATATAAAATAACCTTAATGCAAGGGAGAAGTGTCAGCTGACCTTAACCGTCTGCATATGGAATCTGTATCAGCGGTCATCCCCCACCAAGTGGGTCTGTCCAGTCCTGTGGTTCTGCAATATACCGATGACCGGAGCTCCAATGTAAGGATAAAATAACATCTGATCATAATCGTCTGGAAGTGGAATCCGCATTCACGGTCATGCCCCGCAAGGTAGGTGTGTTCAGTCCCGTGGCTCCGCAGTATACAGGTTGCACTTACTGTATACACACCACACTGGCTAAAGGAAAAACAGCAAACAATTTGTAGTCATCGGTGATGTATACTCACATCCAGAAAGTAGAGGAGAGACTTCTATTCCAGTGCGTGCTTCAATCCAAGAGCAAAAGATGCATGTAAAGAGGAAGGAGTGAGGACTGCAATCGTAAAAATTAGGCTGGAGGCAGGTTAAAAAAAATTATTATTCATTTATTAGGCATATAAGCCAAAAGTTAAAAAACAGCAGTTGAATCCTCTGACGCTTTTCCCGCTTTAGAGCGCTTTATCAAATAGTTTAATTGCCTTTAGGGCACAGATAAATACAGTATTAGACAATTTTTGTTTTGTCAAATCCTTGCTTTATATTGTTTTTTTATTTTTTTATTTAAGTTTATTTTTTGGCTTTAATTGTGTGAGGATTCAACCTCGCGATCGCGTCTGGTTTGTGGTGAGCTACGCATTACAAATTGTTTGTCATTGTCCTGGCTTGTTTATATGTTTGGATCGGATTGATTACCCGTTTTTAATTAATTATTTATTGTGTTGGCTCCTACTTTTAATTGATGTGTTTGCTAGTTGTTTTATTGATTAATTGATTTGTTGGTTACTACTTTAAATTCTTTCATTGACCACCCGAGGACCCTGTTGGGGCCCCTGACACCCACAGGGACCACCTGGGGAGCCCCACAGGCTTCTGGTATGAATCCTGTTTTAAAAAATGGTTTCATGTGGGGGCAGAGGGAGTGGGTTGAGTATTGGCGATTCTAACATATTGTAATGTTTATTGAGGGCAGAGGGGGTGATTGAAGGGCCAAATACCACCTTCACTCACCCCCTCTGCCCCCAATAAAGATTCTGTTGTCCATTAACCCCTTTATTGCCTTATCTGTCAGGTCAGGTGGGCATTTCATTGACCAGGGATTCGCAGAGAAGAATATAATCCCTTTGGTACGCAAAAGCCACCCAAAAGGTCTGGAAGCTATTGACTGCATTCCCTTACAACCTGCCTTTATCTCTCTTCAAACTGTTCCTTTTAAGTTGCACACAGGAGAACTTCATTCTGAAAGGATTTCATTGGACGTCATCCATACTCCTACCATCGACGTCATCTTGGGACTCCCATGGCTTCAACTACATACTGTAACACTCGTATAGACTGGACAGAAGCATAACCTTTCCAATGGAGTTCTCACTGCCTGCAGAACTGTTCAGTGCCATCCAAAGGTCTATGCGGGGTCTCAGTACCCAACCAGGTAACTTCTCTTCTAACTAAATTTTACTCTGAATTCCAGGACGTATTCAATAAGGCTCAATCCGAGATACTGCCACCCCACTGGCCATTCGACTGTCCCAACCATCTACTGCCTTGCTCAACACCACCGTGAGAATGTTCCTACCCATTGTCAATTCCAGAGACCAAAGCCATGAAAGAATACATCCAAGAAAATCTACAATGGGGTTGTATCCTGAAGTCCTCGTTCCTTGCAGTTGCAGGTTTTTTCTTTGCTAAGAAAAAGATGGATGTCTCAGACCGTGCATTGATTTTCGGGTTCTTAATAAGTTCACTATCAAGAAGCGGTACCATTTACCCTTTATTACTGAACTTTGTGATAGACTCCAGAGATCCACCATTTTCACCAAACTAGACTTACGAGGAGCTTTCAACCTATAAAACAGTGTTTAACACCCGGGTCGGACATTACGAATACCTTGTTATGCTGTTCAGACTTTGTAATGCCCCCGCGGTATTCCAGGATTTTGTCAATGAAGATTTTAGGGATCTCTTAATAAATACGTCATTGTCTATTTAGATGATATACTTAACTTTTCCAAGACCACACATGAGCATCCTGGCCATGTCAAACAGGTACTTCAACATCCGTGGTAGAATCACCTATTCCCAAAATTGGATAAGTGTCAGTTTCACCAGACCACGACATCCTTTCTAGGCTACATCATCTCCGACACAGGCCTGGCTATGTACCCAGCCAAAGTTAAATCGGTTATAGATTGGCCTCTTCCACAACCCTGAAAGCAATACAACGGTTCCTAGGCTTCGCCAATTACTACCGCAGGTTCATACAGAACTTTTTGGTGGTAGTAGCGCCCCTTACGGCATTGATGCAGAAAGGAGCTGACCCAGCAATGTGGCCTGCTGCAGCCATCCACACTTTCAAGAAGCTGAAAACAGCCTTTGTATCAGCCCCTGTGTTCGTACATCCTGATCCGGGGTTACCCTTTACCCTTAAGATGGATGCTTCTGATGTTGGAGCCGGAGCAGTGCTATCCCAAGGAAGACTCCACAAGCCAAACTATACCCTTGGGCCTTCTTTTCCAAAAAGTTCTCACCTGCTGAACAGAACTATGACATTGGCAAATGGGAACAATTGACCAACAAAATAGCCTTGGAGGAATGGAGACATTTGCTTTAGGGCACTGAAAATCATGTTACTATTTTGACGTACCATAAGAATCTTCTCTACATTCAAGGTGCACGTCGCCTAGGGTCGCGACAAGCCCGATAGTCACTTTTTTTCCCGCTTCAATTTCATTATTTTGTATTTACCAGGGTCAAAAAACATGAAGGCAGACGCTCTCTCTCGCCAATTTCTTGTGGAAGACAGGGCTGAGGTCTGAGAAGAAACCATACTTCCTCCATCTTGTATAATCTCCGTCAACACTTTTGACGCTTTAGAAGACATCACGCAAGGCCAGTCTGATATTCCAGAGGGTCTCGAGGTTCCAGGTGGATGCCTCTACACTGCACCAGCGCATCACAGAAAGTGCTGGAATGGGGTCACTCATCTAAAAGCTCCTGACACCCAGAAACAAGGAGAAGTATCAAGCTCCTTGAACGGACATTTTGGTGGCCCAGGATACATAAGGACATAAAGGAATTTGTCACTGCATGTCCGACATGTGTCCAAAACAAGACTCTCTGTAACAGGCCATCAGGTTTACTGATACCCCTCCTGATTCCGGAGCGCCAATGGACACATCTTTCCATGGATTTCATCATAGAATTACCTGTATCATGAGAGGATACCATTCTGGTGGTGGACGACTGGTTTTCCAAGCTGGCCTTTTCATTCCCCTCAAGGGTCTACCCAACGCCCTCAAATTATCGGAAATTATCATCAAGGAGGTCTTCCGTCTTCATGGGGTTCCCCAATTTATTGTGTCGGATCGAGGATCTCAATTTATATCTAAATTTTAGTGGGTCTTCTGCAAACAACTAGGGATTTCTCTTCATTTCTCTTAAGGCTATCATCCTCAGACTAATGGTCAGATTGAGCGGACCAACCAATCACTTGAACAAGAAAAAGAGAACACAAGAGCGCACCAAGGTTAGAGTAGTATAATGTAATACAAAAAATAGTAAAGTAAACACTTACATATAATAAAACTTTAATAAATCCCTATCCAGGCGATATCCTCTTCAGTCAGGCACCACTTGAGAGGGTATGCAGGTGCGATGTTCAAATCCGTCCAGATAGCAGTCCCATGCGCTGGGGCTGGCTCTGTAGCACTGGCTACAATCTAGCCTCCACGAGTGTGAGCGTGGTAAGGGGCGAAGTGCGCATGTGTGGGAAAGAAGCTCTCCGTAGCCATCTGTGGATACCTGTCCATTTAGTTACTCGCGACCGGAAAAGATACACTTGTGTGTATGCCAGCTACCAAGGTGAGTAGAAGCTGGTTACACAATTCGAGATTCGTTTCGTATACCAAGTATACTTCATCAGGCTCATGGGGCACACGTTGACCCCATTGCTGTTCCCTGAAGTTGGTGGTAGGTTTTGCCATTACACAATAATTGTGTTTCAAAAGATATTGTAGGAGGTCTAACCCAAACTCATTGTGATTAATGAGATCCACCCATCTAGCCCTCAGAAAGTGTCTCACTGCCCGTAGTCCTACCTCATGCTGTATGCTTGTATATAAGGACTCTACATCGAGTGACGCTAGGAAGATGTTTTCAGTTACCCCCACGCCATCCAGTTTAAGTAGGATATCAGTTTTGTCCTTTGTATATGAGGGGAGGTTGATCACAAAAGGCCTGAGGATAGTGTCAAGATATTTACTTGCTTTTTTCCCCTAGAGAACCAATGCCCGACACTATCGGCCTCCCTGGGGGTTTTTAGAGGGTTTGTGCAACTTTGGTATTGTGTAAAAGACTGCTATCTTTGGGTGAATGACCATTATAAAGTCAAACTCTTTTTGGCTTATTACTTTATTTGTAAAACTCTGTTGCAGGATGGATCTCAAGATCTTACAGTTTGCTAGGGTGGGATCAGACGATAAAACCTCATAGCAATTTCTGTCCCCTAAGAGTCTCAGGTTTTCTTTGATATAGTTTGCCTCATCAAGGAGAACAATGTTTCCCCCCTTATCAGCTTTATAACTACTCCTTTCACATCCATTAACTCTTTGAGAGCCTGTATCTCATCTTGACTCATATTGTCAGTCCCCCCTCTTTTCTGCATCTGTTCCAAGTCGTGTGTCACTACCTTGATGAATAAATCAATATTGGAGCTAGTGCTTAAATGCGGGGTAAATTTGCTTTTGGGACCAAGATTGGTGAAGGGGCCATGTCCTGACTCCCTTTGGTTATCATTAAGCAGAGAGATAAGATCTTTCAAATTCATAAGGTCCATTTCATTTAGGTTGGCTAATTCATCAGGGGAGAGGAAGGATTGATCTCTCCTCTTATACAGTTTATGGAGGGCAAGTTTTCTTCCAAACAGATTCACATATTTCACCCATTGACTGGTGGTTAAAATTTTTGATGTTAAATTCACCACCTGTAGTTCATTGCTCATAGTTACTGTCGGCTCCTCCTCCTGCCCCTGCCTCTCCCTCTGTAGCCCCAGATTTATCTGTTTATGAGCTCTCTGGCCCCTTCTAGTTCTAGCTCTCTTTCTCTTGACAGATCCCCTCCCACAAACCTTTGTTGGCCTAAAAAATCTTGTCTCCTATTATCTCTTCCCTCCTGAGGCCCACTCTGTACGTACTGGCGATGTCATTTGGCACCACCACCCCCCTCTGAATCCGAGTTTTCCCAATCAGTAGAGGAATCATGGGGTTCTAAATTATCTTTTTTGGAATTGACCCTATATACTTTGCCAGTTTTAAAATCATTGAAGTCACGACGAAACTTCATTTGTTTCCTCTCTTTAATGTCATTGGTAAATTTTTCAATGTTCTTTTTCAGTAATATATGCCCTGTAATATATGATCTATATATGATATATGATCTATATGTGAATGAAGCAATATATAAGCATCTGTGTACATACAATTCAGTTGTACTGTTGGGGGTATAAGTCTCCAAAGTGCTGTGTACTGGCAGTTGTCACTCCTTATTTACATTGAGTCTTGGGGTGTTAGGCTTTAGACACACTTTATTTGGTACCCAATTTTTCCGTACATAGTTCCATTATAGGGGGCTTTACCATTTTATGTCAATCACCCCAGGATGCTTTACCAGGGGGTGATTTTTTATGTTGTGCAGGACGGACCTTAGCCCCACCTCTTTCCCTGTCCACCGGCAGTGATGAGCCGTTCTGATTGGATGACAATGTATCCAATCACAGCAGCCTTATGGTTATGAAGGGAGCAGGGGAATGAGTGCCCGCCCACCACAGAAGAAGTCTCCACGGAGACGAAACGCACGTCGGGTGTTTATGACGCAACGCGTGACGTCGTAGGTGCGACCGCAGCATTAGGCTGCGGTTACTGAGCTCCCATGCACTTATGTTTAGAGTGGTATTTCTGCTTTAGGGCATAGAGGGTTAGATAAATTAAGTTGTGGGCCCCAGGAGACATCCACTAGCTAGTATCTAGTATCTAGAGGGCTGTTTTTGCTATATGGGTAATCACTCTTTGGGCTCACAATGTGATATAGTGCTAGCTAAGGTATATGTGGCTTATTTACCATAATGTGGCCCCAACCTGGCATATGAGCAAGCACCTCATGTTGCAGGGTAAGTGAGATTATTATATTTCTACTTACCCCAATGCCCCTCTGCCCCATTTGTTTTCCCTCCCCGTCAGGCTCGTCCACCTGTCCCCTGCCCTTAACCTTCCTTCCCCCCATGGCTTATATCTATTCAGTGAGGGCTCAATTGAAGGTGACTGTGGGTATATGAGCTTACTACTACCAAGTGGGTTCATACCCATGTCACAGGGTTATGCTACTCTGGGGATTAGGTGATGGTGTTATCAACTCCATTAGCCTAGTATAGTACTCCTACCAATCACATTGAGGGGGATCTCTACTGGAGGGGATATTTGTCTGACTTCCTGGGAGATATTATTTGTACAGTATATGATTACTAGCACTCTGTCACACACTATGACAGTGTTACTGTTCCGATTATTTTAGGTACAGTACTATTGGCAGTAGTGCCCAGCACCTATAGGTTTTAACCTCTTTTTCCTCTCAGTACACAATAAACATTTATTATTTTCATTTTAGTGGAGGAAGAGTGCTTGCGTTAGGATTCTTTCTCTTTATGTATTTGCTTGTACCTGTGCTTGCCTCAAGTAACCTGTTTGCCGTGTCTTTGGATTCCTGCCTGCTGCCTTTTCATTGTACCTCACCCTTGCTTGTTCCTGGACCTCTGCCTTCTCTGACCCTTGAACTCAGCTTGTATTTTGACTCCGACCTTCTATATTCCTGGACCCCGACTATGCACTATGACCATCCGACTTCTCCAGACCATGACGAGTATCACGACTATTCTAACTTTTCCGAACCTGACCCGGCTACACAATTATGACTCTGCAATCTGGATGCTGTTGTTGGTCGGTGTATTTAAACATCCCCACCTGAGCCTTGCTGTCCCATCCTGTTACACCCACCAATCAAAGAGGGGGTCTTCCCCTAGCAAATTTCATATTTGTGGAGGTTTATATTAATTTATTTTGTTTCTTTTCCCCTTTATCTAATCCTTAGGGATGGAGCTCTACTGTTGCACGTCCTTCTCCCTTGGTGTCTTGTCCACGCCCCCCAGTTTTTGGTATTTTTTTTTTGTGCAAATATAATTATTTATTATATTCCATAATTATTTAATAAACTTAGGTTTCTGGGCGAAAACAAAATCACAAAATAGTGTACAAGCTAAATAGGGAGATTTTCATATATCAACAGTATTATCAACATTATGATTTTAAAAACTTACTTTAACATAAATATTTCAAGGATTATAACAATGGGATTTGAAGTACATTTATGCAAATATTTTATACATTCTGGTTTTAACCAGCTCCATTTGGAGCAGTGTGCATCAGTTTGAGTGGAATGATGAAAGTAAACTGTCTTATCTGTGTCCCAATTAAAAACAAGATCATTATATCGTAGAGCAATGAGTGAGATTCATTAAAGTGCAATTAATAGCAGTTAACACACAATTGCAGTGCAATCATGGCTACCACACTTGAATATCCACCTAAAAAATTGAATTTGAACTGTGATGAATAAAAGTATACGGCTTACTTACAATTCTAGTCGGGCATTAGAAGTAATGTGTTGAAATGTCTACATAGTTGGCATCAAGTCACAGAACAATGAATTATGGAACCAACTGTAACTACTTATACTGGCAGCAGGATGTAGTGGGGAGCAATGGCACAGCCAGAATCCAGGAAACAAATATTCCAAGGCAACTCCAAATTGCATAAAAAATAATTATTGTGCATAAAGCTCGCAGTGATAGTGTAAAAACCGCACCTACGTGTTTCATCCAACGCGTAGCTCACCACAAATGAAGCGCGACCGCAGTGCTGAGGTAGGGAATTGGTTAACGCCGACCCAAAGCCATGCAGGCGCGCCTAGGATATAGAGTAGTCATTCAAGCCAGGTCAGGATTATAGATTGGAGAATAGTCAAAGTACTTGTCAGGTTCAGAAGCGGAGAGTTGCGGATTGTCAGAGTGCGTAGCCAACTTCAGGATTGGAGAGTAGCGGATTGTCGGGTACGTAGCCAGGTTCAGGATAGGAGAATATCGGATCGTTGGAGTACTTAGCCACGGTCAGGACTGGAGACAGGAGAATGGTCATTCGTAACCGGATCAGGAGACGACAGGTGCAGAATCCAAGAGACAAGCAGGGTCAGGCAACTAGAGGTTAATCAGCAAGGCAAGGTCTGGAGCTAGAATGCAGCAAGGCATGGCGTGATACTAAACTATGCTCAGCAAGGAACGAGAGCAGACTGGAGGAGGCGGAGCCTCCAATAGCCAGCAAGGGCGGAACCAGGAAGTAAGCACCGATAGGCTGCTGGTGCACACAGGTGTGCCCTATGATGCAGCCTAATCAGGGATGGGAGCAGAGCCTGAAGCGCGCGTCGCTCCCACGCCGATTCTGAGTGAGAGGGAGGCGGGACCAATCGCGCGCCGATCCGCATGTGTCACGGAGGTCAGGGGGCGGAGCCAAGGGCGCACATCACTCCCACAATGGTCTTGTCCATCACCAGAGCATGGGCGGGGCTTGGACCACGCGTCAGCAGGGAAGCTGACCGAACGCACCTGTCGTGTGTCAGAGCGGGGGGCGGGTTCCAAATCCACGGACAGGGGATCAGGCAGCGCAAGGTTGGCGCACAGGCACGTACTGGGACCATGAGACCGCGCATGCTGAGTGTCCATCACGGAAGGCTTGTTGGGGTCAGGGGACGGTCTGCGACCGCCAGGATGGCAAATCCTCACACGGGCTTTATCAAAGTACACCTTGATAAATTCCGGTTGGACGAAACGTTTAGGTGCGGTTTTTACACTACCATTGCGAGCTTAATGCACAATAAATAAATTTGTATGCAATTTGGAGTTGCCCTGGAATATTTGTTTCCTGGATTCAGGCTGTGCCCTTGCTCTCCATTGCATCCTGCTGCTGTTATTTACGAGGGTTGCACGCCCAAGAGTGACTGGCTTGTCATCACTGGCAGGTAAAGGGCAATAGCCCTTTAATATTTACCTTACCAGTGTCTTTTTGCATTTAATTCATCATATGGGAAGTTTATATAGTGACCAATATATGTGGTAGTCAGGTGGACTCTAAATTGAAGTTTATTCACACAAATGTGCTTACACACAAAGATATACACAATACAGACAAAAAGACACACTTACATTGGGACTGGGGGTGAAAAACTAGACTTTCCTAGGCACAGGGAACTCAGTAAATTTGTTTTACCATGACCTGTAAATCAAATCGGCATGAAATTCCACATGCAACCGGTACGTTCTCATCTGAGAACTTGGTCCCGCCTGACCGCTAGTTACTCCAAATCCTCTGGAACTCAAATCGAAATAAAATCCCAGCCACGTCCGCTACGTTCGATTTTGAGAACTTGGGCGCAATATGCTGAACTTGAAATCGAAGCCGGTTGCTCTGCTATTCGCGCAACAGCCACTTTGAAAAGCCTGCCCACACTGTTACTTCCAGAGAACTCCAATCTGATTGGCTCACAGATTTGTTATAGTATTCTGAGGTACCCCCCTTAACCTAGGGATTCCCTCAGTTACAGGAATACATATTTATCCCTGTGCCTCATTCTCCTTTCTGGGCTATGTTGAAACAGGTTACCCTAGTGGTGTAATTATACACTGTAAATATAAGCACAATTGTGTTGATGTCAGATGTCAATTTATATCAAATTTATTTTTTGGATTAGTGGTACATTAAGAGTACAAATATATATATAAAATTGTACTTTTCAATAAATATTTGTATTTTGCAAGATATTATATACTAAATACAGGCATACCCTGCATTAACGTACGCAATGGGACCGGAGCATGTATGTAAAGCGAATATGTACTTAAAGTGAAGCACTAACTTTTCCCCACTTATCGATGCATGTACTGTACTGCAATCGTCATACTGTATTTGTGCATAACTGATGTTAATAACACATTTGTTACAGGCTCTACAGTCTCCCCGCTTGCACACAGCTTCGGTACAGGTAGGGAGCCGGTATTGCTGTTCAGTACGTGCTGACAGGCACATGCGTGAGCTGCCGTTTGCCTATTGGGCAATATGTCCATACTCGCTAGTGTACTTAAAGTCAGTGTCCTTAAACCGGGGTATGCCTGTACTTGTTTATGTACTTTGATTGCAAGTGAAAAGGGGCTACAGTACTTTGGAGGAATGTATTTCCCTTCTATTCTGTCGCTACCCTAATGGTGTGTCACACTTGCATTTTCATGGGGAGGTATTGCCGGGACAATGTGCCTACATGTATTTGAGAATCAGGCATGATTGAATATCCACCTAAAAAATGGAATTTGACCCAACAACTCCGGACCCCAACCTCCACGGCACATTCTGCTAACGGATCCTCCACAAAACCCCCCTTGAAACTCATACCCTAGCAATCCCTGCTCACTGGCATACCCGGAAAGGGAAACACACATACAAAATACTTGTATTGCATACAGTACATGGAAATAGTACAATGTTACTAGGCCCAAGAGCTAAGGGCCTCATGCAGAGAGCAGCGCTATTTAAAATCTCTCCATTTTTTTGGGGAAATTCGCGCACAAAACTGCCGAAAATGGCGAGTTACGGAAAACGCGCCATTTTTTTTTTTCGTTTTCAAAATCTCGCCGCACGGCTGGTGAGAACCTACATCTCGCCAGTTTTAAAACTCTCCTAATGCAGATAGCCGCGAACGGCATCTAGCGGCTGTTCGCGCCAAGAAAATGGCGCGATTTGCTAGTATTTGCCTCGCCAAGAAAAGTTGGCAATTACATGGAGCTCGCCGCCTATAGGAAAGGGAAAAAAAATGCGCGATTTTTTTTTAACACATTTCTACAGCGCGCATCTTTCCAATTCTAACTCGCCACACGCATTAATGACAAACATTGCAGAATTCGCACATTTCTGCATATGGAGAATAAAACTCTCCAAAAAAGCTACTTTTTATTAAACTCTCCAATTTTAAAATTCGCTGCTCTCTGCATGAGGCCCAATGTCTCTTAGACCCTTATAAACAGATATGGGGTAACCAAAACGGGCATAACCCTTATTTGAGAGCCTTGTTACCCCCTACCTTCATATACTGTAGAGCTTAGTATCTGAAAATATTTCTTCGATTGAAAATCTGCCTAATACAAGTACTGAAAGAACATGCAACCCAGCACTGAGCTAGCGCTGATAAATACTTGCAGGAAACAGTGAATGACATGTAACAGCAATAAATAATCCATTGGGCTTACAATAAACAGTGTCTGAGTTCAACCCCAATGGGAAATCATTAACTAAATACATTGTGCCTGTCTTTCTCCGCAGTAGCAAAAGATGAATATTTCAGATCCTGGCAGAGGAATTGATCTCAGAAAGAATACCTTTAGAACTCAGGAAACTACTACACAAAGAATACAATACAAGCAAATTCAAGCAAGGAAATTTGGCATTTTTACAAGTTTCTGATCTCAGTAATAAACCTGATAAAACATAACAACTAACGTTCTTCGCACATGCAAACACAATAGTTCAGGTTGAGGAAAATTGTAAATAAATGCTAAATACTGAACCACGGTCGCCCGAAGACAAAAATCATAAATTGATCGCTTGCATTGATATTTGACTAGTGCTTGGTACTTTGGAAACACATGAAAGTGATAATGGGTAGTTAAAAAATATGTATCTCTGTACATCATGTGTCTACTTGAGGTGTATCATGCCTATATATGTGTATGTATATGTATGTATGTATGTATGTATGTATGTATGTATGTATGTATGTATGTATGTATGTATGCTTTGAGGATCACATGGTTGCTTTCTTTTCAGTGCCTGGATTAACATTTAAATGCTGAAAACGGCAAACACAAAATACATAGCAGTATCTAAACATACAACATCACATACTAATATTACCAGGACTACAAGTATTTCATGGAATATAATTTAATAAAGATTTAAATATTTTGAGTTATAATTTTTATGTAATTACACATAATATTTGTACCATTATAATTTCCTCAAAAAGCGACAAATGCTTTAATATATTGCAATTCTCATATGTTAGGCTTGCCCTCTCAGGCAAGATTTGTACTCTAAATGAAGATTCTTACATTCACTGCACTTTGATAAGAAATCCTTGGCTTGAAGCATAATACTGTATAATGAATTTCTTACCACACAGTATTCCCTGCATATAATTAGTTACAAAATACAATAATACCAAACATTTTCTTCTGAGATTTTCTCAAATTAGCTGCTGTTTAACGAACAAAGTCCAGAATGTTCTCGATACACCTAGTCCAACTCTCATCCTCTGCGTGAAATATTGGGTATGATTCCTTTTGACCCTTCCCCTTCTGCATGATCCTCATGCCTTTCTCTCTCCTGCCCACAGTTTTACTTTTAGGACTTTTGCCTCTTGTACCTAATCAACATTTCTTTTGAAGTCCCCTTCTATTTCTCCACAGTATTCAGTTAGGGTCACTCTCTTGCTTCGTGACCATTGTTTAGGATTCTCCATTGGCTCACCAACTTCTATTTATAATGCTTGTTCTCTGACCATACATTATACTATTATTTACTCATTCTACATTTTCAAACCTCCCTTTAGACTCCCTCCTCTTGCTCCCCGATGCTCATTTATACCTCCTACTTCTGTTCCTGTTTCCCCAAGTTGGATCTTTCCATTATGATCCACCATTATATCCCTGCTTTGACAATCCTCATTTAGATTAAACTGTTTTGGTTTCCCCAAATCCCAATCCCTAATTGCTCCTTCATGATTTAGTTTCCTGAATCATCATCTTCCCTAAGGCACCTTACTTCTGCTCCCTATTTTATATTCCCTGTTTGCATTCTTCCTGCAACTGTCCCAGTCCTCATTTAGGGCCCCTCCCTCAACCTGCTACCTGATCATTTGATTGATTACTATTCATTTAGGAGTATTCCTTGAACCTTTAAGATTTCTTTATGCCTCTACTGTAAGTCCATTCCTTCTGCTCCCTGGCACTGTTTTGAGCTACTTGATTCTGGTTTTTTTTCACTATAAATTATTTCCTGCTTCCTGAATCAAATCCAACCCTTATTTAGTTTAACTCCTGCTCAAATCTCTCATTCTATAGAATAATCCTCTTTCATAGGATATCTATAGCAATAACATGGCTTGACTACTTTCAACAGCCTACTTATTTAGTTGCCAGTTTGGGTTCTCCACCTATCAAGTCCACCTATAGTATTTGTTACTTGATGCTAATTGTAATCACTCTGTTTATTTCTCAATAACCCGTTGACCTTCTTACACATTCTCTCTGGTATTGGTGTTTATACTTCCTCTTTCTATTTCCTGTTCCTGCCTTTTGCTGCAGTTCTATGGTGCCTCTTAGGACACATATTCCTACTTTCCTAATCTATATTTAGACCTATTTTTCCTGGTCTACAATCTCACTTCAAATCAAAATAGGAGCTCTGTCTAGACCAGTGCCTAGACACAGGGCCGACTGACAATATTTAGGGCCTTGGTGCTAGACAAAATTGGACAAATTTGTTTGGCGAATTTGGATCCACAGCGAATCTTCAGGTTCCTTTGGTTTGCGAACTTAAAATCTCAAAAAGGGCGACTTACATTTTGCAGATTTTTTTTTAATTATTACCAATACTTACCACACATTCTGTAACCCTTGGACGGATTTGATGAATCCAATCCATGGATTCAGCAATCCATTGGCGAATTCTTAAGACTCAAATATATAATCACTGCGCTTCTCCATGTAAAGAGCATGCAGCTAGTGAAGGAAATGGCCATACAAATGTGCAAAACAGAAAGTGAATCCCTGCGCTTCTCCCTTTGGGATAGCAATCAATGGGGAATATAAATATATGTATGGTGTAAATACCTATAAGAAAAAAAGAGACTTTTGGTATACATCCTTTGATCAAATAATGCCAAGCCTGCTAACCACGTCAAGGTAAGTCTCATTAGCAGGTCCCAACACTAAATGCATACTAGTGTTATGTGAAATACGCCCAGAAGGGGTTTAAATATCAAAGCATATACTTATATAACCTAGTGCAATTAAAAACTGGTATATACCAGTACAGATACTCACATGTAAGTGAAGTGAAATAAGGAGACCTTGCTAGGAGATTATATACCTAGAAGAGGAGGGGCTGGCCTGCCACAAACTGCTCAATAAGCAGTTGTAGGTGATTGGCTAAATATATTCAATTACACAATAGTAGTGTTGCCCTCTAGGAGCGTGCTGCTAAGGATTAAAATCGGTCCAACAAATAATGTAAAACAAATATATAATCACTGCGCTTCTCCATGTAAAGAGCATGCAGCTAGTGAAGTGGGCTTATTTTTAAGTTTTAAAAGTTATTTCTAAAGTGTTCCAAGTATGAGGCTAATGAGTGTAGGCAATATATACCCTCACCCCATCCCTGACACCACAACAGGGACTTACATATTTTCATCACACAAAAGACAGGACACAGTATATTTTATTAAAGAGTTATATTTAATAAGTGTACTGATAACCCGTAAATGAACTGTGGGATTTCCAAGTCATGGATTCCGAGAGACCAGATGGCTATCAAGCTTGGTGCCTATGGGTCTGTGCGGAGTCCGGACTTTAAAGCCTAGGGATGCCAATGTATAGAACAGGAGGGGTACTGCAGTTCTGCTCGAGTACCTGGATCCTGGGCTAATACAAGGCTATCCGGCCACCATTTGCCAGAGCCAAGACTCTGTGGAGCCTGGACAGCGGGTGGGCTCAGTATGCAAAGAGGCAGAGGTGCCAGGTTGGTGCATGCTCCTTTGCAGAATGAGAAAAGGTACCCACCCGTCTTTACAATACAGGCAAATCGATGATTGGCTGTCAGGGAAATTCCCACACTCTATGGGAATATAGCCACCTCTGGCTGTAGAGGTTTGTGAATAGGACACTTAAACCCATAAGGAGCTCTGTAGCCAATAAGGAGTGCAGATTCCAAGCGCCAAACCAACAGCGGAAAAATTCAAATATGCTCTGTACTGAATAGACGTGAGCCGGCTTCAAAGATTTTGACTCAAGAATTCTTCTAAGTCCCACTTCTAAAGAACGTAGCATTGCATGGCTAAATCAGTTTCAGGACTTTCGTGAGTACCAGAGGTCAATTTTGTGAATTTCGTTTAGAGGATAGATTTATTCGTTAGCCCGGTTCCCTGTAAGCGTGTTAACCCTGTAAATTATGTTATATTGTGTGTATGTCTTCCCAGAAATAAATTGCCATTTCTTTTACTCTTTGCTTTGCTCAATCAATGATCCCGGTATAAAATGGTGTTGATATACCTGGTCTCCCGTGACAGGGCCACATTGGGAGTGACTCTGGCTACATTCCCAGCCACTCACATCATTTGGGCGCGGTTCTGGCATTCACGCCAGACCCTTGCAGAACCGTACAACAATTTGGCCTGCAAACCTTGTGCAGGCAGCACGCGCGGTCTCCAATCTTGGCGGGAGAAGCCATCTTGAATGGCGAACTTCACGTGGTGCGTTCTCGGGCAGGAGAACCATCATTTCAAGTGCACTAACATAGAAGACCACATGTCCCACACGATTCCAGCTAGAATCCGCTCTCTATAGGACTTCACAGCACATGGTTTTACTGTCTTCCAATTGTGGGTATACCCCAGGCTAGCAAAGCTCATTCTGATACGCTGCCCTCAGTCACAGTCCATTATGAGCACTCTGTGGTTTACTGTGGGTTGACAGCTAGTGATACTGTAGTGGTTCTTCAAGCAGAGAAGTATAGGCACCAGCGGATAAGGCACTCCTCCTAAGACACCACCCCGTCAGTACCTTATACTACCTGTCTGATCCTGCCCCATAGTATTCTTCAGGCGATCCTGGCCTGTGGCAACAGGACCCCCTCCAGATGCCCTATGTGCCAGGCCGCAGGGTGACAACTAACAGCAATAGCCTCTCTGCACTCACAGCTTGCCCTGTGGATCAGCATATGATGCACTTCATTTGACACTACACCAAGACTCCCTCTCCATTCAGCACTCATTTTGGAAGCGTATCTGTTAACTGAAAGCCTGTCCTGTCACTAATCTAAACAGTGCCAATAAAATGTAAATGGTGGTTCCCCCACAATCTGGGAGATCCCCCTGTTACAGGTGTATGGTGCATGCTGAAAAAAAGAAAGTGTACCGGGTCCGTCTGTGAAATTAGGTGAAAAGATCTGTGTACTCACCCAAAGTGCATAATCACCCAAAATATAATGTGATAATTATAATCTTAAAATAAGTGTAAATATAATTTATATAATAAACCACCCCCACCAAATAGTGAGATATAAAGTGACTTATTACAGCGTATACAAAAGAGAAAAAGCTGCTCAAAACCCTTTTTCCAGACCCTTTGCTTAGTCCAAAATAATAACCGTTCTTCTTTCTAGTAAGGGGAGTGCTGGTAGTTCACGTTGTGCAATATGTGGAAAAATCAAATAACAAAATATGGTGTAGCCAATAGATAATGAACCCTATCTAATATAAGCAATACATCTCACTCACAAGTGGAAAAGGGAGTAGAAGCATATCAGAGAATATTCTCTCCTGATACGAGCTCTTTATGCTGTCTTCAGATCCATGTGTGAAGACAGCATAAAGAGCTCTTATCAGAGAGAGAAGAATCTCTGATATGCTTTTATTCCCTTTTCCACGTGAACTACCAGCGCTCCCCTTACTAGGAAGAAGTATGGTGCATGCTACATGTTGGCTCACAGAATGCTGAGTTGTTCACCGATGGTTGTGGGGACTGCAGGGCAGGCTTCTGGGGAATATATCCAACATTTACTCCATGGTACACAGTGCCTCCATATGCCGTAAGTTCCAGATGTACAGTATGGAGGCGATCTCCTACGGTAGAAATTGTTACCTCTCCCCCCAGTAAGATCACACACCAGGCAGGAGGTATATTCAACTGGAACCGGCTTTATTCTTCTGCACATGCACAGTATCAAGGCAGTCATTGCCCAATAGAGTCACTGTTCTGGTCTCCAGACTTAGGATGTTTCCTGGAACTTCACTATGGGTTAAGGGCCCCCACAGCAGTCCCTGCTCTTCACTATCCCTCCAGAAGGACCAATGGAAAAGGTGATCACTCACTCTCTCACCTTAGGAAAGAGGACAGGGCCCTGCCAGTGCTCAGCAATCCTGTGTGATACCTTGTCTCTCTCACGGTAGAGACATCTAATGAATTTGGGGTTGCAACTCCCTTATGTACAGTAGGGGGAAGGTTCTAGGTCTGAACCCATGATTGGGCAGAACACAGACCTAGTCCCACCTCCTCCCCTGTCACTCAAGGAGAGCTGCCTGTGTGGGGAAAACCCATTATTGACACTGTCTGTTCTTACCAGGACTTGCATACCAGTGAGGGCAGAGTAGTAGCAATACCAGGCATGGCTACATTTGGAGATACTGCAATCAACTCTGTTGAAAATTAATGATATAAAAAAATTGTAAATCACTGAGTGAAAACTACAGGACTGGCGGTGCTATGGGAGAAAAGTAATATAGAAACACAAGAAACAAAGTAACCCCCCTAATAAGCACTCAGACATATCAACTGAATTTATAAATACAAATATGTCCAAAATAGTAAAAAAAAATAAAAGAAGGTATGTATTAAAAAATATAGAAAAAACAATGCAAGTAGTAACTTACATGGATAGATTCAAAAGTCCTGAAAATAATAAAGATCAGGTCTCCGTGCTGCCGTGGCAGTCAGTCAGGAGTCTGGAGAGGGTATTGCATTCGCGTTGATCGATTCAGCGCACTGTGATCAACCGGCGCCACCATGCCACAGCACCACTTCCGGGTTCGCACATCATGGCATTACCCGTATGTAGTAAACCCCCGCGTCTCCATACCTCACTATTTACCTGCTAATATAGCTGCTAAGTGCACATAGTATGCATAAGGCAATGGATAATATATGATGGCACAGAACCTGATACAAAAAATAACTCTACCACTACACGTTTCGCTCACGCATGTTCTTTGTCAGGCGGTGGTCTAGAGCACTTACAAGAAGCTTTATATACCCTTATTAGCAACAGATATCAATTAGTCTAATTGTTGGCTATAGGTTGAATGCAAACAATGGAGAAATTGATCCCAGAGAATGCCTGTGATCATTACTTTCCAATGTATACTTAGTTGTACAATGAAGAGGATTGGCATTGGTGATATCAATCAATATGTTCATATAATATGAAAGATAAGCTGTTTGTTAGTGCTATAGACCAATAGAGTTAATAATAATTTAGAAACTAATACAATAAAAACTATAAAAGTACTAAAAAGGTACAAATACATGAATATGTTACAACAACAAAATTAGAAGAAAAGGAAAATAAAAATAAAAAATACCCATAAGCAAGGACTGGGATGGTAGGGATAAATTGGGAAAGAGGGAGGGTGGGGGGGACTGGAGGGAAAGGAAAAGTGGGGATTGGAATGAGAATGAGAAGAAGAGAAGATATAGAGACACCCTAAGTGTCAAGAAGGTAAAATCTCATATGGTGTAAGGAAGTTCACAAGTGGGTTCTGGAAGGGAAGAAAAAGAGGAGAAGAAACGAGGGGAAGGGATGGGGAAAGGGAGGGGGAAAGGGAAATGGAGTGGAGCTAATCCACGCATATTGTAGTTCAATGGCCATGAATAGGGAATTATCTCAAAAGGGGGTAAGTTCCATATAGTCATTCAAACCCCCTGGATGTTTAGTTTGAGTGTGAAAATCCAAAATTGATCCCTTTTATCAATATGGAGATCGCAATCTCCTGCCCTGACATTATCCACCATTTTCTCAATTCCTATATAGCATACTCCTGCTGTACTACATCCATGTACATCTCTAAAATGGGTAAGGAGATGGGTGAGTTGTTTGGAAGAGCCCTCTAATTTGTGAATATTCACAATATTCCTTAGATGTTCCATAATATGTAATTTGAGGTGACGTTTGGTTCTTCCCACATATTATAGTCTACAGTTGCACTGTAAAATGTACACTACATATGTGGACAGACAATAAATATAACTGATTATTTTGTACTCAGTACCTGTAACGTGTGAACAGGGTCCATGTGCAGAGTGAGCCAGTGTTGTGACAGTATCCTTCTAATGGAAGTGTGCAAACTTTTACATTGTGTAACAAAATAAGGAATATCTTGTCTTGGTAGGGGGGTATTGACAATAGTATCGGCATAGCTACAGTATATCTACTGATATTGTTTGCATTGTGTTTACTCTGTTGGTTAACATTACATGCTAACCTTTTATCTTGTGTGTTGTTTTTATTTATATGCTTATTTTTAAATACTTGTTTTCTATTTGTCTTTAAAGCTTTTTGATAAGAATTAGTTATCAATTCTTTCTAAGATAAGTAATCAAATTAGTTCCAATGAACAGTGGTCAAGAACTCTTTCCCACTCTTTTATGAAATCCTGATTACTTACAGAGGCGGCACACTTTATTTGCACTTGGTTCGAGCCGCAAGCGGGAGGTTTCCCGGCTTGCTCGTTTTTTTCCCTCGGCGTGCCGCGCGTCATCGATGGAGCCCTGGTGTCCCATGATGTGGGGGATGGCGGTGGGGGCTCAGGGGGACCCGGCGGACCCGGGGAGGGGAGGGGGAAGCCCTGATCGGAGGACCGATCCTCCGAGGCTCCGGCGCGTGCACGGGACACCTCGGCACGCACCCGGTATCTGTCGGGGCCGAGACCGGGTAAATGGTAGAATAAACTCGGCCGCGACAGTACACCATAGGTTGAGGTCTTTAGAATCCTAAAACCTCTTGGTATACGACCACACTTGATGTATTCTTCCAGTGTGGCCATATCTAACCAAGATCTAATCTCTCTCTCCAATAGTTTATATAAATTAGCCATTTGAGTGAGCAGATTAGGTACGTTTTCCTCAATAAGGGGTTAATCCGAAAACATTTTACTGAGTAGTTCCATTTTATTATATCTATTATTAAGATATCAAAAGTTGACTAGTTTGTGACTTAGCCATAATGCGTCTGTATAAGGAGGGGAATAGGGGGAAGTAAAAGGGAAGGGTCCTGTGCCATCACATATTATCTATTGCCTTGTGCGTACTATGTGCACTAAACCAGATATATTGGGGTAACTAGTGAGCTACGGAGATGCAGTGGTTTACTACATATGGGTAACGTGATGACGCGCAAACCTGGAAGTGGTGCAGTGGCGTGGTGACGCCGGTTGATCCCAGTGCGCGGGAATGGTCAACGCACATGCAGCACCCTCTCCAGACTCCCGACCAACTGGCGGGGCAGCACAGAGACCTTATCTTTTATTACCTACTGGACTTTTGAATCTACCCATGTAAGTTACTACTTGCATTGTTTTTTCTATTTGATAATATATACCTCTTTACCCTTGGTGCGCTCCTGTGCTCTCTTTTTTTCTATGACTGGTTTGCTGGTGGAGTTTCTCTACGGTGGACATTGTTGGTTGAGGACTATACCTCCATTATAGGAGCTGCAAGAGAGGGGAGCAGATCTACTTCAAGATTGCCTTAGGAAGCATGAGTGCAGATTGAAAACTATCTGCATAGTACAAAATAATTTTTAATTTTAATCAAACACATCTAATATAAAATATAAAATAACACACACATGGAACCAGAACAAAAAGACCTCAAAAATGCAATATAAATAGTGGACAGTTACATTAAGTACTACAAAAAAATAACTAACAGGAGAAATGCTATAGGTTGCAACCATGTAAGCACAAGGAGCTAGATAGAAAAGCTCATATTAGGAAGAGTATGCAAATCAGTAGATATAGATGTTGATGGTAATATAGGGTACAATGTCCTGAATAAGATGTCCAAAAATCACATAAGTAGCTGTATGGGTGAAGTAATACTCAGCCATTGAAGCCCTTAAATCCCTGGTGAAGATGAAGTTACTGCCTGCTGGTCTAGCATAGTAAAGAGTCCTTTAGAAAGGAACAATATCCATAGCAATAAAAGGATGTTCCCATCTGACCCACTCGACATGTTTTGCACCACTGGGCTTCTTCCCAGAGTGGTGGGGACCTGTGAACAGTCAAGATATTTAAAGAATAAAAAAAAATGATGTAATTTCGCGCCAAAAATATCCTCCAATCATACAGCAGGGGGCGTGTGGGCGTGCCTGCGCTGGCATACGGCATCCTGCAAACAGCTGATCCTCTCTATGAAGTAACAACTGTACACTAATCAGCTGAGCCATGCCAGAGCATTATCATCCCCGATCGGCATCCCGTCACTGCATTGTGATGCTGCACATGTGCAAAATCCCAGGGCTAGCAAAGCATGCAGACAGCCTTTGGATGTCTCAGATGGAGAGACAGCAGCACATAAAACAGCAACTGACTCTTGCCACACCGATATCCGAGATAAACAAACTTATGATGCTGCACATGCACAGACGGTCCTGGGGCTGACATTCACATCACATTTGTTATTTGGATGTCATGCTATACTGTATATTGATATGGAGGGTGGAATTCAATCAGATCTACATCGCAAAATTAATTCTAGAAATTCTTTGCGCCTAGCCACGAGCAATCATGCTAGATCACTTAAACAAGGGATCCCAAAAGGACAACTATTACGCCTCAGGAGAATTTGTTCGACTGAGGACAATTTTGATATACGGGCAAGAGAACTTATTAATAGATTTATTGATTTAGGGGATATAGTGCACCCCAACTTGAACAGACCCTTTTAGAAGTTACAGAAACAGACAACAGGAACCTTCTATTATCCAAATATAAGAGAACCAATAGGAAGGGACATTACGATACAGGCATCACACATACACCAGATACATCAGTTTTCTTTATTAGTCAACAAAGTAGACAAGCAGGAGCTATACGCTCAATTGTTTCAAAACATTGGAATATTTTACAATTGGACATGGGACTGATACCATTAACACAAAAGGGACCAAAGTTTGTCGTTAAAAGAGCTAGATCCTTAGCAACATCCTTATCTCCAAGCCTTTTTAGTTCTAGATCCAGTCCTGTGGGTATCAAACGTATCCCGAAGGGATTTTACAAGTGTGGTTTCTGCTCCATGTGTCGGTATGCGCATCCAATAAAAACTATTTCTTGTGTTCAACCTAAACAACAATAAATAATATACACATTTATTAATTGTAACACAAGTTACGTAGTCTATGCTCTCAAATGTGGGTGCGGTGAATATTATATAGGTCGCCCCATTAGACCACTCAAACAATGGATCAGCGAACATGTTTGCTTGATCAAAAAGAAAGATTTACAACATCCAGTCTCTAAACATTTCACAAATTGTCCAATGGGAGGCATTGCCAATTTCCAGTTTTCAGGTATTGAACACGTCCCGGTCCCCCTTCGTGGGGGAGATAGACTGAATAGATTAAATAGACGAGAAACGGCATGGATTTTTAATATGGATTCAATGTCTCCTATGGGTATCAAAGTAGACTGGGAGCTTGCCCATTTTCTAACAGGATAGATCCAAGCCATTCATTGACATAAAAGTATTACCTATTGGTTCCTCTATACGGTCGTACCAACCGATTTATTATGTGAACGAAATTGAATTTATTATGTGTATGAAAATGAATTTATCTATAAGTTTAATAATTATTATTATATACACTTCAATGCTTATATTTTCCATTATTATGATATTTCATAGTAGGTCAATTTATACTGAATGGGGGTAATACAGTAGATCCCTATATGATGATAGCAATACAGACCGGCGCCTTAATGTCCAAAACTGAAATGAGTCCAAAGATGTACTGCAGTGTCCAAAACGCTGATCTGGTAGAAGGACTGCAAACTCCACAACAGCACACGTGGTATCATGCAAGGGAGATAAAGAGAAAGATCATAGCGTGACACTGCAAACTAAAAACATATAACTCATACATACAAGACATACATGACTAACAACACTGACAGAGAGGCTGACAATAAAACAGAGATTTATTTAGACAATAACTAAAAACAGATGGAGCTTTGGAGCGGGTCTAGGATCCAGTGTGTAAAAACTGGAATCCTACTTACAGCAATCAAGAAGGGTTCAAGCGGTATGTGTGATATGCAGTTCTTTTTCAGCTTCTCCTGGGCGCGTGGTGCTGCTGTAATGGCCGCCGGCGCTTCCTCCGGTTACTCTCGGGCTCGGCGTCCCTGCAGGCCAAACCTCGCGAGATTTTTCGTCAGACGTGACATCACTCGCTAGGTGGAGCTACTCGCCGCCGCTTACTCCTGTCTGCACGTCTACACCATTCGCTAGAGCTGTAAATGGATGCTGTGATCTGCTCCTTTGATGCTCTCTTCCAAATGATCTCTAAAACACCCAACGCGTTTCGTGCGCATGCGCACTTCTTCAGGGGTCATTAGCACAGTCGACGTGGTGATCAAAGGGAAGCGCAAACATGTGGAGATATAAAAAATAAAACTGATGGTGCAGTATTGTGACAAATAAATACGTATTCTTCTTTAAGTCTGCTGTTATTTATACTCACAAGTGTGAGGATGATACTGTGTACGTAAAGGTATCTTTGGGTATATGTCTGCAGTGATGATAAGCTGGCTGGAACCTCGGTGTGGGAATATATTCCTTAAATGGTTAAACACAGAAAAGCCAACATAGCGCGATCTGTTTAAAAACTGTATTCAAGTGGTTAAAAATATAACATTACACTCACATGATGTATGCTATTTAAAAGCATTTAGATACGCAATGCATCTCGCCTCCGGTATCTTGGTGCAGTTTTTCCTTCCCTCTTCTCGGCGTGCGTCTCACTCCTGCGTTCCAGGATGTGACGTCAGTGAGACTTCGGGAGTTCCGGTTTGGAGGGCTGGCTGTGAATCACCTTCACTCTACGCGTTTCTTCCCTTAGGATTTCTTCAGGAGTCATTAGCACAGTCCATGGTTGCCTTTTGTAGTGGCAGGTGAAGCCCAATTGGTGGAAATAAATTGTCTTTACACATTCATCTTGGGCTATTATAGTTGGCTGATTAACCTGTCAATCATGGTTGTGTTAAACTATGGCAGCCTAACATACATAAACAACATACACAACATTTAACAAAAATCTTACAAGCATAAAACTGATCATGCATATTATCCTAACATATAAAGTGTGAAATTAGTATAAGTAACTCCAGATAGTTACTTATCCTCCATTCATGTTACAAAGCTTGCACCGGAAACTACATACATCAAAAATCTAACATGCAGTTAAGGGTGTCTTATATCTAAAACGAATATTAAAAATACTTTATTAAATTATTATTAACTATTAAAAAATCCAAATTGTTAAAAATGCTTATTAGGTGCATGGACCATTAAATAATAAATTTTAGATTTAAAATAAGTAGTTGACACTCTCAAACTTCAAGGTTAATAAAAACTTTAGATGAATACTTATAAATTAAAACCCTTGATGTTCTTATGAATGTATATAAAACTGTTATTTAAGAAAGACACCTAGGTCAAAGTCTATGTTTAGTCCATTAGGGGACAGGGTTTTCAGCTCGTAGATCCAGTAGGCTTCACGCCTACTGATCTGTTGTAGCTGATCTCCCCCTCTCCAATGCGCTTGTGTGCTTTCTATTGCCTGACATTTCAGCCCAACAGGACTTTTATTATGATGCACGCTGAAATGGTGCGAAACACTGTGTGTGGCTAATCCTCGTCTAATATTATAGATGTGCTCATATATTCTTCTTTGATAGCACCTGCCAGTCCTGCCCACGTATTGTAGGCCACACGGGCACTGCAATAAATAAATCACAAAAGTGGAGTGGCAGTTGATAAATGTTTTTATATTGTAAATTTTATCTGTTACATTAGATTTAAATGTTTTCATGTTGTTGCTGAAGGTACAGGCTGTACAGTTCGCACATGTAAAAAAGCCCTTATTCTTACTAGCTTTCATTACTTTAGTATTGTCAAGAGGGCAACTAGGAGCTAGACGTGTTTTTAAATTTGCTGCTTTGGTAAAAATAATTTTGGGTTTCTCTGGGAGGCATTTAGATAGTACATCGTCACACAGGAGCAACGGCCAATGTTTATTAAAAATAGATCTAATTCTTGGCGCCATCTCATTGTACTGGGTGACGAAGGCCACTCCATTGGTAGATTCCAATGGTTTTTTATTTTTAAAGATGCAGTTACTAGTCAACTAAACCATGAGTCACAGAAACCACATAGTAAGTTTAAGGTTAAGTCCACCTTTTATCCTAAATTTGCCCAAGGACATCTGGTCAACTCCTTTGTGGAGATAGTAACCAGGGAATTGGATGAGTCAAGTAGGACATATAAGATTCGCCGAGATAATTTCAACACTAATGAAAAATTGGCCCTACAACAACTGGAGGACAATAAGAGGATAGTTATAAAACCTGCTGATAAAGGGGGGGGATATAGTGGTCATGGATATTGAGTATTATCTCCAGGAGTCCATGCGACTACTTGGCGACATGGACACATACCTCCCCCTTTCAAGCAATCCCCTCAAACAGTTTGAAATCCAGCTGACGATTTTGCTTCATAGTGGTCTCAAGGAAGGGGCGTTAATACAGCAAGAATTAGAGTTTTTGGATGTTAAATGTGCACGCACTCCTATTTTCTACTTTATCCCAAAAATACATAAGAGCACCACACAACCCCCTGGCAGACCTATCATATCAGGTATTGGATCACTAACTTCAAATTTATCTTCATTTATAGATCATCACCTTCAACCTTTGGTACATCAGGTCCGGTCCTACCTGCGTGATACAACACATGTCCTTCAGATACTTAAAGATCTGCAGTGGAAGCCTGAATACATGTGGGTGACAGCGGATGTCACCTCACTGTATACCACCATCAATCATGACAAAGGATGTCAGGCCATATCACGCAGGTTAGAACTGGACGACACTACATCACCAGCACTCAAAAAATTTCTAGTTGATAGTATAAAATTTATTTTAACACACAATTATTTTCAGTTTGATTCACAATTTTATTTGCAGACCTGTGGAACGGCAATGGGCACAAGGTTTGCCCCAAGTTATGCGAACTTATTTATGGACAGTTGGGAGATAGATTATATTTGGAACAACTGTCCATTTGGGGCACACCTTGTGCTCTGGCGCCGTTTCATAGATGATATCATTTTTGTATGGTCAGGTAGCCAGGAACAATTAGAGTTGTTCTTTGAATATCTTAACTCCAACGATAGGGATCTAAAGTTTACTTTCAATTATAATAAGGAGCGTATAGAATTTTTGGACCTTAGCATATACATCTCGGATAACCAAATAGAAACAAAAACATATTTCAAGCCAGTGCAGGCCAATAATTACCTTAGGGCAGACAGCCAACACAATCCAAGTTGGATCCGGAATATCCCTAGGGGTCAGCTCACCCGCCTGAAGCGCAACTGTTCCAATTCTGGGGTGTATGCGCTCCAGGCGGTTGAGCTGAAGGACAAATTTAGAGACAGAGGGTATCCGGATGAACTACTTGAGGAAGCGTCTGTACAGGTAGATAAAATTGAACGTAATACACTGTTAGAGTATAAAAATAAAAAACCATTGGAATCTACCAATGGAGTGGCCTTCGTCACCCAGTACAATGAGATGGCGCCAAGAATTAGATCTATTTTTAATAAACATTGGCCGTTGCTCCTGTGTGACGATGTACTATCTAAATGCCTCCCAGAGAAACCCAAAATTATTTTTACCAAAGCAGCAAATTTAAAAACACGTCTAGCTCCTAGTTGCCCTCTTGACAATACTAAAGTAATGAAAGCTAGTAAGAATAAGGGCTTTTTTACATGTGCGAACTGTACAGCCTGTACCTTCAGCAACAACATGAAAACATTTAAATCTAATGTAACAGATAAAATTTACAATATAAAAACATTTATCAACTGCCACTCCACTTTTGTGATTTATTTATTGCAGTGCCCGTGTGGCCTACAATACGTGGGCAGGACTGGCAGGTGCTATCAAAGAAGAATATCTGAGCACATCTATAATATTAGACGAGGATTAGCCACACACAGTGTTTCGCACCATTTCAGCGTGCATCATAATAAAAGTCCTGTTGGGCTGAAATGTCAGGCAATAGAAAGCACACAAGCGCATTGGAGAGGGGGAGATCAGCTACAACAGATCAGTAGGCGTGAAGCCTACTGGATCTACGAGCTGAAAACCCTGTCCCCTAATGGACTAAACATAGACTTTGACCTAGGTGTCTTTCTTAAATAACAGTTTTATATACATTCATAAGAACATCAAGGGTTTTAATTTATAAGTATTCATCTAAAGTTTTTATTAACCTTGAAGTTTGAGAGTGTCAACTACTTATTTTAAATCTAAAATTTATTATTTAATGGTCCATGCACCTAATAAGCATTTTTAACAATTTGGATTTTTTAATAGTTAATAATAATTTAATAAAGTATTTTTAATATTCGTTTTAGATATAAGACACCCTTAACTGCATGTTAGATTTTTGATGTATGTAGTTTCCGGTGCAAGCTTTGTAACATGAATGGAGGATAAGTAACTATCTGGAGTTACTTATACTAATTTCACACTTTATATGTTAGGATAATATGCATGATCAGTTTTATGCTTGTAAGATTTTTGTTAAATGTTGTGTATGTTGTTTATGTATGTTAGGCTGCCATAGTTTAACACAACCATGATTGACAGGTTAATCAGCCAACTATAATAGCCCAAGATGAATGTGTAAAGACAATTTATTTCCACCAATTGGGCTTCACCTGCCACTACAAAAGGCAACCATGGACTGTGCTAATGAACCCTGAAGAAGTGCGCATGCGCACGAAACGCGTTGGGTGTTTTAGAGATCATTTGGAAGAGAGCATCAAAGGAGCAGATCACAGCATCCATTTACAGCTCTAGCGAATGGTGTAGACGTGCAGACAGGAGTAAGCGGCGGCGAGTAGCTCCACCTAGCGAGTGATGTCACGTCTGACGAAAAATCTCGCGAGGTTTGGCCTGCAGGGACGCCGAGCCCGAGAGTAACCGGAGGAAGCGCCGGCGGCCATTACAGCAGCACCACGCGCCCAGGAGAAGCTGAAAAAGAACTGCATATCACACATACCGCTTGAACCCTTCTTGATTGCTGTAAGTAGGATTCCAGTTTTTACACACTGGATCCTAGACCCGCTCCAAAGCTCCATCTGTTTTTAGTTATTGTCTAAATAAATCTCTGTTTTATTGTCAGCCTCTCTGTCAGTGTTGTTTGTCATGTATGTCTTGTATGTATGAGTTATATGTTTTTAGTTTGCAGTGTCACGCTATGATCTTTCTCTTTATCTCCCTTGCATGATACCACGTGTGCTGTTGTGGAGTTTGCAGTCCTTCTACCAGATCAGCGTTTTGGACACTGCAGTACATCTTTGGACTCATTTCAGTTTTGGATATTAAGGCGCCGGTCTGTATTGCTATCTCTGTGTTTTTTCTAACTGTGTTTGGGTTAGGTTTTCCTGGCAGCCGTCCTGTAGTTAGTCACTTGTCACATTATGTTTGTATTGTGTATATACACTCTATATATATTGTTAGCGCTATTTACACCAATCTTTTTTCCTAGATCCCTATATGAGATATTGCACTATATGTATGTTTATTTGGATATTTATTTATCCCAGTTTTTAGCACTTTTTGACAATTTCTTCCTGTGTAGTTTGTATGTATTTTGTGGTTTGAGCACATGTCTACCACTTTCCTGCCTAGTTATTTCAGTTCATAGTGACATATGCCTCTCATTACTATATTATATAAGGTGCTTATTTTAGTGCCCTTTGTTTACATCTTATTTGTATATATATATAAATATATATATATATATATATATATATATATATATATATATATATAATCAAAAAATAAATAGATGATACCGTTCTGTCTCTCACACATACTAATTCTCCTTATTTTTCCATCCATATACACCAATAGGGACCACATAGTATCCACACACACTTTTAGTTGTGCTACAAACTCTCACATTTCCACACCCACCCACACCATTTATATCCCTCTCACTCCACACACACCTTGTGTAGAGCACTGTTTATACTGTGGGCTCTCCATTCATTTTTATTCACACTGATACACATACACACTCTTTCTTCACTTGCTTTCAGTTACCCTTTGACACCTCTAGCCATAAAACACATCCACACAGGGGAAGGACAAGCACAGATAACATTCCAAGAGACACTGTTTTTAAGTTATCCTTGCTTCATTCATTGTAACATCGCCAGAAGAAGAGATCAGTGTATCTCGAAAGCTCGCACAAATAAAAGCATTTCGTTAGCCACAGAACGGTATCATCTATTTATTTTTTGATTATTGAAGTTCGGCTAACACGGTACTGATACCTCTACATATATATATATACATATATATATATATATATATATATACAAGCACAAAAAGAAAAAAATAGGGTTTGTTGAAACCACACGAAAAATAAGTGAAAGTACAAAATGGATTTTATTAGCAATACAAAACACAAAAATAATATTAAAATATACCTAAACACATACTAAATGAACACTGCTGAACCAAAGAATACACAATAAAAATGTAGGGAACCAAAATATTTAACATCCAAAATACATAGGTATGATAATGCAAATCCAGGGGAAAATAATTTCCCCTGGAAATGCCATGGAGATCGGCCGATCAGCAACACATGATAATACAAATGACTGAAAAAAACAATATCTACACAAACCCAAGTAAACACAGAAAAAAGAGCAACAATGAAAATATAATGAATGAATACCCTAGATGCTGTGTAGCCAGAAGTTGGTGGCTAAACCCTGGCAGTTATAATAAAGAGCCAGAGAAAAATAGAAAATAAATGTCAAAAATATGCAGAGGTGGGGTCCCCTCAAAGACTAAAATGTAAACAATGAGTCAGTAGAGAAAACAAGGGAGAAAAACATGAGAAAATAACTCCCTAATGCCACAGCTAGGTGTAACTGATATAAGCTGTGGCAGACAAAAATGATAGTGTCCCAAAGGCTACCGTGGAGCAAGGAAATGTTCAGATACTTGCTATGACACTGCACAAGACATCCAGAGGAGAAGGGGAGTCCAAGACAGAGGTAAGAAAGAGGCAATGCATGCCTCCGTTATCCTGCTCACTGTTAGCATCAGGCAGCAATCATACAGCAGTCACAGAGACCGGGCAAAACAGCATCAGCAGTAAAGCTCCAAACAAGGAGATGGTCGGCACGATTCAGCGGTGGGACACAGGAAAGTGAGTGGTATAGATTCTCCAACGGCCGTTTCGCCATAAGGCTTCTTCCGTATGATTGCTGCCTGATGCTAACAGCGAGCGGGATGCCGGGGGCTTGCATTGTACTTGGAGAAAATGAAATCTAGAATACATATGAATAACAACATTACCAAAGAATAACAACATTACCAAAGAAGAAAATATTGCATTAAAAGATCTTATGACTCAGAAGGAAATTACCATCAAACCTTCTGACAAAGGTGGAAATATCATTATAATGGACATGGATCAATACGTTAAGGAATGCAAACGCATTCTCAAGGATAAAAACAGCTATCGTACTGCTGCGGCAGCCTTTATTCTTACATTTGCCACTAAATGGCCGGGGATTTACTCCGCCTGGCGCCGTGACTAAACATCGCGCCAGCCGCATCCCCTCCGTGCACCCCTCCACTTCGCGCGCATTTTTGTTTCCCTTCCAGACCCCCTAGCTGCTCCTGCCTTTGCCCCTCTGCTTCCCCGCACCCCCGCTTACCTCACTTCAAATTCAGGGGTGTCGGGGAAGCCGGGGAAGCCGGGGAAGCCGGGGAAGCCGGGCGCGCCACGTGACAGTGACGTCACAGTGACGCGCCGACATGCCGCCGTCACCACGCAGCCCGCACGCATCCAGCCGTGCGGGAAAGGTAAGAATTAAATGTGACGCCAGTGTATATTAGAACGAGATCCTACAATAAAATTTATTAAGGAACTCAATACAATATTGAAGGGTGCCTTTGAGAAAAAGCTTATTGACCAAAAGGAACTAGATTTTCTGCTTCCCAAATCAGCTACAACTGTGACTTTCTATGTATTACCAAAAATACACAAAGACCAACAAAAAACGCCAGGCAGACCGATACTTTTGGGAAATAACTATTTGACTGAAAACAGTAGCATTTATCTAGATCAACTTCTGCATCCATTTGTAATTACCCTACCGTCCTATATTAGGGACACTAAAGATACACTACCAAGGTTACATGGTATCCACACTGATGCAGCTACTCTCTTGGTAACACTCGATGTTGAATCGTTGTATTCTAGCATTATTCATACTAATGGCTTGCAGGCATGCAAACATTTTCTTTCAACAAGGGGCCAAAGTTTTACAGATCATAATGCATTTCTGATGGACCTCTTGGAGTTTGTTCTTTGCCATAATTAATTTCTGTTCGATGGAACTGTTTACCACCAGACCCAGGGCACAGCAATGGGCACATCATGTGCCCCTACCTATGCAAATCTGTACCTGGGCTGGTGAGAAGATCAAATCGTATTCACAGATGAATTTAATGAATACACTGATCACATCGAACTTTGGCTTAGATTCATAGACGATATCTTGTTAATATGGAACGGTCAAGAATCTTTGCTTACTGAATTTGTGGCCAAACTGAATTCCAACAAACTAAACCTAAAACTGACTTCTGACTATAGCACTAGTGTTATTGCTTTTCTTGATTTAAAAATAAGCAAGGATGAGTATGGCGATATACAGACTACAGTCTTTCGTAAGCAAACTGCCACCAATAGCTTATTGATCGCCACCAGCCTACATCCACCGTCACTACTAAAGGGGATTCCTGTTGGACAGTATTTACGCCTTAGACGTAACTGTTCAACAATAAAGGAATATCGCGTACAGGCTAAGGACCTTAGGGATAGATTTCTAAATTGTGGCTACCCTATAGGAACCCTCAAACATGCCTATAACCGGGCATTAAATAGTGACAGAGACAATCTTCTAGCACCTACCATAAGATCTGCTAGCAATAAAGTTCGTTGCATAGGAACATATAATTACAGGTGGAAACAAATTAAATCAATATTTTCTAAACACTAGCATATTCTTAAGTCAGATGCGGATCTTACGAAGGTTTTGAAGGACACTCCGAGCATCACCAGTAGGCTCTCAACAAATCTTTATGTTGGTTTAGTGCATAGTCACTTTCAAAGACAAAATAATCCTACATGGTTGCAACAACCTTTAAAGGGTCCTTTTCAATGTAAAAATTGTAAAGCTTGTCAATACATAACACCAGGTAAATCATTTTCTAATAGTGATATGACAAAACAATATGACATCAGACAATATATAATTGTAAAACAATCAATGTAATCTATCTAATAATCTATGTCTGTGGGCACAGATATGTGGGAAGGACCATTAGAGAGTTCAGACGGAGGGTACTTGAGCATGTTAACTCAGTTAACAACGAATTAGACACTTCAGTTTCCCGTCATGTGAACCAGTTTCATCAGGGGGATGTCAAATGTCTCTCATTCATAGGCATTGAACATCTTAGAAATAACATCCGTGGTGGTAATATTGATAACCGGCTGTTCAAACGTGAGGCAGAATGGATCTATACAGTAGGTTAAAAACTCTCAATCCACACGGCCTTAACGAGGGCTTTACTTATACACCCTTCATTTGAATGCACTGTTAAGCAGTGTAGAAGCCATTCCCATTGTATCCAGTACATATCATTTATACCATATACTTTCAAACAATTTTCAATACTGCAATTGACATTATGTTGCTATTATAACATACCATGGTTTTATGTAAATTTATAACATCTCCTGTGGACTATCAACCACTTTTTTTGACTATGCATTATCCCTGCCTCATCTGGTCTGTGTGTTATTACCATACAACTACTTCTGTATAGAAATCAGACTATGGGCCTCATGCAGTAAGCGTCGATTAAGTGAAATCGGCAAGCTTACCGATTAGTCATGTTAATGGCGATTTTTCCTCTCCGTATGCAGTAAGTGCCGAATACATTCAAAATCAACCCGAAAACAAATCCGCCCACTCTCACGATGATTAGCCGATCACACACAGGTGTATCGGCGTGCGTGGCGGGGAGCTGATAGGTTGCCCAATCACAAATCTTGCTGAATCAGGCGAAACAAGCATGTTTTGGATTGCGCGCCATATTTAAAGGCAACGTGTACTGCTAATCATTCTCTGTGTTGTTGGGAGTGAGAGAGAGAGAGACGCACAGAGCTGGCTGATTGAACATTTGCATATTGACGGAGAGACTTGTTGTGTATTGGGTGAGCTTTGTCCATTGTTGTTTTGTTTACATCTTTGTCTTGTTTTATATGTGGAAGTGTTTCGTGTGATTGGCTGTACATTAGTTGTCTGTTTTTTGTGAGTGCTGGAAGTATGCCCGCAAAGCGTGGGAAGAGTGATGCTGGTGGGAGTGGGAGTGCTACTCGTGCGAGTACGCGTCGGAGTGAACGTACTGTTCAGGGGAGTGATGTTGCTGGTGCACCGAGTGGTGTTGCTGGGAGTGGGAGTGCTGGTGCTGGGAGTGGGAGTGCTGTTGCTGGGAGTGGGAGTGCTGTTGCTGGGAGTGCTGTTGCTGTGAGTGGGAGTGCTGTTGCTGTGAGTGGGAGTGCTGTTGCTGTGAGTGGGAGTGTTGTTGCTGGGAGTGGGAGTGCTGTTGCTGGGAGTGGGAGTGCTGGTGCTAGGAGTGGGAGTGCTGGTGCTAGGAGTGGGAGTGCTGGTGCTAGGAGTGGGAGTGCTGGTGCTAGGAGTGGGAGTGCTGGTGCTGTGAGTGCTGCTGGTGGCGCAGTTGCTGATGGGGTGGATGGTGGTGGCGTGCTTGCTGGTGGGCAGCTTTTGGAGGCTCTTCCATTGGAAGAAGGAGAGTCCAGTCAGCACCAGCCAAGCTCTGACCCTAAACCTGCTCGGAAGAAACGTGTGGAGAAGCCACGTAATCCTCGCTTCAATGACCAGGAAAATACAGCTCTTGTCACTGGCATTCTGGAGCACTATGACAGTATATATGGACATTTACTAGGTAAGTGTACCTTTACATTTATTATTCAAATACATGTGATCCTAGGTCATCTGAGTTTTGTTCATATGCAAATATGGGTTCAGAATATCTTTCTATGTTAATTAGTCTGGAAACACAGCTTTTTATCATGCCTTACAAGGACAACTAAACACAGGCGGTCAATTTGCCATAACTGCATACAATATGAATGCAAGCTTGCTTACATGTATAGGTTTAGTAGTGAATGCTCATGTGCTTCACATATTACACATAAAACAGCATGTTTGCTATCTCTTGGAACAGCTAGCAGTGTAGGAAACTGGTGCTTCTATTATTATTCATTTACCTCATATATTTTATATGTTTTTCAAGGGCGGACAAGTTCAGCAAGCAGAAAAGAAATGTGGGACACAATAGTCATTGGTGTCAATGCGTGTGGGAATCATGTGAGGGACAAGCGGAATTGTCACAAGAGATTTGATGATATTAGGTCCAAATTGAAAAAGAAAATACAACACCAACGCGTGCATGCTACTGGCACTGGAGGTGGGCCCACACCACAACGTCTCATATTAAGTCCATTGGAGGAGCTGCTTCGGGCAAAATTACTTCCCGTCGTCGTGGAAGGCTTACCTGGTGACCGTGATATAGGAATTTACCCCTCACAATTTCCACCAGGTGAGAAATATTACTGTACTAGGCGTGTCGTTGCTTACAGTTATTTTGCATAGTTACACTGCTTTTTATACTGTCTTCACAATATAAGCATACCTGCATCTATATATGTATATGTCTGATTCTGTATATATATATATCTCAAAATAGACATATATGTTGTAGTCCTACTAAAAGCAGTAACTAATATAGCACGTGCCATTGCGTGCTCATTTACATGTGAATTCCCAAAATGCATTGCTGCAGTGGAAGCAATTGATGGTGGGCGAAGATGGGGAACAACAGGGTAGTACACATGTGTAACACATGTTAATCAGAAATTATTACTAGCTACAGGTACAGAACAGAAATATGTAGAATATTATTGTGTATTTTATTTATTTTACTCCGACAAACATGACATTACTGCCTATTTTAAGCATGCATCAAATATATTGCATGCAACGGCCTACAAACATCACTTGCACTAACACATCTATAGTTGTTTATGAAAAGGTCCATTTTTGCTTTAACTCATATACAGACAGCATAATGAGGCACACGTATCATATTTTATGTCATTGTTTTCATAACTTAAAAACTGCACACGACTATTTAGCTCATCTACCATTGTGTTAAAGCAGCTGCAATTAATATCTCATCACAGCATACACTACAACAGAGGGGGTGGGGTTCAGCACACACACTAATTACAGCCTCATTTTAGGGTCAACTTAGTTCACACCATTTTCACCTGTTTCAAGTAATTGAAAGGTGTGGCTGATTAGGCTTTTTGGGGAAGGGAATACCGTTCTTACAACCTGACTAGCACAACTGAAGTTAATCACACTCATTTGAAAGCTTCACTTTAGCTACTAAATGCCCCAACAACTCATTACTTATCAAACCGTACGTCACACATTAGTTCACTCATATCTATAGTTGAACTACTATCAACGACACATTATCACACACTGCATGTGTTGTCTTGTTGAGTCACAGCCACATTCAGGTGTGCCACATCTTATATTAATGTACCACACATATCCTCTACCAAAAACAACACTTTTTGCAATATGACCACCTTCATGATAACCATTGTGAATGGTCATCTCATGATAGTTATGTACATTATGATACTGATATCAGTACACAACATATGATTTTTATGTACAAATTTTATCTATTTATCCTCACGCATTACTGCAGGAACATAGTATGTTTTATGTTAGGGAACTCAAAAGTTCTAAGTACACAGGCATGTACATTGTTATTACAACTATTTATGTTCACTTTCACACACACATTTTGGGTTAAGGAAATGATGCTGTTAGGTACTCATAAATACAGAACATACAATAACTGTTTGTTCAATATTTACACATGTAAATGTAAAACTTATGTTATTGTTATATATAGTTGCCCCTGAAGGACATGTGTCACCTGAGACTGAACAAGTGTCTTCACCTGGGTCAGCCAGCTCAACACACCTAGAAGGTGAGTGTATCAGTTGGTGGCCATATAATATGTGCTCTTCTATATGTTATGTTGTCATGTTCATTATTTGTTTTGCACATCTTCTTTAAATAGGATTACTTAGTGTCAGTGAAAATGAAGTGTAAGGCAACTTGTATTGTGTTAGTGATGTTAACTATCATGTAGGAGTTGTGAGTTTACAGAAAGTTTTCATTCACTCATATTTCATACTGAGTCCAAACATTATTCTTAAGTCAAGGTAGTTTTTAATGTGAGGTTATAAAACGTATGGAAACATGTTAGTTGTTACTTATGACACAGTACAATTACATAGTAACACAGCAGAGATTAACATGCCATTTAATAATGTGTACATTTATTTGTAGAACATGATGAAGAGGATTTTGATGATGATGATGATGATGATGATGATGATGATGATGATGATGATGATGCCGCCGCCGCCGCCATAGACACACAAATACAAGCAAGTGACCATGAAGAGGTTCCAATTGAAACTGTTTTACCGCCAAAACGTCCAGCAAATACCACATATGATGCAATTGTAGCTTCTGAGGGAAAAATTGTGGAAGCAGAAAATCGTCGCCATTCTGACCTGATGACAGTGCTGGAAAGGATGATTGCACTGCAGGAAGAAACAGTTTCACAATTGGCACATCTCCACAGAGTCTTCATTGAAGTGCCTAAACAGTTGCAAAAAATCAACACCTCATTCGAAGCATTAGTTGTTCAGCAAACACAAGCTAATTACTGGAGAATGACTAATGTACCACAATTCAACAGCTCACAGGCAGGATCTGTTCATGCAGGTCAGTTTTCACCACATGCTTCTGATATTCATTCACCAGGCCCAAATGTTACCAGTCAAGTAGCAGACATTGCTGTGCAGGTTCCTGACGACATCCTACCGCTGCCATCTGTACAAATTCAGCAGCTGACACCTACAAAGGAGGCCACAAAAAGAAAACACAAGCAGTTACTACTGACCAGTTTTTGGTCAAAAACAACAAAAGACACACATGAAACAGACCAACCATCACTTGTGCAGTGTCTACCAACTTGCTCACATGTGTCAGTGGGCACAAGCCCTGTCCGTGAACAGTCACTACCCAAAAGCCCTGTAGGTGAGTCACTGCCCAAAAGCCCTGTAGGTGAGTCACTGCCCAAAAGCCCTGTAGGTGAGTCACTGGCCACAAGCCCTGTAGGTGAGTCACTGGCCACAAGCCCTGTAGGTGAACAGTCACTACCCAAAAGCCCTGTAGGTGAGTCACTGCCCAAAAGCCCTGTAGGTGAATCGCTGCCCAAAAGCCCTGTAGGTGAATCGCTGCCCAAAAGCCCTGTAGGTGAATCACTGCCCAAAAGCCCTGTAGGTGAGTCACTGGCCACAAGCCCTGCCCGTGAAGTGCCAGAGGCCACTCAAAGTGGCTCTGTTGTACCTAAAGTTGGTGGCAAAAGAAAAAGGAAAATTCAAGAGACAACAAGCAGGCCTGTTACTCGCTCGCAAAAAGAACAAAAAAAATAAATTTTAAAATTCACAAAATATGTCTTTGGCCTTGTTTTGTTGACTTCAGATTATCTAATTACTATTGTATGTATGCTGAAGACTGTGTTGTTTCCAAACTTTCAAGTATGTTCTTGTACACGTGAAGATTTGGAAATGTTAACACTCCTAATTAATGAATAGTGTTATAAATATTTATGTTTTAATCGTCTGTTCAGTAATGGTCCACCAGGAGCCAGTTGCTAAGTTTAGAGAAGCTGCCATTGACTTTGCAGCAAAACATTGCATTTGGGTGTGTTAATTGATGTAATCATTGCATGTGCATATTATTTTCATGCAATTATAAAAGCACCTATTTAACTGCAAACATCTTTCTTGTACGTGTACAGCAGGATTTTGTGTTAAATATTACTTACCTTTGGTGGCCATTGTAATGTTGTCCTTTAATCATTTATGTGTTCTTGTTTCAAGAACATCTCTGAATTTATACTAAAATATATGTAGTATGTATTGATATATGCACACACACACACAGACACACACTGTGTGTGTGTGTGTGTGTGTATATATATAGTACTATCTAAACTGGTATAGATGTATTTACAAAAAACATACACTTCATGCTTCCTTGTGAAAACACACTATTTTAATAATACAGGCCTAATGTTTGACAACTATACTAAGTGTGAGCCTCTAACATTATTGGGTGCAAACAAATGTTTATGACTTAATTCACTCATGTTTATCACCATTTAAATAGGTTTCATACAAGGCCTACTTACTGCCATCAATATGTTGTGTGTACTCCTGCAATATAAAAAAAAAAAAAAAAAAGATACTATATATATATATATATATATATATATATATATATATATATATACATATATATACATATATATATATATATATATATATATACACACACACACACACACACTATACATATAGTACAATATACACTTTATATATATATATATATATATATATATTTTTATGAGAGAGATATATTTATATATATATAGATACACACGTATTTAAACTCATGCAGACAGGTAGTTAACCAGACTTTCAAATACACACAGAAAAGTATGTGGGAAAAAAACATTTCATTTTGCAGGTGTGTGTATTTACTGATATGGCTGTCTAAGCACTATTTTCACACAGTGCTCTTTGTTATTTTTCTAGAAAACTCAATGTTACTGAAATAAGTGTAGGAATGTTTTCACAAACGAGATAAAAAAATGATACATGTTTTTCCCACATTCGCCTATCACTAACCACAAAACTTAACCCAATTAAAAGGACACATCCAATTGGCGTTTGAAATAAGGAGTAAAAGTAGTTACTTTTGTTGACCTTGAAAACAAAACACAGGAATTTGTTAGCCATTGAGCAGAATCATTTTGATGAGCAAAGAAGACAGAACTGCACACATCTTTTGTGCTACTCTGACATGGCTGATGAATTCGTTAACAATATGAATCCCCTTTTAGGGTATAAGTACATGGTTTCAGAAGCAATTTTAAACAGTCGCGGACACAAAGCAAGCACACGCCAAATCTATGATTTGATTCGAGCTAAATATCCTTATTACCAAGACCGTAGGCATGCGCGGAATTTTAATTCCTCAATAAGATTCACTTTATCAACTAATGACTTTTTTGAACGTGTGCAGGATAAGCTAGAACACACCTATGGTTTCTGGAAGATTGCAAAGGAAAAGCATTTTACCCTGAAAGAGGGCACATATATTGTTAAGAAAGGCATATTTATTCCTAATGCCAATAGCAATGGATCCGCTACTACTGTTCCGTGTGAATCAATACCTGCTGCAATATCTGCACCCTCCATTCCTGAAACCCACATTGTACAACAACAAAAGTACTATGATTATGTACCAAGCCTTTCAGCTGAAAATGCATTGGAATGGGAACCAGAAGAAATGAACCTACCTCCCGACCAATTGTTTGAAGAAAGCAGTGGCGATTCCTATGAGCGCTTCATGGAGGAGATGTGTGTCATACTGGATTCAGCGGGTGGGTCAAGCGTGGATGAAAATGCCTTGCATTTCTGGAGCGACCAGTTGCAGCCAGACGAACAGTTAATTCTAGAAGAATGGTAAATATAACAACCGTTATGCGTTGACTGTGCGTTTAAATGTTTTTTTTTTTTTTGTTTGTTTTTTTAACCACCATTTTCCCTTTCAATGCGTGGATACAGCGTAACATTGCAGACTGCATAACATGTAGCGATCACAAAGAATTTGTTGCCGAATACAATATAGTATAACCTGAAAGAGTAGTACACATTGCTGACGGAATAAATATACGTACTTTCCTATCCCTTTAACCATAGTAGCAACATTTTAACATAACTCTAACACATACCTGTTTTGTTATCATGCAACATTTAAAAGCGGGTCCACCACGTATGACGTGGGACCCTTGTCATGGCCCAAGGCGTCCTTAAAAAGGATTACGGATGTAAGTCCCGCCCCCAAGCGACGTGTGCGCCTCAAAGCCTATTGGCTGTCATGTTTTGTTATAGTAACGGTAACTGCAGTGTGTCATGTGTGCGGCTCAGTGTTTGTAGCCGTAAAGTGGGCGTTAGCAGAATGTTAATTGAGTGGGAGGAGAGTTAGCGTGCGTTTCACGCTGGTTTAACATGACGTCACACGTATTGCATTTGCGCATTGTGTTATCGGCCGTCCTTTCTGTCCAAACACGTCTGTTTAAAAAGAATACAGATGTACTCGTTTAGAACGAATGTAGTTTCGTATTCATTGTATTTGAAATAAAGATTTTATGTTTAATGGTATTTTCAAGATGTATTGAACGCACAACGTACGCTTTGTTTTGCGCATGCGCTAACAGTTAGTGCAGCCAAGCGTGAAGTGCGTGCGCACACTAAGATGTGCGCGCACATTTTTCAGTATACAGGCAACGTTCACATCATATACATAGTTATGCCTGCTACAAATTTAAAGAAACATTACATACTGATGTACACTTGTACTTCTAACATATAAGTGAGTGACGTGTGTATGTACACAATCATATAGAGCTGTGTAATGCGTTGTCACGGATACATATATAGTAAGGTGCCATATTTGACCATCATGTGTTTGCTGTATTTCAGAGATGTCGGGGAAGATACAATCGGATCAATGTATGATTTCAGAAGAGTCTACCTTTATATGAGATGATTGTGAGGAGGAGCCACCGACTACTATACTACATATGGAACTAATTTTATATTGCTTGCAGCGCTTATTAACAAACAATTAAAAATGTGATACCCTTATGCCTATATTGCATAAGCACTTAATTAACATAATGATGTTGCAAAATAGTGCCTCATGAATTTTTATTGAGTGTTCTTTAATGACTACTATCATTTTATGGCATGGTGTGTTTTATATATAACAACCATTCCCACTCTGCTAACACATTTGTGAATTATATTGTGTAATGGAACGTATGACTGTCGAAACTATGTAACAATAATAATAATAATAATAATAATAATTTTAATATGAGCATGTTCATGTATAGCGCTGCGAGTTGTACACAGCGCTTTACAGACACATTTTTCAGGCTGAGGTCCCTGGCCCGTGGAACTTACAATTTATTTTTTGCCGCCTGAGGCACAGGGAGATAAAGTGACTTGCCCAAGGTCACAAGGAGCCGACACCGGGAAATGAACCAGACTCCCCTGCTTCAAAATCTCAGTGCCAGTGTGTGTCTTTACTCACTGAGCCACTCCTTCTCCCAATGTAAAGGACACTTACAACCAACTAGCCATTTCTTGTTAAAAATCTCTTGTTACATGGGTATGTTGATAAAATAGTTTGGGACTGTAGCAAATAATGTTATTGGCCAGATGTTGTGGTCCCCTACAATGCATGATGTTCTGATTATGACATCAACATCATGTAATGAAGTACGTTTCTGTGTATATTTCATTAACCTAACTAACTATAGTTTACTGTGTTTATTAAACGTTCTAAAAATACATAGTATAGTCAATATGATGATATAAGCTACCATAATAAAGCTGGTGTTATCATTTGTCGGTGTTATACATGGATCCTACACAAATTGATACAGACACAAACAGTTGTCTTACAAAGTGTGTCTATGCTAATGTGCACGTGATTGACGTTACAATTGTGACAATACTTGATAATTATCATCATGATAATGATGAAGTGACGTGATTTCTATTGCAAAAATATTACCAACATTGTCATATTGGTAAATTATAAATGCTAAATGCCAGTAACATTAGTGACAAATTTGTCTTCTCTGTTAACAGTTTAACACTTGGTACATGTAGGACACATCCACACACGTGTGACTTATACATACACATGTCACAAATTTAAATTAATGTTGACTATTAATTCCTAGCATTACAAAACACCAACATTGCTAAATATAAGATGTAGTACGCATTGTTGTGATTGCAGGCATTCATGCATGGAGTTTTATGATCAGTCAATTTCATCCGTGATGAATGATCTCCCATAAGTAAAGAAATAACTACAGTTATCCCCTTGTCTCCAAACACCTCTATATTACATTAATGGAATTTATAAGGAAACATACATAAAATGTGATGAAATGGGAGTAATCATTTTCTAATACAATGCACATGAAAGCTCAAGAGTAGCTAAATGCATATACATGATACAGAAAGTACATATATGTAACATTTGTGTTTAAACCAATATGTTGGGTTTTGACTTCAAATAATTATAGGAAGATTGATGTAGGCACATCTTATGAGAGATGTCAGCAAATATACATACCATGATCAGTCATACTGGAGATATACCTATAATGCAAAGGAACAATATATAAATTGCAAACATTGACATGCCATCTTCAGTACCGTAAACAACACAGCAAAGTGTGTATTTGGTGTTAAATGTGCAACACCATGTATATTTCATGACATTCAAAATGTAAATCAGGCTGGTGTACACATCATATGGATGTACATGTTACACTGCACCAATAACATTGTATGTAAGCATACTAGAAGCATGAATGAGTATGGGCATAATATGTGTATTGTGTTAGCATAAGGAACAACACAATGCTAAAATATTAGTGCTTTGTTACCCCAGTTTTATTCACATACACACAACTAAAGTACAATTGAAGAGGGATTATATAACCTGTGCAACAATAACATACCGGTGCCACATCCCTTTGTGCACACAGCAGAGAGAAGAAAGGTGTGCAACCCATATTCATCTGTGTCCTACCAGAAGGGTATATAAAAAAACATTATTGTTAAGATAACATAATGTAAGTATAAAAGTAGAACTTGGAACATATATGTTTTTACTTACAAGAAAAAAATGAATTGATGAGATTCTGGCGTGTCTGGCCACCACTGGCTGTTTGTTCATTTTCAGCAGCTACATGGGTGGGATGCTCGTCTACCACAGGCTCAGCTAGGTCTGACTGTACATTGTGCCTGAGTGCAACATTATGCAAAATGCAACAGGCAAGGATAATATCAGACACTTTTTGAGGCTTGTATAGAAGAGCCCCACCAGTTCTGTCCAGACACCTAAATCTGGTCTTGAGTAGGCCAAATGTCCTCTCTATAACAGATCTTGTAGATATATGGGCTGCATTGTACCTCTCCTCTGCTTCAGTTTGAGGGTTTAGCACCGGAGTCAAGAGCCACGGCCTAATTCCGTATCCTGAGTCACCTATAATGAATGTAGCACACATAAGCTGACATTAGTGATCAAATTGTACAATGCCAACATTCCTAAATAAAAATGTGTTTTGTGTTAGAACATGTAAATGTGTACTCACCCAGCAGCCAACCATGTTCAAAATGTCCCTCTTCGAACGCATGGAAGACTGAAGAGTTCCTCAGGATGGAGGAATCGTGACTGGAACCAGGGAATTTGGGTACCACATGCATTATCCTCATCGTGGCATCACATACCACCTGTACATTGAGTGAATGGTAGTGCTTACGATTGCGGTACACATGCTCACTCTGACTAGGTGCAATCAAAGCAACATGTGTGCAATCGATTGCACCCAGCACAGATGGTATCCCTGCTATATTATAAAAGCCAGTCCTGACTTCCAGCCACTCTGTCGCCTCTGTAGGAAAATGAATATAATTCCTAGCGCGTCTATTGAGTGCATAGAGAAACTGGGTCAAGGCCCGCGAGAATGTAGATTGCGAGACCCCGCCCACTATGCCCACAGTTGTCTGGTATGACGCGGAAGCAAGATAATGTAATGAGCACAGCATTTTAACAAGCCCAGGGACTGCACGACCTCTGGCTGTGAAAAAATCTAAATCTCCCCTTATCTCCTGATAAAGAGCTAAGATTGCTGCTGAACTCAAACGATAGCGACTTACAATCTCCTCCTCACTCATCCCATCTAACAGGGTTCTCTCCCTGTACAGACGCGGACGAGGCACAACTTGTCTCCTCTGTCTTCTCCTCTGATCTCCTGTCCCTCTCCCTGTCTCTGTCGTATCCGCGTGACTGTCCCTGTCACTGTCACTGTCCCTCGGTGTGTCCCTCCCTTGCCCTATATGATTGTCTTCATCATCAAGCATGTCATAGAAAAGAATGTTCCTCCGTCTCCTAAACAATCTCAACATTTTGAAATGAGTAGCTGTGAATGATCAGGTAATGGGCGTCCTTTAAATAGGTATGTGATGATGTCAGGTGACATAGTAAAATGCAAGGTGTTACATTAACATAATAAAGTACTTCTGTGGCAAGCTGTGTGCAGTTCTTGTTATAAGTATTTGTTGTGTGTATTCTGCAGGGAATGATGATATTTGGCAATGATGTGACGTGAACCTTTGTAGAAACATTGCTTGCAAATAAATAGTTGCATGTGCAATGCATGTAACACTTGTGAACGCAACAGTCAGTCATGTAATTAGGCAAAAAGGCTGAGATTGACGTGGGAAAAGTTTTGTGTAACATGTGTAATTAGGCATGTTATTGTGACATGTTGACAACAATGAATAGTCGTGTGCATATGCATGCATTTGTGTAATGATGATAGTTGGTATAGAATGAGTTTACAAGGTGTCCCAATGCTGAATTACTGTACATGTGTGTATAAGTTAGGTTGAAGTGCTTGTAATGCTACGGTTACAATGTAAACATGCAATGTGATTGAGCGTCCAATAAGTGACGTCATGAAAATAGGGAGGACCCAAAACTATATGTAAACATGAGAAGACAGATGTACATGAACGTTTAAAGATGCGTGTCACATTACAAGCATTGTGTAATGTAAAGGAAGATGAATATACGGTGTATGTGTGACATGTGTGACATGTGTAACATCATGTAAATAATTGTCGCTCAGTTCATAAAAATGTGTGATATGATGTGAGGTTCTCCTTTAAGAGTTGAGTATAGTATTTTCCCTTGGCACATCATCACATGATGAGTAATGTGACCCGCAAATGCTGCAAACATGTAAAAGTATAATGTTATGCAAATAATACACGTCAGCTGTGACACAATGCAGGGAATGCCCCCACACTGTAATGCAAATGATGTTTGTATTGTGAGCAATGAAACGTAAACAGTACTATACTGTTATACGTCCCCGCTCCATTGACTCCATTGATGTACAGAAGTTTTTTTTTTCTAAGTGCCGTTGCGGCAGCCTTAGCGATCGTTCTCCCCTCCAAACTGCCAACTTTAGTTGGCGGGAGAAATTGGCCATAACATCTCAATTTCGTAGTGCCGATCAGGCCCGATAAGCTGTTTTTTTTTGTTGAATCCAGCCGATTTAAAAAAGTGGCGATCAGTGGCGAAAACAGGCTTATCGGCAGCCGACTGGCCATAACAAAATAATCGGCTCCGAAACATGGCGATATCAAGCACTTATCGGCGCTTACTGAATCTCAAACCCAATTTTGGCTATAAAATGGCGATAATTCCCTTATCAACGCTTACTGCATGAGGCCCTATATCAGTAGTTAATTTCAGCTTCTCTTTTTATTCAGTACCTCTGGCTTGTCTATCCATTAGTAACTGGCATCCCACGTGATACGTACCCGCTTTCAAATACATTTTATATGCATTGTATACATTTTGTAAAGTTTACATTGAGAGTGGCAGCCTGAGGCAAGGACAATGCGACCGTCAGTGCTTATACATTTGCGCTTCTAGATTGGATACGGGTTGCTATGAAAACCCTAGCCGCTATATAAGCAGAAGTCCTGCCTCTACTGTCACTCATTCGCCCCTGCCGAACCTCCGTGTAGGAGGGAAACGCGTAGGGCGTTCGGCGTAGTGACATCATCCGGAAGGTGGTTTGGAGCCAAGCATTGTTGGTAATCTGTATTCCCCTTGAGGTTGCTGCATACTTGTTGCAGGCGGTTTGGTAATTGTATGCCGTTTGCACTTGCACCTCATATGCTGCCTTGTCGATGTGCTTGTCTGTTACTGTGTGCTGTTTAAGCTCCATATACCAGGCACCGCCGTGTGCATTCTCAATCCACATGATTGTACAGTGTTTGTTCACTTGGTGTACTTTGTTGCACTTTTGATTTAGTGATACTTGATATGGCAAGTGGTTCTTATACATTATACATTACTTGCATTGAAAGAGATGCATTGTTGATTTATGTATTAGTATTACTACATCACCCCTTGCATATTAGTTGGTCTTAGCATTATTGCGGGCTATACTTTTCCTTGGTTACACTGATATCAATCAGTGACTCTTTGATTGTATATACCAACATTTACACAGTGGATTGCTAGTCTCTGACAATTACATCTACAGCAACAGTCTCTCTCCAGCACACAGAGTATTTTGCTTGTTATGTTGCATGTTAACACTCCAACTATTTTGTAGTAAATGTATTTGTTCACTTCAATTTGCTGTGCATAATTGCTGTCCTACATGGGCTTAATCCACATGCCACCAACCTATGATTGTGTTGAGTTTTCCACACTAATTATAGTGAGTGAGTCCCCACCTTATATTGATTGATGTTGAATGATATATACCATCCAGTTGATATTCCATTAGGCTTTGCCTATATTTCCAACTACATCTAACAGTATAGGTTATTTAGGTTGACTCTACTTTTTAGCAATCATAGGTTGGTTTGATCGGTATGCCGTTTTAGTGACTGCACTTTATTACATTGGACATTTCAGCAAAATACTCAGAGGCAACACAGAGATACTATTACCATATTTAGGTAAAGGGTTATGGGGTGCTAATAACGAATATCCATTCACATATTCAAGGATTATATGTATGGGGCTATACACCACCCCACCCTTTCACTCCCACCACCCTCCATTTTTAATTATATATTATATTCCCTATTTTTCATGTATGTAGACTTTATTTTATTTTATTTGATACTTAATAAAAGTTATGTTTTAATAGTCCCAAGAGTGCTTCAACAAATGAGCTTCTAGCTAGAAGGTATAAGTGACCAAACACACCTTTCCTTCTAATTTTTGATAAATTTGTCATATCCAGCTCATCTGATGCACCCAATGCCACTCTAGGCATTTGCGGACATACTCATACTATAATCCCTTTTCATAGTATTAGTGAGCAGTATATCTTGTTTGTGCTTTTATTTAGAATGTGTTTAGGTATATTTTAATATTATTTTTGTGTTTTGTATTGCTAATAAAATCCATTTTGTACTTTCACATATTTTTCGTGTGCTTTCAACAAACCCTCTTTTTTTCTTTTTGTGTTCGTATATCATATTGGGTTGTTAGCACCACCAGAGGGTAAATTTAACCCCTACATCTGGCCTAGTGATTTATTTTGATTTATGGGGGATGGTTTTGATTGCGGCACCAACTCTGTGTGTTTGATATATATATTTATAGTCACTAAATACTTCCCCTGTATCAGTTATTTGTTTATCATGTATGTATGTCCATTTCATATTGGTGAATCTCACTCACAATGCTGTGGATTGGCTGGTTGGTTGGACAGGCATTGGCTGCAGGTCCCTCCACACGCTGACGGTGACATCAGGAGAGGGGAGTGGGTCAGACGCTGTGTGATTTTGATCCACACTCAAAGCTGAGAGCCAGCACGGAGGGAGATAGGGGCAGAGAGTAAAAGGATTCAGTTTGGGAGTACCGCCCACCTCGGTGATGTGTCTCATGACATCAGTGGTGGGCAGGGACCTAGCGGGATGCCGGTGTGTCTCATTAATTCATTTAATATTGCCCTATATTAACAAGGGGCAGGCTAATGTTTAGACACACTTTGACAAAATGCCTTCGGCACGAAACATGTCATAGGAGCGTGCTGTTAGTGTGTTATCTGTAGGCTTTATGCCTGATTAAATATTTATTACTTTTAACCCGCCTCCAGTCTGTTTTTTTGCAGTGCTCACCCCATTTAGCTATCACTATCCTTACTATTTTGGGAGCGACGCACACCCATGGAACAGATCCATTCAAGACATACCATCTACATCAGTGAGTACATCTCCATTACTATTGCTGTTTAGTGGCCAGTGTGGGACATTATTTTGGCAGCTGGAGGAGTATATAGGAGGAGGGTAAGAGATTGCAGCATCTCAGGGGGGTGCTTTATTACATCAGCATTTATCATATTTCCCCTGTTCCCCCTTCTCCATGCCCATTCATTCTGCCATATGTTTGGACACATTATTATGGAGCCACGATACAGCTGCATATAGTTTATCAGTATATCCGTTCCTTCTTTGTATACTATAATGGACTTGGATTGCATTATACAGAGGAATATTGGTAGCACCCCGGGGGAGCCCTTCCCGATCTGTGAACATTATCTTTGTGAGGTATGGCTAGAGAAAAAAGAACTGGGAAAAAGATCAGCAAGAGAAGCCAAACTCTTTAGACATGGGAATAAATCGGGAAGGCTGTCGGGGAATCTAATGAGAAATTTTAGATCAACCAAACCCATAACCAGCATATACGATAGGACTGGAATAACCACAGAGGCAAAAAAATAAATGAGGTTTTCAAAAGCTACTGATGCAGTGGCCGTTATTCAAACACTTCACGCGTCATGTATATCGGAATCCCGATTTGAAACCATATGAATTCCAGCCGCCCCACACTAAGATGCGAGCGTGGCGAGTGCAGAAAAATGAATTTTAGTGTTCTGGCTTTTAAAAACATGAAATTCACAAAGTAGCACAGTAGCACAGTACTGTACACATTACAATTCATCCATTTTATTGCAAACAAACAAACAGAATCCATGAAATTCAAACAAAACATCCGCGATAAGCGCGGGTGCCTGGGGCGATTGGCCGCGTTCATGCTGCGTGGGGAACAGCAGAGAACTCAAAATCGGCGCCGTGATGTGTTCGAATAACGGCCGCTGCATCAGTACTACAGCAAATTATATAAAAAAGAAGATGTAGACATACGAGCAAGAGGAACATTTTTCAAAAACCTGCCGATACCTAGAATTATCCAGGTAGACATGGATAGACTGAACTCCCCAATAAACCAAAAAGAGATAAACGATACAATCCAAAACCTCAAAAACTTCAAGGCCCCAGGCCCAGAGGTGCTTCAGCACAAGGGAAGGTCTCCGGAACAGAGCAGCTACAGCGCAGGGGATCCAGAGTAGATGCTCCAGCATGGCTGGTCCTTAGGAACAAGGAAGGCTTCAGCATAGAGCTTCAGCATAGAGCTTCAGCGTAGGCACTTCAGCGCAAGGGAAGCCCTCCAGAAGCAGGGTATGCAGACAGGCCACAGGAACCAAGAAGCTTTAGTGCTGGGGATCCAGCATTTCAGCACAGGAATGGGAAGACCCAAGGTAGGCCAAACAGAGATACTCACAGGTTACCAGGGATACAGCGATTCCAGAATTATGCTCAGCCACTTCCTGATGGAAGAGCTGAACCTAAATAGCACGGGCAGCCAATAGGGACAGAGCTGCATAGAAGGCAGCATGAAGCAGACTGCAGTGTAAGTCCAGAACCAGGTGATTCCAATTGCCTAGTACAGGGATGGATTTGCCTGGAAGCTCTACAGCCCTGTAATGGTGAATTCCAACCAAAGCCAGGACCGTAACCCTTACACCTGGGCTCCGGGGCGGTGATTTTGGGGCCAGGCCCTATGGAGGTTTGAAACAGCATGGAGGGGCTGTCGATGGCACCCAGTGCTCTAACCAGGAGGCGGGGTGGAGAAGCAGCCCGATGGCAGAGCCCGGTGGAGAGTGCTGGTGCAGGCCTGCTTGAAGCTGTGTGCATCAGCCTGGAAGCTGAGCGGTCTGTGGGGGCAGAGCTAATGGAGAGAAAGGGATGAAGGCAATACCAACCCTTGAAGAGATTCAACCCAGATGAGGAAGGCTGTGAGGGACAGGGGACTATCAGTGGGGGAAGGGGAAAGCACCCAGGATGGCCCAGGGGTGGCACCTAGTAGGAAGAGAGGAATGGGGTAGCAAGCAGGATGGCAGCAGAGGAAAATGAGGCTAATGGGGTTGGTAGCAGGTGTCAGGGAGTGGGTTGCCAGCAGTTTAAAGGGCGGTTGCAGGGAATTGTCAAGTGGAACTGATTCGGACGATAAGGGGGTACTGGGGTTCAGGTCAGAAAGGGGTGCTACATCTAGGTCAGGTCAGGCATAGCCTTGGAAATTTGAGGCAGTAGTGGCGGGGTGACAGGATCTTCATGCAGAGACAGCAGGCACACAAATATGCATCAGAAGCTTCAGGTAGGTCCTTTCAAGGGGCAGGTGGGATGGAGTAAATGCTTTGGATCCAGCAGAAGCAGTGAACTCGGAGGCCAGTGAACTTTTATTTTGAGCATTCAGGGATGTCATGGGGGCAGGGCAGCACTGTGGGGAACAACAGCATTGGCAGGGCCTCTGACTCTGACCTTAACATTTCTAAGTTCTGGGCAGGGGCAAGTGGCTCAGGGGAGAACAGTGACAACAGTGGGGCTGGCAGCTGTTTAGGTTAGTGTGGAGGTCAAAACAGAGGTACTGCACTGACACACTTTATTCGAGCAAATACCCAGTATGTACCTGGCAGATACCTGGAATGCGCCGCTCCTCACCTCTGACAAGCCCCGTTGCATTTGCCTTCCCAGCCTGGGTTGATGCCTGGCTGACGGGCGGCTGATCTGTTAAATGATAATGATTAGGATTTAATAGGCTGCAATGCTTCGCGTGTCTACCAGATGGCATAAATTCATGAATTGTAATGCAGTATATATATATATACTGTGAAGTATTGCAGCCAGCGGGAATAAAATGCTTCAATCCCTGCCTGGAAAATAACCCAATGCACTCGGGCAGAAAACAGTCACAAACCTCAATACACCCGGGTATACCCGAATTCGTGGGACTAGCCGAGCTCGAATAAAGTGTGTCGCCAGTGTAGCAGGTTAGGCAATAGCCAGGGGTGGGCTTATTGTGACAACAGGTGGTGTGGTGGTAGTAGGGTTAGCTCTGGAGAAAGAGGTGGATAATAGCGGGTCGATTTAGAAGAGTAAGGAAGAGGAGGTGAAAGTAGTCGATAGTACTGTAGCTTTCATGACTCTTATTTTTGTGCGAGAAGCCTGCAGGGTTTACATCTGGCACATGCGATCAAAGAAAATATATGGAAGGGGGAGTACATACAGTACAGTAGATATTTTAAAATAACTTCCTCATTACAGTATAAAGAGCATCCAAAGTTAGAGGAAGAGAGAGGAAAGACAAGCGCTGAAATCTTTCGGTGAATGGTTGCAGTTTTTCATGATACTGTTAGCGTAAAATGGGAATAAGTGCCTGAGAGGTGCTCAGCACTGTTTTTTTAAATATGTGCACACAATTTGGGAGGCTTGCAAGCTTTATGGTTGCTCTATATGGTGAAGGTATGACCGAAACTTCCTCCAGATGATTGTGGTCCAGAAGCGATGTTATTGAGACAATAAGGGCATGGACTCATGGATAACATTATTAATTCCAACAAGTTCATCTCCCTTTCAGGACGGGACCGCTGGCTTTCACTACTCAGGAAAGACAGCCATGGGGCATAAGACCAGTGTTTGCAATTCAACGAGTCCCAGTGTAATTGGGGGTTCAGCAGTCTGTTCCGTCCATGATTGTAGCGGGTGCGTAGGTTCCCACCCGGGGAGCAAGGGTTACAAGAAGGTCAGGTAAGGCTTTAAGTGGAGAGCAGGTGGATTGGCTAGAATGAAAGGCAAGAATGCCAGAGAGCACTGGTATGATAGCGCCTTGGCTCGCATGCCACACAAATAGCGGGGAGGTATTATTGTGGTGGGCTTTCAGAAAGGATTTAGGATACCCCATAAGGGCAATAGTGGCACCTCCTTGTAGTAGGAATCTTAGATCCTCAGAGGGGCACATGGAGTTGGCTAATGAAAAATTGAAGAAAGATGTGGCGTTGGGTAGAAAGGCAGGCCAATTATCCCCGTTAGGAGGGCTGATGACCTTTCCTCTGGGGGTAGTCCCCCAAAAAGAACCAGGTTCCTTTTCGCGTATTCACCACCTTTCCAGAGGGTCTGTCTCTGAACGATGACATTGATCGGGATCTACTGTATGTAGAGTGCAGTATGCACACTCTGTACACACTCTCTCTAGGTAACCTAATCACATCTCTTGGGTTCAAATATCACCTCTATACAGTATGTGATTATACAAATTTACTTTTCAACCCCTGACCTTACACCTGCTGTACAGACCAAAGTTTATGAATGTCTCTCTGCGAAATCATCCTGGATGGCCCTCCACTGACAAACTTAACATGTAAAAAACAGAGCTCCTCATATTCATCCCAAACCTGGCTCCACTACCTCCTTCCACATTACTGTTGGAAGTTCTGTTATACACCAGTAGCGCAAGCATGCTGCCTAGGGGTGACACGACTCCTCTCTCACATTCTCCTCTCATATTCAAAACTAATCTAAAACCTGTCTTTTTCCTCCGCTATATTATAAAGATACACCCTTTCCTCGGTTACACGACTGCTAAAACTCTGACACAGGCCCTCATTCTCTCCCGTCTTGCTTAATGTAACCTCCTGCTGTCCAGTCTTCATGCCTCTCATCTGTCTCCCCTACAATCTATCCTAAATGCTGCTGCCAGAATCACTCTACTTTTTCCTAAATCTGTCTCAGCATCTTCCCTGCTGAAATCACTCTCCTGGCTTCCTATCCAATCCAGCATCTCACACTCAATTCTCCTACTCACTTTTAAAGCTTTACACTCTTCTACCCCTCCTTACACCTCAGCCCTAATTTCTCGCTATGCACCATCGCGACTCTTGCGTTCCGCTCAAGGATGTATTCTCTCTACCCCCTTTGTATCTAAAGCCCTCTCCCGCATTAAACCTTTTTCACTGACTTCCCCACATCTCTGGAATACCCTTCCCCTCAACACCCAACTAGCATCCTCTCTATCCACCTTTAAGACCCACTTTAAGACACACTTGCTTAACGAAGCATATGAGTATGTCCGCGGCTAATACTATACACATGATACATAAAGCGGGGTGAGTGAAAGGAGTACTTGGATCAGGGTGAGTCAACTACCGCTATGATAATTATGGGGTTAACTCCTCCTGCAACCTTCCCGGAAGACCTAACCACCCAGTCTGGGCCAAGTACCCCCTTCACTCACCCATTCTGCCCCCAATAAATCTGCAATTGTGCCTAAAACCATTCATTGCCTTAGTGGCCAGCTGATAAGGTAATGAAGCTGCTTAAATGTAATTTTTAATACTTATGTATGGGAGCAGGGGGTCTCCTGATCTGAACTTCTTTGATTTCTGCCTCAGGGAGCCCCTGCTTCCTGAGATATAGGCCCTGGTATGGGGTATGGGGTACGGAGTGCCGGTATCGCCACCATTTTTAAATCCTCCGCGTCACGTGACCATGGGATTTAAATACTGGAGGAGATATCGGCACCCCATACCGGGGCCTTCAACTTGAGAAGCAGGGGGTCCCCGAGGCTGAAATCAATGCGGTTCATCTCAGAAGACACCCTGCTCCCACACACTATTAGAAAAAAATGAATTAAAGCAGCTTCATTACCATTTTATTCATTTTAAAATGTTTTACCAGGAAGTAATAAATTGAGAGTTATCACTCGTTTTCAAGTATGTCCTGGGTATACTGAAATACAAAGAAAACAAAAGCGCAGACGCACATAGTGAAGTATGTAAAACAAGTATATATATATATTGTTAGGTTAAGATATCTGCGTACATCAGATCAAAAAGTAATCAGCATTTCATGTGTAATGACATGGGTTACCCGACGTCACATAGCCAAAGCTAGACCGCAGGAATTCCACTTTGCTGCCTTATGGAAGATCTCAGCCTGGGAGCACACCATGACACTTGGGGAACACCCTCCGCTCGTCTCCAGATTGCAGGTAAGGATCCTTTTCAGGTCAGGGCCGTTGAAAGACTGCCACTTCGTCCTGCTTGCCGCCGATGGGATGCCCTCAGGGTTCAGAACTGTTAGGTTCACCACCGGGCTAGTTTGTCACGTGTCCCGTATGTACTTCACGACCGGCCGTAAAGTGAGGATGGCCGTAAAGGGAGATATTGCGTCACTTCAGTATTGCCGAGTTCAGCGAATTTTGAAAGACTCATCGGTGGCAAGCCGGACGAAGTGGCGGTCTTTCAACGGCCCTGACCTGCAAAGGATCCGCAATCTGGAGATGAGCGGAGGGTGTTCCCCAAGTGTCGTGGTGGTGTGCTCCCAGGCTGAGATCTTCCAGCAAAGTGGAATTCCTGCAGTCTAGATTTGGCTATGTGACGTCGGGTAACCCATGTCATTACACATGAAATGCTGATTACTTTTTGATCTGATGTACGCAGATATCTTACCCTAACAATATATATATACTTGTTTTACATACTTCACTATGTGCGTCTGCGCTTTTGTTTTCTTTGTATTTCAGTTGTTCTAGGGGTGTTCTCATCCCTATCAATATAGCTGCAGATGCCAGTTTTCTACTTTGAGGTTGTTTTTTCAACTATTTTATCACAAAGATAGTTAATGGGTTAATATAATAATTAACCTTAGAGGTATTTAGTTACGCACTTGTTTTCGTTTGTATTATGTCCTGGGCATAGAGTTAAGATGACAAATAATACATTGTTATAAATACAGTTACATAAGGGAACAAGGTATACATTATATACAAGACATAGCATGCACAGTTCGAGATAATATATATTATAGGCGTATGTAATAGTTACAAACCACATTAAAATGTGAGACAGCTTTAGTATAGAAAGAACTTAGACTGGTGGTTGCTGTGAGAGTGTCCGGTAGATTTTTCAAGATTGGGTGCACAGTAAGAGAAGGAGGAGCGGCCGGATAATTTGCAGAACCTTGGGACCATGAACAGTCTTTTTGAGTCCGATCTCAGATCACAAGTGCTGCATGTGGAAGGGGTGAGGAGCTTGTTCAGATATATGGGTAGCTTACCCAGAAAGTATTTGAAGGCAAGACAGGAAAGATGAACTTTGCGCCTAGACAAAATTGATGGCCAATCTAGTTCTTTGAGCATTTTGCAGTGATTTGTGTTGTAGTTGAATTGGAGGACAAAGCTGCATATTGAATTGTTGAGGGTGTCTAATTCAATTCTAATTCAGAGGGTGTTTTCTATGGTGAGTTTGGGGTGCTGTGCCATATAGTATCTCCCCATAGTCTATAATTGGCACTAGCCAACTCCTGCTGTGCGATACGCTTTCTGACCAGCAGACTTAGGGAGGATTTGTTCCTGTAAAGTACACCTAGTTTGGCATATGTTTTGGATGTCAGAGTATTAATGTGCATCCCGAAGGTTAAATGAGAGTCAAACCATATGCCCAAGAATTTAAAACTAGTAACAGGAGTTAGGGTGGTGTTAGCATTGGTTCCGATCTGGAGCTCAGTCATTGGAAGCTTTAAAAATGTAGCCTTGGTCCCGAATACCATTGTTAGTCTTGTCGGTGTTTAAAAACAGTTTGTTTTGGGAAATCCAATTTTCAAGTCTCAAAAAATCAGATTGAAGTATGTGTTCAAGGTCAGAGAGGCTATATCTGTGTGCATATAAGATTGTGTCATCTGCATACATGTGTATTTAAGCTCCCTTAAAAGCTGTAGGAAGATCACTGATGAACACTGAGAAGTGTAGGGGTCCCAGAACAGAGCCTTGCGGGACACTACAGGTGATATCAAGGGGGCTGGAGTTAGAGCCTGAGATGGACACATATTGGGATCTACCTATTAGATAGGAATTAAACCAGTTTAAAGCATGCGCCTCTATTCCAGAGAAGTGAAGTTGGTTAAACAAAATAACATGATCAACAGTATCAAAAGCCTTTGCAAAATCTAGGAATATTGCACCAGTGAGTTGTCCCCGTTCCATTCCACACTGGATTTCATTGAAAACTTTTAGCAGATTAGTTACTGTGGAGTGTTTGGGGCGAAAGACAGATTGGAATTGGCTAGGGACATTTGTCTTGGTATAGTAATCGCTTAATTGGAAATGAACACATTTTTCCATTACTTTGGATAATATTGGGAGAAGAGAGTTTGGCCTGTAGTTTGAGACAGTGTTTTTGTCCCCACTTTTGAAGATTGGGACAACTCTGGCAGTTTTCCAGGTCTTAGGGATATGACCTGCAGACAGAATAGAGTTGACTATGGAAGAAATTTGTCTGACAATGGCTGGGGCACCAAGTATTAGGAACTTAGATTGTAGTAACTCAGGTCCTACATTGGCTGCTTAGTTTTAATTTGAGGAGAGCTTGTGTAATCTCCTCTTCGGATACTGGGACAAATGGAAAATTGTGAGCAGTGTTGGAAGAGGTTGGGGCTATAAGAGTACTCACAGAATTAGGTTCATGTATGTGGTTTGGGTTGCGTTTCGCTTATAAGTTAGTAGGACACCCCACAAGTAATCATTGATGTGTCACGGTAGACCAGGTCTTATCTACACATTAATACCGGGATTCTGCATTGAGCAAACAAGTTGAGTAAAATAAATTATAATTTATTTCTTTTCAGACAGACACAAATCTTCACAATATACACTCAATAAAAACTTACTGGGATGGGGAAACGAAAACAAATGTCCTTGGAACTAACCAGTCTCGGGCACCCATGCACGCATGCAAGTGGGTGCGCACAATGATCCGTGAAACAGTTCCTGGCTAGGGGCGCAACTTGCCAGCACTCTTTTTCCGCCGACAGGTAAAAGTTTGTTCAGTCCTTACAGGGTTCGTTCGGGAACCCTTAGCTCTAATAAATTCCATAAGAGGGGGATGATCCTTGGTTACGATTTTTATTAACCCCTCACACGCCGGAACAGCAGACATTGGAACTTGGTTAAAATCAGGTGAATCTCACTGGGACTGGTCAACAGGCATTTGTATAGGGTTCATGGTCCTATACTTAACATCTGCACCCAATCCCAACCGTGGGAATATTTTCCCCACCTATCCCTGACTTGCCAGTACTTCACAGAAAGGGCAGGAGCTGCCTCCTGGTTTGCACGGAGCATGTGTCAACTTCACACCTCAGCTCCTTAGCATACCAGGGTCAGCCTCTTACTTGGCGACACTGAGTCTGGGGTTGGTCCACAAAGTGTGAAGTACACATACTTTACACCGGTATCTGGTACTAACAATATCCCGGCCATTCTAACACCTAGGATTGCTGAGGCTTTTCAACTCCGGAATTCTCATAGACATTGAGGCCCCCTCTCTACAGGGGGTCTTTGAAGTACGGAATTTAAAAAACCCTCAGTTCATTCACCCTTAGCATATTTGCACGCTAAAGGATTTTTCCCGGTCTTGCAGAAAAAAGTTTTCCTGCCTTCACATTTAAAACCAACAGTATACCACAGTTTATTAAAACAATATGTTCTGCTTGCGCCACTACTATAAATTGTATGTGTGTGTGTATGATTTCTTTATTCATTACTGCACTCCAAAAATTAGAGTGCTAGCTTATTCAGTTCGCAAGTTAGCATATTTAATTGAACGGGCTATGATGTGGGTTTGCGGTTTAACCCGATTCCCACGTCAATTGACTTTCCCTCTTTCAAGTTACGAAGCTAACAAGGTAGCGGATACATTTGGGCAGAAACCACTTCAGCTAGACCGCAAACCACTTACTCAATTAACCTTGCAGATGCGAGGTTGAAACCTTAGAAATGGATACCTATACTGTCAACGCAGCCACCCATACATAGCCACGCGTCTTCAATCAGCACTTGGTTTAGCGCTCACGGCTCCCACGTGTCTCAAAACCAATTGGCACAGTGTGTTTACATTACTATTACTGCAGCTAGGGAATGGGCGGCAAAATGGGGACAAGAAGGTGAGTACAGGGGAAACATATCAGTGGGGTGCACATACAGTTAACCCCTTCAGTCCCAATGCGATTTAGGGTTAATCAGCCGGGTATAATGCCTTGATTAATGGCCTGATTAACCCATCTATCGCCACAGAATGCATTAGCAATATCACTGGGGTTTGTCAGAGTAATATCCTCCATAGTGATATTACTTGGTTGTTGATGGCTAAAAGGTTGGACTATATTGTTGATAACCTTCCAGAAGTTAGCTGGATTTGATGTATTCTGGTGAAGATTGTCAGAGTAATATTGTTCTTTTGCATGTCTTGTTTGCCTTGTGCACATATTCCACAGGCATCTGTAGTGATTACTTTTTTTTGTAGTGCCAGTTACTTTGTAGTTTTTCCACAAGGCATCCCTGAAATTTTAGAGTGCTCTAAGGTCAGTTGTAACCACAGAAGGTGGGCCCCCGTAATCTTTTTCTGCGTAGTGGAGTATGGGTATCACAGAGTTTTAAGAACTCTGATTGGAAATAGTCGTGAGCAGAATCAGGGTCGGAAATTAATTCGATTCTGTACCAAGGGCAGATTGCTGCTACGGTAACATTTTTTTTTTGTTTATTTGGGTTTTGATACTTGTGTGCGGGAGCAAGGGGTCTTCTGAGGTGAACCATGTTGATTTCCACCTCGGGGACCCCCTACTTCCTGAGATACAGGTGCCATTATAGGGTGCCGGTAACCTAGTGCATGATTTAAATCCCACGGTCACATGACGCAAGAGATTTAAAAGCCCAGGGGATACTGGCACCGCATACTGGGGCCTGTATCTCGGAAAATAGGGGGGAGGCTGAAATCAATGTGGTTCAACTCAGGAGACCCCCTGCTCCCACACACTACTATCAAAATCCATATTTTAACTGCGCAATCACCTATAAGGGCCGTGCATGGAGACACAGCATCTCCATGCAACTCTCCAGTCTGCAATTTTTTCTATCAATTGCCGCTTGCTAGGATTTATAGCGCGATAGCACTGATAAACAAAACTGGTCGGCCGATAGTGCATTTTTTATATCGCCCTTTTAAAAAATGGCCTTGATTCTTAGTGAATCCCGTTTTTGACCTCATGTTTTAGTGCGCGATAAATCAATGCAAAGTCGTCTGACAATGGCCTGATTTTATCACTGCTTTGTTAATAGGCCCCATACTGTAGTTTGTGTATTATTTATGGGTGTTATGTGATTGATTGCTGTGATGTCGGTGACACGGAGAAAGAACTCCACCCTCAAACATGAGGCATTGGTAAGCCATGAATCACCCCTGTTGCAAATGGAAAACAAAATATTCTTATAAGCCCAAGAGGATACAATGGGTATATAAAGTGCACTTTTCAGAGGGTGGTTCTATTTAAAATATACCTAATGCTAATTTATGAGGCTGTAAAGAAGGTCGTATTTCCATTAACTCAATACATACAACCACAGCAATATTGATTCAAGCAAACCATTCAAGTTTTAAGTAAATGAAGCAGCATCTATAAGTGCATATATTTTGCTTAAATGCTTAAAGTGTTTCAGCTCTAAACTATGCTTTTATATAATGCAATTATACAAAAAATATTAAACTACAAAAATTATAATTTTCTATTTGACCCTTATTTATTGCTGGACTCCCGTATTGCAAACAATGCCTTTGCTGGTCAGTTTTGAAATTACAGGGTTAAATACAAAAAAAATATTGTATCATCATGAAATCAAGTGTTATTTCAAATGAATTGATGTACACCTGCCCTTACGAGAAATAAAGTAAAATGTTACATGCCCTTCATTCTTATTTTTAAATTGGTTACTTTTATTATCTGTTCCTCTATAGTTTTATATCATTATTTAAAAAGGGTTTTAGAATAAACAGTCAGAAGATCAATGAATCAATATATTTTGTATTACATTGTTTCTTTTACCATAGCCCTGAGCTTTAGGTAACTATTTTCAAAATATTGAAGAGTGCTTTTGGATGCATATTTCCATAAAAGTGCGTTTAGATGCCTACTGCCAAATTACATTACATTTCATTCTAATCATTAATGAAATAAGTTATGCCAAGTCAAACTTGATAGATATTTTTTATGTACAGTACTTAAAATGGTGCACTTTTATGTAATTAAAGTGATGCACTCAGATATAAGATGTGATACACCTCATTATGATACATATGTGTATCTAGTAACTCCTACTCTCAATATTCTCCCAAAGTGGTACTGTTGCTGATACACAAGGGATTAAAGAAATGAAAAAAAAAAGGCCAATTAAATCCCTTCCAAATTACTGTAGCCCCCAATATGTTGGGTGTTAATTTGAAGAGAAATGTGAGTGTCAGTAAAGCAAATGGTTTACATTGCTTTAGAAAAATGAGTGGTATCTGCAGATTTGGGGTTTCAAGTGTAAAATTGTTTTTGAATAACACATTCAAAGTATAGTGCATCTTAACTCCTGCAGTTTAATAGTGTTTGCCAATCTATCGAATTCTAAGTAAAGCTGCAAGTCCTGTCGCATTTCAGATGAATTTCACTAGATGCAGCTTGGCTCAATCATACATAGATTTATTTGATTCAGAGTGATGGGTACAGTGACAGAAGTGCTTCTGTCACTCTAACCATCACTCTGCATCAAATAAATCTATGTATGATTGAGCCAAGCTGCGTATAGTGGAATTCATCTGTGTGTGACAGGACTTGCTGCTTCTCTTCAAGTATCTTGATGTGGCCACAGATCCTAATCTCCCCTGTACCTGCACCTTGTCCTTTATCCCTGCATCAAAAAGTTGTGAGTGCCCACTGCCGCCATTTTCTACCACTGATATTTAATCTATCAAATTCTCCAAACTGCAAAGCTGGGGTAATATTAATGCAAACAAATGGTTAATGGTATTAACAGTAATAATAATTGGCACCGTTTTTTCTAGCTGGGAGACTGATAAAAAGTCCCAAAGCATCTAAGCCATATTCAATAAGAGGGAATAGGCATAATACAAAGCAGAAAGTACAGAAGGAGCAAGACTCACTTTCCCCAGCACCACTGACAAAAAAAAAACAAACGTCTGCGGAGCTGGGGATAGTGATTGCCGCGATTGCACTGCTGGAGGTTCCTGCTTCCTAATCGGACCCCCTGCAGTGGTAATCCTCCAGGGCCACAGCCGTCACGATTACATGACCAGGCAGCTGTGGCAATGCAAACAGTAAGGTTTGCTATATCTATAGGAGTATAACTGTGGGAAGGGCCATATTAATGTAATGCTAGGGTTACGATTCTTAACTAGCTAAAGAAAGGAATTAAGTGACAGATTGTGTAGCATATTTGCATTTGCAAATTAGTATTTTGTAAAAGTATTTGATTTAACTGTAAGTACGGTTCCAGAAAAGCCAGAGCAATTTTTTTTTTTTTAACAATTATGTGTTTAGGAAAGACAGACTGCTGGTTTGTAATATGATAGTAACAGGCTATTAAAGTGTCTGGAGACAGAGAGAGGATGTTTCACACAATGGACAGAGAGTATAGAATGCATCATAACATGATAGAGACTTATGTTGCTTAATGAAGGTAGCGTACATAATAAAAGATAATACTTAGGGGCCTTTGCAGAAAGGTCCGATAGAAAAAATTGCCATGCTTTTTAAATCACCATTTTTGACTGCGTTGCTACCACGGCATGCAGAAAGGCCTGAATACCTGAAGAATGGTGACTAGCCAGCGGCGTGCTGATCGTGTTGGTAAAAACTAGAAAATGGCGTGGCGTGTTGATAAAAGTTTTTCCACAGTGGGCGAGAATCTCGCAAGGCAAATAATTAGTCGAGTGCATTATTTAAATGTTGTATTCATTGTAATCTTTCTCTGTGCTGTTGGGAGTGAGAGACAGACAGAGCTAAGCGTTTGGAGGATTTGGTTTTGCTGCAGTGGTTTTGAAATTCGATAGTGTTGTCTTGTGTTGTTTATTTTATTTACCATTTTTTTGTCTTGTGCGAGTGACATTTAAATGAGAGTGTGTCATTTAATTTTTTTGTGGTTTATTTGTGAGTGATTTAGGTATGGCCAGGAGGAGTGGTAGTAGGAGAGTGAGTGCACGTGTGAGTCAGGGGAGTGTTGGTTAGGTCACTGGTGTTTTGAGTGCAGGTGGTGTGGTGAGTGCTGGTTGTGTGGTGAGTGCTGGTTGTATGGTGAGTGCTGGTTGTGTAGTGATTGATGGTGGTGTGGTGACTGGTGATGGTAGGTTGACTGGTGGTAGTGGGGTGACTGATGGTGGTGGGGTGACTGGCGGTGAGAGTCTCATGCAGTCTCTTCCATTGGAAGAAGGGGAGGACAGTCAGCAGCAGCAGACCTCAGTGGTTCCAGCTGCATGAATGAAGCGTATATATAAGCCAAGAAATATACGTTTCAACGATGAGGAAAACAGAGTCCTTGTAACTTGTATTTTGCAGCATTATGACTGCCTGTTTGGTCACTTAGTAGGTAAGAAATTCATTAACAAGGCCTGTTCCAATAATAATTGCCATGTATTACCTAACATTTCTTCATTAACATAGAACTGACATTTACATATAAATGTCAAAGTTTCTATATACTGTACACATGCTATCATTGAGTGTTTGCAAAGAGGTAAGAAATAGACAAATTGTACAGTACAGGCATACCCCGCATTAACGTACGCAATGGGACCGGAGCATGTATGTAAAGTGAAAATGTACTTAAAGTGAAGCACTACCTATTCCCACTTATCGATGCATGTACTGTACTGCAATCGTTATATACGTGCATAACTGATGTAAATAACGCATGTGTAACAGGCTCTCGCACAGCTTCGGTACAGGTAGGGAGCCGGTATTGCTGTTCAGGACGTGATGACAGGCGCATGCGTGAGCTGCCGTTTGCCTATTGGGCGATATGTACTTACTCGCGAGTGTACTTAAAGTGAGTGTACTTAAAGCGGGGTATGCCTGTACTATATAAATATTATAAATATTATATATCATGATATACATAATTGGCTAAGTATGCCTCGAAAATGCTTGATTCTTCATGTGCCTAACATATTGTCTGTCAAAAACCATATAAATGTAAATGTTTAATACTTCACACATTTTGTGAACATTTTATTGTATTATACGTTATGTCCATGATCAATGCTATTGTTTTGTATATCTAAAAGCAAGATAGCATCATCAGTCAAAAGAGAATTGTGGGAACAGAGTTTCTGTTTCTGCATGTGGCAATCAGGTCTGAACTCATAATAACTACCGAAAATGATTTGATGATATAAAACGGATATTGAAGTCGAAATTGCAAAGCAGCCATTTACATGCTTCAGGCACTGAAGGAGGACCTCCTGCCCCCATTCTAAACCTCACTCCATTGGAGGAGCAGCTGAGTGCTCATTTGATGCCCATCATGGTTGAAGGCTTATACGGGGATCGGATATTGGAGTGTATGATTATCCGTTTCCCCAAGTTGTAGTGTAAATGTAGGTGTTTAATTTTTGGCACGTTTGTAAAGTCAAGAATTACTATAATGTTAGTATGTAATTATTTAAGAGTCCATGCCAGTGGAATAGTGAATTACAATATTATTATGTGAGTCAACATTGACACTAATACACACACACATTAATACCTAAATGCATTCACATAGTATGTAGTGGTATTAACATTGTATTAACATTGCCACATATTTCATTATAACAATATAAAAATAGTTTAATTATTGACATGTATCATAAACAGATGCTGATTATCATAGTTAAACTGTCCCATATAGAAAAAGTCAAAGTAAATAGATACCATTAGGTAGTAATATATCAGATAATTTATCTTACAAATACGTAAACTAATTAACAACAGTATTCTCTCAACTCTACATTGTGTCCCCTGCATCCCATGTTGGCTCACAGGTGGCAGCAACTGCATCCAATGTCGACTCACAGGTGGCAGCAACTGCATCCCATGTCGGCTCACAGGTGACATCCCCTGCAACACAGATGTCATCACAATTAATTGAGGTGAGCACATCAAATAATATGATTATTGTTTTGCACCTTGTATGCCACAAAGCCACATTAAATTGAACATGTGAGAATTGCATGTGTGACTGACAACAGAGTTGTTATGTATAAAAATTACCATATGATGTTGCAGTCACCTATAATTGGTTTTGTCGTGTCAAATGAACATCATTAATCATTACATCCCACAAATATTCTATGTCATGATGCATGGCATACGACAAAGTTTATTTTTACATGAACTCAAATTAGTGAGACACAATTGTCCATCAGCAATGTAATTTCTTTTTTGTTGTACGTCATACTTGAATGTGTTATTGCAAATGTAATCATCAGGCATTTGTACTACAAAATATGACAACGTTAGTAGTTGTATGACAATCATTTAATTAGTGTAATTATTTTTTGAAAACAGATGTCACATCTCCTGGAATAAGATCAGGATTGTCCGATTCTCCATCGTTATCGTAATTAATGGATACGGACAGTCCAAAATTAAGCCATCACCAACCTCCTCGTGCCGATCGTGATCGTGCCCACCAGTAACTGTTGGCTTCTATTGAGCCAAGTTTCAAATCATCAAGAATTGATGGGGGTTCATGAGCAAATGACCATTGAAATTAGAAATATCAAAGATATTTTGCTAAGAAATAGTCCTGAATTTCAGCTACATAATAGGTTTATGCAATCAATCGCTTCCAGTTTAATTAAACAAAATGAACTTCGGGCTTCTGCAGTAGCTTCACCATTACACTTTACAGCCTCATCATATAAAGATTAATTGAAGTGCCGCCGCCCAAAACAATGCCATTTTCTCATCAAAAAGGAATGGAATTGTCACCTTCAAAAAGAATGGTATTGTCACCTTCAAAAGGAATGGAATTTTCTAAGTCAAAAATAATGGAAAGTGCTTCGACAACAGGAATGGAGTTATGTGAGCAAAGACTCTTCTCCACAAGCTGTAATACCAGATACATCTTTAAAAAAAAAGCAAACGGGGATTCCGGTGACGTCACAGAGCATGGTCGGGTTGTTGAGGAGCTCCTGAACACCCTCGCTGATAACTCGCCAAATATAGCACCCACCGCCACCAAAATTCTCTCAAAAATACCCCCAAAACACATAAGAACAGGGGACTATGCCATCCAAAGGCAAAGCAACGCAGAACCAAGCAGTTACCAAATATTTCACCCCCGCAGCACGCCTACCGGAGCCCAACTGCGACTCCCAAGATGGCGCCAAGGAGGCCAAACAAGCCTCAAGCGCGGAGCAGGAGACAGACACAGCTATCCGTGAACCGCCAGAATTCGGCCTCAACAAGCAATACTTTGACGCACTATTTCTCCAGATGAGGAGAGGAATCCAGGAAGATGTGAATGCTGCCCTATAAAACCTGAGATCTGATATTAACGGCCTCATGAAACGTACAGATAAGATAGAGCACAAAATAAGAGACATAATAGGGTCCCAAAACAGCACAGAGGAAGAGGTGATAAGTTTGGGCCGTGTTATAGAAGAACTAAAAGACACCCTCGAGGACCAAGAAAACAGGGATAGAAGACAAAACCTACGATTAAGAAATATCCCTGAGGAAATCACCCCTGAGATCCTCCAGCCCTACCTCTACAAGCTTTTCCGCTCCCTGGTGCCTGATCTGACGAAGCACGCCATACAAATGGACAGGGCCCACCGGGTGCTTGGCCCCAAATCCCCCGATCCAAACCGTCGCAGGGATGTAATCATCAAATTCCATATGTATTCTGCTAAAGAACGCATAATGTCTGCGAGCAGAAAAGCAGGAGATCTCCACATAGATAACAATAAAATTCAGATCTTCAGCGACCTTTCAAGGGTCACCATGACTAGACGTAAGAGATGAAGCCCCTCATAAACATTCTGAAAGAGCGAAGCATCACTTACCGCTTGGGCTTCCTCTTCAAATTGATCGTCTTAAGAAATGGCCGCCATCACACCATCTCCAGACCAGAGGACTTCCCCTCCTTCCTCAAAGAGTTTGGGTTAACCCCACCGTCGGACAGCAGAGGCCCCCACAAGGCTACAACGCGCCAAGATGAAGCGGAGGTACCCCGAGCCTCCGAGCGCATAGCAAACCAAAAGGCTCCCAGCGCCCCAGACCAGGATCAGAGCCTCCAGACACGCTAATACCCGACGAGGATTCTACCCGCCCATTTGGCCCTCACCCGCGGACCGGGAGGAGGAGCCGCAACCGATACTGCTGAGCATCTCCCCATGACAGCGACAGACACCCAGCCGCCTTCCCCCAACCTAAGAAGGAAGACGACTGTGCCTGCGATGTAGCGTCCAACTACCTCCATTCTTGCCACAGAAACCAACGCCGGATAGATGACTACACGACCAGCAGAGATCATCAGTTTTCACCTACCCCCCTCCCTGGTGCTCTTCCCCCCCCTCTCCACCCCCTCCGCATCCCCCCCACCCCCTCCTGACCCCCTCCCCCTCCCCTCTCCCTCTCCCCCAAAGCACATACCCACCATACCAACCTCCCACCCATCCATCCCCCCGGCACCCCGATATCTATTTGACTCCCCTCCCGGCCTCCTCCGAGCTATTGAAGCTCCATCCCCGGGGACCTACCTGGCTACTGGTCGAGGACGTCTCCCGGTCGCCGCCCTTCCCGAGCCCAGATCCGCTCTCACGGCTGCCTCCGACGGCTTTGGAGGCCCATCCGGTGATCCCTGGCAGTGCATGGAACATGTCCGCCTCACCGCTCCCTCAGCGGCGGCCCCTTGCAGAGCCGCCGCTGATAAAACAAGCACAGCGACAGAAAGGACGAACATTAACGGATGGCCCCCACGGCAGGTGTTGGAGGAGGCCTCCACTACTTCCTCCGGGACCCACCGAGTACCCCCCATGGACTGCTTCCCAGAATACCGGGAGATTAAGGTCGTATGTACCCCCCCCGTGCACTCACAAGCCCCCCCCCCTCTAACTATGAACCACTTGGTGCCCCCCCCAATAACCCCAACTCGGCACACACCTGCAGAGCTATTGAGAATGGGTACCCCCGTCCCAGATCCCCCTTGCTCTAGCCATCCTCCCCCCGATCTACCCCTCGACCTAACTCCCATAGCCTCCCCCAGGTCAGCAGTGTGCAAAAAGGACAAATTCATTGATTAACGGAGCAGCAAAGGCCCCAGATTGGAGCAAAGCCACGGTGAGGCCTACTCGTTATGCCACATCCCACCCCCACACTAGATCCCTATCCCTACCCCCCCCCCCCCCATACCCTCACCCGGGGGTTTAGAATAAGCAAGCAATGATCAGGACCTTAAGTAAAAGAAATGTTTGGACATTATCATAATGCAGCGACGAGTAATAATAAGGGTGCACAAATCACATTGTGACAACAACTGTTTCTTTAGCATAAATGTATGAAAACTGCCTTGTTATACTCGTACACCCCAAAACCTTGCCTCTCCTCTCCTCCCCCTTCCCCACCTCCCCCCTACCTTCCTCCTCTCCCTCACCGCCCCACCCCCCTCCCCCCGCCCTTCCCCTCTCCCCACCTGGTGACCTAAGATTCAAGGGCAGTACGTGATTCTCTAGTTTAAAGAACGGAATAGACAGCCCTGTATGGCAGAGGATTGCATTGTTAATGAGTGCAAACAACACTCCAGCAGCAAATGTCATTATTGTATAAATGTCTCTATAATGCTTTGAAATATCCACCCACCCTATTCCACTCCCCCCCCTCCCCCCCCCCTCCCCCACCCTCCACCCTCACAATGCCCCCCCCTTCCCATCCCCTCACCCCTCTTCTCCCCACCCGGTGGCTTAAGATACACGAGCAGCGCGTAGGCCTGTAGACAAAAGAAATGTATAGCTAGCCCTTCAATGCAAAGGAACGCAATGAAAATGAGTGCAAACCACATTCCAGCAACAAATGTCTCTAATGCATAAAGGTCTCAACAATGCTTTGAAATACCCAAACACCCTAAACCACCCCCCCCCCACCTCCCTCCCCTTCCCCCCCTCCACCTCCCCCCGTCCCCCTCACTAAGATACAGGGGCAACGCGTTAACCCCCAGGTAAAAAAAAGACAAGCAGAGATAAGCAGACAATACAAAGGAATGTAGTGAGAATGAGTACAAACCACACCCCAGCAACAACTGTCATTATGGTATAAATGTCTCTGTATTGTTTTGATATACCTACACACCCAAGCGGACCCAGAGGGGCAATTCCTGCTCATTCAAGGCTCACTAGCGGGCTCCCCCATTACACTGCTCAACATATATGCCCCAAATGATAACCAAACCACGTTCCTACAGAATATACTTGACTCCCTGGAGCAACAAGCTCTCTCCTCGCTAATCATTGGAGGGGACTTCAATATGGTAGCCTCCCACACACAGGATAAATCTGCAACTCCGGGAGCCCCACCCCCAGCACGTCTACCCACTAACCACTATATCCAAGGCCAAAAGAAGGCCAAAAAATTCAGGGACATAATGGCAGCATTTTCCCTCATAGACATTTGGAGGGCTCAGCACCAGGGTCAGAGGGATTATACCTTCTTCTCAACCCCTCATCAGTCCTACTCGAGGATCAACTATTTTCTAGGCACCAACAACATCGGCCAGGCCTCCTCCCACTCAAACATAGACCCAATCACCTGGTCCGACCACGCCCCCATTGAACTCACTCTCACCCTTCTCTTCGTAAAGAATAACTCATATAGATGGAAGTTAAATGACTCTATACTCCACTGCCCAGAAACAGAGCTAGTAATTAAAGAAAAACTGTCTTCCTTATTCCAAATTAATAAGGGCTCAGTGTCAGCCCCGGCAAGGCTCTGGGAGACACACAACGCCTCCATCAGAGGAGACCTAATCACAGTTGCGTCTTACAAAAAAACCCAGAAACTTAAACTACAGAAAGAACTAACAGACAAAATTGTGCAACTTGAGCAACAGCATAAACTCTCAGCCTCCAAAAAAATATTTAAACAATTAAACCTAGCCAGGGGCAGCCCTCAAACACACACAACTAGAAGAGGTGGAGCGTGCTCTGAGATGGACTAGACAGAAGTTTTTCGACAAGGGAAATAAGGCGGATAAGCTCTTAGCCACGAAACTTAGAGGAGCCTGAGTCAAATCCCAAATCTCAAAAATCCGCACCAAAAATGGACAAATCTCCTACTCGGAGAAATAGATAGCGCAGGAATTCGCGGAGTTTTACTCCAACCTCTACAATTTACACCCCCCGGGCCATGACCCAGTATCCCTGGAAACAATCTCGAACTACTTAGAACAGTGTAACCTACCATCCCTTACGGACGAGGAATTAGATAACCTAAACAAAGAGATCTCCCAAGAGGAACTGTCAGGAGCAATAGGGTCCCTAAAATTAGCTAAAACTCCTGGCCCGGACGGCTTTACCAACGCCTACTATAAAACATTCTTGCCGACTCTGTCCCCCTACCTCCTAGAAATGTTCAACTCATTTCTGCAGGGAGAGCCAATCCCCGCCACAATCAAACCTTGCGATCATTCATAAAGAAGATAAAGAACCAAACAATGCTGAAATTTGGGTTCAGCGCTACCTTCCTGCAGGGGGTCAGAGTCCTATATCAAAACCCGACAGCACTTGTCAAAATCTCGGGCGGATATTCCGACCCAATCAAGATAAAAAACGGGACCAGACAGGGTTGCCCCCTCTCTCCTCTGTTATTCGCCCTCACAATTGAACCACTGGCGGCTACAATAAGAGAGGATAAGAGCATTAAGGGCATTCGAATTGGCAAAACGGAATACAAAATCTCTTTATTCGCGGATGACGTGATACTGACCCTCGCAGACCCCCACGTCTCCCTCCCCAATCTCCAAAGGTCACTCCATCAATTTGACACGGTCTCTGATTATAAAGTCAATATGGACAAATCAGAGGCACTCAACATATCCCTCCCAACCCAAGAATGGCAGCTCCTTCAAACTAACTTTAAATATCGATGGAGCACCACACATATAAAGTATCTAGGAGTTAGAATATCTAACACATATGGCTCCCTATACCAATACAACTACCCTCCCCTGTTTGACCAAATTAAAAAAGACCTGGAGACATGGAAAAAGTTCCAAATCTCGTGGTTCGGAAGAATTGTCTCAATTAAGATGAACATCCTCCCGAGACTACTTTACTTTTTCCAAACTCTACCTATCCCCGTCCCCATAGCAACTCTAAAAAATATCCAGGCCCTCATGTCCCAATGTATTTGGAACGATAAATGGCCAAGAGTACCAAGATCAGTAATGTTGTCCCCTAAAACAAGAGGGGGGGGTCGGGGTCCCCGACGTGATCAGATATTATTCAGTGGCCCAGCTGAAATAGGCTGTGGTCTGGAACTATGACCCAGCCACCACGTGTTGGCTGGCGATCGAATCACACCACGCTGAGCCGGCCACACTCAAGGTCCACCTCTGGTCCCCGGCAGGAAGGGAGGGGGGACCACGGGGATTCGCTCTGGGCGCAATGAGGTGCACATGGGAAGTATGGCTCAAAAACAAAGGGAAGTATAGCCTGTTAGCTACCCCATCTCAACTTACCCACATCTTTGGAAACCCGCACTTCCTGCCCGGGTGCTCCAAAAAACAATTCGACCAATTCCAAGGTCTAGGCATAAGCCTGGTTGCAGATCTGCTGAAGAGTGAAGGGATACTATCTTTCCAGGAACTACAAAATAAATTCCACCACCAAGGCCTCCACTTATTCAAGTTCCGGCAGATTAGACACTTCCTCCTCTCCCTAGCCCCGATGGCCAAATTCCCCCTTTAACCAGATTTGAAATCCTCTATCGCAAAGGCTCCTATCAGAAGGGACTGATCTCGGAGATCTATAGGGGGATGGAGTCGGCAACAGTGCCCCCAATCCACCAGTATATGCAGAAGTGGTCCGAGGACCTTAACTTCCAGATAGATATGGACGAGTGGGAGGACATCTGGGAGCAAGCCACAAGACATCAATTTGCACAGTGATAAAAGAGAACATATATAAAATACTTTTCCAGTGGTACCTGACTCCGGTTAGACTGAGCCAGATCTTCCCCGGCAACCCCGATCTGTGCTGGAGGGGATGTGGTCAAAAGGGGGACATGGCCCACATTTGGTGGTCATGTCCAGAGATCCAGAGATACTGGACCAAGATCCAGGTGCTCATACAACGGACCACGGGGCTCCTCCTCCCCCTGGATCCCCTGACCTTTGTGCTGAGCAAGCCAATAGATGACCTTGACCCGCCCATGAGTAGACTAATAACTGCTATACTAACCGCAGCTAGATGCTCAATCGCAGCGGCTTGGAAAAACACCAAAGCCCCAGCGAAAAATACAGTGCTGAGAAGAATAGAGGAAGTGATGTCCATGGACAAACTCACACTCCTCCCTCACTTCATCACCACCCACCTAGGAAAACACACCCTCATTGAGACTACAACATGCTTTATATAGTCAAGATACATGTCATGTGCCTATGACACTGTGGTACTCATGCAAAATGTATGTTATTCTCAAATAAAAAAATGATACAAAAAAAAAGAAACAAACAGGACATAATAGAAAAATACTTAGGAAATACTGGTGCACACATTCGTCAACGTGGAAAAAAAATAGGAAAACACACACTATGAACCCAACAGGAAAAAATTCTGCTCCAGCCTTGCAACAGCCATTTGAAGGCCCAGCCATGCCAGAAACCCCTGCCATGCTGGCCTTGGAACCAGCCATGGCAGACACCCCTGCCATACTGGCCTTGTAAATAGCCATGCCAGACACCCCTGCCATACTGGCCTTGGAACCAGCCATGCCAGACACCCCTGCCATAAGGGACTTGGAACCAGCCATGCCAGACACCCCTGCCATATGGGACTTGGAACCAGCCATGCCAGACACCCCTGCCATACTGGCTTTGGAAACAGCCATGCCAGACACCCTTGCCATACTGGCTTTGGAAACAGCCATGCCAGGCACCCCTGCCATACTGGCTTTGGAAACAGCCATGCCAGACACACCTGACATACTTCCCATGGACACCACCCAATTCTGTATATGTGCCTGCAACAATTGCAACCCAACGTAGTTGAAATAGAAGATGTCCCCAAGAACCACAAATAAATCGGCCATTGACTCGTTCTCAAATTTTGCTGTAGAAAAAATATATTATTTTTGATTTGACTTTGTTGTTGTGATTGTGTAATCAATATAAAAAATGGTTTAGTTAGAGTATTAAATGTTGTTTACACTTAGACATAATGTAGGCATATATTTCTATTAATATTTATATTACCATTGATTATATGAAATCAACATTTCACTGCAGAAACAAGTCCTGTTATGGATGATACAATCTTACATTAATTAATTTCCTACATCTCTTCATTCTCAAATACCTTACATTCTATTACATACACTGCATGTAAGAGAGATAACAACACACATTATGTATTGTATGTACAAATTATATATATCAACATTTCTTATTGTGATAAATACAGTAATAATCCATCTACATAATATAATTATGTTATATGCAAATAAAAAATATAGCTTAAGGAGACATGAGTGACTTTGTAACATAATCCAAGTACAATGTGTACATATATAAATGACATTACAATTAAATAAATTTATTGTTGATCTTTAATACTACAAAATGTTCTATTTCTATCCTAAATATAACAGGCATACATTCTAACTACTGTAGTCAATTATATATATATATATATATATATATATATATATATATATATATATATATATATACAGTGTTCGACAAATCACCCAAAAATCTACTCGCCCAACCAAAAAATCTACTCGCCACCTAGTCCCGCCCCCAACTCCGCCCCTAGTCCCACCCGCAACTCCGCCCCTAGTCCCGCCCCCAACCCCGCTTTAAAATAAAATATATAAATAAAATACATTTAATAAATTCCTAGTCAGAACAACATTCGTTTTTGACATAAATGTATTTATTGTATTACATTATACTACAATTAGTCGTGTGTGTGTGTGTGTCAATGTCGGATCTAGAAATAAAAGCCAGATGTGAATGACTAGTTTCCTGAACCCCTTAACCAGTGTCTGGACGTCGGCGCTTCACAGAGAGAGACAGAGAGAGACAGAGAGACAGACACCCACACACACACAGAGAGCGGCACACCCACACAGAGAGAAAGAGAGACACACAGAGAAAGAGACACACAGAGAAAGAGAGAGAATGAGAGACACACACAGTGAGAGAATGAGAGACAAAGAGAGAGTGCGACAGAAAGAGGGAGACAGAGAGAGGGAGAGGGTGACAGAGAGAGGGAGAGGGTGACAGAGAGAGGGAGAGGGTGACAGAGAGAGGGAGAGGGTGACAGAGAGAGGGAGAGGGTGACACAGGGAGAGGGTGGGTGACACAAGGAGAGGGTGGGTGACACAAGGAGAGGGTGGGTGACACAGGGAGAGGGAGGGTGACTCAGGGAGAGGGAGAGGGTGACACAGGGACAGGGAGAGGGTGACACAGGGAGAGGGAGGGTGACAGGGAGAGGGAGGGTGACACAGGGACAGGGAGAGGGTGACACAGGGACAGGGAGAGGGTGACACAGGGACAGGGAGAGGGTGACACAGGGACAGGGAGAGAGAGGGTGACACAGGGACAGGGAGAGAGAGGGTGACACAGGGACAGGGAGAGGGTGACACAGGGAGAGGGTGACACAGGGAGAGGGTGACACAGGGAGAGGGAGAGGGTGACAGGGAGAGGGAGGGTGACACAGGGAGAGGGAGGGTGACACAGGGAGAGGGAGAGAGGTTGACACAGGGAGAGGGAGGGTGACACAGGGAGAGGGAGGGTGACACGGAGAGGGTCACAGGGAGAGGGTGACACAGGGAGAGGGTGGGTGACACAGGGAGAGGGAGGGTGACACAGGGAGAGGGAGGGTGACACAGGGAGAGGGAGGGTGACACAGGGAGAGGGAGGGTGACACAGGGAGAGGGAGGGTGACAGGGAGAGGGAGGGTGACAGGGACAGGGAGGGTGACACGGAGAGGGAGAGGGTGACACAGAAACAGGGAGAGGGTGACACAAGGAGAGGGTGACACAGGGAGAGGGTGACACAGGGAGAGGGAGAGAGAGGGTGACACAGGGAGAGGGAGAGGGTGACACAGGGAGAGGGAGAGGGTGACACAGGGAGAGGGAGAGGGTGACACAGGGAGTGGGAGGGTGACACAGGGAGAGGGTGACACAGGGAGAGGGTGACACAGGGAGGGAGGGAGAGGGTGACACAGGGAGAGGGTGACACAGGGAGAGGGAGGGTGATACGGAGAGGGAGGGTGACACGGAGAGGGTGACACGGAGAGGGTGACACAGGGAGAGGGTGACACATGGAGAGGGTGACACAGGGAGAGGGAGAGGGTGACACAGGGAGAGGGAGGGAGATAGAGGGTGACACAGGGAGAGGGAGACACAGGGAGAGGGTGACACAGGGAGAGGGAGAGGGTGACACAGGGTGAGGGTGACACAGGGAGAGGGAGAGGGTGACACAGGGTGAGGGTGACACAGGGAGAGGGAGAGGGTGACACAGGGAGAGGGTGACACAGGGAGAGGGTGACACAGGGAGAGGGAGAGAGGGTGACACACTCACAGACACAGACACCCACTCTCATTCAGACAAACTCACACACACACACAGTCTGTCACTCACACATACAAACACTCACCCGCAAGGCAGGGGGTCGCACATGGCAGCGGGGGCCTCCGCTCGGCAGGAGGGCCTCTGCAAGGCAGGGGGGTCGCACATGGCAGCGGGGGCCTCCGCACGGCAGGAGGGCCTCTGCAAGGGGCCGCGCCCCCTCCAGAGGGGGACGCCGACACCGCAGTATCCTGCTTAGACCGAGCAGGGTGAGGCTCCGGTGAGGGGATTTCCCCTGCTTAGAGCAGGCAGAGGCCCCTGTGAGGTGATTTCCCCTGCTTAGAGCAGGCAGAGGCCCCGGTGAGGGGATTTCCCCTGCTTAGAGCAGGGAGAGGCTCCGGTGAGGGGATTTCCCCTGCTTAGAGCAGGGAGAGGCACGCGTGGGGTGAGGGGGGGGGCACGGAGGCCGGGAGAGATTGGGGTGAGGGGGGGTTGGTGGATGGCCCGATGGGAGGGGGTGGTGGATGGCCCGATGGGAGGGGGTGGTGGATGGCCGATGCGAGGGAGGGCGGATGGCCCGATGGGAGGGAGGGGGGGGCGGATGGCCCAATGGGAGGGAGGGGGGCGGCGGATGGCCCGATGGGAGGGAGGGGGGGTGACAGATGGCCCAGCAGGGGCCTGAGGCAGACAGGCGTGGAAGGGGCTGGCTGGCGGAAGGGGGAGGAGTGAAAGAGCTGAGGAGGGGAAGTTGCTGAGAGGCGGGGGAGGAGCGAAGGCAGTGATCAGAGAGCTGGCTTTTTTTTTTTCTCCAGCGCGAGCGCGGGAAAAACAGCAGCGCGAGCGCGGGAAATTTAAAAAATACACGTGTGCTGCTTGTGCCAATATTTACTCGCCCGGGGGTTAAATCCACCCGCCCCGGGCGAGTAAATGTATACAATTGTCGAACACTGTATATATATATATATATATAAACAAAAAGAAGGGGGCTGAGCTGCGCCTCTGCTAATGATTGCTGGTATACAGTGTGACTCACTAGGAGTAAAACACTGTATAATAGGTATATAATCTAATGAAATATGAATAAGATAAATTAAAAATAATAGAATAAATAATATTAATAAATCAAATGCAATAAAATAAAACCTATAGCTAAGCAATAAAAGCAAGATATAAACGATCATACAACAAATGAATATCTCCACAAATGGGAAAAAAAGGAGGGGGGGTATAAAAACCAGTCCTCAGAATAGTCCAATAAGTCCAATAAATTCTGGTATAGAGGGTCTCCGGCTGCTCTCAAAGTGGACAACCACATCCACAGGGAATCTAGAAGAAAAGGGGGAAGAGAGAGCGCACACCCATAGCGTAAAATTGTAACATTTAATGAGGGAAAGGGAGAGGGGGGGATAAAAATTGCACTTACAAAGGTACAATATAAAAAAGCATTCTGTGATATATAATCACCACCATCCGGTTTAGAACTGCAGCCTCATATTCTGTGCAGTCCCAGGATGACGTCCCAGTCCAAGTCCAGGGTAGTTATTCTCCTTTGCATCAGTGGGGGAGTCCTGTAGAGTAGCTATGAGCTGGGAAGCCTCTGCAACAATCGCGCGGGTCAATGGGTCCCAACGCGCGGTGATGACGTCAGTGTCATGCGTCTGACGTGATGACGCTCCCTGACGCGTTTCGTCACACAACGGGCGACTTTCTCAAAGGGAAGTCAGGAGAGGGGAAAGGTCCGGTATTATATACCCTGTCTGCTGATAGATTGACTAATTCCAAACCCCTCTCAGCTGTGGCGGTACTTGTTTCAGTGCATACAATCGCAGTGCCTGTTAATTAAGTTGGAACTATGGGGACCAGCGGAGTAATATACTAAGGATACAAAAATGCATGCTCATAATAAGGAAATTAGTAATTGGTAGTTAGAAAACAAAATAGACCGCCGCTTGCATAGATTGGTGACACATAAACCTTCAACAACATATTAACATTTCCAATAACTCAATTGCGATTGATATTGAAAATACCAATTGTCCAAACCAATATAAAATATATGTAAAAGGCTCAATATATCAATAAATGTGTGTACCTATAAAGTGGATAATCATACCAATACCCACACGAGAGCCCTACCTGTCTAAAACAAGTTAGACATAGGTGAATAAAACTGATTACATAAAAAAATGATTACATAAAAAAGATTACATAAAAAACTGAAGAACAGAGGTGTAATTATTGACAGTAAGAAGCACAGCAGGAGAGCATTGTGACAATTATAAAACTTCATACTAATCTATAATGTCTATCCTAGGTCCGGCAATGAAGCAGACATCTAGGAGGGAGGTATAAGTCACGAACAAAGAAGATGACAGGAAGTGAACCACTAATGGAGTGGCTGTATCTAGTGAACAATGTGAAGTGCAGTGATAAATTGTGTTGAAATATATAGAACCTTAATAGGTAATATTGTGCTGGTCAATGGCGTGAGCTACCACTCAAAGGAACCAAATTGTGCATGATATTAGAAAAGACTAATGGGTGTGATACTATCTAAAGTGTATGATGAATATATTAAAAAGTGAAAAATAATAATTATTTGATATATATATACCTTGTATATATAAGTGAACTAATTACAATAAATGTGTATTTACCCAAAAATCTAAATCCTATAAAGTATTATGAAATGAAGTGATGAGTGATGGGGGGGGGGGGGGAGGGGGGGGGGGGAGAAAGGGGGTGTGGGATGAATCCAGAAGGGATCCAGACAGAAGATGGCAGAGTGCAGAGGCAGTGTTGGCAGGAAGAACCGTCCAAGGAGACATCAAACAAAGGTACTCACATCTAAGCATTCATTAAGTCCACCCGGACTCAAAGTACCCAACTGGTGGATCCAAAAGGTTTCCCGCTTACATAGGGTTTTAAACCGATCCCCACCAAGGGCATTTGGTGAGATGGTCTCAATTCCCATTATTGTCATGGTTTTAGGGTCTTGCTGGTGAATGACTTTGAAATGCCTAGACAGACTATGGGTACTAAGACCCTTGAGTGCATTTCTCCTATGTTCCTGGAACCTTGTTCCAAGAGTCCTAGTGGTGCGTCCAATATATTTTAGATTGCATCCACACTGAATCATGTACACCACATATGTACTTAGACAAGTAATGGAACACAATTTATCACTGCACTTCACATTGTTCACTAGATACAGCTACTCCATTAGTGGTTCACTTCCTGTCATCTTCTTTGTTCGTGGCTTATACCTCCCTCCTAGATGTCTGCTTCATTGCCGGACCTAGGATAGACATTATAGATTAGTATGAAGTTTTATAATTGTCACAATGCTCTCCTGCTGTGCTTCTTACTGTCAATAATTACACCTCTGTTCTTCAGTTTTTTATGTAATCTTTTTTATGTAATCATTTTTTTATGTAATCAGTTTTATTCACCTATGTCTAACTTGTTTTAGACAGGTAGGGCTCTCGTGTGGGTATTGGTATGATTATCCACTTTATAGGTACACACATTTATTGATATATTGAGCCTTTTACATATATTTTATATTGGTTTGGACAATTGGTATTTTCAATATCAATCGCAATTGAGTTATTGGAAATGTTAATATGTTGTTGAAGGTTTATGTGTCACCAATCTATGCAAGCGGCGGTCTATTTTGTTTTCTAACTACCAATTACTAATTTCCTTATTATGAGCATGCATTTTTGTATCCTTAGTATATTACTCCGCTGGTCCCCATAGTTCCAACTTAATTAACAGGCACTGCGATTGTATGCACTGAAACAAGTACCGCCACAGCTGAGAGGGGTTTGGAATTAGTCAATCTATCAGCAGACAGGGTATATAATACCGGACCTTTCCCCTCTCCTGACTTCCCTTTGAGAAAGTCGCCCGTTGTGTGACGAAACGCGTCAGGGAGCGTCATCACGTCAGACGCATGACACTGACGTCATCACCGCGCGTTGGGACCCATTGACCCGCGCGATTGTTGCAGAGGCTTCCCAGCTCATAGCTACTCTACAGGACTCCCCCACTGATGCAAAGGAGAATAACTACCCTGGACTTGGACTGGGACGTCATCCTGGGACTGCACAGAATATGAGGCTGCAGTTCTAAACCGGATGGTGGTGATTATATATCACAGAATGCTTTTTTATATTGTACCTTTGTAAGTGCAATTTTTATCCCCCCCTCTCCCTTTCCCTCATTAAATGTTACAATTTTACGCTATGGGTGTGCGCTCTCTCTTCCCCCTTTTCTTATATATATATATATATATATATATATATATATATATATATGCAAATATAGCTGTATGCTCATCTGCATGTCTTAGGCAGGTCTGCAACCCCGCCTTTCCCCCATTATCACCCAGCATACAGCACTTCCACTGCAGCAAGGGATTCTGGGAAATGACATGCAAATGAGCACACAGTGTCACTTTTTGCCTCAATAACCATTTTTAACATGGTTCCCTATAGGCTTAAGCTTGCTGCATGGTCACAGCTTCGAGCACAGCCAGGGTTTAGGTGCATACCCAGAAAACCACCCACAGACAGCTGTTTCGACCTTGATGGGTCTCATCAGTGTGGGGTTGATTTTACTAGGAATGCAAGAGAGGCTATGGGATAGGCCAAACCATAATACTGAGTTAAGTTATGGTGAGTAAAAAAAGTGACAAAAACCCTCCACAGGAAAGCAAATATGCAAATATAGCTGTATGCTCATCTGCATGTCTTAGGCAGGTCTGCAACCCCGCCTTTCCCCCATTATCACCCAGCATACAGCACTTCCACTGCTATATATATATATATATATACACTGAACAATTTTAAAAGGTGTTGTGTAATAATTGTTTTAATTTTTATTTTGACCATCAATGTTTCCCAATTAAAAACATTTTCTATGCTCATCAATGGTGTCAGCCAGTTAATTCCAACACCTGCTTGGGGGAGCCTCGAAACCTTACAAATTCTTTTTTTGTATTTTGAGCTTTAAATTTACATTACATAGATAAAAAGTAACAATGTTCAAAGTTCAAAGTTTTCAACCGGACAGGCCGATAATTCTGATAAAAAGTTAAAGGTTCTGCGTACATCAAAATGGTAAAAAACAAGCATTGGGTTAGTGGGGTTACTACACGCTGAGTTCACTGGATCGCTGCACGGCACAGTTCTTCAGTGGAGACGGCTGGGGCAGCAAGGGCACATCAGCAACCATCAGGCAGTAAAGCCTCCGTGGGGCTTTGTATAGCACTATGATCGTCCAAGTGTCAGCCTGTGAAGGGTCCGGTTTAGGGTCCCGTAATGGAGTATGTAGAGCTCCGTGCACCCCAAGCGCTCACTCCACGTGTTTCCGGTATGCCGCTCAGATCTGTTAGGCGCACGCTGATGACGTCTGGGACTCTCCTTCCTCTCCGGAGTTAGGTGAATAGTCCAGGGTGGAGTAGAGCGATAGCGGAGACAGGAGGGTGACAGGCAGTGGCAAAGGGAAAACACAAATACTGGGCACGACACCAATAGTTTGGAAAGAATTGTATGACAACAATTCCAACGCGTTTCGTAGCGGGAAGCTACTTCTTCAGGGATGTGAAAAGCTGGTTAAACATAGATATCTATATACCCAGCATCCCGCAGTCATTGGCTCTGTTCTCAAATTACCAGGCCAATCAGTGAACTTGCAGGAAATTGCCATACAACCATATACAAACATTGAATAAAGATAATAACGTTAAAAAATGAATACATAAAAATACAAAGAATACACACTTTGGGACAAATTCTGAAAGAGAAAAATGCCATGATTAGAGAAACCGGATAGAAATGAAGCATATTGATACGCACAAATAAAAATGATAAGAAGACACATAGCAACATGAAATAGTAAAGATCAGTAGAGAGACCAAATACTGTATCTATGTCTTCGTTTAACCCTTTAGGGACAAGAGATCCAAGTTTGTATATCCAGAAAGTTTCTTGATAAGAGAGACTCTTAATTCTGTCACCTCCTCTCCTTTCCTTTTAATTCCCTTAAACATTAGTTTGGATAGATCCTTATTATGATATGCCGCAAAATGGCGTGATAGACTATGTTTCTCATATCCAATCTTTATGTTTCTAATATGCTCCTGTATGCGAATTTTTAAACATCTTTTGGTGCGGCCTACATATTGAAGACCACACTCGTAATTTACCAGATAGAACAAATGAGTGGAATTACAATTAATAAAGGTGTGAACAGTAAAGCTCTCACCATTAGCAAATGACTTGAATGTTTTTCTCTCAGTGTGCAAATGTTTACATACCGAACATTTCCCACACTGAAAATTACCGATAGGTTTATCACTTTGCCAAGAGTTCATATTAGGTTTAACCTGAATATTTCCCACATCACTCGGGGCCAATGAATTCTTAAGGTTTTTTGCTCTCCTATAGATGAATTTGGGGGCTTCTGGAATACGATCACCTATAACTGGATCGTTACACAGAATTCCCCAATGTTTTTGAACAATTTTTTCGATCTTCCTGTTCACTGAGTTAAAGGTGGTAATAAAGGGTACTTCCACTAAATTGCCTAAATCCCTTATTTTGTCTTTAACTCTGGGAACCAACATGGACTGCCTATCCATACATCTGACTATATCTAGATCTTTATGCAGACAAGTGTTGGAGTACCCTCTCTCTAAGAACCTATTAAGAAGAAGTTGGGACTGATCCTCAAAGTCTTGTTCCCCACTACAGTTCCTTTTAATCCTGATAAATTGACCTCTAGGGATATTGGTGATCCATGATCTTTTATGGTTACTATTGGCCAGGTTATTAGCATCCACTTCCTTGAAAAAAAACTTTGTTAGAGACCCTACCGGTATCCAATGCGGTCAACCTTAAATCTAAAATGACACAGAGAATGTCATCAATAAAGCGACGCCAGACAATGATGTTCTGTCTGAAGGGATTGTCATTTCAAATACTCTGTGATTCCCATTGTCCCATGTACAGGTTTGTGAAACTGGGCGCAAATTGTGTGTCCATAGCAGTTCCGCAAACCTGTACAATGAATTCTGAGAGGAACATGAAATAATTATGGGTTAATTTGAACTCAATAGACTTCAAAATAAATTAGGTGTTCAGATGATGTAGTAATCCGTCTGCCTCTAAGAAGGATCTCACCGCCTGCAGTCCTTTATCATGCGGAATGTGAGTGTAGAGAACCTATACGTCACAGGTACGTGCTCTTCCACTCAAACTCCTGAAAAGTCTGCAGGACCGACGACGTATCCTTCAAATAGGATGGCAAAACACCCACATAAACGTGGAGAAAAAAGTCCACGTACTGCGAAAGATTCGCAGTCAAAGTATCTATTCCCGAGATTATGGGGCGTCCAGGGGGATTGGTGATCGATTTATGTATTTTAGGTAAAAAATAAAAAATCGGAATTTTAGGGGATGCAGAAAACAAAAAATCAAATTCAGCCTAGGTAATCACAGTGTTGGCCAGTGCTTCATCCAATAATTCCCTTAGAAGGTTGATGAACTCACTTGTAGGGTCTTTTGATATCACTCTATAAAAAGAGGTATCGTACAACAAACGGTGGGCCTCCAGTTCACAATCCTTACGATTCTGAAGGATAACACCGCCCCCCTTATCGGCTGGGTCTTTGTAATGGATCGGGGGACTCGTGCTGCCCAGCGTGTCCCCGTCACCCCAGGTCCCACGGCGGCTAGCTGTCCCGCTCCCCTACGTCCCCAATCTCTATCCTCCTCCCTGAGCCGTTCCTCCACGGCACAGTCCGCACGCCCAGGCACACGTTCTGCGCATGCGCGTGATCATCTCACTGTGCGTGCGTGTTCCCGATCACTGGTCTCCTATCGAGGGACACGCGCACCTTGGCGTGCCTCCGTCATCCCAGCTCTTTCCCTATCTGGATCCTCTGCTCCTCCTTCCCCCCTGACTTTCCTGCCGAGCACCTCCTCCGTGATGCTTCCCCCACGCTCTGGTACAAGCGCGGTGCGCGCGCATGACAATGTTACAGAAGGCGCGCGCACCCGCTCTAGTTACCAGCAGTCCCCAGGCATTGTTTCCGCCACCCGTCGGTTGCAGGCTATTACTCTAGATTGGTGCAAGAAAAAGTGAGCGCAAACCCAATAATATATCACAAGTAGATTAATCACAAAAAAGTAATTAATATCACCAAGAGGAGATGCTGCTGGTGGGAGGAATTTCTCAATCCCTCAATAGGCAACAAGAGGAGTACCCAAAGCGTAAGAACTCCTCTCGTGGATGAATGGTAGTTCACAGGAATCAGATCAAGTGTATTAAAAGAAGATAGAAAAGATCATAGTACAATACAGTTTAATAAACAAAACAATCCTTAGAGCAGTGATTTCCAGTTCACTCACATGCTCCACGATCATCAGTGTAATCAACTCAGGGTTAGGAGCGACGACGGAAGTATAGCAAGTACAGCTGCACACAAGTCCTCTGGGTAGGATCTGCCGCATCCGAACAGCGTCTGAAGTCACCAGACTTCCTCGGCTCTCCTCCAATGGTAAGGGAGGTGGCAGGCTACGGAGTCAGCGTCAGCGGCAATGCGGTGATCTTTTACAGCAGGGGGACAGCTGTTTCACAGGGAACGGCAAGAAGCTCCACACAGCCCATGAGTCTTTGCACAGTTTCAAAATACCCTACGCGTTTCATCCGGGTATTCTGACTTCTTCAGGGGTGTATGGATACAGGCTATCTCTCAACATTAAATAGTCCCCAAAAGGGGAGGAGAAAGGGCGGGCACATCCACGTCATAATACAGGCCATGCCCAAAACTGCAAGAGTGTAAAAATACAAATAGCAGCCAATCTATACACAAATAGATGGACACACAGAATAATACATGTACATGAGTTTTATATAATATAAAAATATATATAAAAATGCACAGATAATAAAAATCTATAATAAATATCCAGGTAGAACCTAAGTGAAGACAAAAAAGGAAACCAGCACAAGCAATATAATTCAAAAAACATATACATATTTTAAAAATGACATATTAAAAATAATGAAAAAAGAAAATGTGAATATATATGTGTTAATATAATGCACAGAAGGAATTAAAAACGCAATATAAAAAACACAATATAAAAACACACACATGTACATCAATGTAAAAAGGAAACCAGATCAATATCAATATTAAGACTGCCAGGCTTAAGTGTACGTAATTTATGTATCCAGAAGGTTTCTTTTAGGGAAATCTCCTGGATATGGTTGCCTCCTTTCAAATGCAAAGTGACCAAATCTATGCCTAAATAACTCAGACCCTCCGGGTTTGAGCCATGGAACTTTTTAAAATGTAAAGGAACATTGTGATTTTCCAAACCATTCACAATGTTCCTTATATGTTCCAGGACCCTCACCCGGAGGGGTCTGGTTGTGCGGCCCACATATTGTAGGCCGCTTGGGCATTGTAATAAGTAAACAACAAAAGTGCTTCTACAATTAATAAATTGGTCAATATTGTGTATTTCTTTGGTCACGTGTGAGGTAAAATGATTAGTTTTAGTTTGACAAAATCTGCAGGCCTTACAGCTTGTACACTTAAAAAAGCCCTTTGGTTTTGGGCCTAACCATGTGTCTTCCATCGATAAAGGTTTAAGCATACTAGGAGTGATTCTATCCTAAATATTACGTGCCTTGGTATAGACAACCTGTGCCCTATTTAGGCCACTCAAAGGTCCGTTTGATAAGATCTACAGTCCTCTTGAAGCCTGGATGACCAGCAGATCTAGACGAATGTCCCCACAGAAGTATTTTGTGGCGAAAACGCGGGGCAGCGTACAACCGTCCTAATGGCACCTTAAATCTCCTAGGAATATGAGCCTGGGCTTTATTGATTTCATCCAAGATATCAAAGTTGTTGGCGGAAATAATACACTTAGCGGGAAGAATCGTCTCCAAGGATTCATTAGATTCGTTCTCCGTAGAGAACTGACGAGACAAAGCGTCGGCCTTGACATTTTTGGTGCCAGGAATATAAGAAATTGTGTAATTGAACCGAGAAAAGAACAAAGCCCAACGAGCTTGACGGGATCCCAAACGACACCAGATGGTAGATGGAGACGGCATGTCTAATACCATGAAGAACATGTTTGCAAATGAATAGCACAAAGCATGTTGCATTTAAGGTTGCCAGGTGTCTTATCCAAAAATACTGATCACAATAGTGAAATGTACGAAGCACTCGAGAAAAGTCAGTGAGGTGGGGTCTGTGGAGAGTGCATCCTCCCCTGATTTTTTTTTTAACAAAATAGAATATGAAATGGTGCAAATTGGTGCATACTTGGAGTGAATTTTAGAAAAAAAGATTGACATATATAAATAATATACCTGCAGTCATACAGGCTGATGGCGAGAAATACTGATCTAAAAACGCACTATAAATAAAATTGAAACAACTATTTCCAATGTTATTTTTAATGTTTTAACTTTAATATTAATTAAAACTTTACACTAACAGTTGCAGCAGCTGTCTGTGCTACTAACTTATTACCGAAACGCAACCCAAAACCACAATCATGAATCTCATCCTGGGAGTACCCATATAGCCCCACCCCCTCCCAACACTGTCCACAATTTTTAATTTGGCCCAGAATCCGAAGAGGAGATTACAGAAGCACTCCTCAAATTAAAACTAAGCAGCCAATGTAGGACCTCACTTACTAGAATCTAAGTTCCTAAGACTTGGTGCCCTAGCAATTGCCATACCAATTGCTTCCATAGTCAACTCTATTCTGTCCCTAAGACCTGAAAAGCTGCCAGAGTTGTCCCAATCTTCATGTGGGGACAAAAACACTGTCTCAAGCTACAGGCCAATCGCTCTATTCCTAGGTTTTGCAACGGCTTTTGATACTGTTGACCATGCTATTCTGCTTAACAAACTCCAGTGCTCTGGAATAGGGAAGCATGATTTAAACTGGTTTTAGTCCTACCTATCAGGTAGATCCCAACATGTGTCCATCTCAGGCTCTAACTCCAAACCCCTGGATATCACCTGTGATGTCCTGCAAGGCTCTGTACTGGGGCCCCTACTCTTCTCAGTGTTCATTAATGATCTTCCCACAGCTTGTCAGGAAGCTTCAATACACATGTATGCAGATGACACATTCCTATATGCACACGGTGATAGTCTCTCCGACCTTGAACACATACTTCAGTCTGACTTTTTGAGATTCGAAAACTGGATTTCTCAAAACAACTGTTTTTAAACACTGACAAGACTGTAACAATGGTATTTGGGACCAAGACTAAATTTTTATTACCTGGGCATATGGCTTGGCTCCCACGTAACATTCGGGATGCACATTGATACCCTGACATTCAAAACCTATGCCAAACTAGGTGTACTTTATACAAATAAATCCTCCCTAAGTCTGCTGGTCAGCAAGCGTATCGCACAGCAGATGATAATGCCAATGATCAACTATGGTGACATAGTATACGGCTCGGCACCCTATACCCATCTTAGCAAACATGACACCCTCTACAATTCAATATGCCGTTTTGTTCTCCAATGCAACTACAACACACATCACTGCGAAATTATCAAAGAACTAGATTGGTCATCACTTGAGTCTAGGTGCAAAGTTCACCTTTCCTGTCTTGCCTTCAAATACTTTCTGGGCAAGCTACCTATCTGTCTGAAAAAGCTCATCACCCCTACCACATGCAGCACTTATCATCTGAAAGCTGACTCCAAAAGGCTGTTCATGTTCCCAAGGTTCAACAAAGTATCCGGCCGCTCCTCCTTCTTTTACCGTGCACCCCAAAACTGAAACAACCTACTGGAGACTCTCACATCCACCACCAGTTTAAGTTCTTTAAAAACTAAGGCTGTCTCACATTTTAATCTTGTCTGTAACTGTTACATACGCCTATCATACACAAGGAAAAAGACATACAGTCCATTGTCGGTGCAACAGGACCAGTTCACAGGCATTTAATATAATTTCTTATATGTCCCCTTGAAACTGAGCAAATAATCTTGATCCTGGGAGTATACTGGTAATCCTTGTATTGCTGCTCAAATATAATGAGCTAAGATAGTGATTATTTGTATATTTAATAACCTATGACTCATATAATAGTGGCCGCCAACATAACAGACTTAAATCATAAAGTGAGATTTATGAAGTACTGGGGAGGCACAACCACCCGAAGGTAAAGTGCCCAATTTTCACCACCACACTCAGATAAGGCCACTTAGAGCATATAGGCTATACAGTCTATCAAATGCAGGAAAACTCCACAGGAAACTCACTTTTGGTAGAGATGGAGGCTTAGTTGAATAGATATCCAAAGTAGGTACACAGGAGCTCATTTGGTGCGTGCATCCAGCTTGATTGAAGATAATAGCAGGAAAAACACCTCGAACGAGGAAAAAGTGGAGCACTTAGGTGGGGTGTAGCGCGGAAGAAAACGGCACACCAATAATAAAATCAAATTTATTGAGTGACTGCATGAGACATCCAAAAAATAGGAACAAACTAACCCACACGCATTTCGGGTAATGCCCTTTGTCAAAGAGTATAACCCCTCATAGAAAAGTGTGGACTTAAATACAAAATTACCTGATTGACGCCGTCCATAGCCGGGAGTAACGTAGGCGGAACTACATGAGAGTCTTGCGAGATTGACCAGTAAACCGGAGACTCAAGGAGACAATCCGAGTTCACGCCACAGCACCATCTTGCCAGGAGAAAGGCCACCAACTCAGTACTAACAATACACATATACAACACAAGCCCCGCAATGGCAACCCGATGGTAATTAAAAATGGAGACTTAACAGCTCATGTCACTCACATTAGGTGACAGTAGGACCCTTAATGACTCCTGAAGGAAAACCTTTATTCCTCGCCTAGGCTTCAGAACTGAGAGGAATCTTTCCTCTGCCAAGAAAGCTGAAGGCGTTGTGACTGGATACACAATCTGCACCATTATTGCAGCAGACTCCCCGGGAAGCTTTCACACCCTGCAACTTGTTATCTCTGATTTTGTTGAACTTACAGGCCCGGGAATACGAAAGAAATAAAACGTAACGCAAGCCAGGTTTCAAATCTTTTGTCTCAATTTATTACTCATAGGGTAATGACTTTTATACCAAAAAAAGAAGATATTGGTTAGAGGCGTAACATAGGCGTGTCTTGGGCGTAGCTTTGATTAGAGGCTTGATTAGGGGAAGGACATATTAGTGGCATGATTTTGGGATGTGTTTCTCCCAATACAAGTAATGTCTGAATACATAGCTTCTTCATTGTCTGTTATCAAAAGAGACCTTGAATCTTTAGCAACTAAGTTTTACTATTTGGCCTCTTTCAGAGAACCAGTCTTTGTATATTTGACTAAAAGAGCAGGAAACTGACAACACAAAAAATATCTTAACTATATCCTGAGCAGGGAGAAAGGAAATGTAATTTGGCAGAAACTGAGTGCATTAGGAATTATATTTCAGCAAAAGGCTTAACTAGTTATGATCAGACAAAATGGATGCTTAACACAAGTGTAGATTCTGGCCTGACCTACTGGTCCTAACAACTCCTAATGTATATTAGCAGATAAATGTTCATAAAACTAGAGAAATGGACATTCAAAGAGAAAAGGGGGCCAAAACTGAGCACATATAACACAAAATATTACTCCAATGACGTCACCGATCGTGACGCTCTACTTCATTGCAGTCCGACACAGCTACCAGAATACGGGTTGCATTTGCGCCTCCTCCACTCTTGACCCGCCGTGGCAGAGTGTTTGGATACATATACATGATATATACCCTGTTTGCCTCCTCCTCTAGCAAGCCTAAACAAGTGTTTTTTACGAGTATAATTTTGGCACTTCAGTGGATTACTAGCATTATACCCCTGACTAGAGATTTTGTCTAAGGATTTTTGATATCGGATAATAACTTCCTCCTCATTAAGCCCCTCCAAAACTGTACGTTCACAGAATAAACGTGACCGGGCCAGGACCAGTCTTCTCTCTACTCTCCTCTCTACACTCTACTCTCCTCTCTACTCTCCTCTCACCTCTCCTCTCTCTTCTCTCCTCTCCCCTCTCTTCTGTCCTCTCTACTCACCTCTCTACTCTCCTCTCTACTCTCCTCTCTCCTCTCCTCTCTACTCTCCTCTCTACTCTCCTCTCTACTCTCCTTTCTACTCTCCTCTCTACTCTCCTTTCTACTCTCTACTCTACTCTCTACTCTCTACTCTCTACTCTACTCTCTACTCTACTCTACTCTCTTTTCTACTCTCTTCTCTACTCTCCTCTCTACTGTACTCTCTACTGTACTCTCGCCAGCACTCCTCTCCTCCTCCCCTCTTCTCTCCTCCTCTCCTACACTCCTCTCTCCCCTCTCCTCTCACCTCCTCTCCTCTCTCTCTCCTCCAAAGTCAGTCCTTCTTATCATAATGTCTCAACTCTATCTCCATATCTGTAAATGCCATCTCTACCTCAAAGTAAGCTGATTGGTTTAAGTACAGTAGCTATGTGATGAAGACAGGTGACTTGAAACAATGCAACAGAAAAAAAAATATTAAGACAAAATACACATGTGTGTTTGAAAGCAATCAATCCGTGGCATTAGCATGAAATCATCGTGATAACATAATATTTATATAAGATGTTACCTACCTATTAGAATACCATGATTTTAATCATAAACACAGATGTTTGTAATGCAATGCTTTGACATGTACCCAACAGCCAGACATTGTAGTGCCAATTAGCGGTTCAAGCTAATTGTTAGAAATTATCTGAAGCCTTTTGAACTTTAAACAAACACAACAACACAACATATTAACATTAAAAAAATTATGACAATTGTAGTAACAATTAAAAATATCTTAAAAAGGACAAATTTACCATATAAATATAAAAAAAATCATCATTAACATTATTAAACAGTTATTAAATAGGTTGGACATGATTCTTAAAAGTGTAAATGTATGTAACCCATCAAACCATTTTATAACACTGTCACTATACTTATTTACATATGTTAAAGCTGGAGACCAATGTGAGGTTTATTGAAACAATATTAACATTTCTGACATTAAAAATGTTCATCAATACAATATGAACAATGACAAGTGATTAGTTACGTTATTCCTCGATCATTTCTCATGTAATTGATCGCTTAATATGATTGTTAAATTGTGGGTATTATATATGCATTCTTCAAAATGTAGTCCATAAATATAGTGAGTGGGCAGTTAATTGATACAATTCGTGCACTGTGTAAGGATCTGTCATTCGCGCCCACCCCCCCACGTGCGCTCCCAACCTACCAAGACCAGTGATCGGGTGTCCTGCCTCGTCTGCCTCCTGCAGCGCATCTTGAGGACCGGTGAATGCTGGCGTTTAAGTACCAACCTAGGGGCGCGCGCGGACCACACTCGGCACTAAGTGCCATTCCCACTTGCCTCGCCTCCAGGCTTCCCTCGCGCAGTGACATCATCACTGTGCAGCGCGCACCTGCTACGCGAGGCACCCACACACACGCACAGAGTCTCCTCCGTTCCTCTGTCTAAGGGATACACCTGTGCAAACAGTGAAAACAATGGAAATAGTGCGCAGCTAATACGTAGTAAATAACAAATAGTGACCTGTGCACCGTGAATATGAAACAATAATGTTAACCTTAGGTGAGGGTGACACTATGCGTGGGTCTGCAGCCTCTCTTGGGGGTGGCTCGACACCCCAGGAACTAGACAAAAAACAGAAAAACAAGGCGCACAACGCACATAGTGTAATAAAGTATAAAACGTGACTTTATGATTAAAAATAAATATATCTGCGTACATCAAGATAATAAATACAAGCGGTTGGTTATTGGGTTTACCACACCATGTGATGACCGGAGGCAGCACCCTTGGTAAGTACCAGCAGGGGATGTATCGGCAAGCGTCTCGTCTGCTTCTTACTTCACAGCTGCGGGCTCCAGTGCTCACCGTCTTGGGATGGTATGTGTATAAGTCCTATAGTAGGAGTCCCAGAGCACACGGCTCCGACCGGCGTGCTACTCCTCGCGGGGCGCCCGACGATGACGTCACAAGTCGCCCATCAACTTCTGGAAACCTTCTCCTGGAACGCACAGCGTGCGTGTCGGGTTGGGAGTTACCAGCGGGATGGAATAGACAGCGCGCATGCGTCAATCAAATCAGCTTACTGACAGTGTCCAGAGACGCTTAGAAACACTTGGGGAAACGAGCAATGACACCCTTCTTTCCAACGCGTTTCGTAACACTAGGTTACTTCTTCAGGGAGTGTATGCATAATGATGGAGGTTGTACATATATATATACCCAACTTCCTCCAATCAAAAGTGCGGTGTCTAATTGCTGCATCATTAATTACAGGTGTAGCAAATTGCTCGTAATTACAAAACAAAGTACTGTGTCTCACAGAACTTTAAAACAAAAATACAATAATTTCAATAAAAGATAATAAAACATTGCATATCAAGATCAAATACATAAAGGTTATATATATATAAAATCGGTGCATGAAGAATGGAACTTCTGAAAAAGAAGAGCCAAAGTTAGAGGCAAAGAAATACAATTAATAAAGATACAGGGACAAATGAGAGCAATGGTGCTTGAAAGAGACTAGGGTCTAATATAAAGACCAGATATCAATGTCCTCATTTAACCCCTTAGGGCTCAGTGAGTTCATTTGATATATCCAAAATGTCTCTTGTTGTGAGAGATTTTTAATCCTATCACCTCCCCTTCTTTCATTAGGAACCACTTTAATACCTTTATATTGTAGAGTGGAAGGGTCTTTATTATGGTATATTGCAAAATGACGGGAGAGACTGTGTTTCTCATAGCCTACTTTGATGTTTCTAATATGCTTCTGTATCCTAGTTTTCAGGCATCTTTTTGTGCGGCCTATATACTGCAGGCCGCATGCACAGTTGATCATATAAACCACATATGTGGAATTACAGTTAATAAAAGAATCAATCATAAAAATCTCACCAGTTGTGAATGATTTAAAAGTTTTTCTCTCTGGGTGAATAAATTTACATGTAGAACACTTCCCACACTGATAGTTCCCTATTGGCTTATCTCCAAGCCAAGTAGATGGTTTAGCAGGAGTGGAACCCACGTCACTAGGGGCTAGTGTATTTTTAAGGTTTTTAGTCCTTCTATATATGAACTTGGGAGCATCTGTAATTCGGTCACCCAGGACTGGGTCAGTACATAAAATTGCCCAGTGAAGCTGTACAATCCTTTCAATTTTCTTATTCATTGAATTGTGGGTCGTAATAAAAGGCACTTCAATCAAATTTCTCTGCTCATTAGTTTTATCATCCTTAATTTTTGGGATTAGCATTGATTGCCTATCCATACAACGGACTATATTAAGATCTCTAGTCAGACTTGCACAAGAGTAACCTCTTTCAAGGAACTTGTCAAAAAGTAATTTGGACTGTGTCTGAAAGTCTTGTTCTCCACTACAATTTCGTTTAATACGAATAAATTGGCCCTTGGGAATGTTCGTAATCCACGATTTTTTGTGGTTGCTACTCGCCATAAGTAAGTTATTAGCATCAATTTCTTTAAAAAAGACTTTGGTAGAGACAGTCCCATTGTCCAATGCAGTTAATTGCAAGTCTAAGAAATTGATACTGAGTGGGTTGGACACAAGTGTAAAGGTCAAGTGTCAAGTTCCTATCATTGGTGTTCAAATAAGAAAGGAAGGAACAGATTGATGAGTCATCCCCCTCCCATACGCATAGGATATCGTCGATATAGCGACGCCAGATAATTACTTGTTTGCTAAAGGGATTGTTGTACCAAATCTTCTGTTCCTCCCACTGACCCATATACAGGTTTGCAAATCTCGTGCCCATTGCAGTTCCGCAAACCTGTAAAAGCGCGCGGACCACACTCGGCACTAAGTGCCATTCCCACTTGCCTCGCCTCCAGGCTTCCCTCGCGCAGTGACATCATCACTGTGCAGCGCGCACCTGCTACGCGAGGCACCCACACACACGCACAGAGTCTCCTCCGTTCCTCTGTCTAAGGGATACACCTGTGCTGTCTCCCTCAGCCAACCACAGCTAGGCATACTCCTGAGTATGCTCCCAGCTCATTTGACTGTTCTGCATTATAGGCTCAGCCTGCCCTCTGGCACATTGGCTGAGCATAACCTTGTTTATGTGCTCTGTGTTCACTGCAGTCTTGCCCCCTGTCGGGGCCTTGCCTGTCTTGTCCTGAGTTGCCTGACCTTGCTTGTTTTTGGATTCCGCACTTCTCCTTTCCTGACCCAGCTTACCAACGACGATCCATACCTCTCCGCTCCTGACCCCGGCTTACCCACGACGATCTGCACCTTTCCAATCCCTACCTTGGCAAAAGAACCTGCAACGATCCATACCTCTCCAATCCAGACCTCGGCAAGTATCACTGACCATCCTGACATCTCCTACACCGACCCGGCTACCTCGACCTATCTACACTCCTATCTATACTGTTTGTGGTGTGCACATCGTTACACACTGATAGAGAGAGGCCGCGGATCAAAAGGCAGAGCCAATCAGAAGAGGAAGGGGCTTGCACTTAAATAATGTTTTATACATTATTATACATTTTAATTTGTATAAATAATTTATGGCCTGATTAAATTGTTTTATGGTATTTAGTTTTTTTAAACACATACATTAATTATTCATATTTACACACATGTACTATATTGTTTTAAGTGCACCTTTAAAACGTTTATATATGACTATCCTGCGACACAGATGAACGTTAAACTTCATGTACCTGATATGGAACCAAAAGATGAACAAGCCATATATTAACTCCTTCGTAATGCCAGCGGTGACACAATAATATCCGAAAGATAAACTGTGACATTTATTACAACAACTACTTTCATAATACACTGGCTCACAACTAAAAAGCAATACGAGTCCGCTCAAATGCGTCCATGCTTAAAACATGTCAGACAGTTGCATTTTTTTTTCTAAGTCCCGTCTCGCTGTTTCTTACCAACTTCTGACCACCTTCTTGCCAACTTTTTCTGGCGAGGCGATTCGGAGAGGAAAACTCAATTCTACCGCGGCAATTAACTTCGATAAGCTGATTGTGGCTAATAGAATAGAGCGAGTTTGAGAAACTCCCAATAAATTGTGATAAGTGGCTTAACAGAGCGCGTTTGGAGGTTTTTTTCGGGGAAAAATTCACAGAAAATGTCTAATATTGCCAAAATATCACAGCTTACAGAATAGCAGTAGGCTTTTTTTCCAATTAGCTGCCGATAACTGACTTAACGGAACTTTCTGCATAGGTCTCTTAGTCGTCATACGTATAAGAGCATAAGAGGAGAAAAAATGATTTGTCTCTTAACCAATAAAGTAAAACAGGAATGAAATATGTCTAGGATGAATTTGAACAGATGTTTCTACATTTCTACAAATAATATTTTCCATGCTGATTCCACAATTAAAAGTAGAAAGATAAAGAAACTTCAAGAAACAAGTCAGAAGAAAAAAAGAGGAGGGAATGGTGATAGATATCAATGTTTAAGACAAGCAATAATTTGTGAAGTACAGTAGATTAAAATGACATGGAGGCATTTTGGGACAAGAGGTCATCTAAAAGGTAGTGGATAGGAGAATAAGGGCCAAAGATAGCTGTAGACATTATCTTTTACTAAATTTATTGAAGTCATCAGGGATTAAAGGGCTTAAAGGAATGCTGTAGTGGTCTGTTCTTTGCAGTATGGATGTCCACAGCTGGTTAAACAAAACTAAGTACATTTATTAATGATTTTCAACCTATGTTTAGTCCATTTTGCATTGAAGATATCAGTTTCACTAATTAGACAAGAAATATGTCTCTGTTGACTTCTCCTACTAGAAATATGTGTGAAACATTTGCTAAATATTCACAAAGCCTTACATTCTTGTGAGAAAAACACTCCAACGAATTTAATGGAACTTATTTTCTGCAAATATCATAAATAGGCACAAACACAGATATACATTATTTGCCTCATGAATTTAAAGTTTGAACTTGGTATTGTAAATGATACTGATAGACAGTGGTCGACAAATCACCACAAAATCTACTCGCCACACAAAAAAATCTACTCGCCACCTAGTACCAAACGTGTGCTGCTTGGGCCAATTGGAGCTCGCCACGATGTTAAATCCACTCGCCCGGGGTGAGCAAATGTATAGGTTTGTCGAACACTGCTGATAGAACACAAATGATGCGTATGAGTGATTGAGTGATCTGTCTGACTGAGTGATGATTATACTAACTAACTTTAAACATTGACAGTGTGAGGATGATGGTCCTGCTGGTTAACATGCCTCAACCTCTTTAAGGCTGGTACAGGGTACGTGCTTGGCCACCAGGGACCAGTGTACTAAAATCCACTCCTGAACACAACTCAGGAGACCCATATGCATGAACATAACATGTATAGTATATAAAGGTAGGACAGTGTGGAAGATGCTTAAAACAACAGCCCCTCAACTATCCCTGAGGATGTGCACGGGCACTAGGGAAGAGTACCTAAGAATTAGAAAACTTTGCTCTGAAATGGAAAAAATACATAGAAAAAATATTTCGGGAACATTGTTAATATCTGAAAAATCACAAAAATGTCTTCACATTAAATTGCAAAACATACACAAATCTTTATTCCGTAGTTCAACTATAAGTAATCCCTAAGTACTGTATGTCTGTGAAATATTACAGTATGTCTCAAAATCATGGTTTTTCTTGTTCTCTATGGGACTTATCTTGTTCTTTATGGGTCGCCTGAAGCTCATTTATCAGTTTACTGTGCTATTACACTATGATTCTGACACTTAAAATGCTAAAATAACAAAACGGCATTCTGATGAATATCCAGATTCCACCTAATTTACAAATTCATCAGGATCTGAAAATTCACCTGGAATGGATGATCCAGTTGATTTCTATATTCCCATGGATGAAAGCAAAGATGTTAAATCTGCATTTGTATCCAAAATGATTGTAAGTCCTCACTCATCAATACATATTGTTTGCCTTGAACAAAATGCATAAGGATACTTGATTTTTCAGTTCTCTAGTTCAGTCAAAGAGACCTTTTCCTCTTGATACAGTTAATTTTTTTATATGCCCCCTTGAATTACTAAACCATGCTGACTGGAACAATACTACTGTACTATATGCTTAATAGCTTTGATCACTAGTGGTGGTGTTAGGCGATAAGGGAATGTGTTGGGTAAGAGGCAGAAGATCAATATATTATAAAGAAACAATTGCTGTTAAAAAATGCATTACTTGCTCTATTGGGCCATCTTGGGATTTAACTGATTTTTTTCTCATATCAGCATGGCTCTCAAAACTTTAATAGCTTCATAATACACTTTCAGCAAATCTTATCCTCTGTCTTTAAATGATACACAGTTTTAAGACTACTTAAATTGTAAAAATTTGGATTTTTATGTTCTGATACAATGATATCAATCCCTTAATGCATTTCAGGTAACTACATTGGGAAATGGAATAAAAAATGATAAAAGTACTGTATGAACCACATCATAACATTAATACATAATAATGTATGAACGTCACAAAAAATGTAGGAAAAAGGTAAAATCAAGTGAAGCCAATCATTGTTGACTAAAATTCTGAAAGCAAAACATGAGTTCCAAAAATGCTGCAAGTAAGATGGTGACTTCCTTGTGACATTCTAGATACTTATACTGTACTATAGCACCATATGAAGAAATATGCTTTTGTATTACAGATGGAACTTTTGGTTAGAGCCCTATCTCTTTGCGGCATCCTCTCCACACTGCGGAGTCCCAGCAACCCGACTCAATAACCCATCTTGATTAACACAGTGGGGGTCCCTGCATTTGAATGGGATTCGCACTCCGGAGACCACCGGCTACAATACTATGTCATTAAAATATAATAACAGAAACTTAATAACCTTAGCGGCTAGCAGCTAAGGCAATGAAGGGGTTAAACCGACTACCTGGCTTATTGGTGGTAGCGGGGGTGGGTGAAGAGGGTAGTTGCCTCAGGGTGTGCAGTTAGGCCTACCGGGAAGGTTTCAGAAGGGGTTAACCCCTTCATGGTAATGAAAGGGCTAACCCCTCCCACTACCCACCAGAGAGGCCTTACCACCCACAATGGGGCAACTACCCCTTCACCCACCCATTCTGCCCTCAATAAACATTACAATAGAAACACTAATACAAGCCCTTAATAGCAAACGCTGTATGTTGCCATCGGGGCAACCAGAAATGAAGTTGCGTAGTTAGTGCAAGTACCATATTTAAGGTACAACAGTTTTAAAAGTTAAACTAATTATGTCAAATTCAGTGAAATCACAGGGAGATAGTTGGGTCACTCCTCTGCACAGCTGCTCAGTGCCGCATAGCCATAGCCATTGCTAGCGTAGACTGCGTATTTGCTCTGGAAATTGTGAATTTTAGGAAAAGCTGACCCCGCTCGTATATCACCATCTATGGTCGCAGTACAGCTGGTCTGCAAGAAACGATGTACGTTTCGGGGAATGAAGTGTCGCCTTCTTCCAGGGTGGACGTGTCAGGCGTCCAGGACCACCCTTTTAAAGTATTTCATTGCCTAGGCAACGCTATGGATGCCAATGCGTAGACACGGCTGTGGGGGGGGGAGGGGTTATGCTTCTGCCTATGTACTGTAATAGAGCAGTGTTTCATGGCCATATTAAAAGCTTGTATTATTCTCAGTGTTTTCAATATTATTATTATATATATTTTTTGGTTTACCACTGTGACAATCAATGGGTATAGGGGGCGGGGGTTAGTTGCCCCGGTGAGAGTGGTTAAGTCTCCCAAGTGGGTAGCAGGAGGGTGGGGTTGTGTTGTATCATATTGGTGTTTGTATTGTAATGTTTATTGGGGGTAGAGGGGGTGGGTGAAGAGTGTAGTTGCCCCAGGGTCGAGGGTTAGGCCTCTCGGGTAGGTAGTGGGAGGGGTTAATACTTTAATTACCATAGCGGGTACTACTGGTGATAAAGGGGTTAACCCCTCCTGCAACCTTCCTGGTAGGCTTAACCACCCACCCTGGGGAAACTACTCCCTCACCCACCACCTCTACCCCCAATAAAACCAGGTACTCTGGCTTAACCTCTTGATTGCCTTAGCAGCTAGCTGCTAAGCTAATGAAGGTGATTTTATTTTATTTTAATAACATATTATTGCAGCAGGGGGTTTCTGGAGCTGAACTGCATTAATTTCAGGTCCAGGAACCCCCTGTTTCCCAAGTTATAGTCCCCTGTATGGGGTGCTTGTATCCCCCTGCTTTGTTTATGTAGCGCATGACCCCCACCCTCTAGGAGATACTTGTTGCAGCTACAGGTGTTATGGTGCGACATACCTGTGAGGGTTAAGGAGAGCTGAGCTGTCTGCGTTGTAGTGGAGACCAGGACAGACTTTTTATGTCATCTGATGTTCGGTATACAGTGTTCAGCGCTCCAGCTTCAGTAGGCTCTAAGATTCTTAGAAGTAGTCCCCTCTGAAGCAACTTTCATACACCCATGCTCACTGATTAGAATCCAGGCAGGTCTAAAAAGGACCATTTTACTTGATATTTATACATATATATTTAGGCACTGTACCGTGTATGAGTCTCACTGGATGTGCTAAAAACTGAGCTCTGTCTGTGTTTTATGTTCTGTCTCTGATTTTAAAGGTGTAAAAAGGAACAAGGACTTTATTTACAGTCAATGTTGTAGATGGGGATACAGCGGATGCACAGGCTCATAGGATCCCAGACCTCTGGGTGGTGCTGGCTCTTCTAATGTGGAGCCTTAGATGTTTCTGAGCCAGCCAGCCATGAGGGCCTGGCTGGCCTGTCTCTCCCACTGGGAGTTGACAGGCCACACACTTCCACTCTCTTGGAAGAGTGTGAGAGCACTAACTAACTTTGGCTCTACCCCCCTGAGGAACCAGAAGGGGACGGCTCAAAATCTTTACCCTGATGGTCTACATACAGACCATGAGTCACCATCACCTCTGCTGCCACTCAGGGAGGAGCATGAGGAGGGGTCAATTACCCACAGGACTGCCTGTCACAGCCTAGACTGAAAGGACCTGTGTGACAGGGGGGAAAGAGAGGCAGGGTGGACTAACCATGTTACACTTAAATCTCCAGGTCACATGGGCCGTGACACAGGAGAATTTAAACATGGCGGGGATACCGGCACCCCATAACAGGGCCTTTAACTCGGGAAGCAGGACCTGAAATTAATGTGGTTCAGCTCCGTAGACTCCATGCTACAATATGTTATTAAAATAAATGAAAAGCCCTGTGATTGCCTGCTAGAGGCGCGCAGGGAGAGTGATTGATTTAGTCTCACTCTTAGTGCGCATCTCTGAAAGACAGGTGCAGCAAGGTAGGATTCACAGAGCACTAGTCCTATTTAAATGCAGGGACTCCCGCGATTTTAATCCAATGGGCCATTACAGTCTGCTATGGTCTGTCCTGTGGAGTGTCCCTGATTTTTGGTATGTGCTCTTGAATTTCCCGCGCCTCTGGGCCATAAGGAAAGATTCCACCTGAACAGTCATTAACTTACACATGATGCAACTGTGCTTAAATCAAGCACTGCATCAACATACTATTTCCATTTGTTGATTTATAGATTCTAAAGTCTATAAAATACAGTGTAAACTCAAAAATAATAATACTGCATTTTCTTTTAAACGTACTGGTTTACTCCATAATGTGTTCAATTCCCTAACTGATAAACCTTCAGTATAAGTGCCATTTGAATTGGCACTAACAATAAACTATTAAATTAAACCCCATCGTTGGTCAATGAGTTTTTCATAAACCCGATTGAAAAGAAACATGTTCTTCATTTTTAAAGAATCAAACAAAATGTAAATTACTGCTTTAATAAGCATGTTGTTTAAATAAGACCATTACATTTGTTTTTGCAGCTATGAGGAACAGCTTCTTGAATTATTCACAAAGGCCCAGTTAATCTAAGCTCCATTAGGCTATTTAACATACCACTATCCTAAATTAACGGTAGGTTAATAGTAATGTATATCCAACAAAGGGAATAACCTAGTGTTGAACCAGTTTTACTTTAAATAACATAGCGTTACATTTCTATGGCCATTAGTGCTAATGATTTGCAAAAGAGACATTCTCCCTAACATTGCATATTCACTAAAAGCTTTTAGGTGAAGGCTAGGTTATGTAGGTTTTGCCTAAAGATTGCATTACTTCCGTCCAGACTGTAAAATATGGAGAAAGAGAGACTGTTTTACTACACTACCCAGTGACATATACCTCCCCAAACACTACTCTATACACGTGGAGAGAGATACCTGTGAACAAAAGTGAACACACCTAAGAAACCGGGGAAATATGCTGATTTGGATATGCAAAGTATATTCAAATGACTTAAATTAGTATATTTCCCAGGTATAGAGAAAATTAGTTGAAGAAGTGCACCTCTTCATCTTCATCTACAACCGGGAGCACGCCTATGAAGTTTCTTACTGCCTGGATTTTTGTAGTACTTTACTATTATCACACTGATTGAGAACTGGTTCATTGCGATAGCTATGTGCTTATTCCTACGCTGGTCATCTGAGAGTGTGTTCTCGGACACCTGGGGATGCAGACAAATCGGTGCCGGCCACAAGTTGGTTTTCCTCATCCTCAGTAGGTGGTAACCTTGGAATGTACAGTATATGCACTCATGTTAAACTGCTTATTTCCAACACGGACATTACTGTACAATATATAACTCATTACCATTCAAAATAAATCTGTAACTCAACAGCAGTCCTTATTTTTTATTTGTATATTCATTTTGAGAATCTGTTTATTCTCATAAAGACCAATTATTGTTTTTTCTGAAGCACTGAAGAGTGACCGCTGTGTCATATTTTTGCTTATATTTCACAGGTTTCTTACAGTAGATGTGTTAAAAAATGTATTGTACAAAGGAGTGTTTGGTGAGGTATAAAATAAGTCATTTGGCACTTTACAAAAATACTCTCTATATTGGCCAAAGTGAACAAACTCAATAGCAACAGCCTGATATGATTCTGAGTTTACTTCATTTCATGTCTTACGTTCTACAAATGAAAATGTAAATTATAGATAAGCAAACGTTTGCAAAAAAAATCACAATGTACCGTGACATCATTAAAAAGTATATAACAAAGGTGCCTTTTCATTAATAAATTGTGCCACTATGTTAGGCAAGTTTCTGCTGTCTCATAGTATTCATTTGCATGTGTGATCAAAGAGAATTTATTGAGTTCACTGTGATTGGTAAATGTACTAAGGCACAAAATAAGCAAAGAGAATATTACATTGTCATCTATGAATTTTATCCATATTGGCATTCATAAAAAAGATAAAAGTTCATCAGGTCTGAATAGTCAATCCACAAGGTTACAAAATGTCATAATTTGGAAAGGGAATATTCTCTATTTGGTTCAAGAGTTTATATATTAAGGAAATATCTGTCAGTTGGCAACGAGCTTGAGACTATCTCTCCCTCCCTTTCTCTTTCCATGCTCACAAATATCTATAAATGATATGATGGGTTCATTGTATAAGCTGTTTTTTATTAGCCCCGACTGACCTCCGATAACCTCACAAGTGATGGAGCACAGCAGATTCACATATGATTTACCTGAGGTCACTGTATATAACGTAATATAAATCATTTATAGGATAGCACACTAAAATGTTATTTATGAAAAGGTGACTTCTTTTTTTTCGCCTTGTTTTAGTTTCAATTATTAGTTACAGTGCTATTAAAAAGCAGTGATACTGCATGGAATCCCAAGGTATCCTAATTCTGTTAAATTAAGGTGCCTAGTTTTTTTTTAATTCAATTCCTGGTTGTAAAAACATCTGCTAAATTTTATTTGTAAAAAAAAATACTAGAATATGTTCTAGTACCACCACAGTTTAATATTTTCAGTTTTTTTCTTAGCTGCTTGTAAATTGAGAATCCTCGCAACAGTAGCGCATAGTCAGTCTCTTAACCTCATTTGGTTAAAAGCAGCAGTTCATGGCTGAGAAGGAAAATTCCGCTTTCCCTGGAAATTAACATCTTGTTTCATATAAAGATTGTGACTATCTGAACACAGACTCATTTACCTGAAGTACATTCTGTTTAGAGGGGAAAAAATGAGTTAAATTAGCCTGAGCACATTGGTCTGTGGAATAGTTGTCTTGCTGATCTCGTGCGAGTCACTCACTGGATGCTCTGGCACACACATGTAACAAGGGTTACAGCAAGGCAAATAAGATAGTATATAGTACATAGCAAGTACAAAACACGTAGGGGCCTATTCTAGTAGCTTTGATAACTAAGGCCATAATTATACCAGATGCGGCTGAGCAACAGCGCGATCCGGTAACGTCACACTCACTCTGCCGCCCAGCAGCATCTTGCTAATACCAGGGCTTCAGGAGAGGAGAAAGGAGAGGAGGCGTGGCAGGGGCGTGGCTGTGAGCGGATCATCCTCATTGGCTGGAACCACACACGTGACGCGGCCATCGCCACCACAAAACTAATTCTCAAATCGCTCCAGGAGAGAGCCGCCTTGCAGCTCCACGTGGCGCGCAAACCGCAACAGGTATGTGCGCTCCTATTGTTTTTCTAAATGTTGTTTTTCAGGTGTGCTGCATCGCGAAACGCCCCGTCGTGCACAATTTTTTGTATAATCACAGCCTAACTCATCAAGCCTTTTGAACACTTCCCATACGATTTGGCAAGGTTGCTATTCAGAAAGCTCTGATAACCTGTCAAACTCGTACGGGAAGTGCATCTCCCCGAGTGTTAGTGCTGCGGCCAAAACTCATCGAGGGGCAGCTGAAAAACAGCTCCAACACGCATTTTTTATAAAATCACCCTATTCTAGTAGCTCCGATGAAAACATTGAGGCTCTCACCTAGCGGGCTACTTGCCTATTTAATCTCTCAACCCCAAGGGAGGCGAGATGGGATTTGTGGTAGGACTTAGAAAACAAGTGTATTTTTACTGCATCGGATTGAAGCCGGGAGTCTCCAGAGCTGATATAGTTACATAGTAGATGAGGTTGAAAAAAAGACATGCAACCATCAAGTTCAACCTATGCTAAATTTAGACAACATATATTTTATCCGATATCTATACTTACTTATTGATCCAGGGGAGGGCAAACAAAAAACTCCAGTGACATATCTTCCAATGATATATCATAGATAAAAATAAATTCCTTCCTGAGTCCGAGAATTGGTAATCAGATTACACCCTGGATCAACATCCTTCTGATGTTTATTTATTTGGTATATCCCTGTATACATTTCCTTTCTCAAAAGATGACCTTTTTTTGAACAAATCTATTGTATCTGCCATCACAGTCTCCATGGGTAATGAATTCCACATTTTAACTGCCCTTACTGTAAAGAACCCTTTCCTTTGTTGCTGGTGAAATCTCCTTTCCTCCAAACTTAATGACCCTGAGTCCTTTGAACTGTCCTTGGGATAAATAGTTCTTTTGAAAACTCCATGTACTGTTCCCAAATATATTTGTATATAGTTATCATATCTCCTCTTAGACACCTCTTTTCTAATGTAAATAAATCTAATTTAGCTAGCCTCTCCTCATAAGTTAGATTGTCCATCCCCTTTATTAATTTGGTGGCTCTTCTCTGCACTCTCTCTAGTTCCATAATGTTTTTTCTAAGGAGTGGTGCCCAAAATTGTACTCCATATTCAAGGTATAGTCTTACTAATGCATTATAAAGGAGCATAATTATGTTTACTTCCCTTCCTTCTATTGCCCGTTTAATACAAGATAAGATCTTGTTTGCCTTTGCAGCTACTGCATGATATTGAGCTTTATTGCTAAGCCTGCTGTCTACAAGCACTCCTAAATCCTTCTCCATCAAGGATTCCCCCAATTTATCCCCATTTAATATGCATTAATACCAGCTCCGGAGACCCCATGCTTCAATCCAATGCAATACAAACACTTTATAGGCAGTTTCATTAACTTAGCGGCTAACCACTAAGATAATGAAGGGGTTAAATACTAGTGCCCGGCTTATTGGGGTAGCGAAGGTGGGTGAAGGTGGTATTTGGCCCGCGGTGACTGTTTAGGCCTGGCGGGGGGTTTGTGGGAGGAGTTGACCCCTTCATTGCCGTTGCGGGTACGACCACTAAGGTAATGAAGGGGTTAACTCCTCCCGCTACCCACCCGGTAGGCATAAACATCAACTGCGGGCTAAATGCCACGCTCACCCAGCCCTGCTACCCACAATAAACATTGAAACACAATACTAGCCAATACACCCATTCATTGCCAGTGTGTTACCGATGCCCTCAAAGGGAGCAAAGATAACCCCAAAAGCAATGAATGGGCACCATACTAACCACCCTCTATACGCACAACAACCCCTTTCCCCCCCAAAAAAACCATACAGGTCAGTAATGGGCAAAATAATTATTTTCCAGATCTGGATAATAGCCCATTAAAAAATAAATCATTATCCAGCCATCATAAAGTAAATAAAAGTTGCACTTACCCCTGCCAGGATGAAAGCCATCCTCATCACCGCCCTCTGCATCCTTGTCGTCCGTGGTTAGCAACATTACAATAAAAAAAAACTAATGGTCACTAACCTCTTAATCACTTGTAATTAAGGTGTTAACCCTGCTCCCACTCTTCCTACCGGGATGCCTAACCACCCTCCCCAGGTCAACTACCCCCACCACCCACCCCCGCTACCCATTGATTGACACAGTGGTACAATATGGGCATAGTTTGCCACTATAGCAATGAATAGGCAATCTACTAATAAGAAACAAGCACTGAAGAAAATAAATGATAGCAATACAAAAAATGCAAATAAACCAATTGATTAGTACACCATGCCCATATAATATGGTTATATAAACATACACACAAGTTCCCTAATGAATGCACTCACAGTAAATAGTGTGGTGAAATTGAGTAGAAATAAAAACCTTTTAATAGTAAATAGCATTAAATAATTTCTGTACAGAGGGACTTGGTATTTATAGTTCCATGGCCAATCCCTTTAACCACATACACATAAGATTTTGCATGTACTGTACTGTACATAAATGCTTGTTTAGCCACTGCTTTAGTTTGAACCCTTTGTAATCCATATATCTACTTCCAATGGAATGTCATTAATATGATAATATATACCTTGGAATATCAGTGCCCAGTTTCTCATGTCTGACTGGGTCCAATATATGGTATTGATGTATTTTACTAAAACCCAGGGGTAGTCAATATATCCCTGAGCACTAAATCACTGTGAAGTGAAGATGCCAAATTAGGACGGTACATACAACTTAATATAAAAGAATCTGCATAAAACATACTTTGGCAACGTAACCACAACTTGGAAATTTATTGTTGTGCTAGTGGAGTAGTTGAACCTTTGTTAGCAGTCACGGTTTAACTCATATCCTGTAGTCTTGCAAAGGAGGAGTATTGTTCATCTAGTAACAAATATATAGCAATTTCAGTGTTACTGCTTAATTAGTTGTTGTGATTATAGATCCACTAATTATGTCAATGCCTTCTAGATAGAGTGATATCACACTAATAAATGAGCAGTTTAGTGATATAGTCACCTAACTCAGTCACTCATGCTGAAGTACTAATACAGCTATCTGCATAACCTGACTGCCACATGATACCACATAATTAGCTGCTGATTAGTGGATAGAATAATATACAATGTTGTGTGCCAATCTTATGTTTTCAGGTACTAATGCCTGCCAACCCTATATTTATAGACACACTTTGGCGTTCAATGACCGCATCAAATTATAACCTCAATCGGAGCATGTAGCAATACACTTGTAGCTATTCTCATCTGTTAGCTACCTTCAAGCACTTCCGCATCATGACATCATTATGCCATACCACCTGACATACGTTTTGCGTTATCGGTGCATTCTCATATAATATGGGCATGTTTTGCCACTATGGCAATGAATGGGTACGCTATAAAAAAACAAGCACAAAATTAAACACGACATTGAAAGAAAACAAGCATTTCACAAAAAAGCCATTGATCATCACCGTGGTAAACCATGCCCACAATATATGTGCACTGACAATGAATGGGCAACATTGCTTGTCACTGTGTTTATCTATACCCCGAAACGGATATAGATAAACACATTGTCAGTCAATGGGCATCCCAAAAAAATTCCACAATTAAATAAAATACAATCAATGTTTTTCTTACCTTTGCTGTCTTCACCCCCGTATTATGCAAGTGCCAACTCTTGACCCTCAACACAATGCTCCTCAACAGCGAATACGTCTGTGATCATATCTTTATTGAAGAGATGTCTCCCTGGTGAGTTTTTCATACTTTTCTTCTTTCTTCCTTCTTTTGTTCTACTTTTCTTCAGTCTTTTCTTCTTCCTTTGTAATCTAATGGGGCGGATGTTGTCCCGTCGGCTTCTTAAACTCAAATGAGATGGGGCAGGGCTTATATAAGGCCAGTGACGTCATATTTGAGTGTTAAATGGTTCACCCCAATCCGACTGGCTGATGTACCATGTGACTGGGTTTTTTTTTTTTTTTTTTTATAACTTGTATTTTATTTAAATAATTGTACATGAAATACAATAAAACATACATTGCATGGTCTTCTTGTGCATCACAATAAATTAAATACAATCATTAGGACATATGATTGTATTGTATAAATCGGGGTCACACGACTTTTCGCGCCCCACTGAGTCGTGTAGATTGGGGTAATCCCGGGATTGGGGAAAAAGAAAAGAGAAAAAAAGGGGGGGGATGGGGGAGAGGAAGGAGGGTTAGGGGTTGGGAAAGGAGATGGGGCGGAATGGAATCTATAAGTATTTTTTGGTACCCCTGAGTCAATGCAGATTATTCCAACTGTCGGGAGCGATGCGTGGGAGCGAGCTCATATCGGATGTGAGGTATGGTATGTTTTGGGGTCTTTGTAAGCACTCACTCCTAGGGGAGAACGCTCTATCGCTATCATTGCCAAATTGTGTTACGCTCAACCCCGGTTATGTCTGTCTGTGCCAGCCATGGCAACCAGACTTTTAGATAATTGTCGCCAGTGTCGTTAACCAAACTTGTTAACTTTTCCATCTGGCAAATAAACCACATGCGATTCCGAATCTTTGGGATGTTTGGTATGTCGGGGCATTTCCATAATGCTGCGATCTCACACCTCGTTGCAATTGTGAAATGTGCAATTAATTTATTATGTGATTTTGATAGATCCCTTAGAGGTCTGTTCAGAAGGAACAGCCATGGGTCTGGGGGAATAGTAAGGTCAAAAATCCTCTGTATCCCATTCCTGATCTCTTCCCATATTTGGGATATTCGTGTGCAAGACCACAGCATATGTAACAAGTCGGCCGTTCCCCCACACTGTTTAGGGCACAATGGGGAGGAACCCGGCACAAACTTAGATCATTTGAGTGGGGTAAGGTACCATCTCATAAGAACTTTATATGCGTTCTCCTTTAGTGTGGTGCATATAGAGCTTTTTGCCGTAGCTAAGAATATGATGTTCCAATCTTCATCTTCTAGGGTCTCTCCTAGGTCTATCTCCCATTGGTTTCTAAATGATGGGGTATGTTGGTTTGAGACTAAAGAATCGATTACCTCTCCGTATATCATTGATATAAGTCCCTTAGTGTCGGTTTCTGCCCGACAGAGCTTTTCAAACTTCGTCAAAGGGGGGTACGGGGCAAATTTGTTATAGAATGCTCTTATCTGGAGGTATTTAAAGAATTCTGCATGGGGTATATTTTTTTCTGATCTGATATGATTGAATGTTTTAATTTTTAAATTATAATCCTCCAGGTCTTTAATCCTATTGTATCCTTTTGATCTCCATATTGAGCTAATACTGCCTATTAGGCCGGGTGCGAACATCGGATTATTCCAAAGGGGGGACATCAGGGAGTTGCCTGATGTGAGAGAGTTCTTAATTTCTGATGCTTCCAAGACCGATAAGGAGTTAGTCATTGAGGTGAGCGGCAGATCAATGTATTTTCGTGCACTTTTGGGTAGCCAAATCAAACTGCTAAGCTCCAATGGGGAACAAGCAGCACCTTCCAATTCCACCCACCTTTTCAATTTAGGGTCGGAATGCCATTGTATAATGTGACTTAATTGAGCCGCTTTATAATATGATAACAGGCAGGGTACCGCTAGGCCTCCCGCTATAACAGATCTTTTCATATTTAGTTTATTGACTCTCGGTTTTTTCCCTTTCCATATAAAGTTAGATATTTCAGACTGAAGCGAGAGTATATCCTTCAGTTTGAGTGGCACTGGTAAAGTCTGGAAGAGGTATAGCATACGGGGAAGTAAATTCATTTGAATGCTATGTATCCTACCTATCCAAGACATTTTCTTGGAGGCCCATCTGGAGAGGTCTTTTTTCAATGTCCGAATCAGGTTGGGATAATTTGCGTTGTAGATATTTTTTGCACTTTTTGTGATGTGAATCCCTAAATATTTTATTGATTTCTTTTGCCAGTTGAATTTAAAGTTCAATTTTAACAATTTCTCTGTGTGGCTAGGGAGATTAATGTTTAGAGCTTCTGATTTGGATTGATTTATTTTGAATCCAGAAACTTTGGAGAATCTGTCTAGTAGGTCAAATAGGTTCGGTAGGGAAGTGAGGGGTTTTGAGATGATTAATAAGATATCGTCCGAATACTGGGCCGCCTTGTGTGATTGCGAATATGCGTTTAACCCTGAGATATCTGGGTTGTCTCGGATGTGTGCCGCCAAAGGTTCGATACATAGGGCAAACAGGAGAGGGGATAAAGGGCACCCCTGTCTCGTGCCGCTCTGAGTCTGGAATGGGAGTGAGGGGAAACCCTGATGTATAACCTTGGCTGTTGGGCCTGAGTAAAGTGACATAATCGCTCCACTCACCCGACTCCCGAATCCGAATGCCACGAGCGTTTCTTTAAGATATGGCCAGTCAATCCTATCAAAAGTTTTTTCTGCATCCAGACTTAATAACATACTTTGATTGTTATTTTTGTTTGCCAATTCTAGCAGATCAATAAATCGTCGGGTATTGTCCGCTGCCTGCCGCCCCTTGATAAAGCCGACTTGATCTGGGTGTATTAGTCTGGGTAGGATTAAACTCAATCTGTTGGCCAGAAGTTTAGCATATAATTTGATATCAGTATTAATTAAGGATATAGGCCTGTAACTTTTACAATTCAGCGGATCCTTACCAGGCTTGTGTATTAGTGATATTGACGCTCGCAGCATGTCTCCGGGGATTGGGGCTCCCGCCAAAATCACGTTGAACATGTGGAGCAGCCTTGGGGCAAGCGATTTCGAAAATTTCTTATAATAAAGCCTCGAGAAACCATCCGGACCAGGTGCCTTTGATGATTTAAGTTCTTTGATAGCTTGTGACACTTCTTCTAATGTGAAGTCAGCGCCTAGTTTTTCCCTATAGCTCTCTGTTAATCTCTCTAGCTTTGAGCTGGCCAAGAAATCTCTTGAAGCCTTGCTCGTTTTGCTATTATGTGCCACTTTCTTCCCATCATATAAGGAACCATAGAATGAACCAAATTCTTCTACTATCTTTTTGGGGTTGGCTGTGTAGATGCCAGATTTTAAGCGTAAAGCTTGGATATTAAACTTAGATTGTCTCTCTTTTAGCGCTCGTGCCAGCATCATATCCGGCCTGTTAGCTTTTTCATAGAACTTTCTCTTAGACCAACTTAATGAGTTATCAGCCCTGGAAGTCAGTAACATGTTCAGTTCAATTTTGGTATCTTTTAATGCCTGCATTGTTTGTTTATCTGGACGATTTTTGTGAGATGTTAGGAGAGAATGGAGTTTGTTTTGGAGAATAATAATTTTGGCATCTCTCTCCCTTTTCCTTTTAGCAGTAATGCTGATTAATAGGCCCCTTAGTGTTGCTTTGTGAGCTTCCCATAGTGTAATATGACATTCTACAGAGCCAGTGTTTAGTTTAAAGAACTGTTCTATATCTTGGCCTATTGCATCGCAAATTTCGGGTATCTTTAAGATTGATTTATTGAGTTTCCAATTCGCCCCTGGTCTACAAGCCTGAATTTTATTGCACCGTAGCTTTTTTGGTGCATGGTCGGACCATGAAATATCATGGATCTCGGAGCGAGATACAATAGGAACCAATTGACCCGAAACGAAAAAGTAATCGATTCTGCTATATGATGTGTGTGGGTGGGAGTAGAATGTATAATCTTTGCTCGTTGGATGTATCTCTCTCCATATGTCTACTAATTGGTTATCCTTTAGGTTTTTGAGTAGGGAAGAATATGTCTTTTTGTTGTCTGAGTCTTTTCCTCCCGATCTATCGAGTGATGCTTGCATTACAATATTAAAATCACCTGCAAGGATGATGCTACTCTGAGATACTGAACTTAGAGTTCAAAAGAATTTATTAAAGAACGCGGCATCCTGTATACAGGGGGCGTATAAGGAGGCTAATGTGATATATTGTTCATGTATAGTGCCTACAAGTATAATAAATTGACCTTCTGTATCCTTTTTAGTTGTTTGTACTACAAATGGGATTTTATTACTGAAGAGTATGGCTACTCCGCTGTGTAAAACTGGGAGAAGCCCTTGTCTAAGAATTGGGGTGTGTTGTTTTTACTAAAGTGAGTCTCTTGGAGGAGTAACACATCTGCCTGTTTTCTCTTATAGTCGGAAAAGGCAAATCTTCTTTTTATTGGGCTATTAAAGCCCTTAACATTGTGTGATATTAAGGTTAACGCCATATTTTACTGAAGAGGAGGTGTGATGTGTTGCATAGTAAATACTCACTGGTGGTGTTGAATCTTATTTTTCCTGTTGATATTCTTGTTATACCTTTTTCTGCTTGAATCCGTGGGACGGCTCCTGGTACCCGGTATCCGGATGGGATGGGTGGGGTGGGGGTGGGTGGGGAGGGGTTGAACAGACTGGGGAGGCTACACGACGGATAAAACAAAATAAATAAATTAATGTGAAAAATGAGAAAAATGAAAATGAGGATGAAAGAAAAACAAGAGCTCTCCTCGGGGGCCCCTGAGGACGGCTCCTGCGCCCAGAGGGTAGGTCTTCAGGCATCATCACCTGGATGAGCCAGCCTCCTAAATTGGAGTCAGACCTCCCTGGGTCTTGAGACTGGTCCCTTGTTTTTGGGGACCGCACAAGAGAACACATACGCTACGTCGGGGCTAGGCCCGCCGGCTTTCTTCTGTTAAATGAACTAAACTGCGGCAGACAGATTAAACAACTTGAACTTTAGATAATGAAGTAAAGCGCTTTCCACAGGAAAGGGTAAAACCCTCCCTGGACCAGTCCAATACCTGCTAATTTCATTTAACGTTAACCCTGTATAACGTCAACTCAGATAACTATTGTGAAAATCATATAATCATATAATCCCCCTCATATATAGTTCATAACATATATCATACTACGTGTGTATATCTATTAAGATGCCAACAAATCGCATACTATGTGTATGATTCGTCTAACCTGTATAACAGATACGTACATTAATGTATACAGATATATATAAGCGTACGTAGGGGGATATATGTATATATTAAAAGGCATTATCTGTTATATGGGAACAATTCCTATCTAACAGTAATCCCTATGGAACTTAGATCATCAACTCTTTAAGTTTTGGGTTGAAACCTGAAATTGTAAATATTGAAAACATTGTAAACCCTTAGCGTTCAACAACTACAAGCTATCATATAATTAATGAACCCCCAGCCCTTCCTCCTGCCGGACAAAAGCTAAATGCCCCCTTCTCAAACTAGACTCAATTCAGAGTCAATCTAGAGATTTAGCGGGCTCATTGTAGTGATATACTGGCTGTTCATAATGTACCTTAAAGAGTGGTATTATTGGCGTTGTTGTGTTTTATTAGACCGTTGGTATAAAAGATCACTGTAATCAGCACTTAATTAGACCCAGTGAAATGAATAGTGACGAAAGTGTGGGTTTCTTTTGTTCAAGCCTGGGAGCTAATACGGCTGTGGATTAGTGGTACGGAATATCTATGGTATTCTATGTCTGTAGTCTTGTTAGTGAGTTCTAGGATGTTAGAGGGTGTTAGAGGGTGTTAGAGTGTGCTGTAAACCAACATATGTAAGATATATATGGGATATATATCTTTACACAAATTATATATATATAAAGTATACATACATACACAGTATTTGAGTATCATATAACTAATATATAGACAGAGTTAAGATGATATTATGGAGCCTGGGAGATCTCCATATAGCTATATATAAACGTAGTACATAAATAACTAAATAAACCATAATTGGATAATAAAATAATAGATAGTAAAATAATAAGTAATAAAGTGACACGTAACATTATAAATATATAAAAATATAAAAATAAAAATATGAAATAAAAAAAATATATATAAAAAAAGGCTTTAATTTAACTCCCCCTATGTGCATATATAACTCTTATATTTACTCTATCTATATACTTTATACTTTATACGTTGTACTTTATACTCTATACTCTATATGTACTCCATATACTCCATACTCTATACTCTATACTCTATACTCTATCTATATATATATCTATGTATATATATGAATATATATACATACACATACTGTATATACATACATACATATACATATATATTTATGTACGACTAGCCTATTAGGATATAGTTGGCCCAACTATACATCAGTCTCATCCTTATTTTTTTTTATTTTTGGGGCTGAAAATATCAGGGCTTTTAAACCTGTGGGTTGCATTAGTTTATTAGTGTGTAGTGTAGTGCATTTGTGGGGTGGTAACAGAGGGAGATTGCCACCACGTTCCGGCTCTCCGTTGTGATATGTCTCGGTGGGGGGGGGGAGAGTGTGCAGTTGTCCTGCTCTTCTATCTTCTTCCTGGTCTCTTCGTGTATCCGGGACATTGTCGACGTTATCGCCTGCGACTGGTGTTCGGTCATCTTGGCGGTGACGACGGATAGCCAGGATCTCGCGAGAAGGGGGTGCGTGATGATGACGTCATTCCAGATTCACGCCATCTTCATTGCAGCTCCCGCTCCGCTCCGGGAAGGGTCGAGGCAAGATGGCTGCCACTCTGAGGTGGTGTACGGATCAGCTCCTGGTAGGGACCGGAATCTTGAGGCCAGAGTAAGTTCATATGAAAGCAGAGATTGGTAGTTTAGCAGGGATGCGTTGTAACTCGTCCTAAGCTTAGAAAAAGCTCAGATTCATGAGGACAGGGTACATTCAGATTCAGAGCCTGATGTCTCAGGAGCCATGTTGTTTCTGGCTTGGCTGGCTCCCACTTTGTTCCAAGAGGGGCCAGGGGTACTGTTAGAGGCAGACGGTTGGCTAGTTGATGGAGAACCTGGTAGGCTTCAGGTGACTCCAGTGATACCAAGTTTGGTCAGGAAACCCTCTCCGTCTTCAGGCTTCCTTAGGGTGTGAGCTACTCAGTTTTTGATGGAGAGACGGGCACATGGGAACAGCCAACAGTATTTAATGTTACTGTCTCGGAGCACTCGTGTGATAGGGGCAAGAGCTCTCCTTTTCATAAGGGTAGCCGGGGCCAGGTCCTGGTACTCTTGGAGCTTAACCCCTTCAAACTCCAGTGACTTGGCTTCCCTGGCAATTCTGCATACTTCTTCCTTGGTGCGGAAGTGGTGGAATCTGGAGACGATGTCCGGGGTAGGGGGGTCCCCACTCTGTGGCTTCCCCCGCAGTGCTCTATGGCATCGGTCTAACCAGATCTCCGATTCTGGTTTGTCCGGGAAGAGGTGCTCCAACCATTTGACAGTAAAATCCTCTGGGTCAGTAATACTCTTGGGGACACCACGCAGCCTGATGTTGCATCGCCGGTCGCGGTTCTCTGCATCTTCCGCTTTGTCCTCGAGAAATCTGACCCTGTCTGTTAGAGTGGAGACTTGGTCTTTTGTGTGGGTGATGGCAGCAATTGATTCATCTGTTTTTGTTTCGAGAGTGTCAGTTCTCTCTCCCAGGGCATCTAAGCCTTTTCGGAGGGCCCATAATTCAGACTTGAAGAATTTCTTCATTTGTGAGCAGAACTCTTCTAAGTCCTTTCTGCGCACCACTTCTTCATCTCCCTCATCTTCTGTAAAAGGATCCGTTTCAGGGTCTTTGCTGGCTGCCTGAGCGGGAGTCTCCATCTTGTCCAGCTTATCAGATGGGGGCACCCATCTCTTTCGAAAATAAGTAGAAACCGGTTGGCTCTTCGTGCGGGTGGCTTTGCCTGTAGCCATCTCTATTGATTTAGGAAGGCTTTGATGTATAGTACGCCGGGAAGCGTTTGAATCTGCCGCTTGTCTTTATCTTATAAATGCCGTCGGGTGAGGAGCACTGGAATCAGGACTCCATTCACACCAGCGTCGCGCATGCGCTCTCTGGGTTATTTTTTTTAAAGGATGTGACATCTTAAAGAGAGGGAAGCCAGCCAATCAGGAACTCTATCCTTCCCTTCCTTTAAAATGATGTTGTCATGACGTTGTGTAAATGAATTGTATTTTATTTAATTGTGGATTTCTTTTGGGATGCCCATTGACAGCCAATGTGTTTATCTATGCCCATTTCTGGGTATAGATAAACACAGTGATAAGCAATGCATTTGTTGGAAAATGCTTGTTTTTATTTAATTGTTATGTATTGTATTTTTGATTTATTTATTTTTAAGTTACCAATTCATTTTCAGTGTGGCAATCCATGCACATATATTGTGGGCATGGTTTACCACAATCACAATCAATGGCTTTATTGTGAAAGGCTTGTTTTCTTTAAATATAAAGTTTTTAATTTTGTGCCTGTTTTTTTTTTGCTCATTCTGCTTGCCCAGTCATTGCCATAGTGGCAAACCATGCCTATATATGGGCATGGTGTTCCACAGTGCCAATCAATTGTTTTTTTGGCATTTATTTTGTATTGCTATGTCATTTATTTTATTCGGTGCTTGGTTTTTTATTGGTAAATTGCCCATTCATTGCAATAGTGGCAAACCATGCCCATATTAAATGGGCATGGTGTACCACTGTGCCAATCAATGGGTAGCGAGGGTGGGGAGTGGGGGTAGTTTCTCCAGGATTGTGGTTACACGTCCCGGGTGGGTAGCAGGGGATGGTTTCAACCCCTTAGTTACTATAGCGTTTACTAACCGCTAAGGTGATAAAGGGATTAATGGCCATTAGTTTTTTTTTTTCATTGTAATGTTGCTGCCAACAGAAGACAAGAACACAGAGGATGGTGATGGGGATGGCCTTCATCCTGGCAGTTCTAAGTTAAACTTTTAATTACTTTATGCTGGGGTTATATTTTTAATGGGAAATGATTATCCAGATCTGGATTATAGTTATTTTGCCCATTACTCTACTGTATGTTAGGGGGTTGGGGAGGTAGAGAGGGTGGGTAGTTGGGTTCTTGTTTTTTAATGTTTCTTGGGGGTAGAGGGATTGGTTGAAGGGGGTAGTTGCTACAGGGTGGGTGGTTAGGCCTCTCGGGAGGGTAGCAGGAATGGTAAACCCCTTCATTACAATAGCGGTTCCCACCGCTATGGTAGTGAAGGGGTTAACTCCTACGACAACCTTCCTGGCGGACCTAGCCACCCACCCTGCGCAACTACCCCCTTCACCCACCCTCTATACCCCCAGGAAACCAGGGACTTAAGTTTAACCCCTTCATTGTCCTAGCGCTAGCGGTTAAGTTAATGAATATTTTTTTATTTTAATTTTAATCAGTGTTTTGTAGCAGGGGGTCTCCGTAGATGAGCCGCATTGAATTCAGCCCCGGGGACCCCCTATTTACCTAGTTACAGGCCTCAGTATGGGGTGCTAGGATCCCTCTGCAATCTTTAAATCCCCTGCATCATGTTACCGGGGCATTTAAATGCACAGGAAATACCGGCATCACATACCGGGTGCTGTAAATCGGGAAACAGGGGTCCTAGGACTTGAAATTAATGCGGTTCCGCTCAACAGACCACCTGCTACAATACTCTGCTATTAAGATTTTAAATAAATGTGCAGGGAGATACATCTCTTTGTGTAGCTCTCTCTACGCAGCTCTTACAGACTGTGGCCAGATCTCACAAGGGAGAACTTAGAAAAAGGTTGAGATACCATCACTGCTATCCCGTACAGTATTGGCATTTTCCTACCTCACAGTTTGAGATTTGTGGAAATGGTTTCTTATTCTTTCTGAATACCCTTATAACAAACCATTTGATGGGGTCATGCCACATAGTTCGAGATGGCAGTGATTTTATCGAAGCTACTATAATAGGTCCCTTAAAGTCAGTAAGCCACACACTACATAGAAAATATAGGAGGAGGTTTTAGAAAATATATTTCAAACAAATTAAAATAAGAGTCGACCAGTAGCATGACAATATGAATAATTGTTGCAGTAAAAATCCTGGCTAGATGTAAGTGCCAGCCTGGAAAACCTGAAAACTATTAATAACCAAATCTGTTGATTTGGTGCCTGTATCCATATATATGATAATGGAATGAGCAATGCCTGGTTGCACTGTAAGGAGAAAACATGAATATACTGTAGGCAAGATGATGGGTACTTACAAAACTGATGCATACAAAATTGTTGGGTTTTTTAAAGGATCGTTTAATAAGTCTCCCCACAACCAACCATTTCTTTTGCATCAGTCCTGTAATTACCTGTCATCTTAAATACAATATCCTCAAGATAATTAGAATAACAAAATATAAATAATGAAGCACAAAAACAACAAAACAAAAAATAAATATTTTACTATTAAGTGCATTAATTATTTAGTCATAAATTACATCAAAATATTTCAAACATGGCTATAAGTCACAGTATAAATCCATATGTAGGTGCCAATTTTACAAAACATTGCCCAACAGTGCCAATTTTACAAAAAGGAACTATATTTAATTTTCTCACTATTCCATGAGGTGTTAAAGTTCTCTACTCAATAATTAAAAAAAAGCACTCTGGCTAAGTATTGAATATTAACTTTTTTAATACCAGCAATTAATTGTTCTATACCAATATCAATGGGATAATAAACATTTGTATTCCTAAAACCAATATAATTGTTTATCCATTGCAATTTTTAAAATTATGTTTCAAAATGGCTGTGCTTATTATTTATTGTAGTTATTTTTTTATCAGCCACATACAATCAATACAAGTGATGTAGATTAGTATGACAAAAGTATTTTCCAATCAATAATTATAAGACATCAGGCCTGCAATTATGGGGGTGGTCCTAGGCCCCTCCCCCAACTGCTTCACGTCTCATTCCCTCTAGCAGCAGCAGTACCCTCATCCCTTGCCAATTCAACAAGCTATTATAATAGGGTGGGTCTTTTCTTCATGCTAATCAGTTAAAAGTCTATTACCAACCCTCCAATTCCTCCTAGGTCACATTCCTCTACTGTCTCTTTAGTCGCTCTTTAGCTCCACCTATCATAGGCCGCACACACAAATGAAAGAATCCACATAGTAGGTGATAACGGAATTTACTAGTGTGGCTACTATTATAACTACTAGAGCATTTATCAAATCAAGACTTTCCTAATACAGAGCACCTGCACCAAGCAGTGGTAGATTTTTAAGGGAACCAATGTGAATGTGCCTAAATCCTATTGCTAAATAAAATAAATTGGCATAAAAATTAGAAGACCAGCACTTCCAGAAGAATTTCCATCACCATTCCTAATCATTTTATAATCTGTGTTATATACTGTATGATTTCAAAAGAAGATGCCAGAGCTTACAGTAGTTCATGTGAGTTCCCCCATACACATTGTTCAAGGTAGGAGAGTCTTTATTCTTCACTGTCATCCAACATTATATATCTTTTAGTAGCTATTTCAAATAGAAACATCAGAAATGAAGATATATATATACTGTATACAGTGGTTGACAAATCACCAAAAAATCTACTCGCCACACAAAAAAATCTACTGGCCACCTAGTACCAAACGTGTGCTGCGTGGGCCAATATTTACTCGCCTGGGGGTTAAATCCACTCGCCCGGGGCGAGCAAATGTATAGGTTTGTCGAACACTGTATATATATATATATATATATATATATATATATATATATATATATATATATATATATATATATATATAGGGAAAGGGGGGAAACAACAGCGCAAATAACTGTTAACTGTATAATGAATTTGAGCATGAATAGAATGGGGGTATAGGTTAGGATTGCCAATGATTCTGAAATGAAATGAAGAGAGACAAAATATAGTGAAGTACGTTTAGTTAAAATATATGCGCAAAAGTAGATCGCTAATTACAAAGTAGCAGATATAAACAAGCACGTGGGATGTTATAATCCTCTCCGTCCTGCTGCCTGGAGTTGCTGTATAAATACTCTACGTGGAACGCTGACATACGCCATGCTGGTTCTTCTCTGCCTGCAGCACTTCTCCGTGACTTCCTGGTTGATCCTCTGGTCTCGCGAGACTAGCCCGCTGATGTCACTCCGCCGAGATTTTGGCCGAAATTTGGATAAAATATCCAGTAATGAGCTGGGGGTTCTGCTGGCATGTAATGTTGGATAAGGATGCTGAAAGTTTGTCTTAGAGCCTCCTCCCTACGTGTTTCGTCCTGGAACTAGGACTTCATCTGGGGAAATATAACTTATTTCCCATTTATAAGTGTATACAGCTGTGACATACACTCAGGCCAATAACGGTGACTCAGGAAGACAAAGGAAAGAGTGTTTATGAATCCCTGGTAGAGCATGACAAGATAGAGCTGCTGTGACTGAGGGATAGCGGGGCAATGTGAGGTGATCAAAGAACCAGTTCTTGGCAGAGGTCTACCTGATACTGGGAGGCGTGAGTATCTACCGAGGGGATTCTCATCACAGACAAGGAAAATATTTCTGAAGTCTTTGCAAGGACACAGGCCTGCTACATTAAAACACTATCTACAAGAGTTTCAATGTTGTTCTGGCACCTACTCAGAGGCTCCTAAGAACAGGGATGGTTGTAAGTGGGGAAAGACATTGGTATACACTTGCGCAGCATTTTATACTGTATGAAGTGTATTGTGCATGTTGATGAATGTCCTCCGATTTGGGGATTATCTGTATATCTAATGTGTTTATTAAAGGCTGTGCTGTAACGATGTGCTCACAACAAACAAGGCATGACGCGAGGCTGAGGTAGGTATTTGATAAATACCAACCCACAGCTGCTTGGCCGCGTCTGTAGTGTAGATTGGTCGAGATAGCTGGGTCGGGGTAGGAGAAGACAGGATGGTATATGATACTTGCCGAAGTCTGGATAGTTGAGGTACGGATCATTGCAGGTATTAGCCAAAGTCGAGATTGGAGAGGTGCGGATCGTCGTTGGTAAGCCGGGTCAGGAGTGGAGAAGTACGGAATCCAAAAACAAGCAAGGTCAGGAACTCTGGACAAAACAGGCAAGGCACAGACAGCAGGCAGGACTGTAGTGAACACAGCGCACATATACAAGGTTATGCTCAGCCGATGTGCCAGAGGGCAAGCTGAGCACATATACAGTAGGGAGAACAGTCCAATGAGGAGGGAGCATACTCCCTTGTAAGCTTGGCTGTGGTTGGCTGCTGCAAAACACAGGTGAATCCTATTGTGAAGCAGAACGAGATTGATTTTGTGTGCATACGCGGATGCCATCCATAGCTGGTGCGTGCTGCGCTACAATGATGTCACCGCTCGAGCGAAGGTACTCTGGCAATGGTTGGTCTGTGAGATGTGCTGCAGGAGTCAGCATATTCAGGGCTCCCGATTGTGGGTGTAGGTGAGTAGAGAGTGCGCCGAGAGGGGCGCGGATGACGGATCCTTACATGTGCTACCTGTGTTACATCCCTGTGTTGTGTTTTCATTGTCTGAGCTATGGCTACATGCTCAGTATGCGAGATTGCACTTGCTGCTAGAGGGGGGTAGGACTTGGGTCCCCACCTTAGCAGAAAGATGTAAGTTTAAGGAAATAGATGAGAGGTTACATTGAAGGCACTGCTGAGAGTTTTGTAATCAGTGTGATGCACACTGTACATATATATATATTTACAAAAAAAGTATTATATAAAAAATGTATATATATATATACAAAAAAAGAGAGCCCACGCCCCATAGCGTAAAATTGTATATTTAAAAAAAATAGGGATAGGGATTAAAAAAACTCACAAAGTTAGTAATTAAACAGGCCATTTGTGATTATATCACCACCAACGAGGTAAGCAGCGTCCCGGATCACATCGACAGTCCAAGTAAAGTCCTTGCTGGATCACCAGTAAAAGTTCATCCTCTGATTGGTTCCGCAGATGGTATTCCACGTGTCAGCTTGCAGTAAAGCTGGCAAGTAAAACAGCCTCAATGCAGCTCCCTGCACGCTCCGGCCTTAAAGCGTGCACTTGCGTGATGACGTAGTGTCATGATTAGCATACCCTGACGTGTTTCGTCACACTATGCGACTTTGTCAAAGGGATTATTGCGAACATAGAGGACTGTGTATTTATATCTATATGTCTAGGGTGATTGGTGGAGACCCCACATAGGCCATTCCCCTAACCCGATCAAACAATGAGAGGCATTGGAAACTAGCCACTGAGGGGACGCCAGCAAGAACCGCCCAGATAATCATTATATAAAAACAATTACAATGCAAACATGTATCAATTCAAAATAAATAAATAAAGAAAGAAAGAAAGAAAGACTATGCATAAAACAATTATAGATTATCATAAGGTATAGAGATGTAAAAAACTAATTAATAAGTATAGAAAATATGACAAAGGTGCTATAAACAAATATAAATATACATTATTCTATATATTAGAAAATAATAAAAACTAAATATGTATTATAAATAAGTGAAGGAATTAGTGGAAAAATGTGTGGGTAAAGAGGGAAAGGAAGCGGAGGGGGGGAGGGAAGCAAGGGAGGGAAAGGGAAGAAGAGGGGTGGGGTTGGGGGGGGGAGGACTGAGGGATGAAGGGGGGAAGAAGAGGGGGACATCAATGTGATGTCAATTGCCAAAATGGTGTTGGCAATGAGTTGTAGCCCACGGGGAAGGTTGTTGGAGCCAAGCAGAGCCAGAGAATGATACCAAAGTGCATGTATCCCAGCATTCATTTAGACCACCCGGGGTTAAAGTCCCAGCTAGTGGATCCAAAATGTCTCCCTTCGGCACAAAGATTTAAAATGATCCCCTCCCTGAGCAAAAGGAGGAATGTGCTCAATACCCATAATTGTCAAGAAACTAGGATCCTTGTTGTGTGTGTATATAACATGTCGTGATAAATTATGGGTATTGACACCATTGATCACATTCCTCCTATACTCAAGGAAGCGAGTGCTGAGGGATCGAGTGGTGCGACCAACATATTGTTGGTCGCAACCACATTGCAAAAGGTAAACAACATAGGTGCTCAGGCAGTTGATATTGCCTTTCACACCATATTTCCCACCTTTCCGAAGGGAGACAAAATCCGATTTATTATTCAAATGTTTACACGTGATGCAGCGACCTCTACCACAACTGTGGTTACCTGAAGGGCCCACAGGTGTGGCATTGGCAACTGCATCAACTTGTTGAAGTTTGCTCGGAGCTAGAGAATTCTTAATGTTTTTGGCCTTCCTATAAACAATAGATGCTTTCTCAGGAAGAATATTACCTAAATGTGGATCACACTTCAAGAGATTCCAATGGGTATTGAGAATACCCTGAATGGATCTATACTGTATGATTGGTTGAAAGTAGTTATAAACCTAGGACACCATCAGCATTAACTGATTTGTTCCTAGATACACTAAAACCTGTACGTGTATTATTAGAAATGTATGATTTCTTGAGCAATGTAGATTTCTCAGAGGCTCTAACCTTGCTGAAAGAGTCCTCAACAAGACCAGGATGTAACCTTTCAACAGAAATGTATTCCTCAGTTCTTTCGATTGACAAAGAAAATCGCTTTCCCTAGAGCAGTTCCTTTTTAAACGGTAAAACTGTCCCAGAGGTATATTTTTAGCCATTGTGCATGATGGTTGCTGGATGCATGTACATAGTTATTCACAGAAACAGATTTGAAGTGGGTGGTAGTTACAATATTACCCTCTGAATCTGAGGTCAAAGTCAGATCCAGAAAAGCCACAGAGATAGGATTAATATCAAACGTGAACTTCAAACCCATTTCGTTCTGATCAAAAGAACTCAGGACATCAGAAAAAACTGTGATATCACCTTGCCAAATAATAATAATAATATCATCGATGAAACGGCCATAGTATACGAGGCCCGCCCCCAGCTCCAAATTTTGCCAGGCAGATGTTTCTTCCCAATATCCTATAAAGAGATTGGGATAGCTGAAGGCAAACCTTGTACCCATGGCCATTCCACAGATCATACATATGGTCAACCAAGGGTGTAGTTTCATTGTACCTAGTGGGTGATTTTTTCTTGGGAACAGCTTAGAACTTACCAGAATATTCACCCTGTTGCGCTCCATGATGAGTATATCTAACATTTTCTCATCCTTGAGTACAGCCATTTTAAGTCAGTGGTGCACACGGCATAGCCCTTCCACAGGACCTAGAAACCCAGTTAACCACACTATTTAAGATCAAGTCAGAGAGTTTTTAGCTAAAAATGGGAAGACCATAGAAAAGTTTCACAGTGAGATGTACTTCACTGTCCCTACATCCTCCATGGACAGCCCCTCTACCTTGCCTGTGGTCCTCTTTAAAGCCATTGAGGAATTAGTGGAAATGTCCATGCAATCCCACAAGGCAGACAGCAACTACTGGTGGCTACAAACGTTTTCCGGTGTAAGGCCTACCCCACTTGAATTTTGCGAGCTGGATAGAGCAGGCCACATAGATGATACAAGAATGGGGGGGATCAGAGCAGGACAAGAGAGTCCAGATTGTGGAAAGCCGCAAAGGGCGTGCATTGACTAAAAGGGCCATTAAGGGCAGCTAGAGAAGAGAAAGATTATGTCACCCCTGGTGCATACCATCAAAAGGTGGGGGAGAAATTATCATAATTTCTTTGCAGGTTCAAAGATGCACCTTCATGATATTAGCCCTTTCAGAGCAAGGTTATGAAAATTGGCCACTGCGGATGTAGAAGATGTGAGACACCGCTTACAGGAATTGATGGGGACAGGAATAATTTCATATTCCCAAAGCCCATATGCATCCCTGATAGTGGTGGCTCAGAGGAAAAGTGGTGCCGTAGGTGCTATAAGAATCTGTATCGACTTCCACACCCTGAACAAGCGGACCACTCCCGACCAGAATACTAGGCCATGAATAGAGGATGCCTTGGACTACCTCACGTGGAACAAGTGGTTCTCAGTCATCAACCTACATAGCAGATACTATTAGATTCCCATGTGTGAGCAAGACAAGAAGAAGACAGCGTTCATATACCCTTTGGGCTTTATCAATTTGATTGCATGCCCCAAGGAGTGTCAGGAGCCCAGACACATTCCAGAGTCTGATGGAATGAGTCATGGGGGAACTTTCTGGAGGTGTTAGTATTCTTGGACAATATAATAGTCTTTGGAAGAGCATGGGACTCGCCTAATGAAGTGATGTACCAGTTGAGTGAGAGCTGCTTGAAGCTTTCCCTGGAAAAATGTAATTTCTCTCGAACGTACATCACATATGTGGGAAACATTGTACCCGATGAAGGGATGGCCAAACTGAAGGCTATTGCAACCTGGCCAAGGTCCAGACAATAAACAGTAGAATATGGTGTGAAATGGTGCTCAAAATCACATGTGAACCCTGTAAACAGCTTATGTGATATAGAAATCCTGGGTGCTTCAGAAATTGTCCACAATGAAAACAGTCCATGTATAAGGTAGTAAAGAGGAATAAGCGCCTAGTGGTGTCCGTCAGGTAACCACAGTATATGGCACACAATAATATCCTCTACACAGCATATTATATGCTTAATGGTAGGAGAGCAGGATAACTTAACTCAGGGCTAAAGCTCATTACCTATTAACCTCCTTCTTAGGACAGTCCAGCAACTTGAGGGTGTGCAATTCGTTAGGTTGATGATCCAGAAAGAAAGGTGTAGAACCGGAGCACAGCCCAAAAATTCAGTAATCCAGGACATTCCAAATAACAATTGATTTATTGTGAAGCTTAAGCGAATGAAAGATGGAAAAGGCAACAAGGTGTGATAAAGTGCTTGCGTACGAAATGCGTAGGTTCATTTTCCATCTGTTATCCTCTTAAGCTTCACAATAAATCAATTTTTATTTGGAGTTGCCCTGGATTACTGAATTGTTTGGCTGTGCCCCTGTTCTACACCTTTCTTTCCAGACAATTAACAGACTACAGTCATTTTTGGTTTTCTGCGGATATTATCTGAATTTGTGAATAACTTCTCGGTCATAGTACAGCCTTTGACATAACTGACAAAAGGTTATCCACAGCGCGAGGATGCAGTATGGTCCTAGTAGCCACCAGTCAGGATTACTTCAAGATGAACTAGCCTTTCGGAGATATGTGGACTCCCAAGTGTGATGAGGCATTCAAAGCCATCAAGGCTTGACTGACAAATGCGCCTCTATTGGCATTTGCTGACCCACAAAAGCCCTACGTGTTACATATGGATAGCTGCCTGTAAGGTCTGAGGGCTGTATTATATCAGGAACATTCAGACAAACTTTGGCCTGCAGCATTTGTGAGTATTGGGCAAGCCCCATCAGAAATGAATAACCCAGTGCACAAACCCGAGTTACTAACCTTGAAATTGGCAGTAATTGAGAAATCGCATGACTACCTGTATGGAGCAATGTTGTGGTGCACACAGATATCAACCCTCTCACATATAGCCTCTCTCTGACTAAACTGGATGCCATTGGTCATTGGCGGCTAGCTGCATTGGCCAAATACAATTTAGCTAGAAATAAAGACCAGGAAAACAAAACATTGAAGCTGATGCATTGTCTCAGATTAGCCAGCATTTCCGGAAGCCTGGTAGTCAGTGGGCTGGAAATTATAGCCACCGGTGTATGGACATTGTGCAAACAGGTCAAGATTCCCAGATGTATAACATCAGCAAACTTAAACAGGGTGGTTGATCATTTGGGGATTCACCCAGCCGCTATACCCCTTGCCTACACTTATCTTACAGAGCTAACCATGGTGGGAAAACCCCGCTTAAACCGACAAGATCTACAGGTGGCACAGAAGACAGATCCAGGCCCAAATGAATTCTGGGCAACAATAAGCCTTGCTCATTGTTGGAACACACCCCGAAAGCAGATTGCTAGTGAAATAGTGTCCTTATCTAGGACTTGGGTCCCCCACTTTAGCAGATAGATGTCGGTTTAAGGAGAAAAACGAGGGGTTACATATATTTTTAACTGAGGAAAATTGTCCTTTAAGTGTGTAATCTTAATATCATCCCCAAAATATTTCAGTTTTATTTTGAAGTGTATTTTCTTTTTTGTTTCAGGTTATAGCTAGTATAAAAATATTTCACTCCTTTTTATTTAGCATGGGTATCTAAATATGAGTAATGCTTGAATACAAGCATATATACAGTACAGTATGTTTCAATTACACTATGTATTGTTTTCTTTTCTCATTAAAGACCAACCTATGTGATACAATATTGTTTTACATGTTGTTGATTAGGACTGAATAATATTCTCTCTCAACACATTTTAAGCAAGTGTAAGTTCTCTATGTTCCTTATCACCCCATGAATGTTTAAGAGAACAAAATAAATGTTTTCTTAGGAATACTATTTGTTTGATAAGAATGGTGATGACTAATAGTAAAGTAGTTTTATTACACAAAGTAATATAGGCTACTGCAGAAAGTTCCATTATCATTGAAAAAGAAAAAGAAATCCAAAGAAAGAATAATGGACTGGGAAAATGCACCAGTGTCAAATTAAAGTAGGTTAATAGCTTTGATTTATTGATAAAGTATTTTTTTGCAACTCTTTATTTAACGAATTGTGATTTGTTTAGTGGGGAATTGGTAGGAAAATATGGAGAAATCCAATGAAAAACAATTGAATAACATTATTGCAAACATTGGAAAGAGTACACAAACCAAGATTGCCAAATCCAGTGGAATTTACATTGAGTCATGCATTAAACTTGTTAATCTAACATTACAAACATCTCTGAGATGTTATTCTTCATCTGGGTCTGGAGGAGGGTTCTGATTGTTATCAGTTTTAAGCTATAACTGACTTTGCAGCATTCAGAACTTGGGAAATGATTATTTTTAAAGATATTTATCAATGCCAAATTCTTAAGTAAAGACTGATAAGATTCTTTAAAATTGGGTTATTGTAGGAGAATAATGTCTTATTTGCATTTTTTTCAATAGGAAAAGGAAAGTCTGCACTTCATCTGGAAATTCAAAGTTTGACATTTAAAGTCACTGTTTTCATGTGTGGATCTGTACTCATGCTATGGAAAATAGGGCTTGAAATGTGGTAGGCAACCTATTTTCAATATTAAAAAAGTTATGAAAAGGAACGCTTAAAAATGGGGTGAAGGGGTATGGGGGTAACTAGGAGGGGTTGTGACAGTCATGAAATATATAATAGAGAGGGAAAGAAAATGCTGAGGGTTAGAAAACTCAAAGGGGATCCAAATCCCTCTATGGGATGTCCTTATGTGGTCCTCTATATATCAATATGCCAGATTTAACCATGTTACGGGAAAATAGGTAGTTTACTTAAGGGACCTGTGATAGAGTGCTCCTTAACTAGGTTTCCTGTTCTTGCGTTCTAATATACTTAAGGGAACAAGAAAGTAAGTTAGATGAAATATGGGTGTTCTGAGAAATATGGGAGGTTTAGCTTGGATTTGTCCATTCATGGGAGTAGACCAATCCATATTGACTTCACATTTTAGTGATTGATATGATCTGACAGATGTAGCAAGACTCACTGTTCCGGTGTCGCGATCAAGCTACAGGGGGGCACATACTTCTGACTAAGACCCCTACAGCATTAAACAACCGGTGCCATGACCACTACAGTTGTGTGACCTTGAGAGACAGTAAGATTGACGACATCTGCTTGGGTGATCCACTTTTTCTAGATAAAAGCGTATTGGTCTCTAACGTTAAAGTTGGATACTACAACAGTATTTACAGTATACTGTAGTGTAAGCTTCTTTAAACGATACAGTGGGTAGAGAGAAGGCAGTTTTTTAATGTCCACATATAACTTCAGGTTTCAGAATCTTTTGAACAATCATAAAGGTAAAAATGGAGCGAAGTATGAGGGTCTAAAATGTGAGGTACTTGCGGGAGAAGTAACAGGGGTGAGGATAAACATGTTATATTTAAAATTGCTCCCATGCAGCAGCCTGATTGACCCCGAAAATAAAAAAACATAAAGAAGTAAATGGAGGATAGAGATTATATATAACAAATAAACAAATGACTCAATTAATGTAATGTGACAGACTTGGTCAAACGATAATCTTTCATGACTGGCTGCTCAAACAGTGGATGACGCCAGAAACCAGAAGTCGATTTGCAGAGGAGAGTCAGAATTAAATCTGCTCTTTAAAGTGGGGAAGGTCATTGTCTGCGGTGTCTTTGTTGGCAGCTATATCCTTTACTCTTTCCGCTAGGGAGGTTGTCATTGCCCTGTTAGATATAAGTTCCTCCTTAAAGTCATTTAATGCTTTTATGAAGCTCTGATTTGGATGCTTTTGAAGAAACGAGGCACCTGTTTTTCATTAGGAGCTGACTCTCCATCATTGATTCTGATTCCGAGATGGAGCGAGCATGTGGCGTGCCTCCACTTCATGGCAGGCTCAGGGCAAGTTGCTATTTCTGAAAGAAATATGAAAATTCAACCTTTTTGGATTTCTTAAGATTTTGCCAATGCATTGGAGTTTAGCTGCTCTTACAGACCGCTATCTGTGTGTCTGAGGCTTTTAGCAGAGAAAGTATAATAGAGAATTATGAAAGACGGGGTACTGTGCTGAAAGAGCCATCTTGTTGAATTCTGCGCATGTGCCCATAATCAAAATATTTTTAATGTTTGATAATAAAGGCAATGAAAGCATTGAGATCTGAAAAGATAGTGGGGGTGCATATACTGTGGTTCAATACCAAAAAGTGGTGCAATTCTGGAGCAAAATGAACTGTATCAGATCTATCAGAGAAACAATCCTTTTGATTTCAATGGGATTTTTTTCTTAGATACATACAGTGTGACCCAGTGTGTTCCTTTCAATATAACAAGTCACGATCCTCACAATATCCCATATAGAGTATAGACCACCATTGCTGTGAACAAATGTCAGAATAATTTAGGATTTTAAATACATCACATATAATTTTACTGTGTTTGTTTCTGAATGCATCATATTAACCCGTGGAGTGCCCCAAGACGAAAGGTTAATATGGTTATGGGGACTGGCATGGGCACTGACACTATGGGGATCCCATGACATAGTGACAACGTCATCCTCAAAGGGTTTAGTTTTTCTGGTTTGATCATGTCCTGCATTCCCATGGAGGGCAGGACACAATCTGCCCAGTAGTGAAATCCGTTTCGCAAGAAACAGCCACTGCAGGCACCAGACCGTTACTGAAAGCAGTCACGTGACCACTCTGTGATGGAGGTGCTGTGGCACTCAGGCACCACGACCCTTCCGGCACTCAAAAGGTTAAACAAAAAGGTCCAAACAGTATGCTTATTTTGCATATATTTTGTACTGAGCAAAATGTCACAGTTTCTGACATTGTCGTATAGACGATTTAGCATTATAATGAATGAGAAAGCTTCAGGATTATTAATTTTTTTAATAAGATGTAGAGGGAAAAGGCAGAGAACATGTGTGCTTTTGTTGTGCTATAAAAATAAAATATGAAGCGAAGATGCATAGCTCAGGTTTTTTGTGAGATAGTCAAATTTGGCCACCGGATGGCACTGTAATGTGTTATTCATGAAAATGTGCTGCTTCAGTAAAAATCCTCACGCTCTCCTGTTTTGTAGGCCAATTACAGGGAACCCATCTGGGTTTATACATTTTTATGACATACTTCCTGCAACACACATTTTCTCTCCAATGTAGGTCTGCTAAAAATGTTTTATCTGAATGAAAGTACAACCTATCTCACATTGCACAAATATTGTAATACCATCGCATTTTACAAGGCGATAACTGTTATGCAAAAATGTGGTTTTACAGTATGTCAAGATCACTGGGATATCGTCAGATCCACAGCTGAGATGGAAAAACCCTGAGAGGTTCTTCAAATCCAGGATGGTATTTAAAGGGTTTTTGAAAAGATTATGAATTCTGAACAGGTTCTGGGCATACTGTACATTTATAGTTATAAATAATGGATCTATTCACTGAACATAATTGATAGCACCACGGGCATTAAAAGCAACAAGGTAGCTGAGAACATGCAAGGTCTGTATTTCCATGCACCTTCTTCTCATGTAGAAACCATCCACCCTCTCACACACATTAGCTGGTGACAGTTATCTAAGCGCTTGCCATGCAAGATGAAAAACAAAAAAAACGGAAAAAGATGTAAAATAAAATAAAGAAACTGAAGATAAAACTAGTGAAGTGAAATCTGCTCAATAAAAATAGGCAAGGGAGTATGATATAATTGCTGAGTTTAGGACAGATGTTGTCAGAATATGGTTTTCAATCGTCAGAGCATTGAAAAGCATCATCAAAATACCATTGACACTCTCGGGTGGTGCACACAATATATACCCCTTTAAATAAAAATAAAACAAAAAAATGCAGTACTCCAATCCCTTGCGAAAATTCCTTAACAATCATTCTGTGTTTATTTACTAATGTTCCAAAATGATAAAACTATAGTAAATAAGTATGAATGGTTTTTGGATTACAAGTCAATTGGAGAATATCATAGATATATGCAGCCACTTAATTCTGGTCCTTAAAGATGGACAACAATTCTATGTGCCATGGCTTGTATAATTGACAGAATTGGCTGAGACAATTGACAATGCCGAAGAAGCAAATCATTGTCATTCGAAGAAAACACCATGCTCTATACCTGATAAATAATATGGTGTTTGTGTTTGTTGTCAATTTTATTTATGAAGGTTCTGGATATTAAAAGGAGCATTACAAAGAAAACTGTAGAAGATTCTACAGCAAACATGTAATCTACACCAATAGTTCCCAACTCCAGTCTTCAAGGATGCCTAACATGAAAGGTTTTGAGGATATCCTTGCTTGAGCAAAGGTGGTTCGGTTAAAATGATTGAGCCACTTGAGAACTCAAGTTGAAAACCACTGATCTAAACTAAACAGGTTTTACACAACTAACTAATATACACAATTAGTTTTTTTCTAATGTGGATAAAGGGGAATGTCAACATGATATTTTGATATGAATATGTTATCTTATAATATTTGTTATTTCCTACAACTACACTGTGTTATTTATGATCCCCATAATCAACAAGCCAATGAGTGTAAATTTGTTCACAGAAATAGCAAAAAGACAATTCTGATTAGTGGTTAATACACTCAAAATAATGTCTTAATTGATTACCTCAAAAGGTTGCAGAGGTTGCATGCGAAACCTGATTAGGTCACCATTTGGTTCCAGGGTGTAGTGTCTCACTGCAGATTTTTGCCTTAGTACTGTATACATTAGTAGATGCAAAAACAGCAATTACGTTATGGAGATGTCTTGAATAAATTAAATAAGTTGAAATTCTGGAGTTATTACTAGAGGGAGGAAATGAAAATACAAATATCTAGCAACAGCAGAATGAACTTTGATCTATTTCAGTAGTTGATAACAATAAAAGAATGAATGCTTATTTATGCTGGAATAATATGATAAACATTGTGTGTTAGCAAAAATAAAACAGTGGATACCCTCAGTTTTAGTCACTTACGTTCTTAGCACTTTCAGGTTACTGGTAGGAATAGCCACAATTATGTATTGCAGCCCATGGCAAGCATTTTAAGGGGATTGGGATTGTAAATGGTATAGGCTTTACAGAAATTAGATCTAACATACAGTCAGTGACATAAAGTATTATTGATCAAAGGTTATACATACAGTGTAACTGTGATCCAATATTCCACAAAAAACAGCAATAGCATTTAAAACACATCTACAATTTCAGAACCATAGAAATAGATATCGATAGCATCCTGATGGAGAAAAAATGTTTTTTTTTTTTAAATGACAGTGCTCTGATAACAATGCCACATCTTTTAAAGACCTGTTAACCCCATACCATATGTTGATTGCAAAGTTTAAAGTCGAATGCAATAAACTTTGCAATGACATTTGTAAAAACCATAAAAAGTATAACTACTGGATTAAAAAAGAAATCTATTATAATTGAGATATGATATTATATTCCAACTTGTTTTGGCAGGTTGTCTTTGTAGTGTGTCCCAGTATTGGCTGGGGAATTGTGATAAAAGCAAAGGATGGAGAAAAGTTGTGCAAAACTACTGATAGTAAATATTGCTGGGGTCCTCCGTTCTGTTCCTTCTGTATAGAATGTTGGCCAAAGATTAAGATTTTTTTTAGAGCTACACTAAAGCCTTTTTCAAAACCCCAAATAGTAGATAACTTGTTAACTCAGCATAAAACATGAGGGGTTTTTTTTTGCACAATATAGTGAACTGCTCGTTGCAGGTTGCCCCAAATGATTGAAATATAGGGTGTTTGCTGATGTGATGGCATTGAAGCTAGAACGGAACAGCTGTTAATTTTAGAAATGTTGCTTAAATCTCTGTTGCTCCTCATGCATCTTTGTATACTTTATATTGTTCATAGATAACTTATCATTTCTACTTCCTTGTCTATTTTAAAATGCATTAGTTGCTCTTTCTCAATACTTACATTTTGGGGGAGATTCGCTAACCTCCGGTACGGGTTAACGTACTGAAATCCCGCGGTAATTACCAGTGCAATAACCCGTACTGGAGGTTAATAAATATTCCCCTATATTCTTTATCTATAAATGCTTCCCTGGATTGGCATTACATTTATTTAATATAAATAATTTTTGGTATCCATCAAGTTAATTGAAAGGCTGTTTCATTTGAATAAATGCATACTAAGACTAAAAGCTCTTCGGGGAAGGGACTCCTTTTCCCAATGTTTACTGTTATGTCTGTGGTGCTTATTACCATTATGGCTCATATGTTGATCCATGCATTACTGCTATGCTGTGCTATGTGCATGGGTGACCTTATGCAAATAATGATATACACACATACATACTGTACATACTGTACATACAGTACATCTCTGTGTTTTCATCAGGATGTTCTCTTTTTTACACAATACATTTTATTTCCCTCTTTTCTGAATCTTTGCACATTCTCTGCTTGGCTACAAAAATGGCAATGTCAACATTTGTACTATAGTACTTTAGACTATGCTACATTCTGACATTGCTTTCTCCCTACATGCTACTCTCTGTTAGTTTTACCACTTTTTATCTAACATTAAAATGCTCTTCCTCTCTTTATTACACATTTCTTTTTACTTTTTTTGATTTACTTTCTTTTCCCGTCACCTTATTATCACTTTTTACGATTATTTTCTGAGTACTTATTAATCTCCCTTTGTTTTACCATATTTTAGGATTCCTCTATTTCCAAGATTTTCCAGTCCTCCTCTCTCATGTCACATCTTTTGATTTATTTGAGTTTTTGTTTGCCACGTCACTCATTTCCTATTTTTTTACCCCTTCCTATGATAACTAATTTCCTATTAACTCTCCTTCTATCATCATAATAAATACTCTATTCCAGTTATTGTCTACCTGCTTTTTACATAATAATTACTGATATAAAAAACTAAGCGCCTATATTACTACAATTACATGATTCAAATGCTGTAGACATAGTTTAATTCGGCTTCCACCCCCATATTATGTGGTTGCCAAAGAGTGGGTGGATGAGGCGGTGCAACGGCCTTGAGATAGAATTAACAGACCGGGACTTCTTGAGTGGATACAAAAAGCTTTATTGGCACATAGTAGCAAGAGACTAACTCTTACACGTTTCGCGCGGAGGTCCGCACTTTATTAAAGATTTATCTTTGCCGGGTGACTACATGGCCACGCCCCCATCACTCCCTCGTCACGCCCCTCCTGTCTTTCCCCCTGCAGCTCACTGTAGACCGGGGAATTCGGCTGCATGGGCGCCAGCCTCGCAGGTGCGCGTGCAGCGCAGGCAGCAGGGCCGTAGCCTTAAGGTTTTATATAGATAAGCAGGACTTTTAAACTTTTTAGGACACAATTAGCATCGGTTTGGTACCATGGTATCCAGACACTCCTGACGTGTGGAAAACATCCTAGGTGAGCCTACTGAATAGGTGCCCAGCACCTAATTGGCAAGGATTAACCCCATAATCCCTGTTTTGGTGAGTTATAGCACTTTTTGTGTATTGTGTTGTGTCTCTTGGCTCGGGCCAAAATAAATATCCCTTATTTCACTCCCTTGTCCTGTCTGCTGCCTTGATCCCGGGCAATTGTCCCAATTGTTCCCAGTCTCCCATGACAGTGCCATCCTACTTTGACCATTGCATACAACAGGTTAATTTTTTAAATCTATACAATACATAAAGTAATTATAAGACGTGAGGACAGCAATAAGAAAAGAAGGAGATGTGTAAGGCAGTAAAAAGAGAGGATTTAAGGAAGAAAACAATGAAGGAGTTAGGGAAGCAAGAAATATTACTAGTTCTACTTTAAATTAAATGTTCAGTGGTAATGTAGTAACGCATTCCTGTATTTAATGAGAACAAAAGCAAGTAATTCTCTTTTGTCTCAGCTAAGAACAGGTCTTCATGATCTTCTTGATCTTTCTGCAAAGAGTCATAAAGTAGGCAGTCTCAATAAAAAAAAAAGAACAATCTCAGAATAGAGTCAGGCTTTTTCATGACAGGAAAATGCCAGAGAAATGATAAGCTGTCATCAAACTATTGGAAAGGAATATAAAGAACCTTTGTGTTTTGATTAGTCTTTTGGATAAAAAAAAATGATTTTAGGAAGCTTTGCCGTATTCACTATTTGTCTCTCACATATTAAAAAAAAAATATGTAAATGAAGTGATGAGAATTAATTCAAATTTTGCATGTCGCCTTCCATCCTCAGCGGAGGGAAATGTGGGACAAACTTTACAAAAACATAGAAGGAAAACAAAATGTTAAGTTGGCTACTTTGTGGCAAAATTATTGCAAGAGGTAATATAACATATTGGAATTCAATAATACCATAGAGCAGAGATCAAAGCTTTCCATAGAACTGAGAAACAAATCATATTCAAAACCGAAACGTAGAAATTTACAACATGGTAAAAATCAGGTGACTTACCTTGTTTGTACATTTTCCTAAGCTAAGGCAAAGGGGGATGGGTATTCATTCGATAGTGTCGATTGGGCACTGCTGCACGAAAACTGCTGTTGACTTGAACGGGAGTTTCCATGTGCTTCCTAATGAATAACCCCTCAAATCTTTTACTAGTTTGATTTTAGTCTTGCTTTCTATCATTAGGATAACTGTATCTATTCTGAACTATTTTCTAATGTATCTGCTGAATTAAATTCCACCGCTTCAGGTTGCAGATTGTCCTATTTTATTGTCCTCTGCACAGGACCTCTTTTTCTAGCATTCCTCTCTGTTTAAAAATCCTCTGTGCCATTTATTGTACTTTACTGATACCCTTGATGTATTTGAAACCGTATATAATGTCCTACTGTACTTATCTGTATTTTCTATTGGGGTATACTTGTTTTTAAATGCAAACCATGCACCATTTTAGTTGTTCTTATTTGCTTCACCTCTATTGTGTGTGTCAATGTAAAGATATGAATTCAAGAGCTGCATACAGTACACTAGGTGATGTCTTATCAATGTGATAGTATGTTACAATAACCAAAATATATATGTAGCCCAAATTATTTTCCTTGGGACCATAGTTTGCTATGATCCTGAAGTCAGTAAAGGGGATTGCTGGCGGTCGAGAGGTGTTTATTTTATTTGCCACAGCTCTGGGGAAGATGTGGGCTACATCTCTACTTTCTGCTGATGATATATTTGCCTGGTACCTGGGATAGAGTGCAGTGTTCAATCTGCATGGCATCACTTCAAGGGTGTGGCTATGCTCAGTGGCAGATTTCCAGCAAGCTGGCTAGGCTATAGCCTAAAGCGGCAATTCTTTTGGAGATGGCAATGTCAGGGAAAGGCTTTTTGTGTGTGTGTTGAAATGGGGTCTTACCTCTCCGGAGCATCTCCTCTCATGTCATGTTGTCATGGTGACCTAACATCACATGCCGCCGTGATGTCGTGACACTGCTTCGCTGCAGAAGAGAGCCTATGGGCGGCAAAATGTTAAGTCCACCACTGGCTACGCTACCAGTTAAACATGCCTACCAATGCGTTTTGCAAGTCGCTGGCTTGCTTCACCTGGGTTTACATGTGATTATGGCTGGTCAGAAGTTCTTTGTACCACCTATGATTGACTAAACTATGAGGTTGGTTTATAAGTCCAATGGTATAGGAGTCTCTACTGTACAGTACTGTATACTGTTGGTATAACTTCCCAGCTATTTCTCAGGATGTGGACTCCATATACATGATGCAGAACGAGAAGAAAAGAAAACACATCATAGTGCAAATATGCGAATGGGATCAACAAGACAAACAAGACTAGACAAACTACATATAACAAGCAAGGCTGACTATTACTAAAAGATTAGTTTATTACACACAATGACTGAAACAGATGTGGGATCCGGTATGTAAAACCAGAATCCTACTTACAGAACTTCCACAGATCATAAGCAGGGATAAAACGTGAACGGTGGTTTAGCTAAAGCTCCGTCTGAGCACGTGATATCCAGGAGTCTCCTTCGCTCCACAGCCGGAAGTACGTCACTCCGGGCGACTTTGGAGTCCTCCAGGAACTGTCTCTTAGCCTTCCGCCGGAAACACGTTACTCGGGGCGGGTGAAATCGCCAAAATCCCTTCTCCAAAAGACCAATGCGGCAACGTTCTATAAGACCTCCGTCTCGGTCTAAAAGCAACAACAAACTGCCCAACGCGTTTCATGCGCATGCGCACTTCTTCAGGGGTTGCGCACGAAACGCGTTGGGCAGTTTGTTGTTGCTTTTAGACCGAGACGGAGGTCTTATATATCTGTAATATACCTAATATAACCATAACATTTCCAAGCAAAAAAGGCAAGGGAAAGAGGTGACACATCTATCCAAATCTCAGCTAATAATATATATATATATATATATATATATATATATATATATATATATATATATGTGGGAAATCATAAGCATTAGTGAAAAGGCAAAAGACAAGCTATGAAAATCTTTCCCAGGACATGCAACTTCTAAAATTGTAGGGTAAGCAAGAATATGACAAAACCCTTGATCGCGTATTAATAAATTGCTTCATATGCAGGAGTCTTCTAAGTATGGTCTCCTTCTCTGTATTACCAGGGAATGATTTAAAGTTTTTGGAATATTAGACACACAAGCGGCAAAAAGACAATAAACCAAAGAACAAATCAATTTGAAACAGATTGCGTAGGCTTCATACTGATGCAGCAAATAGTTACATTAAATTAAATCAGGATTTCATTTACATGAATTAGCAGTGGGTTGAAGATGCCAACTGGTTGAAATTTTAGGATTGCATTTCATTAATATTTTAAGATGCTCCATAACAATATTTTGTGCCAGCTTTATAAAGCATTATATTGTTATATGCGTTTCTCCATACTACGTTAAACTTCTTTGAAAACTCATTAAATTAAGACATTTGTAAAGCCCCAAGGAGTAGATCCTCAGAAGGTCACTGATATATATATATATTTTTTCCAAACTGTTTATTTTTGTACTATTTTAAGGGGGGTACATAATAAAGAAAGTCCATAAAAAATGATCAAAGGGGAATTGCTACATACAGTACATGAGGAGGATTGCTGTCGTAGCAGTCCTATTGCCATCCCTTTTCTTCCCAAAATAATATGCATAGGGGAAAGCGAGGGGAAGAGGGAGGGAGGGGGCTTGCACAGAATCTCACGTGGTAGAAAGAACTATCCTACATGTTATATTATGTATTGTTTGATGTATATTTCCCTTTGAGGGAATGGAAGAACTACCGAACCCCTTCTCCGCGGAGCATTATCATGGCTCTGGAGACAAACACCCAACTCTAGAGCAGTGTCTCTGGGCCACAGAAGGTCGCTCATTTTTTAAAGGTTACTTTATCTCATTTTAATGTATCCATATCCATAACACATCCCTAAAGCTGCTTAACGCTATGTTGTTCAGTCATTTTCCTTAAAAATAAGGGAACCTTACATTTTAATAGACCTTTGGCTTCTTCATATGCTTACCTACCAACAGGGATCTTCAGACCTCCGCTGCTGTGAAGCTTATGCTAATAATGTAACCATACAGTATTTAGCACCTGCTGAAAGCTGCCCTTACTCACATCTAATCCCTGAGAAGCATTGCGTTATTTCTCCAAGGAGCCTAAAAGGGAAAGGACTTAAGTGGTACCCAAATGAATGAACTGTGTGTAGTGATTAACCCTTTCATGACATGTGTTATACTAACAGATATACTGTAAGGTGGAATATATAAATGGCTGAAACATAGCAATAAATTAATATATATTTATTTTTGTAAAGGATTAACTATAATATGTTGTTTAATGATAAAAGTGAATGTTAGCTATGTTTATTTGGCCTACTATTGTGTATATAATTTATGGTATAAAGTATGCGTTTACCAGAAAGAATCTACATATGAGAAAATGATTTTCAAGGAGACTGAAGTAACCAAAATAATATTTAATGACACACAGTTCAGGCACTGTGTAAAAAAAAGTTACATATATAATATTCACCAAATATAACTATACACATTACAGACAACAAGAAACATATATAAACATAAACATATTTACATAGTACACCTGGTGTGGTTGGAAAAGAGGTGTCGGACAATGTGTCCATGCTCTCCGGTATTGCCCAGTTCAGGATACTAACAGGTCTCATCAACTGGGCAATGCTGATAGTTACAGCTGTGGTGTGGTTACGTTCCCTAATAATGTTCTTTCTCAATGCACATGTGTTGTGTATTTTTTTAGGCTATGGTTATCCCCCTTCATCCGTGGTCGTTATGCCAAAGGACCTTACTTTTGCATATCAGTAGCCTTGAGGATACCCATTAATAATGATGAAAAAATATATTGCTTGTGTTTATGTGCCTATTTGATCTATGACACTGTAAGTGTTAATTTTATTGCGTGTATAAATAGATATTATTGTGTTACGCTATGGAAGCCTCTCTTTTTTCCCTATTACCCTGACTGGTGAGGTTGCCGTGTGTGCTGTTAACATCATATCAGACATCCAGCTGTGGGGTTGTTCACCTATCACTATAGAGTCAAGCATCTGCAACTGATCTCTGACATGCATGATTTTATTTGATGCCACGTGAGTCTCCATTCACCCGATATATTCAGATCACTTTATTTGATTCAAACGTTATTTGCACTATTTTGTGCTTTCATTTATTTTGCATATCGATATCTGCGCTCCCCTGATTTGTCAAGATGCTCACAATTGAAGTGGAATCTGCAGACCATCCACTAAAGGGTTTTTGAGCTGCAATCTTGTTCACGTTTCACTTGTATTCACTATATATTTTATTTTCCACGGCTGTATATTGCCTTTATCACTGCGCCACCCTATTTTGCACTTTGCTGCACATTTTATCACTCTCACTCCAAGAACAAAACTCTACACAGATCAACAACCTGCCAAAAAACAAATCAACTCAATTGCCAGCGAAATGAAGAAGCAATATGTTACTATGTGGGAAAATTATATCCAGCGCTCAAAGAAGCTGGAGACCTACAGTGCCACAGCCTACAGAGAGAATACACTCAAGAGAGACAAATCCTGGGCCAGTACAGAATGAGTGCCCACTGCCTGGAAATAGAAACATGCAGACACAGACAGAAGTGGAAGCCCCGGGAGATGAGACTGTGCCAGCGATGTGAGCTAGGAGAGGTAGAAAAGGAAACAAACTTCCTGCTGCATTGCACACAATACTCTGAAGTGAGGAGTTGCCACCTGGAGAAACTCACAGCTCTTATCCGGAACTTTAATAATATAGAAGAGAATCAAAAAATAGCGATCCTCCAGGGAGAAGATAAAACCACAGCAGAACTGGCTGCACACTATATCAGCACCTGCCACAGGCTGAGAGATGCCCACTAAGCTCCACATCCCTTTGTGTAACTGTTACTCATGAACCATGCAATCATTATACCCTGCCCCCATAATTCATGTACTGTGTAACCATTGTACCCCACCCTCTATTATTCACGCGTTGGCAATACTGAAATGTTCTTTCGTCATGCCAATAAAGCTAATTTTTTATTTGATTTGATGTGAGTGAGAGTGAGAGAGAGAATTAGAGAGAGTTAGAGAGAGTTAGAGAGAGTTAGAGATTGAGAGAGACTTATTTAGTAGAACACCCAATTACTTATATAGTTCCAAATACAGTCTTTTATATAACTACCTGATACTGTATTCCTGGGAAATATGCTAAATCTAGTAAATTGGAAATATTTTACATATTAAAATTAACTTATTTTCGGGAGACTTCCGGTGATTTCATCCGGAATGGCTGGATAGCAAGGAAGCTCTATGGACCCTCACAGCATAACGCGACCAAAAGCTAATTTCCCCCACAGATTTCTCACTCCACACCAGAAGATCGTGAAGCTAAGCTCCCCATCATGATTACTAAGACTAAAAAGCCACCCACCTAGGGTGTCTCGCAGTTATTTACACCACCGCAGCACGGGTCTGGTGCTACTAGTTGAGATCAAGATGGCGCTGAGACACGCACCCCAGCAGACAAAGAACAAGACTGGTCTTGGATGACCCCACTTATTCCTACCACTAATATCCTGCCTCTGCCCAATCACTATCTGAGGAGAGAAGAACTGACCGACTCTACTCACCTGATAAGAAAGGGTGGCCCCTGTAGCGGTTTAGATCCCAACATCTGTATCTAAGTGCGGGAAAGCAGCAACAGAGTTCTAATATCTTGAAACCGGGTTTATCTACAGGGGGTGCTTGGGTCCTGGGGGGGATTGGTGAAGTCCCAGAGGCTGGGCCTTAGATACGACACAGATTGCTAGCCTTACCAGGTTCTGTAGGTAACGCCGAAAGATCATCTGAGGGGACTGTATCATCAGATGACACCCACCCGTGGGTCCGAATTGAGACCGGGTGAAATGGGTGCTCCCTGTCTGACCACCGGGCACACAGTCCTGCCCTCGACACCACACTCCGGTTACCTTCCCTCTCTTCCTTGTTAGCAATAATGAGCAGACGGAACCTGATCTCGGATGCTCGGATGAGAACCGAGTTCTGGGCGTTCAAGAGCCCCAACTGAGGGGTCAGATAAGTTATAAGTTTTGCGTCATGTTCATAGTTTGAATTGCCTACCTATTTTATCTGTGGGTCTGAACTGTGGCCAGGATGGACCGGACACGCTCCCCACCTAATCCCTGGACACACTGGCCCAGTCCCAGACACCTAGGTTGGATTGATATATTCTTCTTCCCTCTTTATTTTTATAATACTGAGTGGGCCGTGCCGATTTCTGGTGCTCGGACGAGAACCGAATAATAAGTGGTCATGAGCCCCTGTCTGGGGGGATAGAAAGGCACTATTTTATATCCCCAGTTTAACCTGATTAACTGCTTCCCATATGGTAATATAATAGTAACCAGTGGTTTCTCACCAAGAGGATTTGAGTACCTAGCTTTTTGAAGTGTTTTGAAAGTGTTTGAATTGTAGGAAAAAAATTCTATATTTTTTCTCTTTGAATTTCCTGAACTGGGTCTATAACTTGCCAGAATTTATACGAGATAGCTGGTCTATCAACAGTGCAAAAGCCTAACCTTTACTGAAGTTGCCGAGATATAAAGATGATTTCCCCCCCTCCCCCATACCCCCCATATTTTTCCCCCCTCGTCCCCCTCCTTTCCCCCCTCCCCCCTCCTCCCTGCACATTCCCTCCTTTTTTCTACCCCCTCCTCCGTTCCTACCCTACTTAAATATGGTACATTAGCTCCACATAAGTTAAGTGCTTTTGAAGTGTTTGAATTGTTTGAATTTTCTTTTGAATTTTCTGAACAGAGGTTATAGCTTGCAAGAACTTATATGAGATAGCTTGTCTATCAATAGCAAAAAAGACTCACTTGAATTGATCTAGTTGAGCTATAAGATGTTCCCTCCCCTCCACCTTTTCCCCCTTCTTCCCCCTTACACCACTCCCCCCATTATCCCCCCCCAACCTTACTTCCTCCCCCATCCTATCTCCATCCCCTCTCCCCTTCCCCTCCTCACCGGGTACTAAACGTGTGCTGTCGAATGATTTATAAAAGCTGTTGTTTAAAAAACAAACAAACAATAAAAACCCTAATTGGGGTAGATATGTTGTAACATGTTTCCTTCTCTCCTCCTATTGTCCCTCCCCATACTCCTCCCCCCAACCCACTCTCACCTCCCACCTACTCTCAACTCCTACCCCACCCCTTCATTCCCCTCCCCAATTCCCTTTCACCCCTCCCCCCACCTTCCCTGCCCCCCATCCCCATCTACACACGATAATCCACGGACCCCACGTGGTCTGGCGTGTTTCTCCTTCCCTCAGTATGGCGATGGTACTCACTCCTATCTTTTTACCTCTCTGATAAGCACAGGGTGGGTCCGCAGAGGAAACACGTAATTTACCCACCCTGTGCTTATCAGAGAGGTAAAAAGATAGGAGTGAGTACCATCGCCATACTGAGGGGAGGAGAAACACGCCAGACCATGTGGGGTCTGTGGATTATCGTGTGTAGATGGGATGCAAGTACAAATTCTCTCCTCGATACCAACAAGATACTCTCTTGTAAGTAGGGTTTTGTAGTTTTAGATAGGGATTTGTGGTTTTACATACCGCGCAATTGGTGTGCCCTTTTGTGTCTGTTATTACAGAATCAGTGAGGACTCCACCTTAAGGAAACCCTTTCCCATCTGGAACTTTATCCACCAGTCCATCCATCCATTCTGAGAAGTCCTGTATCTCAGACTGTCTTTATTGGATCACGGTATCTTGGACTGTTTACACCAGCGCCGGGGACACTTATTTTGTATTTGTATATTGTTTATCAGGTTTGGAATGATCTGTTATTTGTAGTTCCCCTTGGCTGCTTTTTCATTGCATTTCACTTTATGGTTGATAATTACGTTTATTCACATATTTAATTCTTTTAGTGTAGGTTAGCGCAAAGGTTCAGTTTCATCCACGGCGATGCTCTGGAAAGCCCATAAAGCCATAATCAGGGGTAACTTTATATCCATACTATCCCACAAGAAAAAAGTAAAACTGAAAATATATAAAGAACTAACTGATAAAGTTACAAACCTGGAACATAAAGCTAACCCGTCAAAAAAATATAGCCAGATCAGAGCTGAGACAGATTCAACTAGAAGATGTTGAGAAGGCCCTGAAATGGACCAATCAATGATACTATGACAAAGGTAATAAGGCAGATAAACTCCTAGCTAATAAACTAAGGGGGGGGGGGATGCGGGTGAGATCACAAATAACGGCGGTCAAAGATAAAAGTGTAGGAGTCCCAGATATCTCAAAATATTACCAGGCAGCTCAAGTACGGCAGGAGGAGGTTTGGAATGCCGATCCAGCCCAATACTGCTGGTTGGCTATAGAATCCCAATACGCTAGAACGCCTTCTCTGCTAATGTCACTATGGGCCCCATGCTAAGAAGGAATTACAGGCTAAAATGTTTGAGCTAGGTCCGGTGTGGTGCACCTGAGAGATTTGGATCAAGTCCATGGGAAAATTCAATCTCACGTCCCCTGCCTCACAACTCACCCGACTTTTCAACAACCCTAAATTCCCCCCAGGATGTGATTATAAACAATTCGACCACGTCAAAGCTAAGAACATTAGAGCAATTGCCGATCTATTACATAACAGGAAACTCCTTAGCTTCCAAGAGCTTTGAATCAGATATGAGGCACAAGATTTGAATATGTTTAAATATCTCCAGATTAGACATTTTTTAACAAAAATGTCTCTGAAATTAGAATTCCCCTCTCTCACAAGTTTGAAGCATTGTGTAGAAGAGGTATTTATCAAAAAGGTTTTGATTACAAGAATATATGCTGGAATGGAGGCTGCGGTCGACTCACCTGACCATGAGAATACAGTATGCTCAAATGGGCGGCCTATTTAAACATAGAAATTGACCAGGATGATTGGGAGGATATTTGAGAGTTCGCTGCAAAAACCTCCATATGTACTACTATTAAAGATAACATCTACAAGATTTTATCTTACTGGCACCTCACTCCAAGTCAATTGAAACAAATCTACCCTCTGATGTCTGATCTGTGTTGGAGGGGCAGCGGGCAAAGAGGTTATATGGGGCATATTTGGTGGACAGGCCTGGCGATACAGAAATACTGGATTACCATCCAAACTATTATTAAAGATATAACAGATTTATCCATCCACATGGACCCCTTGATTTTTCTGTTGGCAAAGCCAGTTGAAGATATTTGACGCCCTATGAGACGGCTGATATCATTTATTTTGACGGCAGCTAGATGTGACATGGCGGCCTCTTGGAAGAAGGTAGCCCCTCCCCCCACCCCCTCTCTAGGCAAACTATTGAGAAAAGAGTAAAAAAAAGTGATGCTAATGGAATAAAGGACAGCTTTCTTGAAGCATTCCACCAACAAATTCTATAGAACGTGGGACCCCTAACCTTCTAATTTTTCTTCCTTCTCATAGGACACTAACTGGACAGTGCTAGTTGGTCCTTCTCACCATCTGGTACATAATCATCACACCTTCCTTAATGTTCACAGATAAAGCCATGATCTTGATCCGGTGTTATTAAAAGCTATCCACGGTTTTCTCTATATTCACTGAATGTATAACTGTATGTTGTTTTTATCAATATCTTTAGATGTTGTTTATTTTCTGTTTACCCAATAAAAATATTTGAAACAATTTTTTTTTTAACTTATTTTTACATACAAACTAGCCTATTTGTTTAAAAATGTTTGACATTTTGCTAAATGTTGTATTGATATAAATGGCAGTAAATACAAGTACATTAAGGGCCACATGATCTTGCACATTGACATTTAATTGTTGCCAAATATTATATGTTAAACTAGCCGTTTCTGTGAAATGTTTCTTTAAAAAAATAACAACAAAAACATTTCAAATGGTGCCTACTTTGCAAAAATGTGTGAAAATGTGCAAATCTACTGATACAGCGACCATTATTCGAACACATCACGGCGCTGATTTTGAGTTCTCTGCTGTTCCCCACGCAGCATAAACGCGGCCAATCGCCCCAGACACCTGCATTTATCGCGGATGTTTTGTTTGAATTTCATGGATTCTGTTTCTTCGTTTGCAATAAAATGGATGAATTGTAATGTGTACAGTACTGTGCCACTGCGCTACTGTGCTACTGTGTCACTGTGTCACTGTGCTACTGTGCTACTGTGCTACTGTGCAACTGTGTCACTGTGCTACTGTGTCACTGTGCTACTGTGCTACTGTGCTACTGTGTCACTGTGTCACTCTGTTACTGTGCTACTGTGTCAATTTCATGTTTTTAATAGCCAGAACACTAAAATTTATATTTCTGCTCTCGCCGCTCTCGCATCTTAGTGCGGGGAGGCTGGAATTCATCCCGCGGTTTCAAATCGGGATTCCGATGTACATGACGCGTGAAGTGTTCAAATAACGGCTGCTGCATCAGTATAATTGTTACCAACAGTAGTTTTATTTTAGGAATTAACTTGGTAAACATTACACTTGAAAATGGATTCAACTGTGATACCATGTGCAGTGTCCAAATAATTCGCTTATTCCTATTTGTTTGAAGACTTGCTTTACCAACATAGCATTTACATGTTTCACTTGAGTGCAGATAAAAAACTAACATTGACTCCTCAATATTATATCTAAACTCACTTACTCTATTCAAATTACGTCAGTCATACATTTGTATTGCATTTTGTTTCTGTTTTGTTTCTCAAAATATATATTTTTTTCTGTAAAGTTGGTCTCAGTTATTCAAAATTGGACTGATTAGGGCCACACTAACACTATTTACCATGTAGCATGGCAGGGGGGATATTATTGGAATAGTGGAAGCTGTACTAATGTTATTGTCCTGCTTTCAAAATAGCATTCACAAGTATGTATTATTGACATACACGTGTGCTGTTTTATATTTCTCCATGTAACAGGAATATGAAATGCTTACAGTATCTGTGGGTCTATCACTGCTTACAACAATTGACTGGAATGCAATTTTAATAGAAGGTGACACCAACATTAGTTTAAAGATACTCAAGTAGTGCATTTTTACTTGCTTCGTGTTATAAATATCGGGTTGCCTGAATCTCTTCTGTTTTGAATACAAACACCACTGGTGTTTCAATATTATCAGATCATTACAAGAATATTAGTCGAGATGTTCCCTAAAAGGGTGATCACTATGGCAGTTATTGAGCGATGTATTTTCCGTTTGTGAACAGAATGAGTAATGGAAAATCAGAAAGTGCTGAGGGAACTAATGTGGAACCAGGAGAATCCACGTTGTTGAGAACATGGAATACTACACACAAGACACTGAAATAGGATACTGGTATAGGAAAATGTTAGTGATATAATGATGCAAAAAAAGACAGATAATAAGAGCAGAACAAAAAGAGATGGAAAAGGAGATATGGAGAACGGCATCTGAAAAAGAAGAACACATAGGAAACTGCATAACAGAATATATTAATAAGAGGACATAGAAAAATTAAATATAGGCCAGGAGAAGTATAATTAGATGTAAATATGAAACAAATAAATGGGCAATCGTGCACAAATTGACACAAAATAATATTGGTTGTTTATATACACACAGACACACACATATCAAACTGAATTTCCCAAGGATGCTGTGGACCTGTGTTTTTTAATTGGTGAGAAATATTGTGACTAAGCTTATCTCCATATAATTTAGAATGCTTGCAGTGCATGCCAGTGATCTTATCTATTTGCTTTTCATTTAGGTTTGTAGTAAGCTTTTGTTAGCTTTCCATGTATTATTTAACGCTGTGAAAATTAGGTAAAATGAACATTTGATTAGCTTGGGGCATTCACACAATAACAAGCCTGGTGTACTATGGAACAGAAACTTGTCTCAAACAAAGACTCAGCATGCATTAACATAGGAAAAATATGGAAAATAAGTCGTACAAGTGCTGGTGATTTTATTTTACTTTTAATATAATTGTACAGTATCTACAGTATGTCATGTATGCATCTAAAGTACAGTATGTCACACATATCCCAAACATGGCTTGTCTTATCGTATTGTTTTAAAATACATACCCAATATTATTATTTCCGGAACAGGTGGGAAACGTCATGAGCACAGACTGTATCTGGAATGGTTGAACTTTCTACTTTTGAAGTTATGCTGAGGGTGGCTTACTGCTTTTTTTATTTAAAGAGCCTACAATGTGATTATAGTATAACTAACTAAGCTTTGTTCTCTTTTGAATGTCTGAGTGTTTTCTAACAGAAGACCATGAGGCACAAGGCAGGTCTTTCCATTATGCGCTACAAGAAAGTTTCAGAACCTATCAAAGGCATAGTTGCAGCTTCTAAGTTGCACTTTGAGCACATTTTGTCAACTTTTCTATAAAGCACAATGAAAATTGAGCTGCCTTTCAAAACACGCACACAGACATTATCATAAAGGCATGATTCATGTGTCCTTGCATTAAGCTGACACTGAGTACCGAGGCTGTTGCTCTTTTCTGAAGATACAGTTGCCGTATGAGATTCCAAGTAAAACTGGTGTTCATATGGTTAACTAAAAACAGTAGTTCTGAAACCAATTTATGAGTTTAAATGGCTTCAACAGAGCAAAACCACTGGGTGGGAAAATATTTTGGGGGAGAGAGTTCAAAAATAAATATTTTTTTAATATGATTCAAAAACATGGTAACAGCTTTTTACAAAATGTGTCAGCTTTATGGATAGTCTCATAGTGAGCAAAGGTGACAATTTTATGTGTCTGGAAATTGGAAGTTTAATAAAATGCAATTCCATCCGTTAGCTATGTATGTTACCCCGATCAAACATATAGTGCATGTACTGTAGTTTCCACTTTCAATGAAGAACACCGCAACATCAGAAATGTACTGAATAAGTTGCCCATTAGATTCTTTAGGGAGTACTGATTTGTATGCAGTTTTTTATTTTATTTTTTAACCCCTGCTAGCAAAGTGGAAAATGTTTAGATATGAGCTGATGGTATGATCTATGCAGAAAATGTATATTATATTTTCTTTTTACATTTTACAGGGGCATTAGCTGTTGCTGTTCTCTCCTGAATATAAAAGTAATTTTGAGAATTACTGGAGATTACTAGTCAGTAAACCTCTGTGCTACAGTAGGGAAAGTGGGCTTTCCAAAATTATTCCATATCCATGTATGCAAATCTCCCAGCTAGAAAACTAGACCAAACTGGGGCAAAATATTAGCACCTGATTTATCAAAGAAAGCATTTCCATTGCCTTCAATAAGATTTAAAAACTCTGGCGCTATTATTATATAAACAGATGTTATCATTTCTCACCTCCAGTCCCCATAGGGTCTATTTAAAGTTTCCTGGTGCAAAACTTGGACTAGAAAACTGATCAAACTTAACTAAGGAAAATATATTCCCTTTGAAATCAACCGAATTTCCTGCTTTAATAAATCTGGAGGAGTATTGTTGCCCCAGTTTTGCAGCAAGGATAATTTAATAATGTGAACTCTTGCTGCACAGAAGGTCTCCCATTTTAGTTGTGGTTATTCACGTTGGGTTAGTAGACAGCAATGGTTGACAACTAACAAAAGCAAGATTTTTGGTAGTGTGAGGAATTTCAGACTGTTACAAATTGAATTGAACTTTCCCTAAAAGCATATGGATAAGAGTAGTAGTAATATAGAATATAGTATATTCAGATACACAAGGGGTAATTTACTAAAGTTTCTATGATTAATCTAGTGCTAGTTTTGCAGCTTAAAGACCAGTAAATAACCCATGTTGCCCTTTAATAGTACTTAATATTTATTTTCAGTTTATGAAAATGCTCCCTCAAAAACACACAATCACTTTTAGGCTTAGAAACTTAAATTAGGTTTACCATTTGTTTTCATACAGAAATAATGGTAACATACAGTATATTTTACATACTGTATCTACCCTTAAACATTAGTGCTAAATATTTAGTAAATTCACTGGTCATCTCTTTTCCACCACATTCACAGAATATAAAGGGGTACATCCTTAGGAGGCCGTTCATTTTGACCAAATAACGTGAGGTTCGTGAAATAGAAATCAGACATTATTTTTCTTATTATTAACAGTAGAGACGGGCGAAACTGTCCGAATCCGTTTCCCGGAATTTCCCGGGCTTTCCATTCAAAATCTGTTCCGCGGTGTAAAATCCGTCAACCGATTATTCCAGTTTCAACCCGCGTGGATTAATCCAAAAACTGTCATTGGATACAATCCGCACGGATTGTTAGAATCTAATCCGCGGATTCAGCAATCTGTTGTAAGATATTTTTAAATCCTCCAACGGCTTGCAGAATCCAGGAATTGAACTGTCAGGGATGAAAAAAAAATCCAGAATGACGAATTGTCCTTTTTGGGACCGATTCATTGAAATCCGCAGACCAAAGGAACCACCCAAACCGAGGTGGATCCAAATCCGCAAAAAAAAATTGCCCATCTCCAATTGACAGGTATCCTCATATTGAGAAATGTATCATTTTTCACATTAACTTTTTCACTTAATTATATGGTATATGGTAATAACTGCATAAAGTATGGTTGTACAATAATGTATAAGCATACATACCTCAACACTATTAATCATATATCATTTGTATTAATGTACAATTAAAATAAAAGGACATGCTTCATTTATTTTAATTGTACAGGAATAAAAATGAAATATTAACTTATATTGTTGAGGTATGTATGGATATACATTATTGTACACCCATACTTTATACATTCGTTAATATATAATATACCATATTAGTTCACACAAACATATTACTGCAATCCCTAAAAACCATAATATAGTTTATGATGTGTTTCAGACATTGATATGATCCTTAATATATATCTTTGTATGACACATGTAAACACACAGATACCCAACAAGCTCTGAGAAACCCCAAACATTACCACATAATACATATAAGTATATAAGTGTCAAAAGGAGTGCTAGTGGGCATGGCTAAATGTATACAGCAAAAACAAACAACGATGCCCAAAGCTACTTCAAATGTGACAAAAATACACAGTGCAATACCTATATATTCTATTGAAAAGGGGTCATGGGACATATGGGGCATATGACACATATAAAACTTGAAAGGGTTAAGTCCTATACTCATAGCATAGTTTTTAGGCAATTCCAAGAAATAACTCAATGATAATCAGAGTCTGGATGTGAGAAAGGGGCTTTTGGAAGGTGCTAAATATGGTAGTGTTATTATCATGCGCTAACATGAACGGAGGTCTGGGGATCTCTGGTGTTATGCAAATGCTATGGTAATGAGCAGTTTACCTATGTGTAAGCCTAATGTCCATTTAAATGTATCTATCCGTTATTTTTACGGAAAATGCCAGGACGTCATTGCGCTAAGCACCTTTGGGAATATGCGTTACGGATATGGATACGTTAAATTGACATTAACGTAACGTTAAAAAATTAGGCACCTGAAGATCTACGTCTAAGAACTCAACATAAAAATATTATTTCACCTTCAGATGTGCGTTAACAAATCCTTCTATTGATCTGAATTATTTCTGCATGTTATCTGCACTGATTGAGGTGTTTGCATCAACTCTGTATTTTATTTTGTCTGAAAATATGTATTCAAAATACCTGGTGCCAGAAATGTAACCCTCAAAGGAACAAAATGAGGGAGATTTAGGAGTTTTTAAACTAAAAATATCACTTTAATGGAAAAGTGCAGATTTTTATCAATGGGACTTTATTGAAGTGTAAGACACTGGTGCAAAATCAGTGAGACTGACTCCAGATCAGTGAGATTTGACATATCGCAGGTGTATAACTGTTAGAATTTTTTTTTGTAAGCTTTTACACCAAGACAATATAATTTATATATTTAGTGAAAGCCCTAATATAGAAACACCAATTAAAAATATAATGTTATCCTCAAAAATGTCACCTGCTGTTTTTAAGAATCAGTACAGATGTAGCAGACAATATTACCCCTGTTAATGTGTAATAAGACTCAACATAATGTGTGTTAACCAATATTTTCACCAGGGCTACTGTTAAATAACGCACAAAATGGGGGTTGTTATTTCTGCTTGATCTGTAAATAAAATAAATATATGTATAACATTTTAAAGAAACCCATAGCTAATAAGAGGCTTTTGGAAGTCACTAAAAGAGCAAACAAATGTTTAAAAATAGTGGGCCTCCGGGACTTCTGAAAGTGTGAATACTTTGATTTGCAAGTCACATACTGTTTAATTACACAAAGACTATCAAGATCTACAAATGATTACTCAATAAAACAAAGAGAATGGAATATTAACGTGAAAATGCAGGTAATCCCGTTCATGTAAAAAGTACACATTCAATATTAAACAGGCACGTTTTGTTTAAAAATGGAGCTTGATAGACTAATCGACTGAATATAATACCAATTCAAATTATAATTGTAGCTGAAGATGGTGTGTAAGCCTTTTCGTCCATAAAAACATCTCTGCTTCAGCAATGTACTTTACTCACACACTTGATAACTGTCCCCTGCAATCACAGTAGTTTGAAAGCTTATCAGAAAAGACTCCTGTAAAGTAAGCTGTGCAATATCTCCATACAAGTTTTAATGAGGCTAGAACACATAGCAGGGATAGACAGCAGTGTGTGTATCACTGGCTAACCACATAGGAAGCTTCTCCTGTTTTACTCTGGTTTTCTTAGTAGAAAGGGGGGAAAAAAAGAGAAAACGTACTATGTTGCTGACCAACAACAACAACAACGCAAAAGATATCATAACAGACACTTGGTCCCAGCTGGGCAGTGCCATTAATTGCTGAAATCACACGGTTGTCTGTGATGCAGCTTTCTCATTCAATCGCTCTCTCGCTCTCTCTCTCTCTGCTTCTTTTTTTTTACTAGCTCGCTCGATCTCTCCCTCTTTCTCTCTCTCTCTCTCTCTATTTCTCTCCTCCCTCCCTAGGGATTTTAAAAATGCAGTATTTGAATTTTGGTGAGTGGTAAAGCCTCTGCCCTAGGACCCATTTGACAAATGAGAAGCCGTGCAGCATCAGCACCAGCTTCAGTGAGTCAATCTCTCTCTCTCCCTCTGCTAGTCAGCAAGCTCATGTTGGAAGACGCTGAGCCTCAGCTCTTCACTGTCATTGAGGAAGTTACATTGACTCATCATTAGGCAGCGGGCTTTGGCTAAATCCCTCTCTCTCTCTCTCTCTCTCTCTCTCTCTGTGTGTCTTTTTGGTACTATTCTCTCCAGTTTAAACGGTTTCACTTGTAATTTGCCTTGTTGCCTTAGCTGACAAATGAACACAGATTTCCAGCAGTAGGACAGCAAAGGAGAAAAGGACTTTTTTTGGGGGGGGAGAGGACGGGTACTTTAAAAACCCACAACTAAAAAAAAAAAAAGATTAAAATCCTGCTGACACGCCAGGACAAACGTGCTTGCATGTTAGCCCCTTCACTTGTTCTACGTCGACTCCAGAGCAACACCATGCAGCATCCCCTGACGGGTGCAACCTGCGTGGCACTGCCGAATGTGGGCATGTGTCCCCAGCTCTCCTGTGCCTTGACTTTTATGTACTTGCAGCAGGTAAGTTTCTCCTTCCATTGCTCTCTTCATTTTGCTGCTTCACCTCTTTATGTGTCTCAGAACTTTATCACCAGTTTATGCATGTATGTCAAGGGCAACAATTCCAGTTTTGATCCATCAAAAGCCTGTTTTTTTTTCTTCTTCTTCTTTGATTAACCAGGGTTTCTATCAGGAGGAGGGGACAGGGAGCAGAGTAGCATAGATGTCTGATAATAGAATGCGGAATGTGTTATAGGTTGGGATGTGAGGATGTAAATCAGTTGTCATCAGTATTGGAATACTACTAATGCATTGATGCTAATGTCTGGAAACCATGCATCCTATTTCTACCCCTGCTAAGAAAAAAGATAATCTGTATATTAAAGATGTTTGCAATCATGAAAAAAAAGCATATTTTGTTTCATTTTGGTAGGCAATATTGCATCTTCGTGTATTTCACACATGCAATTATGTTGAGATATTGTGTGCTGTAGCCACGTTGGAATGTTTATTTAATCGTTTTAGAAGACATGCCAATAATGCCCTTTAATGACATGTAAATGTGTCCTTTTGTAAAACTGAAAGCTTACTATTAAACCTAATAACCCAATAAAAAAGAGAATGTGATTTTCCCTTCAAACATGGTGTTGGTTTAACATGAAATTAAAATATTTTAAGTTAAACCAGGGGAATTAGGTTTCCTATTTTAAATGCAGCTGTCTAAAGGAATTAACTGCATCAAGTATGTTGGTCTGCTTGATTCACAGTTGTAGCCTTGTATAAATGTCCTAGAATTAATCTTGCAAGGGGTGTCTTTTTTCTAATCTCCCTGAATCTTGGCTGTATTCATTTCTTCACCTGTGACTTAAAAGACTTTACAAGGGCATTCTTTGTGCATAGAGCTTTGCACAGTTTAATAAACATCATAAATAATTTACCTTTTCTACTAAATCATGGTTACTGTGAAAGACTGTGGCACATTATTTACAGACACATACATACAAACAAAAACAGGAGATATGTGATATATGTATACCTATAGTTTTATCTATATTTATTGTACTGTATGTGTGTGTGTGTGTGTGTGTGTGTGTGTGTGTGTGTGTGTGTGTGTGTACACACTCACACACACACACACACACACACACACATATAGTATCTAGCAAAATTACTTTGTTGCCGCATTTCTAATTATTCTAGCTAATCATAATGTGCTTATAATATTGAAATATCATATTTCAGTTTAGTTGCATGAGAGCGAGCTTTAGAGTTACATAATAGAAAACTTGACTGTATTTTACAAATCTTCATTTCACATTGCAATGTTTTGTTTCCTTTCTTTGTTCCTAATTCCTTGTTTTTGTTTACGTGTCTTTACGAAGATAGGTTGTGTTCAAAGTCTACAATATTCATTTTTTCTTTTCTTTTCCGTTATTGTATGTATGCCTCACAACTATATCATGTGGCACAAGATGAATGGAAGAAGTCAAAATAAACATGCCTAACCACATCATTTAAAAAAATAGGACTTTTTTTTAGTCATTTCACATATGAAATTTCTCCTGACATATTTATAAAAAAAAAAAAGTAAAAATAAAAAATAATAATACTTGGCATTAACCTCGGCACTATTGTTTAAAAAAATAAAAGGTTTATATACTATATATTCTTCTGTTATGGTGATTGCTCATGTAATTATATTAGAAATGGTAGATTTTCTGTTTTATTTGTTACTAGTAACTTTGCCTTAGTTGACCAGATGCCCTGGGATAACCTGGATTTCCTATTTACAAAGGAGGGCAATAGAGCAAACAAGAAGTGCAGCCCTGTCTCTGTGGCCCATGGGTTTGACGCTACTTTAACATACTCTAATATATGCATACTAAAAGATTTATGTGTACATAGATTGTGAGTGTGTTTTTAGGGGGGGAGGGGAGGGAAAGAAGTTCATGTGTTTGCATTCAGAATCTGAATTTGCATTTGATAAATGTTGAATACATCAACTTCCATAGATTGTGTTTTTAATTACCTCCTTCCTAATAGCCGGCTGTCCTTTTACTTTCTGAATAAATCTTTCATTGGTTTAATCCGCTCTGCAGCTCATCCTGTAATGTTTTTATTAGCTGGCTGTTTTGTTTGGTGCAAGACTTTCTCTTCTGTTTAATCTGGTTATCCATCTCCTTTTGCCTATTAATAATTTGCGCATTAGGCAACACATTTAAAAAAATAAATGGGTTTCCAGGTGAGAGGTCAGTGTGGCCACATACACAGGGAGCAGAAGATTACATGAAAACACAATTGGGTTGATGTTAATCTTTTTGCATGATCTGTAGCAATAACTACAGTACATTTAAATGCATACCATTTAGCAGTTGGGATTCAGAGTAAAGTGCATGAAAAAATCTAAAAAAAAAACAGTTAATTCTTTTAAACCAAAACCTTATAAAGAGTGAGAAGTGATTCAAATGTACTTAAAATGGTTCTTTTTCATGAATTTATTACGTCCGTTTTAACACCCCTAAATCAACCCATGCATAGAACATGTATCTAGGCATTAGATCATTTCCAAAAATAGTATTTGATTCCTGTGGAATTTGAGTGTTCTGGAAGAAAACACTTTTTGTAAAGGGGTAGAGTGCAGTATAGTCTACCTCTGCTTGCTGTGAACATACTGTATCTCATCTCTCAGACATACAGTATGCAGTGCTTTTAACTGCGAGCTTTGGAAATGCATTTACTGGTTTGCCTTAGATCTGTGTTGTAGTGCTTGACTGCTTTGTCCTGTCTCATTAAACAAAACAAAAAAGCGTTACTTATAACTTTTAACTCCTGTTACACACAGTGTATACTTCTTTATCATTGTTTTTATTCTTAAAGAAAATATTGTAAATAAGTTACTCCCTATTGTTGTATAACATATATGTACCCACTGAAAGTACATCATTATCATTATTGTTTATTTACTGTATGATAGAACAAGTAAAATACCCTTTAAATGTCAATGGTCTCTCTAATATGTTATGAATGCACTGACATCTGCAAAGGACAAATTATTCACAATAGTTTTGTTAAGACATTAACCAACTCTTGAAATTTGTTTTCAATGAATGACGCAGATATTGCAGTGTATTTGATTTTGCACTGGTGCAGTGACAATGCAGAATCTTTTTGCCGTGCACTGGTCATGCACTACAGTTTATAAACTCATTTATTCTAAATTAGCACATTTTCCATGAACCACAATCACCTTTTCTACAATATCTAACGTAAAAGTCGATTTGTTTTTAAAGAAAACTTTTCTGTTTTATTTACTAGCACAGAAACAATGCTGGCTGCTGATATTGGCTGAAATAGGCAGTGTCAACAAGCTTAGTATGAACTATTATGAAATAGAGTAAGCTGTTAATTTCCACAAAGCAAATTTAAAATCTACAGTACATTGACTGGGAAACTTATTTGAAGCCTAACATGACAGAATAAACATAAAGAGATATCTTTTTACAAGTCTTCTGGCTACCAAACTGGTGAGAAATACTGCACAAAATATATCCAATAAAACGTGTTGTATTAAAAGCAATTCAACTTTTTCTTTTGATAAATCTAGTGCAATTTATTTGTACCAGTTTTCCCACCAGGAGACTTTGATTCACAGTTTCACAATGTTATCTTTGTTATCTCCATTTCTGAAGAGTCAAATAAGTTATCAATATGGAAATACAAGACTTTTATCGTCATATTTGCTTCTATGAAAATTGCTCCCAACAATGAATGCCTCTCTAAAACACGTTTCATACTGAAAACCTCACATTGGTGCAAGAATTTGTGTTATTTTTTCTACAAACTATGATTCCAACATTTTAATCTTTTGATTATTTTTTTTCGGCACCCCTTCAAAATTAATGGGGAATTCATTTTCCATAATTAGTTTTTTTTTAAAAGGTGAAGCTTGGAATTCCCCCAATAGTCATCAATATTAACAATCAGTATATGATGAATTTTATATGAAATAAACTATTACAAACCTATGTATTTTTTTGCACAATAAAGACAAAAACTCAGAAAACATGCATCTAACAGATTTTTAAATATGTACTAAAAAAAACACCAGCAAAACACATTTCCTCTTCTGATTTAACTCATCTTTATAAATGTTTCAATTTTTTTCATTCTGCTTTATATAAATTTTGTAGACAGGATTTGAAGGACCATCTGCGCACATACATTATGATATGTTATCTTTCAGTGGACCATGACCTTGTCAACATGTTAGAATTGTTAATTTGTGCCCCTCACTTAATGATGATGCATGAAGTTTATTTTACGAAATGAAGTGATCTGTAGAGAGGAGTGGGGGGGGGGGGGGTAATTAATCTGAAATGGAGCCATTTCTCACCATGGACATACCCAGATCGAAAACCATTGAACTAAAACATCGAGATCAACTTTTTTCCCTCTTTAATTAGAGAGTATCCTACATTACAGAGTTAATCGTGGCTGAAACCGGCCAATCTTCAGTACATATACGAAAGAAAATTGGCATTTGGAAAGCGCTGGCGATGCAAGTTTTGGTATTAGATGCTTAGGCCATAGCCCCAGGGAAGGTAAAGTAGTATTAGAGCTGTTATTGTGTTTCTTGCACTATGCATCAGTTGATTAGTTTATCAGTGTCCTTTTATGGCTTAATTTGCTGCTGAATTGTTGAGGAGCTTTTCAAATTCACAGACTCAACAGTGCAAATAAGTCAAAGACTACCAAATGTTAGTATTATAATATAATAATATTACTAGTCGTATATTATTTAGAAATACTATAATACATGTGTTGCCCTTTTCATTCATTGTGGGATGATTAGGATAATTGTACTTAACCTGTTTGTTTAATAAGTGATGGACTGTATTACAATATAATACAAATTAGGTGCCTTTAACAGTGGGGGTGTTACAAGGCAATGGTTCATTTAAAACTAAAACATATTTGGCACCATTTTCATTCCAAATTACATTTAATATGTTTAAACATCCCATAGTGTTTTGTAAAAAAAACACAACAAATTCCTTATCAATAAATTTAAAAACCAGCCAGGTGGAAAAGTAATTTCTGAAGTATTGCAGGCTTCTTTAATAGACACTTTGGGGAAAATAATTGTAATCCTGTATTAAAAGGAGGAAATATTCCTATCCCCATATCTTAAACTTGTTAAATAACATTAGTTTTCATAAAACTGTACCTTTAAATATCGAATGTAAGGTTAAAACACCATTTGTCGTCTTTAAAGATTGATGTAAAAGTTGAAAAAAAAAGTTTTGTACTTTCCAGTGCACTCTTATGGATTAGGCTCTTTAAAATGCTTAGAGCTATGTAGTTACACTGGAAATATGCAATGATTTTATATATATATATATATATATATATATATATATATATATATAGTATTTTAAGCTGTTTCCATATTAAAGTCTGACCATATTGTGTCATACAGATGTAGCCGTTATTGCTCCGCTCTGCGGGATGTAGCGGAAGCAGACACCATTGTAAATGAATTAGCCTTGCATGAAGTAAGGGGCGTGGCTAACACATCATTGCACCTGCTGGTGCACGCGAGCAGGTGAAAAACCATCTGCTACATCTGTACTGTATGTAACTAGCCATGGGACTGTGCTGACAAGTTATCATCTGCTAACCTATACAAGTTAGCCTGCTTTTTCATTGCCATTTTCACGTGAGACATTCCAATCACTGCCTACATGAGCAAGAAGTTACTAATGCTCACTCGCCATCTGTCTTTCTTACAGCTGGCCCTTGAATAATTGGCCTGTAGCTGATGGACCAGAATATTTCTTAGCATCTTTTGATTCCTTTAACCAGCCTTGGTTCCCCGTGTGGAAACATAATTCTTCTAAGAAAACAATGTGCTGTTGATAAATTATATTTTGTCAAACTAAAACACATCATATGCATTATTAAAAATACTGGTAGACTGATATATTTTCACCAGAGGGGGCAGCATGGCACTCTTAGCAAATATACTATTCTGAAGGAAAAGAGAGAAAAAAATGTGGGTGTAACTGGGACATCTGGAGATACCTTAAATGTCATAAGAGTAATGTCCCTGTGTGTTTTGATGTTTTAATTACGAAGATAACATTAGGCTAGAATTGTATTTGCTTTGTTCATGATTTTAACCATTGCTTGTAACAGTTGAAACTCTTAACTAGTAGTGAAAAAGGATTCCTAGTTGTTAACCCACTCGTACTTTGGCCATGGAAACCTTTGCTGGCCTACTCAATTGCTGAAGGGATCTGCAACATATTGCTAGGGAAAGCAGAGAATGAAAGGTCTTTAAGTGCTTAAGACTTTGGGTGCTGGATAGGCCGCCTACACGAGGGTGCCACAGCCCCTGCGGCACATTGCAATCACTTGATCGCAGAACCACTGAATCTGGGTAGTGGAAGAGGAAGAATCCACCTCTGCAATCTCCTTGTGTGGTAGATTGTGTCCATAACTCAATAGGAGCACAGAATCCGATCTCTTCTTGAAAACAAGCAGTTTAAGGCCATCACATGGCCATTACATCATGGGGCCCCTGGAGTACCCGACTTAGTGACCATGACTTAGTGTCTATGTGTTATGGCACCCAAGGGGTTAAGGTAATAATCACCAATGAATCTATCAGCTGATAGGCAGAGATGTACAAATACTGTACACCACAAGTCAGTCATGGTGTTCCAAGTCAATTGTTTTTATGCGTGGATTTAGCAAAAAGTAAAAAGATGCCAATTTTCTGTGACTGATACTGCACTTATAGAGGCATTACTGAATGTAAGATCAAAAATCCTTCATTGTTTTCCAGGGAGTGCACCTATATATTTATGATATACAGCAATATGCCAATTGATTGTACATTTTATGACTCGTCCAAAAGCATTATGATTTATCATGTACTGTATTATATTCTCACCACATATAGATAAGGATCATTTTACTTTAAGGTAGTTTATGTATTGCTTCTGTTTACATTTTCAATGCACAGGTTCTGTCTGCCACATAATATACCTGATTACATTCCATTGCATTGTCCCTTGTTTTAAACCGTGGCAAAATCTTGCTGGCTTTGTAGGTGAAGAAAAAAAGTGACAATGGCTTTTTGCTGCAAAGTATATCACTTTGCATTAAGAGCCGTAATGACATTAGAGAAGCTGAACCTTTCCATATGAAAAGATCCCTAAAGGTCTGCAGCCTTTTCAAGGCATCGGTGAAATTGATTTATCAGTTTGAAATTGAAGTATTTAATGCATTGTGCTCTCCTGAGGAAATCATGTCATTCCTGTGCTAGCATCTCTCATTTATCTCCTGACTAGACCAATGCACAATCATTTGCTTCCTTTGCATTGTGTTCGCCTTCCCCCAAAATTGCAACAGGACAGTCTTTAGATAGCCATCTAGCACTTCTCTTTAGAAACCCGAACTGAATGGATCTTGTAATGCATGATATTGCACATGCAATACAGAGAGATATTTCATGCAGGCTGTCCTCGTGCTTTCAGGGAAAAACAAAAGAACCAAACGGAACATTCATCAATAGTAGCAAAAAATAAAGGATATTTCATCACAGATACATCATATAAGTGCCATAGATTGCCAGTGTTTCCTTCTCCTTATCCCTGAGAAAGGTGCATGGCGATCGCAATGCTGGCAACCTGTGTCACTTATGAGATGTATTTTTGAATAAATATCCTTATTGTCTATTTATGGATGTGCCCTTTGATCCTTTTGTTTTACTGTGATTATTATAGTGTCTTTAAGAGATATACAGATGTAGCAAGATGCTGTTTTCAGCATCGGGGCAAGACGTGGGAGGGACCGCAACTGCCCTAGTGCTGGAGGAATATCGCAGCGGGGCATCAAATCCGGAAGCATGAACCACCCGCAGCAATATTGGGGCAGCGCTGTCTCTGCAGCTGCAACTTTAGGCTGCAATAATACTAATGAACTGCGATGCGCGCGCATCTGTGATGTCACATTCTGCGCGTGTGACTGCAGGGGAGACAAGGCTGACATCTGTACTGTACTTGGCCGTCACACTGAAAACAAATTGACAAATCTCTTCAACTGTCTCCTGCATTGCAGTAGGACGTGGCGCACCGTCGCCATAGGTATAAACACTTTGTTGGGATTTATACTCTTTGTTTTGGTGCTGTGCGGTGTTGCTCCTGGCGAAGCTGCAGGCATTTTTTGGTATAATCATGACCTTAGACTGAGTCCCCAGTGTATGCTGCTGCGCGAGCTATGGCGCCCTCAAGGCACATGCCTCTATGCGGAAGGCCCCAGTTGGTTTCTGTGCGTGCGCGCACAAGCAACGATGCGTGACCCCCTTGGCAAAAAGACAAGATTTTTGTCTTTTGGCACGGAGGCCGAGCATTGGCCACGTCACGACGTGTGTCATCATGGCCATGCCACCACCACGCCCCCCCCCTTGTATTTCCCCCTGCAGCTCGGGCTCAGACCGCACCCATACACGCACTGGCAGGCCGCCATACGCGCATGCAGGAGCTGACACTGGGGCCGTAGCCTTAGGCTAGGTCCCCAGTATATACGCTATGGCGTGCGCTGAAGGAACAAGAGCCGCCCGTCAACGGGGCCCGGCCCACTAGCTGCCTTGACGCACACTTTGCCGCCGCGTTGCTCGACTAGATTTTCTGAAAGCAAGAAAATTGTCTTTAGAGCTGGCGATGGAACGCTGTCCTCACCCCCGGCGGTTCAGCCAATGAGGGTGAACCAGCTGGGTGACGTCGTGACCGCGCCCCCGCCACGCCCCCTCATCACATTCTCCTGCAGCTCAGCCACAGATCAGAGATCGCGGTTTACACAGCTGCACGCATTGCCAGCCTACCAGGCGCGCGCACTGCAGACGACACTGGGGGAGTAGCCTTAAGCATTTGCAGCTGCAGCCCCAGAGACAGAACGTCTTAATACATCTGTAGCAGGCCGAGTACTATGAGTTCCCGGGACCTTCTTTCTTATCTATTTTTCTTTACTTTTTTTTGTGAGACTGCACGTGCATTAAGGTACCTTCTTTTTGTACTTGCAGCTTCCTAGGGGTTATCAAGCAAACACACTAGATATGTTTTGTTCTATATTTTGTTATTGTTGCTGTTTACATGATGAGAATACAAAATGTCATATATTTGGTTAATTTTTGAATAACAATATTTTTGCACTAAAAGACACCACAGACTTTTAATAATCTTGCCCAAAGCATTTTAACGAATAGTCTAGGAGTTATCTTTCTACTAGAAATACATCATACTTCTAATTACCAAGTTCTATAAATATCTCAGTCATGAGTTTGACATGAAATGTATAATTTGCAGTATAGTTTGTTGCTCATTTAGTTTTAACACCACAAATACATTAGATGATTTTGTTTATAGAAATAAATATAACTACCAAAGTATTAAAATACAGCATTTGTCCTTAGTGTACAGTGTGAAGGTTCCCTAAATGAAAAGGATAATTATATTATGATATATGCAGCAGTTGTTGGAACACACTGATTTGCTCTGCAGACTCTTCTACCCAAGATCAGGTGAAAGTTGTATAACTTTACACAGAAACACATAATGAGCCAGCGACCCTTATTATCTGTTCCAGTTTGAACACTTCTCTATCTCAGTTGTAACATAACTGCACAGCTCAATTAATGCTCCATGGTAGGAGGAAAAAAATGGTCTCTCTCTTGTCAGAAGCTAAGTTATTTACTTTCAAAGGCTGACAGAATAGCACTGCAGGGGCTTCATTTATTTCCATTCAGAGCGTCCTCATTGGGTAATACAGAGAGACTCCTGCATGCATTTTGGGTTTATTCCTATAATCTTTATTATTCTCTTAAACTAAAGTGTTTATTTAACACTTTAAGTTTAGAAGACCTGTTAAACAGTGCAGAACTCTGGCAGTGATATTTGCTATTGTAGGAAAAATTGCAATATCCCTGCAACATCCACGGTATTATTTGATTGGCAGAATTTAGACAACCTTGTTGTCTAATTAATATAGTCTTAACATACTGGAAATAGGTATCAAGCACTTATGTTCTCACAAATTTATTTATTATGCCTTGTAGTCTTATTTCCATATCCTAATATCCACAGGCTACGGCTTTACAAAACATACACATAAAAGGTTTGGCAATGATCTTTATTAAGTATTTTTTTAAGTTTAGTTTCAGAAAAATAATTTGTTTAAAAAATACATTTTGTGAAGACTTATCAACATAGCAAATTATGCAGATGATGGGAATTAGTGCCATTCTTATGAATGATGATTATATTTTTAGATACAAGTCGACAAGTGAAACAATAGTATGCCACACTGGTTCCTTGCAGAAATGCTGGAGGAGTGACTCAGTGTACAAAAGCATTAGCTCTGAAAACAATGGCAGTGACTTTGAAGCAGGGTAACCTGCTGACTGGTGTCACCTCCCTGTAACCTTAGACAAGTCACTCTATCTCCCTGTGCCTCAGGCACCAAAAAATGGATTGTAAGCTCTAAAGGGCAAGGAACACTTCTATGTACAGCACTGCCTACACTGTTGCAGTACTACGCTATACAACAAAAACAATGATATTTATATGACATATAGTAGCAATGAGTGTGAATAAGTACTGTTTTCTGCATGCAATCCTTATTCATACAAATGTTATCAATGGCTTGAAAAAACGGTGATGATCCCCGGAACGGATGCTCTAAATCTAACAGATAGGAAATATATAAGCACTTAATGCAGTATATCACTGCTGATCCAATGTAGGGTACAATGCAAAGCTGACTCTATATAGATAAACACAGAGCCCATGTATATGTGGACAATAATAACACAGGAGGGGTGTGAATATAGCAGGGAAAGTATCTGCACTGGAGCGCTCACTGACAAGTGAGACGCCCGGCAGAGAACAAACCCACAAGCCCCGCTACCCCCAATGAACCTGATGTCACACACTGGCTCTGATGCTGACAGATAAAGAATTACTCACAGCTCTGGTGCAATGTCGGAATTGATGACAGCTAATTGCCGGTATCCGATGAAGCGTGCGCCAGCAAGGTAAGGTAACAAAAAATAGCAAGAGGAGCGGTGCACTGATAGCCATTCAGGGAAAGACTGAACGCAATCTTGAACTAACGAAATGTATTCGAAGTCGGAAAAACACGTCTCCAAAGCAAATCTCTTACGCGTTTCGTACCACGCAGGGTACTGTATCCTTTGTGGTACGAAATGCGTTAGCGTTTTGCTTTGGAGATGTGTTTTTCTGACATTGAATACATTTCGTTTTTTCAAGTTTGCGTTCAGTCTTTCCCTGACCGGCGAGCAGTTCACCACTCCTCTTGCTATTTTTCGTTATCAATGGCTTGAATTGCTATCAATCATGAATGGCTTTTTATATATAACGAATATGTGGTGGCTGCTATTGTACCTACAAACACCTTCTTGGTGGGAAATCCATAACCCAATATTTTTCAATGGCTCCACTGAACAAACATGACATGCCCTCAGAGTCATAGGGGAACTCTTGTTATTCGTGATCTTCTAAAGTGCTAGCTACATCTGTAGCTTTAGAATTCTAATTGGTAGTGACTATTGATAAGCCTAAATGAAAACACACTGGTCTCTATTCAGAATGCTGGAGAAGAGTACAGCTCCATTTAGTCAATGAGATTAAAATGTTATCTAGGACATTCTCGTGTGCAAAGCGAAATCCTCCCTTCACCAAAACAATGTTCCCCTCCTCCCTGAAACTCCCTCCTTTGTCCTCCAAAAGTCTCTTCCGCCTTCCTTTTCCTACTAAGGCTGAGGACCCTCACTGCACTGGGATCTCCGGTCTGTAGTGAACTTTTTCGGTGCAGGGGGGGCGTGGCCAAAATGGGTCGGGGGCGTGGCTATTGAGTCCGGGGAGTGGATTGGAGGAGGTTGTGGGTCTGCAGGAGAGGGGTGGGGTGGGTCAGGGAGGAGAGGGGTGGGGGGGGGGTGATACAAGGGGGCAGATTGATTTGGCTGTAAAGTGCTGTAATGTCCCCCCTCGGGCTGTGCAAAACACACACAACACACACAAAACACACAACACACAACACACACAACACATACACAAACAACACATACACACACACACACAAACATATACATATATACACATACATACACACACATACATACACACACTTCCCCCCCTACCTTTTGGAGGTGGGGGATGCTCTGACAGCTCCAGTCCCCGGTGCTGATAGGCTCACCAGCGCACCACGTGACGTGTCACTGTTTGGGATCACAATCCTCTTGCATCCCCTGGCGGCTGACGCGTCACAGCGCTAAGTGAGCCTTGCAGTGAGAAGGGACTGGGGCCGGCTCGGGAGGACATCATGTGCAGGTGAGGCTGCACGCCGCCGACCGCAGTGGGTCCTCAGCCTAAAGATCCTTCTTCATCCTTCAAAACGTTCTCCTCAGTCTAACCAATCTACCTCCTCTGTACTCCTTGCTCTAAAACTTCCTCCCTCATTCGAAACAACCCCTCTGAAATGAAGCACTGAGGTGGGAGTTAAGTAGAAGGGAGTTTTGAAGAAGGAAGTCTCGGAGCAGGGACGACTGCATTTTCCATGACACACGTCCTAAAATGGACACCATTTGAATAGGAAACATTATGCGGTTTAATTTCCCTTTTCTATTCCATTCCCTTCTTCTAGAAAGATTAATGTACGTACATTTTTGTACATTACATGCTATTTTTGATTTAAGCTAAAACCAGATTGTAATATTTTATTGAATGGGAATTCTAATTCACCACACAACCACTTCTCATTTTCCACGCAGGCATTTTGTTCCTGCAACATTAACTCCAAATTTAGTTTATATTATAATTGCAGTGGCTTCCTAATTTTGTAATATTGGTGTAATCACTGTAGCTTGAAGTAAATTGGCAGAGATACTTTCTAAAATCAGGTGTCCCAGAGACTCACACATATACGTACTTCATTTTTCAGATTCTTTTTAAAATACAGTCACTTATAAGAGTCTTTCTAATGCAAAATTGGTTCAAAACTGGATCAAGAATAACACCAAATTTAAGTAAGAAGGCAATACACAAAACTGCTTTGAAAGATATTGTTTTGTAGCAAGATAAATGCCTCTCTCTGAATACTATGTCGTAAAACAAATATATGGTAGGAAACTAGATACAACACACCTTATGGTCTGCATATAAAGGACATTTTGCTGTTAAATAATGTCTGACACCAGCCCTACTTGAATTGTTACACATGCAGGGGAAGTTGTTTGAAATAATTTCCTGTCGCTGTTTTTCAGCACTAGAGAACACATGAAAATTTTGCTTCTCAAGGTATTTCAATGAAATCCGGTTGCCTAGATTACAAATATACAGTATGAGCCCAAAAAGGAAAAGCAGGCACTGTTGAGAGGTGAAGAAGATGCAATGATTTATACTTTATGGTGGCAATCTGGAATTTGTACATGTAATAGGTATTCCAACATCATTAATAATTACAGATCTGTTTACTGAATAGCAGACAAAGGAGATTTTACATTTCGTATTGAAAGCTACATATGCAGTACATCTAATCTGAATATACTTGAATTTCTGCAACTGAATATCCTTTTAATACTGTTAAAAACCTTAGAGATTTTTTTTCTGGAAGTGTTTGACTTCAGGGCTGCTAAGAAAAAGGGCCAGAAAGTAGAAAGCTATTGGGAAGCTTCAAACACAGAGAATGATGGAGTACATTTCATAGCAGCCCATTCTAACCCCCCAAATCCCTGTTGTGTGGAAAGGCTTTCTAGCTAACACAGCAAATTCAGCCATTGCACAGCATAGTATTAATGATTTATACGCACCGCACCATTGCTTTTGTTCACTTGCAGGGCTGGGTTGTGTTAATAAACTAATTTCAGGAGAGAGGTTATCGGGTAACGTCATGCCAAGCATTGACTTTTATTCAATGCAGTGGATGCTGCCTTAATACATTTAGACAATGGAGCACTTTGCCACATTTTACAACACCAAGGAACCTAAGAATTTCCTATGAAGATCGAGAGAATGTGTTGACGAAATCTATTTCTGCTGTTTTCAGCCTGTTTGCTTCCAATTGTTACTGTATGTATATGATATTTGTGCAATAGAAGTTTGCATAGAAATGATCTGGCACTCTTTCGCCAGCATAAAAAATTATCCCATATAACGTCTCTTCCTCTTTTATACCAAACACATTTTCATAAATGTTGCTTTTTCGACAAATTTAAATTAAAAATCTAAAAAAAAAATCTGTGCAATGCAGTGGAAGCCAGAAAAGGAATGGGTTGTGTTAAAAAACACTTCCCATGTAGAAAGACCCTATTAATGGTGCACAACAGACTGGTCTGTTGTGCGCCATTAATAGGGTCTTTCTACATGGGAAGTGTTTTTTTAACACAACCCATTCCTTTTCTGGCATATTTCACTACCCTGGTAGCACACACACCCACACTACCATTATATTTATTCACAGTGGTTAGAGCGAGGTATATCCTTCTCTTTATCTACAATGCAGTGGAAGTCAGGGAAATATTGCATTTATGAAATAATCTGGTAAATTATATTAAACTCAGATTTACATTTTTGGACACCTCAGAAATGACTAGGGTGAAGTGCAGAACAATCTTTTTAAAAGTTAAAAATTGTATTTCATGTAACACATTCCAAGTTGTGTATTAAGACTGCATTATTGTTGTTTACATGCATTTTAAAATTTTGGTTGCTTATGAAAGGTTAATAATTTTCACAACTGTGAGAAATTAAGCAATTTTTGCTAAATTATTTGAAATTTTATGTAGGAATGTTACACCTGTGTTTTGTTTTCTGTGATGCAACAGAACCATGGAATTTGCCATTAATAATATTTCTGCGCATTGGATTAAGCTCCAATTTCATTAAGCAGTCTTCTGCCATAAATCCCTTCCTGGTGCTTGAAGACACCTGTCAGCCTATACAAGTCAATGGACTATAAGTAGACATGGGCATATCCACCCAAATCAGTTTCCCGAATTTTCGCTGATGTAACTCCAAAATCCGTTTCGCCGTGTAAAATCAGCAAACGGATTTATTTGGGCGGTTTCTATCTATGCGGATTCATCAAAAACCACGATTGGATTCAACCCGTGGATAGATTTGTAGAATCGAATCCGTGGATTCAGCAATCCTTTGGCGGGTTCTTAACAATCCGTCAACGGATTACTGAATCCACGGATTCGATTCTACAAATCCATCCACGGGTTGTGCAATGCGTGGCGTGTATTGGTAATAATAATACAAAAGCTGAAAAACGCGAATCGCCCTTTTTCATATTGATCCAGTGAAATCCGTGCACCAAAGGAACCGGCCGATCCGCTCCGGATCCAAATCCACCCCAAAAATGTGCCCACCTCTAACCATAAGGTGTTTTCCCTCTTAACATTGAATGTTGATATTTTTTATTTTGAATGTGTCCAATAAATAGATATCATCCCTTAAAGTTAGAGGGAAAAAAGATTTCAACAGCAACAAAGGAAAGGGTTCATTACAGTAAGGGCAGTTAAAATGTGGGATTCATTACCCATGGAGACTGTGATGGCAGATACAATAGATTTGTTCAAAAAAGTTTGGGCACATTTTTAGAAAGGAAAGGAATACAGGGATATACCAAATAAGTATACATGGGAAGGATTTTGATCCAGGGATTAATCTGATTGTCGTTATTTGGCATCAGAAAGGAATTTATTTTTGTCCCCTTATGAAACATCATTGGATCATTTTTCACAGTGGTATTTTGTATGTCTTCCCCTGGGTCAAAATACTGTCAATACAAATATAGGATAAGTATCAGTAATCGAAATGTATCATAGGTTGAACTTGATGGACTTTTTTCAAACTCATCTACTATGTAACTATGTAACTATGTAACAATATAACTATGTAGCGTGTGATAATTTTCCTCCACTTAACACAACATTTCCTGTTATAATACAGAATATCACAGAGTTTACATAGGATTTAATGGCAGTGTTGGTACAGAATATCATAATATATCCGACACCGAAGCCTCCTACATCTGCATGGGTAGATAACACCATTGCTGGGTATGATGTTTAAACTTAAGACAGTGAAGAGATGTACAGTAAGGGGCAGGAGTCATAAACTGTGTTATTTTCATCATCTTTTGGGACCATCTATGGGTTTTCTCAGTGTTGAATCGTACACACCAGAAACATATTATGCACAACATTCTGCTTTGTACACTTAGATGTTTTTTTTCTGGGCCTTCTGGGCCTACAAGAAAACACATTGTTTTGTTTCCTATTATCTTCCTATATTGTTGTGTACTAATGGGGACTAATACTAGACAGGTGTCCTTTAAAGAAGGCTTATGTTTATATTGTACCATTTTTATTTGTTTGTCCTCTATTATTCGGTTGCATGAGTGTCTCATTGTGTTTAATTATATCTATGAGGTGCAAGACAGCAGTCAACATCTGCTCCATTGTTTCCTAGGTTTACATATAGCTTTGATGGGTTATTAAGCAATCTATTTTTAAACAGAAAACAGCAGAGGAACAAACAGCTCATTTTATTTGATTCAACAAAAGGTGTATTAGTCTATCAAACATATCACTTTGTTCGACCAGTCAAACTGCTCAATATAAACAGAAAGCAATGTCATATTAGTTAAATAAGTTCACATGAAAAGGACACTGCCTGATCATGTAAGAGAACAAACGTCAAATGGCTAATGATAATGAAGAAATATTATACTTTCAAAATGCAATCTTGATTATCATGAAAACTGGCAATGATTGTTATGTTTAAATACAAGGATAAAAGACATGACTGACTATAATTCATGCACATTGTTTAGAAATGCCACCTTTTCAACTATTAGTCATTTCCATAATGTAATTTACCCTGTAAAATGTTACTTCTGTTGAAACATCAACATACAGTCTGTGGTATTTATTTTGCATTAATTAATTTGGTCAATCTTTTTTGAGAGCTGTTACCAACTAAATGATATTTAATGTGTTTATTGCATTCAATAATTAGTCACTGTCCTACAAACACAATTTAAGAACGCCCCATACTGACTTGACTTGAACACATGATAAAGGTAATTGTATTATTGTAATACTTTAGCAAGTTAACATGATAGGAGCTAAAGTAGTTCATTTCAATATTGAAAGTATCCCTTTAATAGTCCCCACTCAACCCCCCCCCCCAACAAAAACTCCATAATCAACAGTGACTTAAGGCTCAAAACAATTCTGATGCAAATCATTGGAAACAGGTGTCCCACACAATATACTGTGCACAATCTGTGCAGAAAGTGTTGTGCTAGCTTCATACTGCTGGGGCTATTCCAAAATTTCAATAAGTGAAAAGGACAGGTAGATTTCCTCTTGAATTGTATAAAAAGATAAGCAAAAAACAGTTGGTTTAACTTTCTTAAATTTAGGAGAAAAATCCTTGGACTATAAAATTAGAAATTCCAAAGACATTTCTCGTTTAAATTTTGAAAAAATATTCAAGTTTTTTGCTGCGTCTGTTAATTAATATTTCACTGTTATATAATTATGTATCTTTTCAGATTGTTCTTACAGCTCTAAAGTATTCAACATGCTGAGAAATAATGTCTTCCCACTTTCAGGGAAGCATTTAGTCCCATTTCAAGACAGCTTCAAAGTAATCAGACTATGGGCACGCAGAGTTTCAGGGCAACATTTAGTACTTTATAAGGAGTGTTAGCAAATAATATTCAAGTACACAGTTATAGTAGGAGAAAATTGAGTAATTCTATATTATACAATTTCCAGTAATATGTTATTTAACATATGCATGTTCTTGCATTTTTAGAGATCTATTTAATAAAGTCCCCAGGCTGCAAAACTGCGGCAAAACCCATGCAAAAAAGATCACCCAATTCAGCAAATAGCCTGCACAGTATCATCACTTAACAGTTGTTATTGCACCACAGCAATAAAGTGACTTAAACACTAATACATTTATGAACACAAATAATGATATAATGTGGTTTTGACCTTTCACTAGTCGCGAAGTAGTTTGTTGTGCAGTAGGTATAGAGAAGAAAGGAGTATTGCTCTATGTGGCAGAATAAGTGGTAACACTTGCTAACCTCCCACACAGCTTTAAATCAGGAGGGGGGGGGGGGGTTACTGCATTCTGTCACCAATTTAGAAAGTTGTCCCTTTAAATGTCACCTTCCAATCCATACTTTCTAAAGATTTCCAACAACTTCTGACAGCTGTTAATTTAAACTAGAACAATATCTAGCACTTTTCTAAAAGATATGTAATTATAGCTAACCTTTCAAATAAGGTATTGTGTTGCAATTTGCGATCGGCAAAGATATACTAATATACATTTCCAACAGTGTATTGTTGTTGTACTTTTCATGTCTTGGTCCAAATCATATTTTGTGTCAAACTGTTTACTAAACCAGGATTACATTGTTAATAGGAAACCGTCACCAGAAAATGATGAGTAATTTAATTAACACTAGTCAGAATATTTGACAATGTGACAAAACAACTGCAGTCTCTTTCCATTTAGAGATGTTCTCGGCTCTTCCTCCTACATTAGTCATACAGTATTACATCTATCCTCTACTTTCCTTCAACAGCCGCCCCAAATCAATCGTGTGATTGACAGAAATACCCAATGCTAATAGCACTTTCTTAAACACATACCATGTCAAAGGCAAAGTCTGTTACAGGAACACGTGTCAAAAATGCATTTTTGATGAAGTGACAGGGTGATGAATGGATTTGGCATAATTACTGTAAGGGCAAATCCAAAAGACCGGCTTTTTGGAGAGTGTAGAGTACTGTTTAGTGCTATCTATCACCATCCAACTTATATTATCAAAGATGCTGGACATAACTAATTCTCAAGGGATTGAGTAAGGGAGAGATCTTTAAACTGACCAAGATCCATTTAAAAAAAATCATTTGGTATGATGTAAGAACTCTACCCCAGGACAATAGAAGAGGAGCCACACCAAACTGCCACAATGTGTGTGTTGGCGGTTGCTCAGCAGTTACCTTAACTCTCAGGGTGCTGGAACTTCATGCAGACCAGCAACAGGACAGGTTTCATAAGTTACTGTAGGCACTTACACCCAAGTTTCCTCAAACATGAGATTTGTAGATAGAGAAGCTCTCTTCTTTCTTTACTGCCTAACACAGAGCTGGAACCTTCTCCCTGCAATTCTTAGCAGCTCCCCCAGGTCTCCTCCTTCGAGCTCCTGTTGTGAAGAACATACTCCCTACTGTGGCGGGATTTCTTTCGAGTGCAGTGTCTTAAGGGCCCTGTACTGGGAGACTTGCCCTAACATAGAAAGCAAGAAAAGTTGCTTACCCTTTTACAGGGCTGGGAGCCACGGAGATCCCCTGAGTGTGGGAAGAAAATGTTATCTGAGGAAAAATATCCAGGCCCAAACATTTATAACTTGTTTCCCACCCCTGTTGCTGGGCAGGAAAAGAGAAGGCCTTATTCCACTGTCATCCCCTAAAGGGTGGACTTTTCCAGTTCCTTCTGGAAACAAATACTAACCAATCACCATCCTACTGTATTCGACTTGCGACATGAAATAAGTTATATGAAATAGGTCACTTGGAATTGGTTACAACTAGGGCCTGCAAGAGGAAGTAACCCCTTAGCTCCCTGTAGGGACCAGGACTCACTAAGAAAATTCTAGCATACCGCAAAGGAGCTAGAATTATATGAAGTTTTCACTTGTAATTGATGGAATTCAAAATAAACTTTTTCAATTAGGTCTTATTCAGTTATGTCCAATGCAGGTGATTGCTCTACAAACAGCTACAACTGCTGCAGACATTATTCAATAAGGGTGTGCAACAAAAGAACCTAGTGCATACTGTAAGTATCACCCAAGGATAACCCGTAAGAGCGACGAAGCTACAGGGAGAAATGCTGGTTAACGTTTGAGTGACTGATCGGGATGCCACTACTGCAGGACCCAGAGTGGTCAAAATGCTATTTTGACATTGGGAGCATGTGAGTTGTTTGAGCTCACTGCTCATTTGTATTTTACTTATAAATATTGGTCTATACTATGTCCATTTTTTCCTCTTCTATACAATTGGGAGTTCCAACCACACTTCACCACATTGAGTTCCTGATCAGATATATATGAAAACACCTGATTTAACCCACCACCACATGAGTGGGCATTTAAAAGATGTTTCCATTGATACTTTTTGCTATTAGCACGTTGCACTATGTACATGTTTTCTATTTTTACATGAAATACGGCGATTCTTTGCGCTGTGAAGTCCTGTGCTGTTATTCAATAGGGGCCTGGAGGGTAGATCCACAGAACTCTGTTAATTTCTACTTATTAACGTGACATTCACTAAATAGGGATATTTTTCTTCTTATTAAGAGGGATCCTCAACGCTAATGATATGCAAAATTAACGTTTATTAGCAAAACGACTGTCAAAAGGTAACCTGGATAAACGTGATTATTGTAGCGTTCAGACGCGTTCAAAAATAAACTGCACACACGCATTGGGGAAGAGTGCTATTAGTGACCATCAGTTAGTGTTGCATTATGTATTAGCATGCCCATAACACCGCGCCCATGAGCAAGTAACAATTTTAAATACAAAAGCCCAACTGCAAACCTCAGCCATTTTAGACCGCTACACAGAAGAGATGGCTCACCAACCTCCTGCCGCCACTGATGGGGCTGCTTCTGCAGCCAGGAGATTAGGAAGTCTTACATGTAATGATGGAGATCTTAATAGAAGCTGTTGTGGTAATTTGGAGCTGTTGTCACCACTCCAAATTACTGGGGGCTATTTGCCAGAAGACAAGCTCTGCTGAAAAGCAGCGAACGTGGGGCTGCATGCTGGAGCGGATTAATGCTCTGGGCCATGCTGTCCGCACCATCAACTCGCTAGAAGACCAATGGACATAAAGTAAGTCCAAGGTAAAAAAAAAATGGCTGATCATGCTGCTGGGGCAAGGAAGACTGGCAGAGGGCTACATGTCTCCCTGAACCTTACCCCAATGGAGGAGAGGTTCGGCTCCATTATCACACGCTCCCAGAGGTAGTGGGACTACCTGGCCTTGTCAACTCCATGGATCACAAGATACCTACAGTAGTAAGTGACATTGTAGTACATTTATAATACACTACACATTAATCTCATGCATATATGTCACTTTAGACACAACATCCTAACAAACATTACTGCCTTCTTTGCAGTGTTCTCACACATACAGCTGAGGAATGTATGTAGCTAAATAATGTATGTAACAAACTTACATGAGTGCCCTCATAAGATCACTAAACTCTATACTGTAGGTCATTCCTTCCCAATTTCAGTAAGGGATCAATTAGTATTATTTCTGGAACCTAAAACTACTCACTAATCACAATAACACTACTTTAAACAACACTTAAGATAGAGTCTCGTTATCTCAAAAGTTATATTCAAATGATGAATCATCTTAAGAAAGGGATAAGTACTATGTACACCCACTAAATACAACACTTATCTCCCAAGATTCAACATAAACAACCTGCTTAGGCTGCGGCCCCAGTGATTGCTACAGCGCACGCCTCGGCGTGCACTGTGCGTATAAGCACCGCCCCTCAATGGGGCTGGGCCCAGTACTCACCTTCCCACTGAAGGTGCAGCCGCGCCGTACTGGCAGTTTTTTTAAACTCAATGACATTGAGTTTAGAACTTGTGACGGAGGCGTGGCCTCGCCCCCGCCAGCGGTTCACCCAATGAGGGTGAACTAGCCAACTGAGGTCATGCCACGCCCCCGCAAAACCCTGACCATATTTATCTTAATGTTTTTATAGTACATGTACTCAAGTTTATTATGAATGTCTTTGATGATATGATGTATTTATTCTTCCGGAACATCATACAGACAGTGTATGCGATTGGTCAGACAAGCTGTGTTCATGGCTGCAGACTCACGTTGAAGTGATGGTTGAAGAGCCCACAGTGACCATCTACCTCACAGAGGTCACTGATGAGCCTGAGGAGCCAGCTGAATCTGCGGCTGACCCACCAGCTGCTCCACTGGTTCACCCCTATATGCTCTACTGGCTAACACCCCCAGATGCTACTCAGTGTACCCGATGGGCTGCTCCCCAATGTACTCCATGGGCTGCTCGCCAATTTACCCCACAGGCTGCTTCCCAGTCTACCCCAGGGATGTTCTCCAGTCTACCCAATAGGCTGTTCCCCAGTCTACGCGGTGGGCTCCACCCCAGTCAACCCCATGGGCTGCTCCAGTGGCTTGCCCCGCAGCCACTCTGGCTGCAGTTAGAATACAGACAACATTGGACTCCAATCGCGTGCTGATATTGAAGCAGCAGAGGGTGCTTCTTGACATGCAGCAGAAGGCAATTGAAGCCATATCAGGCCATCTTGCCCATATTGATGCCAGGACTCAAAGAAGGGAGCAAGGTGACCAATGCTGTGAGCAGGCATCACAGTGCCTTGGGCGATTAATGCTCCTGGCAATGAGACAGCTACTACTGCTGTCACTACAAGTGTAGCACAGTGGGCAGCATCAGTCAGTCAATGTGCTCACCTGGGCTATGCCACAGGGCCTAGAGAGTGTACATACCCCCTTGGTTTTAAGTACCCTAGGGGAATCCATGGAGTGCCTGGCTACATCAGGGATATCCCAAATTTGTGAGAGTCCCCCTCCTCTTCCACCAGCAGAGGAGATGGCCACACCGTGTACTCCTGTTGGGCTAAGTGTAAGCTGTGGTAAAACCCTATACCCATGGGCCAAGTGCGGGAGGCAGTGCCCAACACAAAAAGTGGTGTGGCATGTAAATATTTGCTAATATGTTAATTGTTAATGTATGTAGTTCTACTGTATTTATTGTTTGTTAATAATCTTACATTTTTTTTTTTACACACATTGCCACAACTGTTTGTAATAAAATACTATTTTTCCTAATTCTGTCTCTTGAAATTCTTGTTCTCATTTGTATATTCATTCTGGTACACTCATACTTAATACACTGAATATTACATATGATAGAAAGCCACATAAGCATATATTACATTCCCTTTAATTATTACAAATCATATTACAGTTATTCCCTTGAAGAAAAAACACAATTGCATATGCATCTGGTGCTTTTTTTCAGCAATGTATATGTTCCACTAAACATATGGATGAATTACACATGCAATGCAAGAGTTAAATCCTACGCTCACTCCATTCATATGGGTACCGTCTCGTTTCCCTTGTAGGCTTTGTAGAAATAATGCAACACTCCTAGGGTTTGGAAGGACTAAGAGCAGCTATTGGCAGACGCTAAATGTCATAGCGTTATTAGCATAGCGTTAACAGTAACAGAGGTTGGAGGATCTCCGTAGTTAGGTAAACTGATCATTACCATATGATTTGCATATGAATAAGCCTAACGTCCGTTAAAATGTATCGTTCCCTGGAAAGTGTAAGAACATTGTAGCACAAAGTCTCCTTGGGGATATGCATTACGGATATCGATACGTTAAAATTTGATAACATTACGTTTAAAATTTAATGACCTGAGAATATACCTCATAATGTACAGAAAAAGTTATTTCCCCAGATCAAAACAATGCACACAAAATAAGAGGTAAACCTTCAGTTGGGGGCACTTTGAGTTTCCTATGAAGATATTTTTTTATGAGTTTTGTTCTCATGGCCTCGCCCTTCTGTCTGTATTCTCGTTCCATATTAAAGGAGAAACCGAACCTACTGTAACTAACCTCTGTTTATTTTTTTTTTATTTTTTTACAGGATTGGAACTAGAGGGTCTCCAGAGCTGAACCGCACTATGTTAAACTCTGAAGACCCCCATGCTCGCAAGATGCTTACTGGTGAAGTTACCGGTATTATGTCCTCATTTTTAAAGAGGACTTAAATGGCCATCATTTAGGAAGCTACAACTGATGATGTTGCAGCTTCCTATTGGCCTGAGATTAGGCAGCCATTTTGTCTCCCCGGAGGGCGATATTTCCGGCAAATATCCTGGGGACCAGGGGGTTCCCTGAACTCTAAATAGTGACATTTAACTTAGGGGGACCCTGGTTCCCTCCCTGTAAAAACATTGGGGTTAACAAAAATGAGTAGGAAGCACTTATCATTTAACATACAAGATAAGCAGTAAGCCAGAACGTATATTTATAATAGTTTGAACATTTACACTACAATATTGGTTCCCAACTCCAGCCCTCAAAGACCACTAACAGTCCAGGTTTTATGTATACCCCCTGCTTTAGCACAAGGGATTCAGTACAAATGAATAAGCCATCTGTGCTAATGAGATAGCAGCATAACTACTACAAAACGGGGCTTCAGAGTCAAGTTTATTGTAGCTCTCATAAAAATGGAAATCCAAAATATTCAGAAACAAGTCATTAATGCTGATAATATCAGCTGTGCAGTTTGCATTAATAAGAAGATAATCCCTGTGTAATGCAGAGTATATTGGAGAAAATTCCAGTATCATATGTGGTTGTGAGTATGAATGTAATGGATAAATGCACAAGCCCTGTGTAAGTACATATGACATCCACAAACATAAGCCTACTGAGGGTTAATGGGGACTCACCAACACATGGTTGACGCCAATTACTCAGCATCCCCAGGGTCAGGAAAGAAACCCCCCTCAGAAAATGGGCACATGAAAGGTATAGTACTTAAAATGCGCAGATAAAAAAAATCCATAACATTCCAGATAACTCACATATTGAAATCCACCTGGTACTCTGTGGTCCAACTCCCAACAGGTAAGCGACTGAAGAGACAAATGGTGGAAGCGGCGCACAGCAATCAAAGCGCAAAACAGACTGCGCATAAAAAAGAATTTATTCATCCAGTGCCATGAAGAAAAATGAGAATGCAGCCACTCAAATATGTGCGAAACGCGTTGGAGGGCGTTGGCTGAATAAATTATTTTTTATGCGTACAGTCTGTTTTTGCATTTCCGATTGCTGTGCACCGCTTTTACCATTTGTCTCTAATAAGAGCATATCCTTAAAGCCTGAACTGTTAGTGTTACTTGAAGACTGGAGCTGGGAACTATTTCAATAGATTATAAGTACACGTTAATACATTCTGACAATCCTTCATAACTGGAGCTGTATGCTCCCATTCTACAAAGATTCGTTTTGGATTCTCCCATCCTTTACACCTAAATAGATGGCCTCTTATCTTTTAAAATACCTGCATCATATTCATGACATGATGGGAATTTAAACACACAAAAAAGTGGAGGAAAATTACAACAATGTATGCAATAATCATTAAAAATTGTGACTCAAGTAACTGCTCATCAATATTTCCCTTTTCCCCATAAAACCATTACCTATAATGTTAGCTGATAAAATGAGTGCTGAGTTCTTACATTGATGTCAAGAGAAGAATATTCAAAATTAATCTTCTAATGTCAATATACAGTTGAGTTAAAAGGACATAAATATATCTTAATGCACCAGATCTATAAAACAGATGTGTATTACATACCAAAGGAACAAGATATCAGCAATGACCAAAGAGCGGAATCATTATTTATCTGTAATCAGGCTGATAGAAAAAGTCTGTAGGGGCTATGTACAAAGTTCATTCTTTTAAAAATATTTTATATCAAAATGTTACTACCAGAAAGTAGTACTGACCTTCAGAAACTGTCATATGTATGACGATTTTTATGTGATTTAATACAAATGATGTATAGTTAGTTGTTTGAAATAAAGTTTGATGCATTGTATAATGTTACAATACCTGATTGATACAATTGAAAGGATTATATTGTGAAAATAAAACATTTTGTTAACTTCCACAATTAATTATATATATACATACATACATACATACATACATACATACATACATACATACATACATACATACATATATATATATATATATATATATATATATATATATATATATATATATATATATATATATATAAAATCAATATTATATATTGATCAAATAATTGATCAATACTGCATCAAATACATTTTTGGTTGATTCATAGCAACTTCATTTTGCATTTACAATATGAACAGACTTTGTAGGATTTACTTAATGTTCAACTTGGCAGATGATTTTGAAGCAGGTTCAACTATAGTTTTTGGACATACTATCTACATCTATGCGACATGTGCATCCCATTTGTGTGCAAGTGCTGAATAAAAACATGTTGAATGTATAAGGCACAAATTGAGGGGGGAAATGGTTTTTACATGGGTGCACACACATTAAAAATAATTTGTTACTTCAATTGTATGCCCAAAATAATAATGTATGACGCTTAGGCCACAATAGTTTGGTCAGTGCTTACAAGTATTATGGTGATTTTAGAGCTGGAAATCTCAACATTTAGGAAGGTTTTGCAGAGACCTTTCACTTCATTCTTACACGTTTTGTTGTGCACTTTTTGTTAGTGTTTCAGTACTCTATCTGCATTGAAATGCAATAGGGCAGGGGCTCCCAACTCCAGTACTCAAGGATCACTAACAGTGGAGGTTTAAGGCTGCCCTCTCATTAGCACAGGTGGCCATCATTGTGACTGAACAACCTATGCTCAAGCCGGAGCATCTTTAAACCTGCAATGTTCGTGGTCCTTGAGGACTGGAGTTGGAAACCTCTGCAATAGCAGAACATAGCCCTCCAGCATAAAAGGAGATCAAGCTGCAAAGTTTAGAGAATATATTTTATAAAGTACATTATTGTTACTTTCATTTTCCATCAAAACATCTTTCTTTAGATTAAAGCACTTGAGAGATACCAGTTGGTTAAATGTGGCTTGCAGTTCCTCCATTGGAAACACAGAATATAACTTTGTTTCCTATAGAATCCACTACAGACTTGGTGCAGAATATCACATCACACCATGAGGAAACAACGAAGTCTGCTACAGTACATCTGCATGTTTGTCCCCCGCTGATGGAGCAAATGTGGCAACCAGTAAATTCCTTGTTGGAAAACCAATCATAAACAGCATGTTATTAGAATGCACCCGTGGTCACAATAAAATCACTATTAATTACTTGCTCACTACGTTCTTGCCATTTTTGCTTATCTTCTAAACATTAAACAACTGGGGTAACCTCTGTAATTATCCTCACAATTTCTGATTAATTAAACAAATAAACATATACAAAACATGAAAAACAATTAGATTGCCGCTTTTAATAATTCATGCGCTAGTTATTAGATTTCATGTCCTGCAATCCAACACTATTTTCTTGACCGGTTTATCGCCAGAAAAGCTTATAACACAGTGAATGATATTTTATGGTAACGGCCAGTGGTTATTATTAGGAATCAATGGATGCAAATAAAATCGATGGATTCTTGCAAGATGTGGAATACAAAGCTTTGTAACTATTTCATAAATGAACCCCCAGAAATAAAACCAATCCATTAATCATCATCAAGTACTGAAATGTCCCTTTCAATAGTAAGGTCTATTTTTAAAAAAGAACATTTTTTTACGTTAAATTGTTTCTACCAAATTTATTTTGGAAAGATAACTCTAAGCATCAGTGTGCCAAAATACTTTGCCAATAACTTGCCATTACATACATAAAAAGTAATCAATTGGGTGACTACATGGAGCAATATGTACTTACCTAATGTGATAATCTGATATGTGTCTATATTACTAGAAGTTGTTGTGACAAATATTCTTTGCATCAATAAAAAAAAATACCAGGTATGAGATAAACCTATACTAAGTGGCTAACGAAAAAAACAGTTTCTTGATGGCTGGACACATTTTGCAACGCTTACAATTGAATGTGCTTCATACAAAGCCAATGGTATATACACACCAACAGCTTTAGGGAATTGTCGTTCAGTAAACGTACAGTATACAGTATGAGCTGATTCCAGTGACAGATCAGATACCTATTTGAGAAATACAGTATATATGCACAGGAATCTGTTTCCAACATTAAAACTGTTGAGTTGAGGATTTGAGGACATGTACTATAACTGTTTTAAATGTAAGTGCTGAAGTCCCAAGAGTTCTACATTGCAAGATTACAAAGTCATTAAGCAAAGACAGGTAAGTTAGCATAAAAACACAAATATCACTTGTGTGCACATTCAGATGTCTCAGACAGGTCTGCAACCCTGCCATTCCCCATTGTCTTCTGGCATACAGTGCTTCCCCTGCAGCCAGGGATTCTGGGAAATGACATGCACGTAAGCACACAGTGTCACCTGTTGCTTCAAATCCATTTTAACATGAAGCCCTATAACCTTATGCCTGCCACATTACACAGCTTTTCAGCACACCCTGGGTTAAAGAAGTGCATAGCCAGTAAACCTACTCACAGAAAGCTGTTTCAACCTTGTGGGTGTCATCAGTGTGAGAATGGTTACACTGGCTTTGCAATATGAATAAAAGTAGACAACATCATTGTTGGTAACAATGGGTAATCCCTTGCAATCTGTAATGTACCACACAACTTACTATTCTTACCATTAAACCATGTTTCTACTGTTGGAGATTGTGATGCAATTCTCATTTGCTGCACATGGGTTAACATAAATGCTAGGGACTGCAGAATTAAATGACAAATACTTTTCACGACTCTCTTTACTCCATCGGTGGATTTAAAAAGAAGAAGTATAGAGGTTTCGCACTTGAAATCTTAAAATAGAAATGGTATTAGACCATTTATGACAGAGGTCACCATGCAGCTGTTATGGGTAATTCATAACCTGTACAACAGCATAGCTTTAATACATGCAAATCAATTAATGAGAACTTTTCAAAATTGCCAAAATGTGATAATAACCAATTAAATATCACATTATGTCATGTCTGCAATCAGTTATCTGAGAATGTAATTATGTAGCTAAATCATGTAACCTTAGTAAGGAAGATGGGTGGCAGCGTTTCTATTGATATGCTTTATAAAATTAAATGTAAATTGAGGCAAAAATAAGACATAATAATGGGGCATTTTGAACAGAAATACCAGAATTAGGTTGAAAAAAAAGTGTTTTATTTATGTAGTGTCTGGTATAAGTTGATGAAAGAAAGAGGCAGTTGAAAGAAAATCTTCTTATTTATTTTCAGAGCATATTATCATTAGAGACAGTAGCATTTCATGCAAACTTTTACATTTCTCTTAATCTCAATTGGTCAGTGTGTGGAAAGAGAAGCAATTTAATTTAAAATGGTTCTTCTCGTTGATTTTTTTCTAAAAGAAGGGGAACAGTGTCCGGTGAAAATGCAGCTGTTCAAGGGGCAATCCGTCCAAAGACCACAATATGCCAATGCCAGTGACATGTTGAATGGGTTACATCACATCTGCATTTTTAGCTAAATCTGCAACGCACACGTTTTAATTGTAAACATTGTGAGCCAGGACGGGGGAGGGATTTGATATCCTCTGGGTACTCTGTGGTGTCTGATGTCACCGTTTGCTCAGCAAGTGCTTGCGCTCTTAGAGCCTCCCCCTCTTTCACCCTCCACTTATCTTCATTGGCTCACTGGTAAGGACAGGGTAGGCTCAAAACAAAGAAACATTCTTAATTGACAAACACATCCCATACAGAGGCCCCTAAGATATTACATTTGTAATTAATTTACCAAAAATGTAAGAGCCAATTGGTTGCTATTAACATGGGTAGATATGTTTAGAGAAGCCAATTCTACAAATCAATTCTGTACAAAAGGTTATTTTCTGGCCAGCTGCAGCTTTACAATGTAACATACAGTAATACTTTTTTTTCTTTTTCTGCAGGGGCCTGCAAAACATTTTAAAGTGACACTGATAACAAATACATTAAACAAATAGCTGATTAAACACAGTTGTGTGGACTTTTATAGTTACTGTATAAGCACAGCTGGTTTACACGAAGCTCTTTCCAGTTAGTTCTGATCTGAAAATGCCTTTGCTTGAATCTTTAAACCTGAAATCAATAACGAGTGGTGGTTTAGTTATGTTAGTCCAGCTGATCCTGAAATAGCACTTTCCTTTTTAGTAACCTTCAACTTGCAGCTGTTGTCCTTAAATAATTTCTCTCAACAAAATGTTTAGTATTAAGACTTGCTGATGTTAACCGTTTTATACAGCAGATGATGGCTTTGGCTCGCCAGAAATCATTTTGCTCATAGCTGAGACGTTTTGAAGAACTTGGTTGTTTGATGTTCCTCTGACTTTTAACTGGTGCATTTAGCTACTGTATAGAGGGACTAGCACAATCACCTAAACCATGCTGCCGTCTCAAGGCGTTTTGCTACATCCCCGTGGAGTGCCCATGCTTCTGCTGGTAGCCCAATACTTCACAGGAGTTGTTCAGGTAATGCAAGGCCGCTTCCAACAAGCAGCTTAACTCTAGTGCACTTAGAGTAATAATTGGAATTTTTATGGTTGAGAAAGCAAACACTTTTAATACAGGCAAAAGCTCTCATGTAGTCACTGAGAAGACAGTAGGAAATCAAAAAGATGGATCACCCTAATCTGTATATTGACATCTCTCATGGCTGAATAAATGGTGTAGTTGAGCTATATTTGCTTGTATTGATCTGGTAGCTGTTTAAAATTCATACCATCACTTTGTGAGGTTGACCACAGGGCAGCAGAGAGGATTTTCTATCCATTTCAGCTTACTAAGGGACTCAGCATTCCCACAACTGATCATGAGGCAAAGTAACCTATCATCGTGTGGCTCAGTTAAGTGCAATAGCACAACAAATGTGTAACATTAAATATATATATTAATTTCTATATTATGCTTTACATATATCACCCTTTTCAGAATGGCATACTCTAATCTTTCTGTAAAATATTGATTGCATTTTTGTTTTCTATTAATAAACCTAATTATCAGTAAGATAAATGTTGTTGTCAAGTGTGTGTATAATGTATTAAAATTCCTGTTTTTATGGTTAACTTGCTTTTAGTTCCTTCCCATTGTAGTATTTGTACACTGCAGATGTGTATGTAAGGTTAAAAAACTAAGAAAACAATTCTAAGCTTGTTCCTCAAAGATTGCCATAAAATTAAGCTATGTTAAGCAGTTTATACAGTTGCAACCAAAATTAGTGCAATCTATTGCACACTTACGCAGGCAAAATGGTGCACGTGGTTAATTCGAAACAATGCTCGCTTCCTCCATTGGCGCGTTTTGTATGTCCCGCTGCAACCCGTCCCAATAACGTTGGCTTCATCTGTATAGCAACGTCTGTGCTGAAGTTCATAGCTAGCAATATTCTGCTTCACGTTTCAATCTGCTCTACTGTAGTTACTGGCTTTGTAATGTGGAGCTGGAAGCAGCCCAGGCAAACTAAGGTTATGGTGGGGAGTAGAAAGGAGATATAGTGCAAACATGGCATAAAATAAGGGACCTGCGACATTCAAAGTTCCACACAGATAAAAGACATTTGTCTCACACAAATTGTCCCAGACGGCCAGTCTCTCAAATGTTGATTCATGCCTTTACACCTTTATACATTGAAGACAATAGAAAACAAGGACATTTAAAAGCCCATGCCTTCCCCCTTTTTATCAATGCTAAATAAGATAGTGAGCTTAGATGGTAGACCCCTTTCCAAAATGAACCACAACATTTGATGTTGTAATGTTCAAACATTTCCCTTGAGAAATGCAGATTACGTAGCCTCTGGTATACTTCCAGTTGACCTAGAAGAACACATATGTCTATTCATTCTACCTCCTGCTCTCCACTGTGAACAGCAGCACTTCCACAGACTCGCCTGGCCATACTATTACAAATGCCAGTGAATTTTGAAAAGCAGAGCGCTCACAGGTGAAGCTTCACAGACACACCTGGCCATGTTATTTTATCCCAAACTGACAGTAAATCAAAGGAGTTTAGCACAGAATGTAGATGTTCTTTTGAAAAGGATCACCACTCTGTGGTTTTGTTTATTAGGCTGAGACCATTGTGTGGGAGACCGCGCGGAGACGTCCGCACGGGGCGCGATCAGATTGTCTTAAGGCAGTGATCATGCCCATAGATCATGCTGATGGAGGCAGGAGCGGGTACACGTTGCGCAAGAAATCAGTTGAAACTGATTTCTTGGCAGAACACGCAGGTCACGTGAGCGGTTCACCCAATGAACCAGCTCTGTGCTGCCCCTAGGAACACCCCTAGGAACGCCCCCCACGGCCCTTTGACCATGGCCAGGGAAAGCACCCACTTTCCCACAGCCTCCACATACCTCAGCACGGACGAAGGCAACATGGCCTGGGCCTTATTTATCGGGGCTCTATTGCATGGATACTGCTATTGAAGTCCCATTGATTTCAATTAAAGTTTCTGTGCGATTGTGCCTCTATCAGCACTCTTGCAGTTTAATAAATAACCCTCATAGGCCCTTATTCAATAAGCTGGTAAGTCACTTCTCCAAGGCAGGGAAGTCACAACTGAGTTCCTCCAATGCAAGTTAGCCTTTGGGTTCATTTTAATGAAACTCAGAGGCTTCCCTGTCACAGAGAAGCAGACACATTATATTGAATGAAGGCCGTACAGCCGCTTCAGACAATATAGAATGTAACCGTTAGTCCTTTATCGCCTATATTTTTGTTTTAGAAACAGAAGATCACAAGATTGAATCAATGCAAGCTAGTCTCTTTAAATAAATATTATATGTTGCACCCCAAACTAAATTATTAGTAGAAAATAGTCAATTAGATTTTACTGTTTTAATTAGCTTATACCACTATTCCACAATGCAGCCTGCCAGACTGGAATATCATACCAACTAATACTAATAATTAACTGAACTCTCTACTAATGCTAAAACTACTGTAAGTAATTAATGGATCATGCTGCATGTTTAAATCAGGCTCTACTAATGCTTCATTTCTTGCACAAGTTGCCCAAAGTAACCATGGCAGCCCTGGCAAAAGAATATACAGTATTATCCTTATACAGTAGTTTTCATTTATAATATGTAAGGCATTCAATACTGATCATGGCGTGGAGTTTAACAGGTAAAGTCTTCCCCACCATTGTTGGCCAATAACTCAACAAAGACACATATTTTTGTTTAATGTTTTTAACTATGACAAAGAGGCTGAAAGAGTACCGAGAAACAGGTTTGAATAATATATGGTTTGTATTGTTAAGAGAGTCCTCTAAAGGACGACATAATAAATACAATTATATACTGATAACATAGAAAAACTAACATATTGTATGTGCTTAGAAACTTGAAGACTGCAGACCAGAAGATTAGGACATGCAGCCGAGGATTAGATGTAATGGGTCCAAACCACGAACATCATCAGCCAGCTGAAAACAGCCTCTCTCTATGGGTCTGGAGGTCCACCAATGAGAATGTGTGCAGTAACCTCACATAACCTATACGCGTTTCACACTTGGAAACACATAAGCACACAAAACGCAGAGGTCATGTGAGGTTGCTGTGTGCATTCTCATTGGTGGACCTCCAGACCCATAGATCCAGATCCATAGAGAGAGGCAGTTTTCATCCAGCTGATGTGTTGGTGGTCAGGACCCATTAGATCTAATCCACCGGCTGCATATCAGGATTTCCTGGTCTGTGTTCCCCAATTTTCTAAGCGCATACAATATGTAAGTTTTGCAATGTTACCAATGTATAATTGTTTTTATTATGTTGTCCTTTAGAGGACATTCTTAACAATACAAACCATATATTATTCAAACCTATTCCTCAGTGCGCTTTCGGCCTCTTTATTTTTGTATGTTTCTGTAAGTTCCCATTGGGAGCTCAAACTACAGGAGACCCTGGAGTGCTCCTGCTGAAGGTGGCATGGAGCTTACAGTTGCACATCACTTTTATGGGACAGCATTAGCGCGGATATCCATACTGTATCTATTGTTTTTTACTATATGTATTATTTTCAGAGCTGTGTGGCCTCTCAGGATGTTTCCTCAATACTATGCTACTGTAGTTATACACCACTATGTATACTAATAAGGTGTCTTAATATGAAAAAGGTTATTTCCAGCTTGAGATAGGGAAAACCAGGTGTGTGAAATCAGAAGAACCTACCAAAACCTTACATTCCGTAACCAAAAAAACCAAATCCATAACATTTTGCAGAACGAAAACCCAAACCCAAAATGTATTTAGAACTAAAACCAGAACACCACGCCAAGGGGTAGATCCTCAGATGTTCGTTAATTGGTTAAGGTTACGTTACCTTATTTTAACGTAACCATATCTGTAACACATATCCCCAAAGCAGCTTAACACTATGTTGTTCAGCCATTTCCCTTAAATATAAGGGCACCTTACATATTAACGAGCCTTCGGCTTCTTCATATGCAAATCCTATGGTTATGATTGCTTTACCTACTAATGGAGGGCCTCAGACCTCCGTCACTGTTAACGTTAGGCTAGTAACGCAAGATATTTAGCACCCGCTGAAAGCTGCCACTATTCACTTTTAAACCCTTAGGAGCATTGCGTTATTTCACCAAATAGCCTACAAAGGAAAAGGTAAGGTCTTAAGTGGTACCCATATGAATAGACAGAGTGTAGGAATTAACTCTTTACTGATGTTTTATACTAACAGATATATGGTGGAACATATAAATGGCTTAAGCAAAGCAACACATTAATATTATTATTCTTTTTTTAAAGGATTAACTATACTATGTTGTTTAATGATGAATTTTAACATTAGATATGTTTATGTGGCCTACTATTGTATATATAATTTATAGTATAAACCAGGGGTGAACAATTTTTTTTGTCTGTGCCCCCCTGCCTGCTATAACCCCCTGCTCTCGCCCCCTCCCCCCTTACCATTCCACTGGCATTTTCTGATGCCAGAAGCCGCCGGAGACGAGGTAAGGGACTTACAAGAGGCTTTTTGTGCTCCCCCGGGATTTAATGAAATGTTGTGGGGAAGAGCGTGGGGCCTCTGTATGCGCCGCACAACCCCAACAAAATTTTGCCCCCCCAGTTTGCGCACCCCTGGTATCAACTATGAGTAAAATATGAGTTTATTAGAGTGAATCTACATACGAGAAAATGATTTTCAAAGAGACAGAAATAACCAAAATAATATTTAATTACACACAGGTAATTTGCACTGTGTGTAAAAAAGAAAAAAACATTTTTTAAAACATATATCGTATTCTAACTTTATAGTATATACTAACGTTCCCTAATAATGTTCTTTCCCAATGCATGTGCAGTACATTTTTAGGCACCGGTAATCCCCGTTTGTCCAGGTAACATTATGTTGGTCGTTTTGCTGATGGACCTTACTTTTGCATATTATTAATCTTGAGTATAATAATAACAACAATAACTTTATTTCATTTTGCTCTTTTCCCAAATGGGACTGAAAGTGCGTCACAATTACAGTGCAGCGCGCGGTACTCAGCACATAGGAATGTTACAGACACAGTCCCTGTCCAGATGAGTTTATCTATGATTTTGATGCCTGAGGCACAGGGAGATAAAGTGACTTGTCCAAGGTCACAAGGAGCTGACACCAGGAATTGAACCAGGTTCCCCTGATTCGTACTGAGTATTTGCTTATAGTGTCAGCGTTGTTACTCACTGAGCCACTCATTCTTGCAGTGGCAATTAATAAGGAGGAAAATAAGGTCCGTTACCTAATTAGTTAAGGTAACATTATTTGCTATTAATTAGTGTGCTTCTGAGGATCTATCTCCAAGTGCCCATCGCTAAGTGTTTTATTTTTTTCCGTTACAGTATTTTAGTTGTTTTATGGTTTCAGACCTATTTTATGCATTGTGTATGCTTTTTTTAATGCTATTTTAGCACTTTCCGAATCATTTCGAACATTTTCCACAATTTGGTAAAAATCCAAAATCAAACATACCAAGCTTTGGCAAAACCAGAACCAAATCACAATCAATTTTTAGAACTAAGACCACATCCAAAACCAAAACATGAAGTCTTTTGAGACCAAGAACCAAAACACGAGGAAAAAGTGCCAACACTTATTTACAACTAACACATTATTTAATATTTCCTAGAACCAATTCAACAATTTCTTTAATTAGATAAATACAGGGCTACAACAGGAACACAGAATGTACTTATTAATTCTGCAAGATATATTTAATACTCTGTGTAATCCTACCTGGATCCTGGTAAGTACTACTTGAGGTAGATTTCTATGCAGTGTAGCACAGTATAAAAATAGTACAAACTAAACAGATCTTCAAATCTGTTTTTTTTTTTATTCTTTGGATGAGTGAAGGTCGGATACCAGAATTCAGTCAGACCCATTGCCATCCAGTCCAATAAATAATTACAAGCAAATTGTGCCTTTCACTATATGCTGATTGATGCTGAAATTGCTTTTGAAAGTTCTCATAAGTTCCTGTTATAGATTAAGTGCCGGTGTAGGAAAAATAACTGCACCCAACTGAAATGGGTGAATGTAATCAGGTTTAATGGACTCGAGAGCTTGTTGGGAATTAAATAACTATTGATTTGTTGGGATGTTGCTGTCATTACGAAATGCCAAATCTGCAAGCATTACTGGAGTGGATAGATTAGAAATAGGGGCACCTCTAGGAAAAAAAGATAAATAAAGCAGGATGACATATTTAAAACTTTTAAACAATACTTATTATGTTATATACTTTAAAGGATAAGAAAAATATACAATGGAATGAATGGGACAGGTAAATGGAGTATGAATACTGATGTCCTTTTTGATTTTCTTTATGGACACTAGTAATGAGGGTAAAAGATTGTTGTCTCAGTGAAATATGTCCATCTTGTTTCATGTAAAGTAGCCAAGAACCTTTTGCATATGTTTATGCTGTTAAGAGTGTATGATATATTCAATTATATTTTGCATTCCTTTTCTGATGAAAATAATAATGTGTAATATAAATCTGTGCCACTACTAACTTTGACATATTTTAATTCTTTCCATTAAAGTGTTGGAGTGTAATTCTATGTTTGCCGAATCCGCAGTTTTGGCTGAAAATCCCTGTAGACTTCAATGGGTTTTTTTAAACTCAAGACTGATCTGAACGTCCGTTTCAGCATATAACGAATGAAGCCCATAGAGGTACATCCACAGAAGTCCATCCTTTTTGCGCTAATAACGCTCATAGTCGAAATTGGGAATGGACGTTATCTTTCTTGATTTTAACGGGTATCCTCAAAGCTAATGAGATAAAAAATAACGTCTGTTTGTAAAATTAACAATGTTATTAACGAGAATTTTCATGTCTCAGACGCGTTTTCGAATACAGTACGCATGCGCATTGGCCAAACTTTAATGCGCGGTATTAACGCATGCGATAAAGCCACATGCAAAGAAAGAAAAGGTGATGTATATTAGCGCTATTGGGGATTAAAACAATATGCCCTACTTGGAGGGTAAGCCCTAATGGTGAAATAGGCAGCCTGATAATAAGTTTACACCCAAAGATTTAGAGACTGTTGATCATCTTGGGACTTGAACAATTTCTACTGGATATCCAGGATTCCATCATTTGGACTCACTAGGCGCCGGTATCTCTTTTTGTTTCACATTACTCATGCGCCTTACCAAAAGCTAATGCAAATCTTGTTACACTGTGATACTGAAAAAATTTACATTTTAACACTTATTAACTCTTTCCATTATTTATTGTGTCCTTCCTTGATATATTTTCATGTGTTTTACCAAAAGCTAATGGAAATCTTATATTAGAAATGCATCGTTTTTACACTTATTAACTTTTTTACTTAATTATATGGTGCCGTATATAATGTAATAATGACTGTATAAAGTATGGGTGCATGATAATGTATATCCATACATATCTCAACAAAATTAATTGATATTTTATTTATATTAATGTACAATTTAAATAAATGAAGGATGGACATATTAGTTCAGACAAACATATCACTTTAATCACTAAAAATCATAATATAATTTAGGATGTGTTTCAGATATTTATACGATCCCTCATATATATCTTTGCATGACACGTAACTTTTTTTAATGAAAGGGCTAAATCCTATACTCATTACTCAATAATAATCGGTCTGGAGCTGAGTAAGAGTAGCTTTTGAATGGTGCAAAATATCTTAGCCTTATTATCATGTGCTAACATTAACGCTGAGGATCTCCGTTGTTAGGTAAACTGATCATTACCATATGATTTGCATATGAGTAAGCCTAAGGTCCATTGAAATTTAAGGATGCGATATTTTTAAGAAAAATGCCAGGTCATCATTGCACGATGCACCTTTGGGAATATACATTACAGATATCATAACATTAAATTGAGATAACGGAATGTTAAAAAATTAGCGACAATCTGAGGATGTATCACTATGATTTGTGACTGGACTGTAGGTGTAAGGTTAGGTGCAGATAAATATAGTTGTTTGTTCTCAGCATATAGATTGCTGAAGGCGAAAGTGTCAATGAGGGCAATAAGGGTACATGCATATATAGAGAGTAGAGTAGGGACAGAAAACAGAACTTGGAACTACACCAATAGAGGCATCCATGGAGGTTGAAGAGGACTTGTCAAAAGAGACACTGATGGAGTGGTAAGAGAGTTTGGAATAACACCAGGTGAGGGCAGTGCCAAAAATGACATGAGTGGAGAATGTGCAAGGAGGGAGGGTGATGAACAGTATCGAAAGCAGAAGAGAACAAAACAGAGTAGTTTCCTTGAGATTTGGCAATATGCAGGTAATTTACATTTGGAGTATAGTTTAAGTTGAGTAAGCTGTGGAGAAGCCCAATTTGAGAGGGTCTAGTAGGTTATTTGAGTTGAGAAAATTAAGTAATGTAAGTGTTCCACATGTTTAGAGGCGAAAGGCATGACCAGGGAGGCTGCGAGGTAGCTCCACTCTCCTCCCTGCTCTATACCCACATAGACACATACAAATAATGACAGAGACCAGATCTGGAGGTATAAAGGCTGCGGCTATCTTATTTATAAATAATAAAGTAAATGCCACTTTATTGAACCGCTTTCCCCGTGACCCTGACGGCCAGGCTGACGTGACCCGGCCATTGTCGCTAGTTGGCTCCCGGAAGTCATGTCTAAATGACCCCGCTCACTCACCACTTACCCGGACTTTAACAGCCCAGCCCCCAGTCTGAAAGGAACAAGCACCTACCCCCAAAAGCTGCCGCAACAAAGGCAACCGGTCAAATGACCCCTCCGACCTCTCCGACCCCTCGTCTTAGGAACTTCAGTCCTTCCATTTTCCTGAAAAAGTATAAAGACTCCGCACTGGAACAGAACAATGATAAACGTCAATATTCACAGCAATATACAACAGAAAAACATTGGCAATTGTTAACAATAAGAAACATTTAAATGTTACGGTTGTCCGTGAGCGATTCTCACTAACAAGGGATAGGTGGGTGGTAAATTGCTGGTGGGCAGCGAACAGGCAGCTCTCTCTGCCAGCAGAGATGTAAATAGCCTGTAGCTTCTCCCTTGGCTCCTCCCCCCCATGCACCACTCCCCTCATGAAGGACAACAGCCAGGGATAGCAGGGAAAAGGACGGAGAAGTGGTCTGGCTCCCCGGTCATGAGGCCCCCCGCCGAATGCTAGTAAATCGCTAGAGACAGACAGGTATATAGTTAGACTGGGAAGTAGGGTCAAGGGTGTTAGTCTTGAGAATAGGTCAGACAATAGCATGCTTAAAAAGTGATAGAAAAGTGATAGAACAAAGAGATGAGTTAACTATATGAGTGAGAATCTGGACCAGGGTAGAAGCAGGAGGTTTAAGAAGATGGGAGGGAATGAGTTGAGGCTGCATGTTCTGGAGATTGAGGAGAATAGCAGCTGGAACATTTCTTCCTCTGTAACTGGAGAAAAGTGTCAAAGGTAGAAGGAAGAGTTTTAGGAAAGAGAGATGTAGAAGTGACAGAGGAGATTTCTCTGCGGATAGCTTCCACCGCTCTAGAAATAATCAGCAAATAATTGTGAGGTAGCAGAAGATGTAATCCAAAGAAGAGCTATACCAGTATATAATGTGTGCCTATATCAAATAAAGACCCTAGTGAAATGTAATTGATATTTTTAGATTAAAAGAATTCCACTAACTGAACACACACACAGACACACACATGTATATGTGTGTATATATATATATGTATATGTTTTTATTAATAAAATATAGTTATATGCATATATATCATAATGATATATGTATATACAATATGAACAGATGAACTTGCACACTCCAAGTAAAATTTAATTAATGGTGATTTATTTGCAGGATCGACGTTTCGCTCCCTAATGGCACCGTTTCCAAGAAGGGGACCGAAAAGTCGATCCTGCAAATAAATCACCATTAATTAAGTTTTACATGAGTGTGCTGGTTCATCTGTTCATGTAACTACTTTATTTAACTGCTGCCCATCATTTCAACTATGGTTAAGGTGTGCAACGATGCCCTGTAGGCAATATATATATCCCGTGTATTTTTATATATATATATATATATATATAATAGAAAAAGATAGGCAGAAAGGCGCACCGAGTAGCAAGAATATTTATTAGTAAAACCACACAGGGGTTTAACATCAAGACCAAAACCAAATAAATTGGCAATAAACACACAATGAAAAATAATATATGTCATACAAATCATAAAATGAGGTGAACTTACAATTGTCCTAAACAGAGAGTGGTGCCGGAGAACTCCGGTTGTCAACTGGAAATCCACGTAACAGCCTCATGTGACCTCAGGTCAGGAACTGGAGGTTACGTGAGGCTGTTACGTGGACTTCCAGTTGGCGAGAGTGGTGTTCGAGAGAGTGAGAGTTCCATTTCAGCGGGAGTGTGAGCGAGCAGATCGGCTCTGGAGCCTTAACTTTTACTGCACCGAGCTGACACCCGGAGCTCTCCGGCACCACTCTCTGTTTAGGACAATTGCAAGTTCACCTCATTTTATGATTTCTATGACCTATATTATTTTGTATTGTGTGTTTATTGCCAATTTATTTGGTATTGGTCTTGATGTTAAACCCCTGTGGGTTTTTTACTAATAAATATTCTTGCTAGTCGGTGCGCCTTTCTGCCTTTCTTTTTCTTTTGTCTTTGTGAGTCTCTCTAAGGGAGCTCACTTTTCCATAGGGGGTTGTGGAGTCCTCCCAGGCAGACGGCAGTAAAATGATCAGCGACACAGTGCAGCAATATTTAAAGACAGCACCAGCGCGGAGCATTTACATATATGTATATGTTATGGTGGCTGAAAAAGGTGACAAGAAATCTCCACCGTATTGCACATAGCAAATAAAAAGATCACGTGAGCACATTCACATGTCTTAGGCAGGTCTGCAACCCTGCCTGTAACCATTATCCCCAGCATACAGTGCTTCCACTGCAGCAAGGGATTCTGGGAAATGACATGTAAATGAGCACACACCATGTCACTTTTGACTGAAATCATTTTTACATTGAACCTGTTTAAAACATTTTATACGTGTGCTCACAAGTGATCTTTTCATTTGCTATATGCTATACGGTGAAGGTTTCTTGTCGCCCATTAAGGTTGAAACATGTCTGTGGGTGGTTTCTCTAGCTTTGCATCTGATTCCAATGCTATGCTTAAAAGCTGTGTTAACAGCGAGCATTAGCTTATAAGGGTTCCATGTAAAAATGGATTTCAGACAAATGGTGACATGGTGTGCTCATTTGCATGTAATTTCCCAGAATCCCTTGCTACAGTGGAAGCACTAGGTGAAGATGGTGAAAGGCAGGGTTGCAGACCTGTCTACGACATGTGAACTTGCTCACAAGTGATCTTTGTATTTGCTATATATATATATATATATATAGGAGAAACAAGAGAAAAAGCGCCCGATCCATGTGTAAAATCTGGTAACAAAATTTTAATAAAAAATCACAAGACAAATGCACACTCACAATTTGTCAATGCAAATTAAGCATTGTATGGGTTAACCCATGCGCCAACAAGTAGCTGCTCGCCGAATATTTACTTCAGTACATCAGACCTCACTGCTACCGGTGCATCACAGTCAGATGTCCCTCCAGAAATTCAGGTATACAGTCTGTTGTTCCAGCATTAGATGCTGTGTGTGGCTCAGGGAACGTCCTCCTTCTCCTGGCAGCAGACGCACGAGCTATTCCACCAAACGTAGCTCCTTGAAACCACGTGCCCTACGTGTACGTGTTTCTTCCGATTGACGAATTTCATCAGGGGATCTCTTGTTTCTCCTATAGAATTTGCTGGGAGTTTGCTGACCCCAAAGAAGAAGCAGCCCGGACGTTGTAATCTCCATACAAAATCATCAACTTTTTTTGTGGAAAACACATATATATATATTTTTAGTTAATTTTTTTAGCTAATTTTTTTAGTTAATTTTTTACACAGTTTTTTTATTTTTTATTTTACATTTTTTAACAATTTCATTTTTTGGTTAATACATTTCACCTAATCATATTATATTTTGATAATCATATTTTTTAGTATTTTTTGCAATAATAGTTCATCATTCATCATTTTTTATTCAATATTTTTTAACACACAAGAATTATACATATACAATTTTTACATTTTTTACATTTTACACACACTCACCATCAATACTTATGACCACCATCTGAGTTCCTATATATATTTTATAATAATACATTTTTACAATTGTTTTATACGGGTCATCTGTGCTAACATTTGTTTTGGTTTGTTTGTTGTCAGGAGTCTACTGTGGGGCTAGTATACACCCAGGCGCTGTTGAATCTTTCAATTAATATATATATATATATATATATATATAAAAAAAAAAATCAATACATGCATTTATGTTATATACTGTATACATATGTACAGTAAACTTAATTTTCATATATTTATTATTACTGTAATATATGTTTAGGTTTTTTATTTATAATTATTTATTATAGTATACTACATTATGATTATTACATGTTTATCATGTTTTCTAGCATACAGAGCTTGTGGAGGGACCACGAGGAAGTGCTGAACACTTCAAAAGCAGTTATAGCAGCCAAACTTGTGGCGTTTAATGTCCAGTTCTGCCTAGTTTTGGCCTCTGATATGGGTAGGAAGGCCCGTAGGAATACAACGGGGCTCAGATGTTGACCATTTACAGTGGAAGGACTGTCTAACAATGGCGCTCTTTGCAATGAATTAGGCTGTTCAAAAAGTACAATTTTTCCCAATTTCTGTAATGGGCCTTGTTAATATGGTCTGTGGCTTAAGTCGGTCTTCTTACACCTAACAAACTTAATTCTCCGGCATTGGACTTTTTTCTATCTAATTCCCCCTTACTACAATCCCCTTCAGTACCAAATCTCCAATTAAAGTAAAATGCAGTCAAATGAAACAAATTGAATATCTCTGTGCAGCTTCTTTCTTGTCAAGGTTTTTGACCTTTAACTTTCTCAATGGGACATCACATGTCAGTAAATGCCTTGTGTACAGAGATTTGTACTCAATTACTATGCAAATTTAAGGAGCAGCTGTGGTTGAATCTGTTTGGATCTCAGAGTACGAGGCTTCTCTTTATGAGAAAAATTAAGTTAAATTGTGGAAAACCTTGTTTCTGATCTAATACAGTACAATCCTCCACCATGTTATAGCACATCCATTTTCATCTACTGCTCTCTGTAGGGCAAAACAAAATTAAATGGGGAATTGGGCTAATTAAGATACTTTGTTGATATCATAGGAAATAAATGCTTATTCCAATTGATACTAAGAAGTAAAGCCAATATTTGGGGGACTGACTATAAACTACATACACCATGGATGTTTTCCTGCTATCATGTTAATATGTCATTAACATACTTTACAGACCTTCAAAATTAGAAATACAGCAGATTATAGAAACATAGTATCCAGGCATTGATATCAAATTAGGTGCACTTGGTCTGGTCCAGATATCTAACCACTTTCTGAAGATGCTGTAAATATTTGGTAACATAATATTTCTATATTTAGGATACTGTTGTGTCTATCCAATGCATCACAAATAGTTATAAACTCTAGCTTAATTATACCTATAATAATGGGGACATTTATTATCCCATAACAAAACCTTTATAGTGTCTCTTTGTTCGCCATGTGTATATTTTGTCTAGTGCAAAGTAACAGGAGATTGAATAACACTAACCCATTACAAAACATGTACCTAATGGTTGCAACTACAGTACAGTATCTCCAATATTAATAGCAATTCTTCCATCATTAGTAAAGATGCATCATGTAACCTGCATTTGTTATTCCTTTCACAACTGCACATTAATATTTGCATTACTCTGTTATTCTAAAGGGGATTTTTTTTACATTCCTATCATTCTTAAGAGAAAACAGTTGTTAAAGCTTACATTTCTTGGGCTTTTTAGTGAACAAATGTTCTTGATTTCACATGGAATTTATTTTTCCTTAATTAAAAGATTAAAATGACTTTGTCAATCTCTTCTGATTAAGATCAGCAAGCCAAAAAACGTATTTGCTTCTGCAATAACCATCTGTCATTTTGACCATTTTAAGGATCTGCTGTATCAGCAAGTATGCCTTTTATAATAAATTGGCATTGTGGTGTGTAGGGACCAGAAAAAAAACGAATATTAGTTTCAGGCTTAAAGGTATGTTTCACACACTCAGGTTTAGATATACAGTACGGTAGCTGTTATTTTGTAGTTTAATTACCCTTGCAGTTTAATATAAACAATACCCATTTTATGGTGATTTTTGCTTTATAATACAATATTAGATTATCAGCATCATCTTGTTTTTTCTGTGTTTAGTCTTTTAATTGCAAAGTATTTTAATTGTTAAAGTTGGGAATTGTATATGCTACTGTATATAACATGCAAATGGAATAAAATAATGGTTACAATGGTATTAAATAAGCAATGCAAGTGCACTGATTCGTTAAATGTCCATATTTTAGTAACCACTTAATGTTTGATGTAACACTTGGTTGGCAATGTTTAATAGCTTAGAGTCATTGATTCTGGGGAATCAACAACTCAATGTGATTTGCAACAAATCAACATTTAGCATCTATTGATTACGCTAGAGGTCTTGTATAGAACCTTTGCTGTTGAAGTGAGGTTGAGGTTTCATCCATTGGTTTGTCCATAGCTAAGGTCAAAAAAATATTCAATCCATTATCTCTTTTGCACTAAGCATTTATTGGGCTATTGATAAACAAATATACACACCTTAAATCTATCTAAAAGCATTTTCCACAGCATTGTATATAATTTAATCACCAAGTATAAGCAATTAAGCAACTAGCTCCTATGTTTTGCTCAGCAGTAAAAATGAAAGGTGCTTAATTGAGTTCACACATACAGATAAGGAATGATCACATATTATATACATATATTGAGTACCACTTTATAGCAATGGTTCCATTGAGCAAGTATTTCTCAGACTGCCGGCAACAGCCTGATGGGAAATACTGTAAAGATTAGCAGACTCATAGCCTGTAAATACTTCCTAAATGACTAATAAGCTTACTGTATCTCTGTTGTCCTACAGTCTCTCATTTTATATAAGAAAAAAATAAATGTAAGTGGTTAATTCTATGTATTCATAAAAGGAATGACAGATGACGATTAGGTGAATTAAAACATTAGGGAGATGTCAAAACTATTTTGATAGTTGAGCTGTCAGTCATGTGGTGTAATGTTATTCCTATGCAAATATTTTTGTCTTTGAGTCTCTCGTATCATCCAAATGTTAATGATGTCATCAATATATGGCAGCAGCATAATTACCCATCTGTATGCAGCTATTCTAATTAGGCCTTAAATTGCTGAAAGAAGGGTTTGCTCAGGCTAAGTATCCCATAGGGTTAAAATATGTCAAGTATAGAATTACTTACAAGTGACAAAAACCGGCATACTTAAATATAGAGTAGCATTTCTACCGTCTTGCAAGTTCTGTTGAACGTGTCACTTGGCTCTTACACTACGTGACAGGTGTTTACTACCTGACTATTTTACATTGCATTACTGTTATGCTTGTAATACTTAAATGCAACAACAGACTCAAATTATATTTAAGAATATTGTGCAACAGACAATGTATAAAAAATATCCTAAACAATATACTGCATCATGGTAACTAGATATATTCTGCTGTCCCCATATTTATTTTATTTTATCACAGATTGAAGTTATTTGAAGCAATTATTCTAGTGCTAAATTTGTATAATTTTCAATTATTTCCATAATTTTGGTACAATCCATTTAATCTATATTGCAATGCCGTTGCTAGTGATAGAGCATTCAGATTCACATTTCCTAAGAACATATAGTCCCAGATCCTGACAGAAGAAGAAGCATGATAAGGTACTGTAGATGACATGGTCTGTATTTATTTGTTTACAATGACTTCTTTGCAGTTATCAATGTCTCAGGCTCCTGGAAAGATGGCTTCAATTTCTACTTTAAAACATGGATCAAGCAAGGTTACCAACATATTCTCTGTCAAACTTGTCAGTTTCTCTGGAGGCTGTAAACAGCTTGAGAACTATGTCTTCTGTCAATGTTACTGCAGGAGTATATCTATTTTTCCTATACTACATTTTTTATTTGTTTCTGCAGAACTGTGTAGATGTCAGATACTGTATGCATTATATCCTGGTATAAAATGCATTGACATGCCTGTCCAAGTGACCTTCACCATTAGGCAAGTAAATCTAACCACGCAAGCAAAATCATCTCAATGAAAAGAAGTTATCACGTTAAAAAAAGCTTTTTCATGTTTGGGACAGCTCCCCTGAAAATGAACATGCTGCAATATAAAGATAAAGCAATACAGATACACGATCCAAAGTTTCTGAAGGTTCATTCACTCTAGTAATTACAGCTGCTACAGTAACTCCAATGCTCAGAATATCTGGTGAAAACATCAAACTAACAACAATAAAACCAATATCATAGAGAACCACTCTCATCCAGGCTAGCCAGTAGATAGCAGAAGTAGGCAGTACAGATAATCGCCATGTGGACCTGGAGAAGCTTATAAAGTCCCCTGAATATTACAAGTGCTGACACTCTTTGGGCTCTTATGATCTTCGGGGAATGCCATTTGATGTTTGGTATTTTTTTGAAGGGCAGATTGTGTTCACTAGACCAATGAAGGGGTAATCGCAAAGTGTAAAGGTTGTAAAGTTGCGGGCGCTCTTCCATTTGCTTTGCTTGTGGTCTGGCTGCAACTATGTGCTGCTTCCCACATCAATAAGGCTTATTAATGCATGGCAGTGTTTTAGAGGTGTAGGCCATTAAACATTATGGCGTAGATTCACCAAACTCCAATACTGAGAGATCTCTTAGATACAGGGGTTAACTGCTTAGTTAATCCTGGTCAATGTTCATCCATTTTAAAATCAATTTTGTTATATATATATATGTGTGTGTGTTCTCCATTTTTTAATTTTCACATATTGACAAGCACATTTCAAGCTATGGCTGGTGTGTAAAAAAGTGTTCTGAATTTTCAATGGTAAATTACATTACACCGCCCAAAAAGTTAGCATTTAGGTACTACAGCACTGAATGTTTTTACCTGCACAAGGAACAAGGGAAAAAAATGATAAACCAGACATAATCTTCATTAAACAACTTCCAAATTAGAATTTTATAAAACATAGTATCTCTAATAATCCATTAATATAGCACACACTTATTTCCATTGTGAGAATAAGGGAAGGATAATGACAAGATTTAAGCATGTAATTGTTGGGGTGGCTCTAGGATTGCCCCTCACATCAAACTATTTAGTTCGGCCGTGAATGCTGTCTGTCATCAGTACGTGCAGTTAGAAGTCGATGTCAGCAGCTTATCTGTTCCTTGTTTCAGTGTATTGGCTCCCCTGCAGTTCTTGGCTCTTCTTTGATATTTGGCTGATCCTACTTGTATATCTAGCTCTTCTTCAGCTTTCTATGCTTCTGTAGCTCTCAAGAAGAAGGAAAGCAAAGAAATACTATAGGCAGAACTGTAAATGCTGCAGTGATCAGATTAAAATACTACGTTACTTTCTGCCAGGATTTTAGATCTTGAGCTGTCATCTCTCCTTTTTTCTGTGATTCGCCACCTGCATTTACGACCACACCTATCTAGCTCCAGGTCAAATCCAGAAGAATGCTTCTTAACACCTAGCTTGTAGTTGTAATCTTAACCATTCAATTCATCAGTGGCTTTGCAGCCTTGAGCAGTCTTCTTCACTCGACCCTCAACCTCTGATGGCAACGTAATTGTATCAATTGCATTATTCTTTCTTTTAAGTTACTCATTCAGGGTTGCAACAGTTGTATTGGCCCCCAGACCGATTCCCCCAAACATCAACATTCATTCACTTCTACAGAATTGGCGCAGCCTCATTGAGACTTTACAGATAACACCCAGGCAGGCCCAGGGATTTTATGGCAGTATTATCATTCAATTGTATGGACACTCTTAAGGCACGACTTAGTATTAAGAGGTATCTGGTGAAGGTTAGTCTGCCTACATCTGTACATCATTATAACCCTCCTGTTTGGAATCAGGCATTCTTAACCCTGTATCAACAGAGATTGCTAACCACATGCCTCCGGAAACCGTACAAATATTACAGATGTATTATATGTCTTTATTTATATAGCGCCATTAATGTACATAGCGCTTTACAGTAGTAATACACGGGGTAATCATATAAATAACAAATAATATAAATAACAGGTCATGAGAATAAGTGCTTCAGATGTAGAAGTAACATTAAGAAAGAGGAGTCCCTGCTCCAAGGAGATTCAGTACATTGATGATCTGTTTATAATGTAGAAAGAGGGTGAAGAAAGTCTAAAACTATTTTATGAGTCCTTGAATTCATTCCACACATTAATTAAGCTCAAAATTGATTATCCGACAAACCAAGTAAACTTTCTAGATACAACAGTAACCTGAAGAATGGCAAACTAGATACATCTGTATACAAGAAACCCATCGGCAGATGTACTTACCTCCATACTGTAACTCCATCTTCCATCCACTCACACAAAATAAGCCATCATACACAGTCAGGCTCTAATATATCACCATATGCTCTGACACTAAAGACAACAAAAACACCTCACAACCCTGACTAAATCATACAGAAAGAAGGGATACAAGCCAAAAACTATTGCCAAAACAATCACAACTGCATTTAAAGCCCCACAAGAACACCTGCTCAAATACAAAAAGAAACAATCAACCACACGCATGCATATAACTTTGCCCTAGAGGGAATGCGAAATATAATCAAAGATCTACAACTCATGCTGACAGAGGATGAAACATTAAAAGTCTTCTTCTCCAAACCTCCCATCCTTGCATTCTGGCAGCAGCCAAACCTCAGACAAAAGTTAGTCCACAGAAATCTTCATAACGAACTCAAGGACACTGATAATGGCATAAGACCATGCAACAACAAACGCTGCAAACTTTGTAAACATATATGCCAAGATCCTACAGCCAGTCACAAACATCAAACACTCAATGTTAAAGGACCATACTACTGCACATCCAGGAATGTGGTGTATATGATTCAATGCAACACGTGATCAAGGATGCTACAATGGTAAAACCAGAAACAACTTTAAACCAGAATGAACCTACACAGACACACAATAACACACCATGAAGAAGGAAGATACTGCACAGACACACAATAACACATCATGAAGAAGGAAGATCTTCACAGACACACAATAACACACCATGAAGAAGGAAGATACTGAACAGACACACAATAGCACACCATGAGAAGGAAGATACTGCACAGACACACAGTCACACACCATTAAGAAGGAAGATACTGCACTCCAGTGTGACACCACTTCTCACAGCGAGATCATTCCATAAATTATTTAAAAATCAAAATCCTCAACGGAAGGTTTAAAAGCACTCAAAAACGGAAAACATTTGAACTCAAAATGACAATGATGTGTGACACTAAAACAAGAGGACTTAATGCCTATATGGGGTTTCTAACACACTATCATCATTTTTTGCAATGTTTCTCCCTACCGCTTTCAAAACCTTCTCCCCCACTGCACACCCACCCCCCTAAACACTGCTGATGGATATACTGTGTGGTCCTACATGCTCTCCACATTTCTCACTATCCCTTTCATCCATTTATTGCTGTGTCTGTTCATTTACCATCCCCTGTGCCATGAATTATCCACATCTTGTGTCTTCCATTGTTATCTGTATTAAACTCATGGAATCTTTTGCAAATCAGTATTGCCGGCCTGAAGAGGAGTGAAAACACTTGAAAGCTTGTCTTATAATATCAATTGTTAGTCCAAATTAAAAAGGTATCATCTAATACTGAATTATTAATTTATTCTGCACTATCGCCATTGGACTAGACTATTTCAACTTAATTCATAACCCTGTATCAGAATATACTACACTTTATATTTCTTACTTCCTAAATTTTCAGACAGGACTCGTCTTTCAGCCATGAATCCCCTGAGGTTTCTGCCACAGGATTTTATTTCCCTCTCCTGAGTGCTGAAGGATGACTCTTCATGAGTTCAGAGATGTATTTCCTTTTGGCCCTCTTTCAGTCCTAACACATTCAGTGCCCAGGAGGCAAAGTGACTTGATACATATGCGGGGAATCACACTGCAATCACACTAACAACCATTGACTTAAATGGCAGATAACATGGTATTGCAGTGTGCTGATACCCATCATCCACGCATTGTGAATCTATTTTACAGACGCAAAGGTGCAAGATGAAAATGCTACTTTATCTCAGTTGTGCATTCTCAAAATACCTCACCCTATGAAATCTTTACTGCAAGAAGGTTGTTTTTTAAAGAGTGAAACTCAATCTAAATGACATTAGCTTCCTGTGGTTAAAAAAAAATGTCCAGTGTAGTGATTGCTAAGACTAGCGCAGAGTAGAAAAACGAATCCTAAATCATTATGGTTCTTTGAAGTCAGTTCATCTCACTTTGGGAAGTTTAAAATGCAAGGTTTTTAGGAATTAATTTGGTCGTTAATAATTTTATACAGTCAGTTCTTATTGCCAAGATTCACCCTGCAACATTTTCAGTATTATGAATGGATCAAAGCCAAGAGATTTGGTCAAATTCGAAGGGGTTCTCCTGTACTTAATATTGATTACCTTTTAACTGTGCACGATAGTTATTGATCCAATCATAAGCTGTATAGTGCCTGGGAGACCATGCACAAAAAATACAACAAAAGGCATTAACATACACCAACTGCAAATTGCACCATACATTAATACTTACTGTAACATTTCATGGTAATGATCTCAGGAAGAATCAGGAACAAAAAAAAGAGGAATATTTAATGCTATCAAATGGGAAACACCTCATAAAATTACTCATTACTTTTTTTAAATTTATTAATTAATATAAGACAAACCATAACCATAAGTGTACAAAGGTAAACTACATCCTCAAGCAGTAGAAGCTAAAGACAGGGAAATATGGGAAAAATCAGAAGGGAAAGATAAAGGACAATATTTACAACCTAGTGCTACTCCATAAGACATCTTCCATGCTGGAAGACACATTCAAGCAACATAATGGCTAAGAGTTGTTACTCCATAATAAACATTACAACCCATTAACTTGAATGGGGTGTTGAGGGCCACCTTTACTAAGTCGTGCTGGAAGGTATCCTGTGGAGTGCGACGGCTTAGTAAATACTGCTAAAAATGTCAGGATACTGCAGAATGTGAAAGGATGGCACAAAACACTATCCACAATAGTAAGCAGGGCAACTTGTACAGTGACTCCTATTAAGTATGATGTGACGAGATATTCCCTATGTTGAAGAAGAAATCTGCTTCTTTAGTTGGAATTAAACTGAACCTCAGGAAGATTTATTTATACCAAACGAAAAAGGGGTCTCCTTAACCATATTAAAAAAAATGGCCAGTCATAGAAAATGAAGGAGTATAATTTTTTCTCTTTTGAATTGCAATATCAAATAGTGGCTTTTTGATGCTGTCAGCTTTAAAGATAATTCAACATATGAAAAGAGTACACACCTCATATAACCTGTTATGCTCAATTAATTACCTGCAGTAAACTCTCTATTTCATTCTTTGTATTGTATTGTATGTCTTTATTTATACAGCGCCATTAATGTACATAGCGCTTAACAGTAGTAATACATGTGGTAATCAAATAAATAACAGAGCATGGGAATAAGTGCTTTAGACATAAAAGTAACATTAAGGAAGAGGAGTCCCTGCCCAGAGGAGCTTACAGTATAATTGGTAGGTAGGGAGAACGTACAGAGACAGTAGGAGGGAGTTCTGGTAAGTGCATCTGCAGGGGGCCAAGCTAGGTGTATCATGTGTCCAGTATAATCCACCGTGCTATTCATATGCTTCTTTAAGCAAGTGTGTCTTAAGGTGGGTCTTAAAGGTGGATAGAGAGGGTGCTAGTCGGGTACTGAGGGGAAGGGCATTCCAGAGGTGTGGGGCAGTCAGAGAACAGGGTTTAAGGAGGGAGAGGGCTTTAGATACAAAGGGGGTAGAAAGAAGACATCCTTGAGAAGAACGCAAGAGTCGGGATGGTGCATAACGAGAAATTAGGGCTGAGATGTAAGGAGGGGCAGAAGAGTGTAAAGCTTTAAAGGTGAGGAGAAGAATGGAGTGTGAGATGCGGAATTTGATCGGAAGCCAGGAGAAGGATTTCATGAGGGGAGATGCTGAGACAGATCTAGGAAAGAGTAGAGTGATTCTGGCAGCAGCGTTTAGGATAGATTGTAGGGGAGACAGGTGAGAGGCAGGAAGGCCGGAGAGCAGGAGGTTACAGTAATCAAGATGGGAGAGAATGAGGGCCTGAGTCAGAGTTTTAGCAGTCGAGCAACAGAGGAAAGCACGTATCTTTGTTATATTGCGGAGGAAAAAGCAAAAGTTTTTAGAAATTTTTTGAATGTGAGGGGCGAATGTGAGAGAGGAGTCGAGTGTGACCCCAAGGCAGCGTGCTTGGGCTACTGGGTGAATGGTTTTAGTTCCAACAGTAATGTGGAAGGAGGTAGTAGGGCCAGGTTTGGGAGGAAGTATGAGGAGCTCTGTTTTAGCCATGTTGAGTTTAAGGCGGCGGAGGGCCATCCAGGATGATATAGCAGAGAGACATTCAGAAACTTTGGTCTGTATAGCAGGTGTAAGGTCAGGTGTTGAAAAGTATATTTGTGTGTCGTCAGCATAGAGGTGATATTTAAACCCAAAAGATGTTATTAGGTCACCTAGAGAGAGTGTGTACAGAGAAAAGAGAAGAGGTCCCAGGACAGAGCCCTGGGGTACCCCCACAGAAAAATCAATAGAGGAGGAGGAGGAGGTGTTAGCAGAAGAGACACTGAAAGTACAATGGGAGAGGTAGGATGAGATCCAGGATAGAGCTTTGTTCCGAATACCAAGAGTATGGAGAATATGAAGGAGAAGGGATGGTCCACGGTGTCAAATGCTGCAGAGAGGTCGAGTAATATGAGCAGAGTGTAATGACCTCTGTTTTTGGCAGCATGGAGATCGTCAGTTATTTTAGTGAGGGCTGTTTCTTTGGAGTGAGCAGTGCGGAAGCCAGATTGTAGAGAGTCTAGGAGAGAATAGGTGTTGAGAAAATGGAGCAAGCGAGAGAATACAAGACGTTCAAGGAGTTTAGAGGCAAAAGGCAGGAGGGAGACAGGTCGATAGTTAGAAAGACAGGTAGGGTCAAGCTTGCTGTTTTTGAGTAATGGTATGACTGTTGCTTGTTTGAAGGAGGATGGAAAGATTCCAGAGCAGAGGGATGAGTTAAAAATGTGTGTGAGCGTAGGGATTATAGTAGGAGCAAGAGGTTTTAGGAGATGGGAGGGAATGGGGTCAAGAGGGCAAGTGGTAGAGGGAGAAGAGGCGATTAACAGCGACACATCCTCCTCTGAGACAGTGGAAAAAGAGGCAAGGAAGGCAGGAGGAGAGTTAGGAAGAGGTGTAGGATGGGAGAAAGAAACAGAGGGGATGTTCTGACGTATGGATTCCACCTTTTCTTTACACTATTGTACCTAGGAGGCCTTTAAAACTAACCCCTTTTGTGTCAAGCTCTTTGCTCCAATGTGTGAGCCGTGTGAGTAACGTTATGATGCTGTAAGTGGAACTATAGAATGTTAAGGAGGAGTTACACAATGCACATCTTTAAATGGGATGTATTACATTCTGGGACCAATTTAGCTGGAGATTCACTCTGGTCCATAACTGGTCAAAGCCCGTCATCCAGTGTTAACTGCCATTGATTTGAATGGCAGTTAATGTCTGATTGGGTGCATTATCCCGCAACGGACCTCAGTGAGTCTCCTTTTATATCAGTCCGAGAATGTGATGCATCCCAATATAATATAGAACTGTCTAACGTTTGTCCAGCTGTAGGGTAAAATCATTGCTTACACGCAAATGGCAGGATTGCACCTTCTAAAAGTAAGTACGCAATATATAGTAAGTGAAGATGAATGCACACCGCACGAAGTCTGTAAAATGATGAATGAAGATGGAGTATAAGCCTGTCTATGACTAATTACTAATTACAGTAGTGTTAGGGCATGCACCCGTTAAATAGCCCATTTCTTGCATTTAACTACAATTTAGAATACATGTTATGGCTTCTATTACTGTAAGTTAGAAAGGTGTGTTCATTTTGTGCATACGTGAACAATGTACAAATCATTCCACACTATACAATCACACGAATATCAGCACAGATATTGATGGAACATGGCTATTTAGTGTGCTGTAATGTTGCACAGGTGCTACAAATTCCAAATCCAAAATAAAATGACCTTTTCCAAGGTGCATGAGGATGTAAATATGTGTAAAAATTGCGCACACGGAATTGTTATGCAGTCGTTTGTTTGCGACACACATTTTAGACATGCATGGTCAATTGCGCAAATTGAGGGCCTGAAAATTATTGTTTTAGCCCAGACGCTAATGACTTCATAGTGCTCTAAATCACATCATACACACAGACAGGACAGGCACTGACATGTGTATGCCACTTCCATACACACAGTCAGGACAGGCACTGACATGTGTATGCCACTTCCATACACACAGACAGGACAGGCATTGACATGTGTATGCCACTTCCATACACACAGACAGGACAGGCACTGACATGTGTATGCCACTTCTGTGTTATCTGTTTAACTCTAAATGAGCCCCTCTGTGTTCCCGTGGGTCACTTTTTACCATATGGTAAGCATCAAAACCTGCACAAGCTCTGAGTGGCAGCAGCACGTCCCTTCCTAGCAGCGATTAATCTGTATTAAATGCAGGAGTAGGAAACTCTTTTATAAGGCAAATTGTGTAATTTGTCAAAACAAACTTTCTTGTTGCGTTGATGCATTCCGCCCTTTACCGGGCGGTCTAGGACATTTGGTCATGGCCGCTTCACCGCGGTCAAATGAGCGCCGGCACATAGCCGCCACTCACCTCGCTTCTCCACTGAGGTAACTCCTTAACCTGAGCCCTTACCGTAAAATCCCCAATGTTAACCCTAATACTAACGCTACCCTCTACCCTAATAACCTTAACCTATTAGCCTAAAACCCCTCAATTTAAGCCTTTGCCATAAACCCCATACCCTAACCACTAAAACCCCTCAAGATACCCCCTTCCCTAACCACTAAAACCCCTCAAGTTAACCCCCTACCCTAACCACTAAAGCCCCTCAAGTTACCCCCTACCATAACCACTAAAACCCCTTAAAATTAACTCCTACCCTAACTGCTAAAACCCCAAAAGTTACCCCATACCCTAACCCCTAAAACCCCTAAAGTTAACCCCCTACTCTAAAAGCTAACACCCATAAAGTTACCCCCTACCCTAAACATTAAACCCTGAAAGTTACCCCCTACCCTAATGCTAAAACCCCTAAATTTACCCCCTACTCTAACCACAAAAACCCCTAAAGTTACCCCCCTACCCTAACCACTAAAACCCTTAAAGTTACCCCCCTATCCTAACCGCTAAAATCCCTAATGTTACCCCCCCTACTCTTACCACTAAAACCCCAAAAGTTAACCCCTACCCTACCCGCTAAAACACCTACACTTATCCACCCTAGCCTAACCACTAAAACCCCTAAAGTTAACCCCTTCCCTAACTGCTAAAAACCCTAAAGTTACCCCCTACTCAAACCGCTAAAACTCATAAAGCTACTCCTTACCATAACACTAATCCACTAAAGTTACCCCCTACTCTAATCGCTAAAACCCCTAAAGTTACCCCCCACTCTAACTGCTAAAACCCCTAAAGTTACCCCTAATCTAACCACTAAAACCCCTAAAATTAACCCTCTACCCTAACCACTAAACCCCTATAGTTACCCCCTACTCTAACCGCTAAAACCCCTAAAGCTACCCCATACTCTAACCCCTAAACCTCTAAAGATATCCCCCCACTCTAACTGCTAAAACCCCTAAAGTTATCCCCCTGCCCTACCCGCTAAAACACCTACAATTATCCACCCTAGCCTAACCACTAAAACCCCTAAAGTTAACCCCTTCCCTAACTGCTAAAAACCCTAAAGTTACCCCCTACTCAAACCGCTAAAACTCATAAAGTTACTCCCTACCATAACACTAATCCACTAAAGTTACCCCCTACTCTAACCGCTAAAACCCCTAAAGGTCCCCTCTACCCTAACCAATAAACCCCTAAAGTTAACCCCCTACTCTAAGTGCTAAAAACCCTAAAGTTACCCCCTAATCTAACCACTAAAACCCCTAAAGTTAACCCTCTACCCTAATCAATAAACCCCTAAAGTTACCTCCTACTCTAACCACTAAACCCCTACAGTTACCCCCTACTCTAACCACAAAAAACCCTAAAGTTACCCCATACTCTAACCTCTAAAACCCCTAAATGTACCCCCTACTATAACCACTAAACCCCTATAGTTACCCCCTACTCTAACCGCTAAATCCTAATGTTACCCCCCTGCCCTAACAGCTAAAACCCCTAATGTTAACTCCCTACCCTAATCGCTAGACATTTAAAGTTACCCCCTACCCTAGCCACTAAAACCCATAAAGTTAACCCTACCCTAACCCCTAAACCTCTAAAGATATCCCCCCACTCTAACTGCTAAAACCCCTAAAATTACCCCCTACCCTAACCGCTAAAACCCCCAAAAGTTAACCCCTTACCCTAATCATTAAAACCCTAAAGTTAACGCCTACCCTAACCAATAAATGCCTAAAGTTACTCCCTACCATAACCACTAAAACCCCATAGCATAAAGTTCCTTCTCAAAGAAGCAGTCAGAGGTTTTAGTGGCGAAGGGTCTGCGGCGGAGCGTCTGCGGCGGAGCGTCTGCGGCGGAGCATCTGCGACGGAGTGTTTGCGGGCGGAGGTTTTAGTGGCAGAGCGTCTGCGGCGGAGTGTTTGCGGCGGAGTGTTTGCGGTGGAATGTTTGCGGCGGAGTGTCTGCGGCGGAGGGTCTGCGGTGGAGTGTTTGCGGAGGAATGTTTGCGGCGGAGTGTTTGCGGCGGAGTGTTTGCGGTGGAATGTTTGCGGCGGAGTGTTTGCGGCGGAGTGTTTGCGGCGGAGGGTCTGCGGCGGAGTGTTTGCGGCGGAGGGTCTGCGGTGGAGTGTTTGCGGAGGAGTGTTTGCAGCGGAGCGTTTGCGACGGAGGTTTTAGTGGTGGAGCATCTGCGGCGGAACATCTGCGGCGGAGCGTCTGCGGCGGAGTATTTGCGGTGGAGGCTTTAGTGGTGGAGCGTCTGCGGCCTAACACCGGTGGGAACTTGCTTGCGGTGACACGGTTGTGACCAAATGTCCCTTTCCGTTACCTGAGCTCATTCTGACTATTGCTATACATAACACAAAGCTACACTTACATCACAGTTACATAAGCTTATGTTTAAGCATTGGAAGAAAACACACAGTACTGTAGCTACATTTTTATTCTTAAGATCAACTTATCTTTCTCTGAAAACAGCTGGAAAAGGATCCACATCTAATAGAGAAGTCATGTAGAGTAGGTATTTATTGAATATCAAAGTCTCCTTTTTACAGAGTGACTTAATTTCCCAGGTGGACACTTTTAAAAGTGGCAAAACAGGCCTTACCAACAAAGAACAATACATGACAAGAATAAGCAGAGGAGTGCAGTCTCACAGTCAGGCAAGCATGCTATCACTACAAGCCACCGCGTCAGCTTGCAAGCTGTCAGGACTACTATACATCCACACACAAACTATCACATCCCACAAGCCAGGCAGGCTCTTCATATTTGGCATTTAGAAAACCCTACATTCATTTATTTTAAAAGTGTAATTCTTACAGGGTTTAAAATATGTACATCTCTTTGTCCTGTAAAAGACGAAAAGAAGAGTATTCATCCATGTCTTTCAACAGCAAAACTGTTACAAAATAATGGTTTTGTAGGTAATACATTTGCATACCTTTTACACTAGCTTTGTCCCAGTTTTGCAGCCAGGGGACTGTGATCAAAAAATAAACACTCATAAAGGTCTGTGCAGACGCAATAAACTGTGAAGTGGGTGTACTTCGCTAATATCCACTTTTTGACTGTAAATACACTTTGCAATATTCACTACATGGCAAAATCACATGATAAATAATGAAATACTCTCTTTCCTCACCACACAATACATTCTAATTTATGTAATATCCAAGCTGTATCAGGGCCGTCTTAACGCATGGGCACGCTGGGCAGTTGCCCGGGGGCCCCACGAGCATAGGGGCCCCACGCTAATCTATGCACAGACCAGAATTTAACACTAATTTTCCAATCACCCGCCTCAACATTCAAATCTCCCGCTAACTCGGTAGAAGGAGAAAAAATATGACTTGTAGCGGAGAGTTGGCGGGGCCCAGTTCACTGCTTTGCCTGGGGGCCTATAATGCTGGTAGGACGGGCCTAAGCTGTACTACTAATTGATCTCCCGGTTGATAAGGACCTGCAGCTCTCTTCCTCCCTCGTTACTTAATCGTATTCGAACCTAAAAAACTTCTTCAGGTCTGTGCCCCAACTGTGAAATTCTTTACTCCGCGCCATCAGTCTCTCATGCACCATTAATGCATTCAAAAGTTACCCTAAACTTTAAAGAGGCCCGCTCTCCCCTGGCACGCCTTTAGTTAATACCATGCTGAGTGCTCATACTACATACCCCCACCTATTCCTTTAAGATGGTAAGGTTTTGTGGAGCAGTGACCTCATTACATGTTGTTTCATTATGTTTTTACTCGTATATATTTTATGTTTTGTCCCCTCCATTGTACTGCGCTTCGGTATATGCTGGCACCATTTAAATAACAGATAATAATGATAATAATATTCAGCGTCATTTGTTGTGTGTCAATAAAGTTGTTTTGTTTAACTGTTTTATCTCATGCAATTGAACATAAAATGAACGTGGATATTATTGCCGCCCTGGTAAATAAACTTTGATCGGATTTTAATTTGAAGTATATGGCTTCACATTTATCAGACGTTGACCTTGTCAGTAACGTGGCCACAGGGCACAATGTAAAGGTCAAGTAAATATATTGTGTTTCTTGATACGGTTTCAATGAGGATTTGCTTTGTAAGAGATTTGTGAACATGCCTCTTAAAGTCATTAACCCCCCCTCCCTGTGCTGGAGAAGAGATCAGCTTCATTGGAATGAATGGGACTAACATTTTCTCTGGCAGGGGAAATCAGCTTCATTGCATATTAAATAGGGGTCACTGTAAGCAATTTGCAGCTTGCATTTATTTTGTCCTATTGCATCAGCAAAAGTTAGGACTGGGACATATATGATGTGTGCATCTGATTAAATGGGGTCTATCCATGACATCTTTGATAAATTCGGGGCATATTCGTGTGTTATTGGGAGGAAAAATTCGGCAGTTTGTGCAATATTCAACTGGAATTATATATGCGAAAACATTGTAATCTTAAAATTTATATACATACAATTTTCATGTGGAAAGAGAGAGATATCTCATTCTAACATCCTAATATTTAGTGTTAGTGAACTCACTATTAAAGATGAATCCAGCTTGGAGGTACTTTATGACTATAGGGTTAAATCTATGTTCTTCAAAGAAGACATTTGGGTCATTTTCTGAAGAAAATCCTCAGTTACAGCAATGGGGATTTCAGCCAAAAATGTCCTTCAGAGTATATATAATTTACCCGTACTTTGTTTCGCAGGTTTAAATGTCAGAGAAAACCCCCCAAAATGTATACGTATTTAAAAAAAACCCTGTATAATTGTTATTCTAATTATTAGTTAAAAGAACAATAATCATTTTAAATAATGATTTTTACTTTCATTAATTAATAGTCTTGATCATTAAAAATATTCTTTAGCATTTTAAAAGATTTTACATGGAAGGGCAACAAGAAAGATAAACACAAAAGCGCACCAAGATGAGAGATGTAAAATGTATTACCAATAAATAAAAATAGTAATCACTTACATATATAAAATCTTTAATAATCCCCGATCGTAACGATGACTGCAGTGGTGGGGCGTCACATAAGGTATGCAGGGGCAATCACAGTCCTGGGAGATCAGTCCCGCGCGCTGGGGCTGTCTCCGTTGTGCTTCCTATCATCCACGTGTGTGAGCGTGGTGAGAAGCGTAGCGCGCATGCGCAGGAATCGAAGCCCTCTGCTGGTGTCCTTAGGATGCCTTCAGTCCGCAAGACCCCACCCAAGAACGGTCAGGTTTTAAGGATATCCCTGTTTCAGCATAGGTCTCTCACTCAGGGGCTCTGTCCCTCAGAGAATGGCTCAGTCTTGGACAGAGCCCCTGAGTGAGAGACCTATGCTGAAACAGGGATATCCTTAAAACCTGACCGTTCTTGGGTGGGGTCTTGAGGACTGAAGGCATCCTAAGGACACCAGCAGAGGGCTTCGATTCCTGCGCATGCGCGCTACGCTTCTCACCACGCTCACACACGTGGATGATAGGAAGCACAACGGAGACAGCCCCAGCGCGCGGGACTGATCTCCCAGGACTGTGATTGCCCCTGCATACCTTATGTGACGCCCCACCACTGCAGTCATCGTTACGATCGGGGATTATTAAAGATTTTATATATGTAAGTGATTACTATTTTTATTTATTGGTAATACATTTTACATCTCTCATCTTGGTGCGCTTTTGTGTTTATCTTTCTTGTTGACATTTGGTATCGCCGTCGGAGCCTTCCGGTGGAATCCACTTTTGGAGGTGGGGGAAGACACCTCAAAACACGAGAGCAGCAAAAGAACAGAGAGGAATCAACATTCCAGGTTTAAAGAGCCAGAGCGCGGACTGAACTTTTTCTTTACATGGAAGGGCCAATAAAAATATTTTCAGCTTTATAAACTGTTATTATATAATAAGGCAACACGCTTTCACACTGGAACAGCTGTTTTAACACTAAAAACAACTGATCTCCGTTTAATGAACAGGCTCCATTGTTTGGGCCTGTCATTTTCTCAATTTCCTGCATTAAAAAAACTGTCAGAAAAGGACCGGTGTGGAACTTTCTAACTAACGATCTGCATGAAAAGCCCCCAACTTGTTTTATTTAACATATTTCAATGTGTCAAGGTGCTGTTTTCAAAGTTTGATACATAGACTTCGTATAGCACATATAAATAAAATACCACATGGAAGATTAATTAGTGAGACGGGTAAATATGTTTCCAGCTAGAAACAGATTGGATTACATAGTACAGATGCCGAGCATGTTTATCATGAAAATAATGCCTTCTGCGGCCTAATTAAAAGTGCAATCAATGGTGCTCTATGTTTAAAAAACATCTTTCTGTTGACATCAGTTTTTAAAATCATACACTGATACTTACTTTATATAATTTAGCACATGAGAGATATTTTCATATATCCGTCAGGTTTTTATGGAGTGTTAAAAAGCTGTCGTTCATCTCAGAGGAAATGCGTTTTCTGCCTAATGAATAAGTCCCTGTGATAAATACAGAGATAGCAGACGTTATTTCTCCTGCTGAGCGCGTTGCAGTGGGACAGATATAGCAGCAGCATGAACAAACGCCATTTAAAAAGGGACAGGACTATCACGCTATTCTGCCTGCTGACACGAGCCTGCGAGTACAAGATCACCTGGCACACCTGTAGTTTCCCTGGAGAGAAGAAAACGATAAACATTTTGGTGCATATTTTTAAAAACATTATTGGAGTCATTTATTAAAGCCCCCCCACCCCCCCATAAAACCGGTGCAATTATAGAAAAACACATCATGCCTATTCTAGAAAAGAACAAACACATCTATTATCTTTTTCTTTCATTAATCTGGTGAAATTGTGCAGCAGACTGTGTGAATAAAGAGACCCCCAATCACATGGGAAAGATTTGTTCTAAACCCAAGTTCATATCATTTATTCAATAACTACCCCTTACATTTGCCACTTTTTTTTTGTCTTGTGTAATGTTTCAAACCTCTTGCTCCTACTCTAATCGCCACACTCACTCCACTGGAACAGCCCTCAGTAAAATAACTAATGTCCTCTGTGCTGCAAAAGACAAAGGTCATTACTCTTTGCTCATATTACTCAACCTCTCTACAGCCTTTGTTACTGTGGACCACCCTCTTCGCCTTCGCATTCTCCATGCACTTGGTATCCATAGCAGAGGTCTATCCTGGATTTCCTCTTACTTCTCCCTTAGTACTTTCAGTTTCTAGTTTTCTAGCACCTCCTCCTAGTCTGTCAATCTCTCTGTTGGTGTACCCTAGGGCTCTGTACTGGGACCTCTTCTCTTTTCTCCTTGCACACTCTAACTAGGTGACCGTATCACATCTCTAGGGTTAAAATATCACCTCTATGGTGATGACACCCAAATTTACATTCTGACTTTTGACCTTACACCTGCTGTACAAACCAAAGTCTCTGAATGTCTCTCTGTTATATCATCCTGATGGCCCTCCACCGACTCAAACGTAACATGTCCATGTTAAGCTCCTCATACTTCCTCCCAAGCCTGGACCTACTGCCCCCTTCTGGATTACTGTTGGCAGTACTAGCATACTATCACAATCACAAGTGTCACATTATCCTCTCACGTTCACAATGTAGCTAAAACCTGTCATGTTTTCCTCCATATTGTTGCAAAGATACAGTACACCCTTTCCCCTGTCACTCTACTGCTAAAACTCTAACACAGGCCCTCATTCTCTCCCATCTCGACTATTGTAACCTTCTACTGTCTGACTTTCCTGCCTCTCACCTGTCTCCCCTACAATCTATACAAAACGCTGCTGCTATAATCAGTTTACTCTCTCCCAAATCTGTCTCTGCATCTCTGCTGCTGAAATCCCTCTCCTGGCTTCCTATTAAACCCTGTATCACTTATTAAATTATCCTCCCCACTTTTAAGACCATACACTCTTCTGCCCCTCCTTACATCTCAGCCCTAGGAATTAGGTCATTTTGGTCCTGGGAGGGATTGCCTTTTTAAGACTGAGTTAGTGAAAGAGTGTGTAAGAGTCAGTGGGCCAACTGTATTCTGTCATAAGACACCTTCTAGCACTGGAAGACGTCTTACAGCCCATTCAGGTCTAAGGTCCCATCCAGTTCAGAAAGGTGTGCTTGGGCAGAAGATGGCTTAGTAATTGTGGGCCAGTGTCAGAGAAATGTTAGAGGTTTGCAAAATTACACTTGCATTCTTAAAGGCAACATTGTGATTTTTGCAAATAAATTAACATTTTGCAAAATAAACCCTTAATCGCGATGCTGTGCAGACATCTCCCTTGTGTAGGAGAAGCGTTCAACTCAATGGAAATAAATATCTTCTCCAGTATGGGGAAGCGACTTCACAGCTTATTGAATAAGGGACATTAGACATAAAGGTAGAAACATGTCTACACGTTCACATCCTCTGATAAACTGTTCACACGTCTCTAGGTTTGCATCCACAGCAATATGTCATGTACTGTATAGTGGAGCACTCTTAACATAATTTGACATTATTGTTCAGGTGAAGATAAGCTTACAATAGAAACAAAACAAATGCCAGATGGTTTTAATCTGGGGAAAATCTAGCGTCTGCTAGGTGTACACTTGTGCTCAATGACATTATCCTTTCCCATCTCTTGAAATGCCGGTATAAATACTGTAGGTGGCAAATTGCATTTCACTTGTACAGTTTCATCAACTCTTTAATATAGATTATAAGCTGTTTACAGCAGAGATTCCTTTGTCACAACAAAGACTTTTATGTTTGGTGCATATGTCCCTGTGTTGTAAGAAGATTGTATTCTATTGTCTGTAATTTGTTAAATCAGGGGAGGCCAACTCCAGTCATCAAGGGCCACCAGTAGGCCAGGTTTTAAGGAAATCCCTGCTTCAGCAGAGATGGCTGTCCTTGACTGAGCCACTGATTGTGCCACCTGTGCTGAAGCAGGGATATCTTTAAAACCTGCCCTGTTGGTGGCCCTTGAGGACTGGAGCTGGCCACCCCTGTGTTATATAAATGTTTGGCATAAGGTACATGAAAATATACTTGCACATGCAAAAATATACATCCATATCAAATCTAAGTTATTGTATTAATAATAGCCACTAGTTCCACAATAACATCTGTAGTTAGGATGGTGTTTCATGTAATTGACTTCAGGCACTAGGACTAGAAAACCCCACAACCAATCAGTTGTTGAAATCAGAGGAGAAAGTTGACATATGATACAAAAATATAATTTTGCCTAAGTTCTCTCAAAATTAAATGTGCAGTGTTTAATTAAATAGATGCCCATGTCGTCTTTGTTTTCATTAATGTGCTTAATGTATTCTGTTTGAACATCAGAAATGTGTTACTTCTAATTGTACTGTATGCAGTGGTTCCCTGCTTTGGGCTATAAAAGCTCCTTCCTTCCATTTCATGCTTAAGTAATGTGAAGGCATATCTCTGTAAAATGCACACCGGATTAAAAAAAACATTATGTCACATGTTTATCAAAGCGGAGTCCTGTATAAATGCCTCACACATCAGAGGCATGAGTTATGGTGATGCGTTCTATTAACATTGCTTGTAGTATTCCCTTCACAGAAGCATTTTTGCTTTATGGAATGCTTTTTCCCCCCTAAATCTGTATGCTATTAGAGATATCAGGGTCCTATTAATGCAAAGTAGCAATAACGCAACACAGGCAATAAATTACCTAACAGACAATTCTGCACATACAATAGATCCCCAGGTCTGTTCTCTGAGGATAAAAAGCTTAAATACTACCTAGATTTTGTTACTAAATCTTCAATTTATTGGTCCATTCAAATGTTGTGGATTTGCCTACAGTATGCATATACACATCATTTAATATATAGCGGCCTGGCACTAGTTCTCAAAATGATGCAGTTGAAGATTGCCTTATGCTACTATTTAATTTTTTTAACCCATTTTCCAGCTGCATCCTGTCTATGGTTATAACGTATCATTTGCTTATTGTATTGGTATGCACTAAGGAGGTGGGAGGCATTTGTTCACTTTTATGTTCACTGGGAACTTTCCTGGTTTGCAAAAATGTCATGACAAAAATAAACTTCCCAAAAACAAAAACAAATAAGAATATGTATTCTGGAGACATTTGTATACCAAACACTGCCATTATTTAGAAATGTCATTTTTTTTGTGGAGCTTTGAGATATACGGTGAATATTGCAGAGTTTCAAATTATTTGCATGCAACTCTCCCTGCCCAACTGTAAGGGAGTTTACAATAACGTATGTGCTTGGGGTTACTCAGGGTGCATTACCTCCATCCAGGGTGATGGTCCGAGTAGGCCGGGCATATATGCAGATGGTACAGGTGGGCGTCAGGAGTTTTGTAGTTTTGAAATACACTTTCTTAATTTGCATTCTTTATGGTTACAACTCATCCTCGGCTGCATGCTTGCAGTGCTGAGAAGGCACATTACCTTTGGGATTTTGAACATGGTTGTAGTTAACACAGGTCATGGATAATCTTGCCAAGATTTGTTTTCTGTATTCCTCTCTTTCCAGGGTCCCAGCTGGGGGTCCCCTTTCTCTCTCTGTAGCCAATCCTATGATACTGTGGCCACATTTGATGGTGCTTCCTACTGGTACTGTGCTCCATCACTTTAGCATCCTTCCTCAAGCACAGTGCAATAACCAGTACTATGACCAGGGCAATAACCCCAGAGGGGATTGGCAGCAGGTCTGTCCTGGGATTATGGACAGGGCAACCGTCTTGTAATAACATGTTCCTCTTTATCTCCTTTACTAGGGCCTCACTATAAGGGACTCTTCCCTGCTTTGCTGTAGCCCCATATCCTAAGGACCTCACTGTAATGGGCACTTGCCCTGCTGTGCAGTAAAACAACAATGGTCTCTATACCTCACTACTCACAGTTTAGAACATTTTCTTGGTCTCTCCTCTCAGCAACTGGGTGACAGGGGCGTAGCTGAGCTCCAGCCTGGTCATTGGCTAATAACTATCTCAGGGACAAATACTTAGTATCTCCTTTTTTAACACTCTACAGAAACCCCAACAGGGAGGGGGGTAATATGTATAAAAGGGAAATAGCATTCAAGTGTACGTTTCAAAGTTGCACAAACCTTAAATTTGAATGAACGTATGCAAACTGAATTAGTGCATAATAAAGCTAGAATTAGGGAAGGTATTTTGTACTGGGGACTATAGATGGGAGAAACAGTCAAAATCTGTTTTGCAGAATTTTCAAAGCTTTCCATTCAAAATCTTTTTTGTGGTGTAAAACCTGTTTGGGGATTGTTCCAGTTTCAATCCATGCGGATTAATCCAAAACTACCATTGGGATACAATCTGCTGGTGAATTTTATCAACCCAATGCGCGGATTCCGAAATCCGTTGGACAATTTTACCAACACAATCCCCAGATTTAGCAAACTACTGGTGGATTTTAAGAATACAATCCGTAGATTAAGAATTGATCAAATCCTCCAGTGGATTTCGGGATCGACTGATTGGACTGTCGGTGATAGAAAAAAAAAATCTGGAAAAGAAGAATCGTCCTTTTGAAACTGATTCGCAGAAATCTGCAGAGCAAAGGAACCGAGAGATCCGAGGCAGATCGAAATCCGCCCAAATAATCACCCATTTCTACTGGGGACATAGTAAAATAGAAATAATACAATATTCTATAATCTATAACAGTAGAAAAAATATCACAATTAAATGATTATTTTTACGGTTTGTCATGTAACATCCGGCCCCTCTTATGCCTGTTTAAACTGTTTTGTGATTCAGTACCTGTCATTTAATATTATTGCGTATAGCACTTCCTGTTCAAGGGGAGGCAAACATTTTAAACACACAACTCATTATCATATCACATTTGTATAGGTTACACTTGGAGCAGGGCATTTTATTGGCAATTACGGTAATTATAGTATATTCTATTTGCATGTCTGGTAACACCATTTTAACTGTTACTTTTACAATTAAAAATTAAAACGTTGCTATATTTCTCAAACTGGAGAATCATTACACTAGCATACTGTGCATGCCAACACTGAAGATGTTCAAGTGAGTGTTCATCCTTCTGTCCCACCAGCTGATCCTGCTCACTACTGATAATTCTCTTCCTCCCAGTCTGTCTCTCCAGGCACCTGTGATCATTGTAAGAGGAGGTGAGCTGGGTTCCTTACCAACTCATTATAGTGGCCTGCAGAGACTAGCATAAGAGGTGGGGGGTTGCTTATCCTTTATAGGCACTAAGTAGGGAAGTAGAGGCAGCTCAGGGCTGTAAAACCTTGGAACTGGGCTGAAGAGGAGGAGAGCAGGCAACAGGTTAAAATGTTAGCCCAGAAGCAAGGAAAGAGAAGATATGAGATCACGGGGGTGTGAAAATCAATATGGAGATAAGGTTTAGACCTGACAGGGAAATGTGGCTTGTGCCCTAAGGTGCTTGTTAAATGTTGCTGTGAATGAAAGTATATTTGAGAAGAAAAAAAAATCCTAAACTATTCCAGTTGATTAGGTATATAAAAAGACACATTTATCACACATTCGTTTATTCTGAAAGGTCACATGTAATTACACAGTAGCAAATAAAGAGTACTCCAATATAACAATAGCTGTGGAATAAAAAGATGGGCATTTTTCAGTAACATGCATTGAAATTGTACTCTTTGTTTGTATTACTTTTTCATATGCAGCCCCAATTGCCAATGTTATCTTTATTAAAATAAACATTACAATGAATTAGACACATGATTGCCTTATTCCTTTGTGTTTCTGCTTTGCTGCACCCTGTTTTACAGCTCAATTGAAGCTTAAAGTATGTAATGTGGGTCAGTAATACTCAGTATTATTCATCTGGGTGCTGTATATTCCATGTTTTGAACAGACAGCACATTATTGTTCTACAATTCAGTGGTTACATTGTCATGGCACTGAGCTGCTGGCTGCATTGTTTTATCTCCATTATCCTCTATGTGTTCTTAAATGAAAGTGTATATCCCTTTCTACTCATTTTATTTGATTTCTTTTTGGACAAGATCTCAAAAACCTTTATGTTTTTACATAATGTATGTCACTCAGGGAGCATTATAGATGGGGTGGGTGGTTTTCTGGGTATGCACCTTAACCCTGGCTGTGCTCAAAGCTGTGACCATGCAGCAAGCTTAAGCCTATGGGGAACCATGTTAAAAATGGTTTTTGAAGCAAAAAGTGGGACTGTGTGCTCATTTGCATGTCATTTCCCAGAATCCCTTGCTGCAGTGGAAGTGCTGTGTGCTGGGTGATAATGGTGAAAGGCGGGTTGCAGACCTGCCTAAGACATGCAGATGAGCATACAGTTGTATTTACATTTATATATATATATATATATAAATATATATATATGTGTCTGTGTGTGTGTGTCTATATATATATATATATATATATATATATATATATATATATATATAGACACACACACAGAAACAATTAGTAGCGCTAGTGAGTGAATAGTAGTGCTAAAATGTGCAAATTAATTCTATATATGTGTAATGTAAAAGAAGAATTAAATATGTGTAACAAGTGAATAATGTGAGCATCAAATGATTATAGCATAGGGACAGTCTGTACGGAATAGGCGAAGCTTCTGTGTGGTCAAGCCTGACCAAATGTAAACAGAAAACAAGAAAAAAGAAGCGCCAGTTCCGTATGGTATAAAAAATATATATGTAAAGTTTATTTAATGACCAGAGTAGTCCAAAGGACTAGAGGTTGACTGGTGTGATTATAAAGCAATAGTATGTCTTATATAAGCAGATAGCAGCAATTAGCAAGTGACATATAGAAGGGGATGTGGAGCAAGGAAGCAATATATCATGGGGAAAGATGGCCAACAACAGGAATGGTGAATGTCAATAACAGTCCATGTGGCTGATGTTAGCCCAGTAAAGAACAATAAACACCCACTAGAGCAGGCCTGCACAACTCCAGTCCTCGAGGGCCGCAAACAGGCCATGTTTTCAGGATATCCCTACGTCAGCACAGCTGGCTCAATCAGTGGCTCAGTATGACTAAACCACTAATTGAGCCAGCTGTGCCGAAGTAGGGATATCCTGAAAACCTGGCCTGTGTGCGGCCCTCGAGGCCCGGAGTTGTGCAGGCCTGCACTAGAGCATGTCCCTTCTCAATGGTGATGTGGGTGTGCTGATGACAGACCTGTTAAATCTGTTGAAGCACGGAATATACCTCGTAAACGTGCGGTCCGGTTAGGCTGGTGTTGTTCTGATGTTGTAAAATCAATTCCCTCCTGTGGCACAAAATCACTTCCCGCGTGTCAGACCTCAGTTTGAGATGAGGCTTCCTGCATCTGAGTCCTTGCAGCGGCACCGGATGTGTATGTGAAAACGGATGCCTCTATCCCCAGATGTAAAGGAACAAGTGATCCTAGTTGCTTCGCACAAAACGTGCCCGCGTCACTGCGTTGCTGCGCTGCTACGTGATGACGTCCAACGTGTCTCGTCACTCTAGGTGACTTTCTCAAGGATGTATATATATATGAAATGGAAATATTACTGTATGCTCATTAGAGAGGTCTAAGTGTGTGTATATATATATATATATATATGTATATATGTATATGTATATATATATATATATATATATATATATATATATATATATATATATATATATATATAGTCAGGTATGGAGATTAGCACTCACGGTTTTGTTGCAGGAGGCAAATGCTTGTCCCATAGAGAGTATGTAGACATATGGAGACCAGGGGATCCTGATAGCCAAAAAGAGACAGCACACTGCAGGTATGGTATCAAAAAAGTGTATTCAGTAACACAAGGCCACCAACGTTTCGGTCCTCCCAACGGGACCTTCCTCAGGGCAGTGCCTGCCCTGAGGAAGGTCCCGTTGGGAGGACCGAAACGTTGGCGGCCTTGTGTTACTGAATACACTTTTTTGATACCATACCTGCAGTGTGCTGTCTCTTTTTGGCTATCAGGATCCTCTGGTCTCTATATATATCTTATACTATATTAGTGAAAGCACTGTATGTTTGCCTGCCTGCCTGGATGTCCGGTGTCCCTAGGGGAAATCTCATTGGTCCCTTGGCCCGCCCGCCCCCGCACACCTCTCATTGGCCTGAGGCGGAGTGACGGGCCAAAGGACACACAGGGACACACACACACACAGGGAACACAGGGACACAAACACACAGGGGGGGACACACACACACACAGACACACACACACACACACAGGGACACACACACAGGGACACACACACAGGGACACACACACACACGGACACACACACACACACACACACACACACACACACACACACACACACACACACACACACACACACACACACACACACACACACACACACACACGCGCACACACACACACACACACACACACACACACACACACACACACGGACACAGGGACACACACACACACAGTGACAGACACACACACAGTGACACACACACACACACTGTTACATACATTAGCGGGGCTCACAGTGTTAGCAGCACCCGCGCGCACCTCCTCCTCTCCCCGTGTCTCCCGCGCTTTCACCCCGACCCCCCCCCCCCTCCCCCGGCGCCGCTACAGTCAGCGGGACACACACACTATTATTACCCCTTCAGCGCCCCCCCCCCCCACCCAGTGTCAGCGGCCGTGCGAGACCCCCCCTCTATATCTCCCACCTCTCCCCCCCCACACATATACATGCCCCCCCCCTCCCCGGCGCTACAACTCACCCCTCCCCGGCGGGGGAACAGCCAGTGGCCAGGCAGGCTGCCTCGCGGCGCCGAGTGCCCAAGATGGCGGCGCCCGGGACACAGCGGGGGAGCGGCCACAACACGCTGCCTCCCGCCTCAGATCCACGTGGGACCTGCCGGATGGGTGAGTGAGCGGCCTTCACCTCCCCTCCACCCCCCCTTCACCTCCCCTCCACCCCCCCCCCCCTCCCCTCCAGTGTCAGTGTCTCCCCGATAGCCCCCCCCCCCCGGCGCCGCTACAGTCAGCGGGGGAGCGAGCGCCCGGGACACAGCGGGAGAGCGGCCACAACACGCTGCCTCCCGCCTCAGATCCACGTGGGACCTGCCGGACGGGTGAGTGAGCGGCCTTCACCTCCCCTCACCCACCCCTCACTCCCCCATCACCTCCCCTCACCCCCTTTCACCTCCCCTCACTCCACTTCTCCCTTCCACCCCCCTTCACCTCCCCATTTACCTCCCCCCTCCACCCCCCATTCACCTCCCCTCCACCCCCCCTTCACCTCCCCTCCACCCCCCCTTCACCTCCCTTCCAACCCCCCTTCACCTCCCTTCCACCCCCCCCTTCACCTCCCTTCCACTCCCCCCCTTCACCTCCCCTCCACCCCCCCTTCACCCCCCCTCCACCCCCCCACCTTCACCTCCTCTCCACCCCCCCTTCACCTCCCCTCCACCCCCCCTTCACCTCCCCTCCACCCCCCCTTCCCACTGCCTCCCCCCCCCTTCACACTGCCTCCCCCCCTCCCCCCCTTCCCACCGCCTCCCCCCCCTTCCCTCCACCTTCCCACCGCCTCCCCCCCCTTCCCACCGCCCCCTTCCCACCGCCTCCCCCCTTCCCCCCCTTCCCACCGCCTCCCCCCCCTTCCCACCGCCTCCCAGCCCCCCTTCCCACCGCCTCCCCCCACCCCTACCCACCGCCTCCCCCCACCCCTTCCCACCGCCTCCCCCCCCCTTAACACCACCTCCCCCCCCTTCCCACCGCCTCCCCCCCCTTCCCACCGCCTCCCTCCCCCCTTTCCCCCCCCCTTCCCACCGCCTCCCACCCCCCTTCCCACCGCCTCCCACCCCCCGCCATCCCACCGCCTCCCACCCCCTGCCTTCCCACCTCCTCCCACCCCCCGCCTTCCCACCGCCTCCCACCCCCCGCCTCCCCCTTCCCACCTCCTCCCCCTTCCCACCACCTCACCCCTCCCCCCCCTTCCCACCACCTCCCCCCCCTTTCCACCACCTCCCCCCCTTCCCACCACCTCCCCCCCCTTCCCACCACCTCCCCCCCTTCCCACCACCTCCACCCTCCCCCCCTTCCCACCACCTCCCCCCTCCCCCCCTTCCCACCACCTCCCCCCTCCTCCCCCTTCCCACCACCTTCCCCCTCCTCCCCCTTCCCACCACCTTCCCCCTCCTCCCCCTTCCCACCACCTTCCCCCTCCTCCCCCTTCCCACCACATCCCCCCCCTCCCCCTTCCCACCACATCCCCCCTTCTCTCCATTTCCACCACCTTCCCCCTCCTCCTCCTTCCCACCACCTCCCCCCTTCCCACCACCTCCCCCCTTCTCCCCCTTCCCACCACCTCCCCCCTTCTACCCCTTTCCACCACCTCCCCCCTTCTCCCCCTTTCCACCACCTCCCCCCTCCTCCCCCTTCCCACCACTTCTCCCCTTCCCCCCCCGCTCCCCTTCCCCCCCCGCTCCCCTTCCCCCCCTCCGCTCCCCTTCCCCCCCCTCCGCTCCCCTTCACCCCCCCCTCTGCTCCACTTTCCACCCCCCCTCCGCTCCTCTTCCCCCCCCTCCACCTCTTTTTCCCCTTTCCCCTCCCACCCCCTCCCACACTTCCACCCCCTCCTCTAACCCTTCCCCTCCCTCCTCTAACCCTTCCCCCCCTCCTCTAACCCTTCCCCCCCTCCTCTAACCCTTCCCCCCCTCCTCTAACCCTTCCCCCCCTCCTCTAACCCTTCCCCCCCTCCTCTAACTTTCCCCCCCTCCTCTAACCCTTCCCCCCCCTCCTCTAACCCTTCCCCCCCTCCTCTAACCCTTCCCCCCCTCCTCTAACCCTTCCCCCCCTCCTCTAACCCTTCCCCCCCCTCCTCTAACCCTCCCCCCCCCTCCTCTAACCCTCCCCCCCCTCCTCTAACCCTTCCCCCCCCTCCTCTAACCCTTCCCCCCCTCCTCTAACCCTTCCCCCCCTCCTCTAACCCTTCCCCCCCCTCCTCTAACCCTTCCCCCCCCTCCTCTAACCCTTCCCCCCTCCTCTAACCCTTCCCCCCCTCCTCTAACCCTTCCCCCCCTCCTCTAACCCTCCCCCCCCTCCTCTAACCCTTCCCCCCCCTCCTCTAACCCTTCCCCCCCCTCCTCTAACCCTTCCCCCCCCCTCCTCTAACCCTTCCCCCCCCCTCTAACCCTTCCCCCCTCCTCCACCCCTTGCCCCCCTCCTCCACCCCTTGCCCCCCTCCTCCACGCCTTGCCCCCCTCCTCCACCCCCTCCTCCCCTTCCCGCCGCCCTTCGCCTTCATGCCCGCCTTACCGCCTCCCCACCCCCGCCTCTGCCTTTCACCCGCCCTTACTCCGGCCGCCTCTGCCTTTCACCCACCGCCTCACAGCCGCTGCACGCACTCAACAGACACCCGCCACACTCGACACATACCTGCCGCCACACACACCTGCTGCCTCCCGCCCCTACGCACCGACATCACTGACCCACCGCCTCACACCCTAGCAGGACCCCCACTCACAGACAGCACTCACAACCCACGCGCCAGCCGCCACCTCACACCCTTGCAGGACCCCCACTCACAGACAGCACTCACAACCCACGCACCACCCGCCGCCTCACACCCTAGCAGGACCCCCACTCGCACACAGCACTCACAACCCACGCGCCACCCGCCGCCTCACACCCTAGCAGGACACACGACTCAGATTTTTACATCACTTATGCCACCAAAATATACATTGTACTGTGGTGTGGTTACAATAAACCATTTTTATACAACATCGTATTACATTTTCTTCCATCTTTCTTTTCAATATTATTATCCAACCTTTACAACAAACAGTCACCTATTGTTCCACGATTTATAAATAATACTACCTATTACGCATTTACATCCCGGGCAACGCCGGGTCTCTCAGCTAGTATATATATATATATATATATATATATATATATATATATATATATATATATATATATATATATATATATATATATATATTCCATCCCTATACATCAATAGGGACCACATAGTATCTACACACACTTTTAGTAATGCTACAACCTCATACATTTCCACACCTACCCACACCATTGATATACACTCCCACTCAACACACACCTTTTGTAATGCGCTGTATACACTGTGGCCTCTTTACCAATTTATATTCACATACAGTACATACACACACACACTCTTACATCATTAACATTCAGGGACTATTTTACACCTCAAGTCATAAATCGCATACTACTCGGTGGAAGGGGAGAGGGTGTTAGGTTTTAGTCAAAGATAACATTCCTACATGAACTGTTTGTAAGTTTAACCCTTCTTGCTTTATTCAATGTAACATAACATCGCCGGAAGAAGAGATCAGTGTATCTCGAAAGTTCGCACAAATAAAAGGAGAGAAGGCGAGAAGGAGAAATAGAGAGAAAGAGAGAAAGAGAGAAGGAGAGAAGGAGAGAAAGAGAGAGTGAGAGAGAGAGATAAAGAAAGAGAGAGAGAAAATGAATACTGTATATACAAAAAATTAGCTCACAATTGAGAGGTTGGCGCATTGACTTATATCTAAAAAAAAAACACTTCACCAAATCCAAAAGACCAGGGAAGAAGACATCTCAGTGCCCCTTCATCAGGGGGTCCATCCTCCCTGATAAAGGGTCCCTGAGATAGATTTGAAAAGATGGATACCTGTGGATATTAATTAAATACCCTTTTTTTCATCTGCCTGTAGTGCTGTGTCTCCTTCCCAGGTCTTTTGATTTGGGTGAATGATATATATATATATATATATATATATATATATATATATATATATATATATATATATATATATATATATATATATATATATATATATCCCTTCCCAGATTGATGGGCAGCAACAATTGCTTCTCTAAGATCATTGCTGATGTCTTTCCTTCTTGTCACTGTGTTAACACAAACCTGAATGCTCCAGACCAGCAAACTGAAAAAACTTTGGCTTTTATAGAGATGGTCACACTTGCTGATGATCAATTAATCAAGGGGATTTGATTAGCAGCACCTGTCTGCTACTTAGAATCTTAATTCCTATGGAAGCAGTAAGGGTATACAGGCATACCCCGCATTAACGTACGCAATGGGACCGGAGCATGTATGTAAAGCGAAAATGTACTTAAAGTGAAGCAATACCTTTTTCCGACTTATCAATGCATGTACTGTACTGCAATCGTCATATACGTGCATAACTGATGTACATAACGCATTTGTAACAGGCTTTATAGTCTCCCCGCTTGCGCACAGCTTCGGTATAGGTAGGGACCTGGTATTGTTGTTCAGGGCGTCCTGACAGGCGCATGCGTGAGCTGCCGATTGCCTATTGGGCGATATGTCCTTACTCGCGAGTGTACTTAAAGTGAGTGTCCTTAAACCGGGGTATGCCTGTACTTAGTTTTTCACACCTGGCTTCTCCATTTTGGCTTTCTTTTTGTTAAATAAATCATAACACAGTGTAATATGTCATGTATTGTTCATCTGAGGTTGTATTTACCTAATTTTAAGACCCGCTAAGGAACAGATGATTGTTATTATGTCCTGATATGTAAAACCTTAGAATTCAAAGAGGGTGTACTTTCTTTTTCACACAACTGTATATATATATATATATATATATATATATATATATATATATATATATATATATATATATATATATATATCAAATGCATTTTGAGCATTTACGATTTGATCATTCAAAAAGCGCTGCCCTGTTTTGCGATGCAGTTTTTTAAATTCAATTATTGTGTTTAATACAACATTAATGTATCAGGCTAGACATACACTGGTCTTTCTGAATAATGTCACTCAGCAGCTGCAAAGCTGTCAGGTTGATCTTTTCCCTAAACTAAATTTACACAGTCGTCTGAGTAGGAGTTAATTAATTCCTATTTGGACACACATACAAAGGCATTTTAAATAAAACTTAGTGACCTAAAGCATCCATTTATTCAAGTGTATCTTCCGTGGGTCCATGAGGTTAATTAAAGTATTATTCTGACCAAAGACAATGTTTGACTTTTTGAATAGAAGATAATATACTACTTAAGAATAAATCTCTTAAAGCGGCACATTAAGAATCAGGTAATTTTCTCATTGGCAGAGGACGTAGTCTTTTATGAAAATAGGATTATTGCTGTTTTCTTTTCAAAATATATTTGATAGATTTAATCATCATTTTACAACATAAACATTGTCTGCTCAACAGTAAGCCTCAATTTAGGTAAAATAAACAATCCGGTAACCTTGCACTCATTGACGTTCAGTGCATGAGGCTCTATTAATCTGAATCCCTATTTAACTGTAGTCCTTAATTCCTCTTACCCTTATGCCCCAAATGTATTATCGACACAAGTGAACCAAATACGTGCAAGGTAGCGTCACATAACAACACTGCGGTTCCTATTCGATATGGATGAAGATTTCATCCCTCTTCTTGGGAACAGTTCAGCTCCACTGGAATGAATAGAACTGAAGGAATACATTTAATTGAACAGAGTCAGAGGCCCATATTTAGTACTGTATGCTGTGAATCTAATTCTCCATGTATGGGAATGCTCCATTCATTTCAAGATGCTGTGAAGATGCAGCCCTATTTTGAGGAACAGTCAAGCTCCATTGAAATCACATCAAAAGATGAATAGAATAAAGTGAATAAATCAATAAATCATTTTATATATATATTGAAGAAAGAAAAAAGGCACAATCCTGTATAGCAATAAAAAACAGGAAAATGTATTAATTAAGCAAGGAAGGCTAGGTGACTGAACAGATTAAAACAAACACAATGATGCCAATAGACACATTAAACACAATATATGACAATAAAAAACAAGAGTACTCTTGAAAATAAAAAAGTAGAAAAATAAGGCAGTGCACTGCCCAAAGTAACAGAAGGAGGCATTTTTGCCTGAAACTAGTTGGTGGACCCCTGCTGTGGCCTAGGGGGACCCTTTAGTCCACTTTTTATGTAATAAATCTATTTTTTGTTGCTTAAAACCGTGAGCCTCCTTCTGTTACTTTGGGCAGTGCACTGCCTTATTTTCCCACTTGTTCCTGCCATCACCTGGGAGATTGCACGCCTATGAAGATTCTGAGATTGGATACTCCAGGAGAAACTGAGTGAGTTCACTTTGTGGGTCGCTGTACCCCTTTTTTCTCTGATATATGGGACGTTGGTCTGTACTATTTATTTATGGTGCCGCTGGCATTAGGTACTAGTCCCCTAACCCTATTAGGGCTTCGTTATGCTATATGCTTACATTGAAGGAGTTTATCCTAAACTTCAGTTTATTATGCCAAACAGGACTTGTTTTTTCTGATGCACTGGCTTTCTACACAACCTTGAAAATAAAAAAGAAGGGAAATGTGACCAAAAAATGTCCAATAGCACAAACATAGGAGGCAGTGAGATGTGGGAGGAATTGTCACTCGATAGGTTAGCAAATGACTGGAGCAACAAATGGGGAGAAGTAATTGACCCTCAGATGATAGATTGCGGATGCAAACATGGAAAAATCAGGCTGATATTGACCTCTATAGATGGAGATGGGGGGGTAAGCAAATAGCATAGGCACGGGATTAAGGAATGGTATCACCAAAGGATGTAACAGCGATGACCACAGGGATTTCCGCGTCCCTCCGTCAGCACACCAATGAAATCACGTTGGAGATGAACATGTGATGCTGATCCTGGTAACACTGTAGACCCTGTTCCACTTCTACTTCCTGGATTACCCCCTCACACAAGACAGCTGTATTCGTTCAGGTTGAATATTCACTCGTGTCTCTGCTTGATGTCAGGCTCAGACTCAGACAGACAGACAGACAAATGCAGCCTTCCACTTTGTTCCGCCAATATAACTGAAATAGCTGCTTTCACTCCTCACATGCGATTAGGCACTCCTCTCACAGTCAGCTGTCGGACATTGATGACGCGAACCTATGCGTTTCGTCAGCTGTTGCACCGACTACTTCAAGGGTGATATGAATATATGTATATATATATATATATATATATATATATATATATATATATATATATACTGTATACTGTATACAGTATGTTGTTTTAATACTGTACTTAAGATGTCTTTAAACTTTGGAGTCTAAATAATGATTCCAATCAGTTGACAAAGCAATACATCTCAATGCAGATATATCTGGAAAAGACCACACACAGTCTGAATCTACATTATTCCCACAGTCAATACATGCCACTTTTGCGTTTATGTTGCTATAGTTTTATATGGAATTGTTTATATGGCATAGGATGATGATTTATCAAATTTATAGGGATCAGCAAACATTTGCTTTATTATTTCTATTGCAGATATGAATGACATACTGTATGCTTATTTATGTTGATGTTGTTTATTTGGTTTTAGTGTACAAGCCCTGTTTGTTTAATACTTAATCAAATAATTGCATACTGTAGATTAATCAGAAAGCAATGCACCCCGTGTTGACATTGCAGAACGTCTGCATAAAACACGTACTCATTTTTATATGAAAAGAATCCTTATCTTTTTTTTTTCTAGGCGGGGATTAACCAACCAAAACTAAACACACAGGACATGATTATTTGTGAAATAGCTGCTTTTAGATTCATTCTGCCTGAGCCCTTCTAGTGTTTACAGACGACAATCAAATGAGCAGTATTAAAAGGCATTTAAACATGAAATGAAAAAACAATTAATAAGGAGACAAAATCACACACGCACACACACACACACACACACACACACACACACAAATACACACACACACACACACACACACACACACACACACACACACACACACACACACACACACACACACACACACACACACACACACACACACACACACACACACACACACACACACTCCTGCACAAGGAGCTACATGCCAGTGTAACAAAGCACTCCCATTAAAGTAAAATGACAGGTTGTTTTCATTATAAAACAATGGAGAAATAGAAGCCTTATCATAGACACTGTTGAAGTTGCTCTCAGTGCAGCATTGACTACAGGTTATGGTTTTCATATTGACGTCCATTGTCTCTGGTCTAGCGATCTTGTACATGTAGTCATTGCAGCACTGTAGAGGCCTTGGAGGGATACAAAGAAAGACAGATGGTTTCCCACAGACTTCCCCTCCAGCTCTTTCATCTTTCATCTAACTATTAATTCATCTGTTTGGATGGATAGATTCAAGCATGGAACTCAGATGAATAATAATGAGATTTTTAATAACTCGATATATTTGCATTCCTGGTAACTCTTTACATGGGTCTGGCTGATTAAAATAAATCATTAACATAATTAACATATGGTTATACTGTTGGCTTTAATATGCTGATTATCTCAATACTTTTGTCTGGAGTCAATTGGATTCAAACTGTAACAATTGTTTGAAGCCAGAATAGTTTATTCCTGTGAGGGTTTTGGATAATTAATGCCATAGGGACTGATTAAAAATAGCTGAACTGTCCATAAATTCTATTTAAAGCAATAGAAAAAGTGAAATTATATCAATATTTTTACTATGTGTAGATAGACATTGATATATATATATAGTACATAAACAGATCACTTGTGAGCACATTCACATGTTCCATGGATTTCAGGCAAAAAGGTGGCACTGTGTGCTCATTTGCATGTCATTTCCCAGAATCCCTGGCTGCAGTGGAAGCACTGTATGCTATGTGATAATGGTGAAAGACAGGGTTGCAGACTTGTCTAAGACACGTGAATGTGCTCCCAAGGGATCTTTTTATGTGATATATATATATAATGTCTATATTCATCCAATGTACTGTATAATTTGTATGTATTGTATAATTTTATTTTGATGGCACGGACCAGGTGTGCAGCGATTTACCATTCCTACAACAATACAATAGCAATACAGGGAAAATAATGATATACAGTAGATTGCATCAAGACATAATCTAACATAGCATAAGAGCATACTGTAGTTTAGTGAGTAAGTGCTTGATTATACAGGTGAGTTTTCATATCAGTTTGAAGTTAGCGAAAGAAGGTGCATGAGAGGGAGGTAGTAGGGTGCAGCATGTGAGAAGGGTGGTAGTAGGGTGCAGCATGTGAGAAGGGAGGTAGTCCCTCAAATGAGTAATATCTCCCCTTGCTCCGTCCCAATATATCATCTGTCACGAACAACACACGTGAGCACGTGACATATATGCAACCAGGCTTAATACACATGGCTACTCTAGCCAACTCACCTTTCTCCTGTGCAAGGTACTTTCAATGAGTTAATTATTACCCATTTACTCAATTGCAATTCTATCTATCTACTTCAACCACCCACGAAATATCACATAGGAAATTTGCAGAGTCTAAAGTCCCTGTTTATTAAAGAAAAACTGTGCACTGGACATACAAAAAGCACTTGTAGCAAAATGTGTCTGAAAATGTAAATAATGTCTACAAAGCATGCAAACAGTTCAATCAAAGCCCAAAGCATCCCGTATTAAGTTTGGTTTTTAATATTAAAAAAGACAGTGCTTAGGAAGCGATTATTACAAAAACATACAGTTACAATAAATGTAGACCAGTTTCTTAAAATAAAAGGAGAAAACAAACAGAAATCTCTACAGTATGTTACCACGTATCATAGGTTTTCTCAGAGAGGTCACTGGCGCAGGAAAGATGAGAACTCACGTGTCATAACCCAAAACACACCTCCTATTAAATTTTGATTTTCATATTACCTTGGGGAGACTTATGTACTATTTCTTCCCCATTGAAACAACATAAGCCCACCCCTGTCATCAATCAGCCACTGGGTTGGCAGTTTTACAACTTAAAAGAAAAACTCATCTATTGCAACATTTAATAGTCTGACTGAATTTAGAAACACACTCATAACTTAATTTTCTAATACTTAGACAGACGCGAGTCATATCAATAGATTCAGGTTAGCTGAATGTATCAATACTATTTGTGACCCCTAAATTTGAGTGACAAAAGGATATCTGTCCCTTGCCACCTATGAAAAATCAAGTGGCTGGCCTTATTCCATCTGGCTCTTTGCAAAGATTAAAAATATCTAAACGTTATTCTTGAGAATAGATGTCATACTTTGATATCCTATATTTAATATCACCCTCAGACTAAGTGGAGACCTGTTTGTTACCCCTCTCAGGGATGCACAGGGGATATTTCAGGAATGTAAGGTTTTCTTTGAGGCTGACAGCTCAGAATTTGTCCATAGCCTTCTAACTTGTACATATAGTATTTTACCTTTTGTAGATCAGCATAGACACAGGAAGGGTATTGATCTGTCATAAAAACAATTATTGTATTTTAACACAATGTCTAACCAATGTTAACCCCTGAAGTACCATATTGATTAAAATATGTAATATCCCCCGCCATTTTTATTACAATATCACTTACAATTAAGCATTACACTTTATGTTTTGTAGAAAATTGTTTGAATTTGTAGTAACCAGCATACAGTTTATGTTTCGTAGATTATTGTTAAGAGATAAAAATTGAACCCCCTCATAAAAGGCCTGCGAGTTATTGACTTAATAATAAATAAACATAGTTTCTTAATTCTCATAACTGTAAGCTTTTGCATTGGATACAGGGATGGACGTTCATATTTACTATGAAGTGCTATTTCACAAGACATATTTCAGCACCAGAAGACAGTTTATGCCACATTCTTGGTTCTGGAATGTGTCTTGTGAAATAGCACCCCTTAATAAATATGGCCCAAATTCATTAGTTAGTTGAGAAAATGCATTGGACAGGGGGAATTCACTTGATGAGTTTCTCCGTACTTCTAATTGCTTTTCATTCTTCATTGAACTAAACATACATTTATTATTAAAACAGCATTAGGAAAGCAAATGTGTTTCTTATTGCTGTGATGGTTAGTAGTTTGCTATATGCATTAGTTTAAAGAAGCCATGCTACCTATTAAGCCACTTATAGAACACTGGGGAAATAGACAGTGCTTTGGATGCCCTCCAGCATTTAGATGCCCTGCAGCTTTTACCTATGTGTAGCTTGTAGATATAACCCAAAGGGAAAAAATTATTAGGGCTCCTAGTTTCATACTTCCTCTCATAATTGCCATAATTAAAGCTATCTCCAAATGAAGATGGTAAAATAGATAGCACAGCTGCTTTAACCATCATACACTATACATTTAGTTAATTGGTTAAATCTTAACAATCATTAACTTACAATTATTTCCCTTTTATCAAGAGAAGTATATATATTTGCCAAATGTTATTTTGCAAGACAGTCACAATTATATAAGTGCGTGTGAATTGAAATGCTTTATAGCTGTGAAAGAATGGTGGGGTCTTTAGTTCAGCTGCCATGGTGCCCTCTGCTAATGGTCTGAGTTAGATCCTGAAGCAAAATGCTCTAAAAACATTCAAGCATATTTGTATAGTTTATATATTAAGCTATTTCTTCATGTATGGAGTACAAAGAGTGTTGGAAATTGTACTAATTACTAAAGTGCTCTTAGCATGTTTTCAGGCCTTATATCAAGATTATTATATAAGGGAGTCAGGGTAAACATTTGGCCTCACAAACTTGGATTGTATCAACTGCCATTTTTAGTTGATGCCCCCGCTAATGGTAGAAGCTGATGTTCTTTAATTCTAATGCACTACCCTACACTGATAGATATACAGACACACTAATGCCATTGCATACCAAGCACTGTCCTAAAATGGTACGCCTGTGCTTTTTTTAATTGCATCAGGGCTGATCCCACAGAAACATAATGTAGTTTAAGGAAATCTTTAAATTGTTTGATTCCAGAAGATGTGATTAAGTGTAAAGAGATCCTGACATTTGTGTGTAACAGCTTGGGGTCAAACAGAAATTGAGAAAAACGGTTCGCAGGCTATTGATGGGTAGAATACTAATGTAAGATGACCCATTCTGAGTACAGTGATAGTTTGCTTTCTTGGTTTCATTTCAGCTAGCACAGTGCTCAAATAACTTACCAAATAGGCCAAGAGAGAATAGTATTTCTAAACTGCCATACTCCTGACAATGATCTCTGGTTTTCAAACATCACAAACCTAAACTGACTTACATTTTGGAATTCATTACAGTACGTTTAATATTAAGTGAAATCATGAGTGTGCATATCCCTGAAATTTGCATCTTGACACATGTCAAACGTTTGTTACTGACAAATTACATCTGCGTTAAATTTGGAAAATGTACCGAGTTTCTTACGCTGTATTTTATCGGTAGATGGGTTCATCTCACTTTAGCCTTGGTGGGTGGAGATTTACCTGTGATATAATAGTTATAAAAACTTGATGTACACTAGTCACGAAAAATTAAACGAGATACTGAGATTTAGGGACAGTTGGACGTTTACCTGTGTTATGTACAAAACACATTGATAATTTTGCAACATATATTTGAACACAACTATTCATTTGGATTGTACTTTTCTTCCTTGCCGACTGTACATATTTACTGCTTCGTGTTTGCAATATTTAATGAAAAAATGTATGTAGAATCTGCCACAACTACTTGTAATCCTTTTGTAGTTATTAGAGGTGTACAGAATGAGTGCCTTACTTAAAGCAGCAATCCAAGCAACGTTTTCTTTTTTACATGGCTATAAAGCAGGGGGTTTCTGGATCTGAACCCCATTAATTTCTGCTCCATTGACCCCTTGGACCCCGAGATACTTACCGCCATATGGGATGCCTATATTTCAATGCTTTTTAAAGGTCCTGGTCCCTCATGCCAAAGGGAAGCCACACCGTATGACTATTGGCCCGTATAAGGGCCATTTGGACTGCTGCGTTTAACAGTTCAGTGTTGGTTTGTAAATGACTCAAGCTATCACTTAATAACTAGAGCTTATAATGTAGTTAGAAAGCACTGCTGCTTTACATTGCTGTTAGATGGAATTAGAACATACTGTACAGTAAATATGTTGTTGAATAAGACAAAAAGAATTTGTGGTACAGGCTACAGCTTTGAATCTTGTGGTTATATGGACTTGCAAAGTGAGACAGCATTCTCTTAAATCAGAATAGATGGTATTAATCTCTAGTTCTCTTGTAATAAATGTTGGACTGTAGACAGGAGATGGCCAGAAGAGAGTGCCTGGGCAAACCTTAATCTTTAATAAGGTGCAGTGCTAGTCTATAACTGTCAAGGAATGACAGAGGAACAGTGCTTCCTGTTTGCCTGCTCAGAATAGAAAATTGGGTCTTTTAGCAGGCAAGGAGTCTGCCTTTGTTATTCTTAATGTGAGTATGCAAGTACTATTCGATTTTTTTTGTTTCAATTATGTTCAGTGTTTGATGGAAAGTTGATACATTACTATCATAATGCAACAAAATACAGTTTCATTGCATTTCAAGACCTTCATATTTACATACATATCTGACTGAGAGGTGCACAAATATACATGTTAGCAAAAACAAGGGATACAGCTCATAATATGTACTGTATGTTCTCAAAAAAAGGTTTCACTTGAAATCAGCTTAGAGCACATAGATAATACAGCTTTCTGAAGCAAAGATATATCAATCAACGAAATAGTGTTTGCATTGTACTTGATGAGGTTTTCGGATTTACAATAATTAGAAATGCGTGGAGCTGTCGCAGAGTTTTTTCACAAAAATTTTTTTGCACACTTCAAAGGGCTGATAATGTTCCCAAATATTAAGCTTCCAGCTAAATATTGTCAGTCACTGTATGTGTGCCCTATTTATCAGCGTTTGGCAACTCTATGCGATTTTAAAGAACTTTGTGGGGGCATTTAATGATTTTAGTTTGAGTTTTTTTGCAAATTAGCATATTATTATATATGATATTGCAATACACATTGACTTAATGCTTAGTGAATCATTAATAAACAGGAGTGCAATATTTTTCGTGGCTGAAAAGAGGCACATTTTGCCAGATTCCCGACCTTGGGCAAAAGTTTTGTACATTTCTACTAATAATGTGCAGTTTGCATAAAGTGGTTGCCCAATTGTAACCAATGTCAACCGTTGTCTTCTTTTGTTTGAAAGTTACCTTATAGAATGTTTTCAAATGTACTTATGTTAAATATATATTAATATTCCGGCAACAACTATATTTCTATGAGCTAATGGTTGTTTTTTTTATTGTCAAAATACAAGACCTATAATTTGGAAATCCAGCCTCTCCATTCCTAGGAAATGTGTTTCTCATTACCCATACCCTGCATCACCCATCCAGACCCACGGCAAACAGGATTTATAAGGAAAATACGATTTTCTGCAGAGGTGCTGTGGAAATGACCAATTAGTGGGAAATTACTAGAGAAGCTCTCTAATTATAAAGTTTACAATTACAGAGACAAGATTCAAAATGTGAAAATCAAGTTTAATGTTAAGAATGAAAATTGCTTAATGTTTTATTTAATATTTATTGTCTTTTAGGGCAGCAAACAAAATTAATGAGAAAAGCATTTTAAATTAAATATTATATTAAATAACTCCAAACTGCAACCCTTGGCCACAAATTTTGTAGGGTCAAATGTACTAAGAGTATATTACGATTATTTTTTTCTATGCTAAAAATGAATACAGTCCTTTATAAAATGTGCATCATACAGTATGCCGAAATATGCAAAACGTTTGCATGTGGTCGCGAACGATGCAATATTTCCCTCTTTGAGCTGATAAAAAGCAGCGGCTAAGTCAGAGTTTGCAATGGATTCACCAAGCATTAAGTCAATGTGCAATAATATTTTATTTAATATGCTAATTTGCATAATTCTTTTAAAGACTCTAGATACGCTTGGGAGTTTCTCTAAAATCGCTGGATTCGCTTAATGCTGAGGCAATAAATAGGGAACACACCATGTTATCTTACTGGCTGGTGAGATTTTGCTGAAAGCTTATTCATTTGGCAACATTATATGTCCTTTGGGGCTTTGCAAAACGTGTTGCAAGGGAATGAATTTAGGGGGAAAACCGCTAACATTTTTGCGGCAGCATTTTGGATAGTTTCGCACATCTCAAATTATAAGAAATCAGAAAATCTTTATATATATCTTTATTGAAATCTGTATTTTCTGCATTTTATATGCAAATAGCTTATTGAAATTATTTTAAAAGAACATACTTTTCTGCTCTGTTTCATTTGTTTTTACTAATATAATTGTGTACATTTCCATCAGATATGTACTGTAGATATATGTTCCATTATTATAACGTAACAACAATGTATTTAGTTGCATTATAATGGTAACTATTTATAACTAGAATATATAAATGATTAATGCAATATTAGTCATACAGGGAAAATAATTTAATTAACCTATATTAAGGACATCACTTCTGCATCAAATACATTTATTGGTTAATACATAGCACCAACATTCTGCTCTAATTTTATTAACAGTCTTTTTAGTGTTTACACCAAGTTCAACTTAGAGGACAATTTTCACACAATATCTCTTTTTTGATGCACAGAAACATAATATTTTATTACATATCATTAAAATTTGTCAATAGAATCGGGATACGTTATGTTCATTTGTTATACTGTTTATATTTGAAGCTTTAGTATTTATGTAGATTTTTCAAATGTGGGCCCACTCGCTCATCAGACACTTGTACGAAATACCATACATCAGAAGTATAAAGATCTGCAGTTGGAAGTAACTAAGTTAATGGCAGTATGTACAGTATCTAAGAATTTTATAGAACATGCACATTATACTGATGTCTCTTGAGATAGACCCTTCATCAGGAGTCCTGTGTGTTGCCATCTTGGCCTCCGCAGAGCAATCAATTGTTTCCCAAATCAATTGTAATTGCTTCCCAACTCCGTTTGTAAGTCGAGAACAATAGTGGTCCATGTCTCACGTTGAGTGCCTCAGTGATTAACTATTCCAAATGTCAATGTCTGTATCACATGTGAGCAATGTATCTACCAAGTTTTGTTCAGCTGAAAGAAAAAAATGATGATTTAAATGTCACATTTGCACCAAACTTAGAATAAAAATTCCAAACTTGACACGTCCCTATATATCTGTTTCAAGTGAATATTCACTCAATTTGTCCTAAAATGTCCCCAAATCACAAGCTGATGCAAGCAGACAAAAATATGAGCAAAGTACCTTGATACATAAAATATTAAAATATATTCTATATATCAAAAGTATAAATATAATGCCGAGACAGCTCTCTTTTAAGCTTATCTTCAAACAGGACAAAAATAGTGCATCACTCGTAGATAATTTGTTAATCAAGGTTGTATTATGTTTTCTGCTCATGATTTCATTATATCGTTAAAAACTAGGAATAAAGAACTCCTTTATTGAAGGAGTGGTCGATTCACAGAATAGTCTAATAATAAATGTGGCAGAGGCTAATACAGTAAGGGAATTAAAAAATATTAAGACAATAGCGGCTGTTCTAAATATGAAAGAAGGTATTAAATCTGGTCTCAGGTTTTACAACAAACAGCAAAAGTATAATGCGTGGTGCTAAAAACTGTATACAGTTGTGATGATAATATTATAAAGATGATAATTCCTGTGTGAAGTCTGGAGTGTGATCTTAATTGTGGAAGGGTACTGGGTGTGGTATCCTAATTGGTAAACCGGCGTAGCAGCACTCAAATTGTCCCAGAACCCTTTAGCTAATTGTCACCGCAATAAAATACCCTAATCCCTTTATGGAACAATATAACCATGTAGCAAGCAAAAAAACTCACAAGTCTGCTGCAGCGTTCATGTTGATCCTATCAGACATGCCTTGATAAAGTGCTCTGCGTAGCACGAAATATGTTGGTAGGGTAATGGAGCCATTTTTCCCTTCATGACCATTAAACTTTTTATGGATAACGCACTTTCCTTCTAAATTCTCTTTTTTGGATATTTCCGTTGTGCTCTGCCATCCCTCTCTTCTATTGTATTTACAATAAACAGGAAAATAGGCACGCTTGTGAGCTATATGATTGCTATCTGCCATCAAATTCTATCATTTTAATTGGATAAAATAAGCCCCCCCCCCCTTACTTCTCATACTGGACTCCCTCCTAACACCCTTTCTCTCTGCTGGACTTTTCACCTTTCACACAATTGGATTGTCTCAGCAACTATTCTCTTTTCCTTCCACTATATGCAACCTTGAGCTCATTCCCTCTCATCTTATCCAACCTCTTACTCACACTCTGCTCTCTATACTTGCACACATTTGCAACTCCTCAGTCTGCTCATACAACTTTCCCTCTTCTTTCAAACACACAATGTTCACGCCTAGCCTCAAAAACATCACCCTTGATCATATTTCTTCCTCTAGCAACTGTACCTCCCTGTCTTTTGCCTCCAAGATTCTTGAACAACTTATCTATTCACAGTTACTCAAATCAAATTCTCTTGAATCTCATTGCAATCTGGTTTCCAAACTGCTCATTCCACCAAAACTACCCTCTCCAAAGTAGCTAATGATTTATACACTTTAAAATTAAAAGTGATCTATTCCCTTCAAATTTGTTTTAGAATTTCTCTGCTCCATTTGACACCGTCGACAACCCTCTACTACTGGAAATTCTTCACTCTTTTGGTATCTGTAGCAAAACCATCTCCTAGTTCTCCTCTGGGTTCCATTTGAAGACCAATCATTTTTCTCAATATAAACTCTCACTTGGCTTTAAATATTAAAGACACCTGTATTTTTTAACCCCTAAGCTTTCTCCTGGAATGTTGTTCCAAGTTAATGATTGTTTCTCTACTGTTTCTGACTCAAAGGCCCTCTGTCTCCTGAAACGTAACTTTTAAAATGATGTTCATCATAATCCCAACTAAATCAGGCCCAGTTGCTCAATTTTCTGTCACATTCAATAACACTACCACTCACCCAATCTACCAAGCATGCTTCCTAGGTGTAATATTATCTCCTCATTTTCCTTCCAGTCTCGTATTCACATTGTTTTTAAATATTGTAATTTCCTTTGTTGCTCTACAATTAAAACTCTTATGCATGCCCTTACTATCTCCCGACTTACTATTGCAACCATCTCCTCTCTGGCCTTAGTGTCTGCCAACTCAATTTCTACTTTCACTCTCTCCTATATCTGTCTACACCTCTTTTCCTAAAATCCCTTGATTAGGATCTACATTCTTCTAGCCCTTCTTATATCTCAGTTCTAATCTCATGTTACTTCTTTACTCATCCCGTATGCTATGCTGAATGCTGTCACCTCTCTGCTCCATTTGTCTCTCTACAGAACTCTCACATCTGAATCCTTTCTCACCTTTGGCTCCATACCTTTGACACACAAACACACACACACACACACACACACACACACATATTCGGTAATTCACATTCCTTACTATCTCATGTCATGTCTGAAATCTCACCTCTTCAGCAATGCACTTGGTTAGTTTAGGCTTGTGGCTACTCCTCCCACTCTTAGTGCATTTACTTGACCAATGCTAAATATTTTCTATACTGTACTTGTTGCTATTGGATTCAGTAAGTCTCCCATTACCATTTAGATTTGAAGATCTGTATACATTAGACTTCTAATTCCCATTGTCCTCCTCTTCCATTCCTCGGTGGGCTAGATCAAGTTCAGTTTCCCTACAAACAGAGCAGACATCCCATGACATAACCACCACATTATGTTGTCCCTGGATTGCCAGACCTCAAGTTTTGGTGGCTACGTCATTGGGCATCCCAAGGGTTGAAAAACTAGGTCACATGACCAATTTGACCTGCACATCAGGGTTATGTGACACTGCACATTTATGGGGCAAATATTACCATTTTACTTGGCAAAATAATAGCACATTTTACAGAGTTTATAAAATGTTGCCAGCAGTTGGTACATCTGTACTAACCTCCGATAAGGAGTATTGGAGCTCGATCTCAAATTAACGGCCATTGACTCCGAATTTAGTGTATCTCCCCCTTTCTGTCAATTTAACAAAGTGACTTTTACCTACAGTATTTTACCCCATGTGCATCAGTTATCAAGTTGGAGTAATATGGTATGAGGAGACACATATTGAGATATATAAACTTTTGACATTCTAAGTGTGCAACATGTTTTCATTTTACGTAAATACAGATGCAGTGGCCGTTATTCGAACATTTCATGCGGTGTATACCTCGGAATACCCATGTCATGGGCAGAAAATTGCATTTTAGTGTTCTGGTTTTTAAACACCTGAAATTGACACAGTAGCACAGTACTGTACACATTACAATTAATTCATTTCATTGCACACAAAGAAACAGAATCCATGAAATTCAAACAAAGTAACCACGATAAACACGGGTGCCTGGGGCGATTGGCCGTGTTAATGCTGCGTGGAGTACAGCAGCGCACACGAAAATTACTCCGTAATTTGTTCGAATAACGGCCACTGCATCTGTAATATATATCTAGCATGTGTTACTTGACATATTGTAACTCTTATGAAAAATGATCAACATCAAATGTAAGTAATTATAAAGCAACTTTATGTAGAGAAAAGTGAATTAGTTAAAATTTGAGCCATAAATTAGGAGAGAGAGAGAGAGAGATAGCAGTACACCTGTACTGTACCTAATCATGGATATTGGACAGTATTCCCCTGGCTTCCTCTTTATACTTTGCATATCCTATTAGGATCTCACCCAGGTATCTCAGGTGGGCTCCTTTTTATGTTAAGGCACATTGAACTGGCAGCCAGGATGTGGAAGTGGTCTGTTTATTAAGGAAGCCAGGGGAGTGTCACAAGTATGATAAGCTGCAAGTGTGAGCAGTATAGCTCAATTGTATACTGCGACAATAAAGCTGTCCAGCAGTTAGTTTAGCTCAGTACTAGAGCTGCTGCCCTGAATAGCACAGGTTGTGGGTTCTGATCCTTTAGGGCATGATAATACCTCCTTGCTCATAAGGTACCTTAGGACCTGGCTTCTCTGGATAAACCTTGTGGGAATCTTTTAGGAGCTGTGGGGTGTGAGTCATTTAAATATACTTTGTATATCCTATTAGCATATCTCCAAGGTCTGTTCCTTTTCGTGCAGAGGTGTCTCTCCTCAAGTTATTTCGAGGATATATATAGCTCTTGTAAATATTGTACAATAGTTCTTCCCCTCAAAACCCATATTTCTGGAGTTGAATATTGTAGAATTTAGAAAACAAATTCATATACAAATTTCTCTGGGGCTTGTAGGACATTCGCAAACAAATGTATGAATAGTGGCAGCCTGCAAATGTGCATTTTGTAGACTGATCCACAGATGTCTGTGGCACAAAAGAACTTGTAAATTTGAGGCAGATTCGAATTTCAGTGAAAATGTCACCATCTTGACTTTTTTGGAGGTTCTGTATGCATCTGAAGATATTTTAGGGAAATAGTGAAATATAATTTGATTGACCAATTGATTTTTTTTTTACTAAATGTTATGCTTTCCTTTTTAATAAACAGTTTATTATATAGATGAACAGATAACAAAATTCACAAATAGAAAAAATAAATAAATAAAGGGCATGCACAGTAATTTTTATTAGCGTAGTCTTTGAGCACTTCGAGTAAATATCTACAGTATGTCAAATGTAAGACAACTTGTTTAACATATTTTTACATTCGGGTAAACATTGGCCCTATATTATTTTGGTACTGTGCATCTACTTACACTTTTAATTATCGTTACACACAGCCCCTACATGTTTTTAAGATTCCCACCATTATTAGATCAAAATAGCAAGTGCAGGAAGACCTTGTAGTTGGACGTGTGAACCATGAAAGAAATATGATGATTATAACTGTGAATTCATGTTTGATCATTTTGTTGCATCCATTAGGTCACGCAATTCATGTAATAATAATGTGATAAACCTAGAAGTTCTGTAACCCGAACTACAATATACATATATTGGATTTGTTTTATTCCCAATTATATTATAATTGGGTATTGTACAGTACAATGAACAACCAGTTGTCTTCAAAAAGAAGTCCTTGCAGAAGCCCCACAAAATTACTCTGTGTTGCATATGAAGTATTTCAATTCACACATAATTCAGCTTTTGTTATTTTTGCAAGCCCAGCTAACAACTGCTCCATAATTAATTAAAACCATAATTATCTTGGTTTGCTGGCTATTTACAAAATAGTCATTACATTTTTTCAAATGTGGCCACTTTCCTGCTGTGAAAGCATTGCTGTTTTTTTCTGGTATTATGGTTGTAAAACCATTTGTGAACTAGCTAATTAAGCTTAAATAAAATATTAATGATGCACTGCATTTATAATCATGGTTTTTACCCAAAGACACTGTTGTAATACATGTATATGTGACCTACTGTTATAAACAGGATTACTCAAAGAACAATTTCATTGGTGTCTTTTAGATGCTTATTGTTATAAAATAATAAGTTCTAGCTATACACAAAAATGAAGTGAGTTACCAATACTATAATAAGGTAGTCTGCATAGAGGCGTTATGTATATATCTCTAGGTCCTGCTACAGTACCCATGTTATCCCAAAAGACAAACAAAGAGCCACAACAGTGGCATATTTGATTACTCTGCAGTCATACACTGCTGGCATTCCTGAGGATGTAGCCAATCCTTAGCTCAATTTCATGTGTAAAATATACCTGTAGCAAGACTTACTGTAACCAGAGCCATGGCCGAAAAGTGCAGCGCCGAAGACAGTGTCAGCTGCGGTGACGCTGCTGGAGTTTGTGCTTTCAGATTTAATCTCTGCAGCATTAGGCCTGCATTAGCGCTACCGTGCGATAGCGCGTCAATGATAATTACATGTGTGAGCCTGACGTTTATATAGTTTAGACGCATAGCGCACGGCCGTGAGCGTTGGCAAGGCAGATCTGAGGAAAGACATCAAATTTGTATTTTCGAGCTGTTGGTGCGGCATGTGACACTGTGAGCCAATCACAGTGAGGCCTACCCTTCTGATGTCATGGCCACGCCCCCTTGCCGCCCGCATCACCGTTTGGATTATAGGCACAAAACGGGCGCGTCACATGCACGCGCTTACTATAAAGCCAGACTTACTCCTCAGGCGCCAGTAGCATGACCGTAGCTTAACCCAGTGCCAAAAACAATTACTGCCACTACATCTGTAGGTTGCACCAGATCCCAATGACAGTCATGTCATCTTCAACTTTAAAAACATAATTAGTTGCCAGATGGATCCCACACCCTTTCCTCTGTTTTCCCGGCTAAAAAGACTGTAGGTTTGTGATTGAAATGACCTTAATGATACAAGATGGAGTTTTTCAGCCATGTTAGGATGTTCGTTCACAACAGAAGATGGCTTTGCTATGGATACCAAAAGAGTCAAGGATTTCTAGGAGTAGAGGGTGGCCGACAGTGTCAAATGTAATATGGGAAGGACACAAATTTAGAAGGGAAAAGAGCCTTAATAGCACCGCATAGCTGGAGAATCCATAGATGGAGACTCTATTCTCTATCACCCAATGTTTAAGGTAATTTGTTTTTAGATTACATATGCAGATCTCGGTTACTCCTCTATGAACTTAAAATCTCTTTGCACATTGTATGTATTGTATTGTATGTCTTTATTTATATAGCGCCATTAATGTACATAGCGCTTCACAGTAGTAATACACGTGGTAATCAAATAAATAACAGATAATATAAATAACAGATCATGGGGATAAGTGCTTTAGACAAACATAACATTAAGGAAGAGGAGTCCCTGCCCCGAGGAGCTTACAATCTAATTGGTAGGTAGGGAGAACGTACAGAGACAGTAGGAGGGAATTCTAGTAAGTACATCTGCAGGGGGCCAAGCTTTATGTATCATGTGTTCAGAATGTTCACAGTGCTATTCGTATGCTTCTTTAAGCAAGTGTGTCTTAAGGTGGGTCTTAAAGGTGGATAGAGAGGTGCTAGTCGGGTACTGAGGGGAAGGGCATTCCAGAGGTGTGGGGCAGTCAGTGAAAAAGGTTTAAGGCGGGAGAGGGCTTTAGATAAAAAGGGGGTAGAAAGAAGACATCCTTGAGCAAGAACGCAAGAGTCGGGGTGGTGCATAGCGAGAAATTAGGGCTGAGATGTAAGGAGGGGCAGAAGAGTGTAAAGCTTTAAAAGTGAGGAGAAGAATGGAGTGTGAGATGCGGGATTTGATTGGAAGCCAGGAGAGGGATTTCAGGAGGGGAGATGCTGAGACAGATCTAGGAAAGAGTAGAGTGATTCTGGCAGCAGCATTTAGGATAGATTGTAGGGGAGACAGGTGAGAGGCAGGAAGGCCGGACAGCAGGAGGTTACAGTAATCAAGACGGGAGAGAATAAGGGCCTGAGTCAGAGTTTTAGCAGTTGAGCAACAGAGGAAAGGGCGTATCTTTGTTATATTGCGGAGGAAAAAGCGACAAGTTTTAGAAATGTTTTGAATGTGAGGGGCGAATGTGAGAGAGGAGTCGAGTGTGACCCCTAGACAGCGTGCTTGGGCTACTGGGTGAATGATTGTAGTTCCAACAGTAATGTGGAAGGAGGTAGTAGGGCCAGGTTTGGGAGGAAGTATGAGGAGCTCTGTTTTAGCTATGTTGAGTTTAAGGCGACGGAGGGCCATCCAGGATGATATAGCAGAGAAACATTCAGAAACTTTGGTCTGTATAGCAGGTGTAAGGTCAGGTGTTGAAAAGTATATTTGTGTGTCGTCAGCATAGAGGTGATATTTAAACCCAAAAGATGTTATTAGGTCACCTAGAGAGAGTGTGTACAGAGAAAAGAGAAGAGGTCCCAGGACAGAGCCCTGGGGTACCCCCACAGAGAGATCAATAGAGGAGGAGGAGGTGTTAGCAGAAGAGACACTGAAAGTACGATGGGAGAGGTAGGATGAGATCCATGATAGAACTTTGTTCCGAATACCAAGAGTATGGAGAATGTGAAGGAGAAGAGGGTGGTCCACGGTGTCAAATGCTGCAGAGAGGTCGAGTAATATGAGCAGAGTGTAATGACCTCTGTCTTTGGCAGCATGGAGGTCGTCAGTTATTTTAGTGAGGGCTGTTTCCGTGGAGTGAGCAGTGCGGAAGCCAGATTGTAGAGGGTCTAGGAGAGAATAGGTGTTGAGAAAATGAAGCAAGCGAGAGAATACATATCTTTGTATTATTTGTTTGAGCTATGAACCTACGTTCAGAAATGATGTAACATGTTCAATATGATATTTAGTGGCCAATGACTTACTTAGTAAGTAAAAATCTAGTTAATATTTATCCCATGGTTATTTAACAGGATATTCCAACATCATAGGCAAAAATACGTTTTTAAAAGGCTCATCCCATGTGGCAAATTATCTGCATCAGCATCAACATGGAATTTGGCTGCGGCAGTGACATTACAGCAACAAGTTCGAAACCGTTATTTCAACATGTCTGATTATTTCTTTTACAGTGTTAATCACATAGCAAACCTATTAAACACGACTACTGCCATTAATACATTTTGGATCTAGGAGGAAAAGACCCTTAAACTACTGTTGCTCCCATTTCATGGTAAATTATACTTGGTATTAGTGGTTGCAAGCTGTTAACATGATTACTCAGCTAATACTGCTTTTAAGAAACCCATTAATGAATAATGTCTGCTACACATTGTAGTTTTGGTGCAAAGTCCATGCTTAATTATTTTGAAGTAATAATGCAGGATGGGTAAATTAAGCAACAAAGATGATTCTTACTTTCCTGTTTTTAAAACTGCTGCTTTTTGATGCACAAAGGAAATGTAAAAAAAATAATATTAAATGCACTTTATTAACAAAACACATTTGAGAAGGCTGAATATTCATCTCCCCAAGACACCACATACAGTGGTCTGCAATTCCAAACAATACAACACAGCATAATTACTGTTTTGTTTTATTGTTTGTTTTCTTCAGTTGGTATACAGTATGCAACTCTATTTTCACACAGGAAAGACCACATAGCAATTAACACAAATGCTGCACGGGATGAATCCAAACATACAGTATATGGAGTAGGACTAAAGAACTGTTTTTCTATGTGAAATCATTAGATCGTGCAGTTTTCATGTGTTTGCATAGCAATATAATTTTTATTGACATACAGATGAAGCCCGTGACATTATTCCCCCAGATAAACATATACATCCTATTGTAACACAGAATATCTCAGAGTTTTCATAGAATTCAGTGGCAGTGTTGGTGTAGAATTTCACAACATACGGAAACGCATCAGAGGGGACAAAGATACGAGTTACAGCTACATTGTATGTATATTTTAAAAAATTTATTTAATTAATAAGAAGTATACACTGGAATCTATAACTTTAATTGCAGTGCTACAGTAATAAGATTATGTTTTAACTTATACATTATCAGTGTCGTATTATTTACTCTATACTTTTATAAGAAAAACATAAAGAAATAATTCTTAGATTAGGCCTGTAGTGTGATAATAATGATCACTGATTGGCTTAAAATATTATAGAGTATTTAGAATTTAATGACAAAATTCCCAAGTTCTATTTTTTTTTTTTTTTTTCAGAAAAAAAGATTTTTGGGATTTTTGGGAAATATTGATAGAAACTTGATGTACAGATATTAACACAATTGAATGGGGTACAGAAGCCCTAACCCGTTTCTTTATTTCTCTAAAACAATTGATATTTTTGCCATCCTCTTACTTATAATAGTTTTCTTTTTCAGTATGTGTTAATGATTGTGAAATTGTAAAACAATCTGCTATTAAATAAATGTGTTTCCTCACTACATATTACTGCACAGTATCACAAAAGATTGTCAACCTGGGAAGATAAAGGGTGCTCAATCAACCGTAATATCTTGGATATGCTATTAAAAGAAACAAGGTATTTTATTACAGTGTTTTATTTATCATCTTTAAAGATGCAGTTTTACGGAGTCACACAAAACAACATGTAGGTTTATTGTGTTGAATTAAAAAATAAGAATTCACATATTTCATTGTAAATCTGACAGTAGTTTTTACTTGTATAGAAATATTGATGTGAAACATTTTTTGGTAAATATTGGTTATTTATATTTTATTTTTTTAATTTGTGTACAATTCCATTAAATACCACTTTGAAATGGCTATTTATTTCTGTAGTTACAACCCCCTTCCTAAAAATCCCCACAATATATCTTACCATATATATTAATAATCTTTATTCCTAATGAAAGAATTATGTGTGGCTTTATTGTATGTAAGTACACATAAATTCATTCTGCGCAGGTATTTTATAATCTCCCAATTTCTGAAGCAGGAACTCACCTAGATAAATGCCTGTCAAAGAATAAAGGCTATATAACAAAACTGGAGTGACTCTGCCTAACATTATGGTGCCAGCCACCAAAGTGACAGCATAATCATGAAGAATTCTACTATTGACCAGGATGACAACCTTACTTAGAATGTTACTCATAAACTTGTCCATTTCTGCTAATGCTAAAAACCCAAATGTGTATAGATCTTAATGAATAGCTTTTAAAGAAGTTATTCAAGTACTTAATTTATACAGGGGAGAAAAACATGTCTAGTGCATGTCAAGTGTACAGTACTCCAGGGTGTAGTTTTGTAGTATTGTATTGTAATATCTTTTACTAAAACGAATAACTATAATAAAATAACTGTGTTCAGAAAAAACGGGACTCGTTGTATTTTTCCTCAAATCTTTCAGAACAATCACTCGATTTTAAGAAAATTTGAGCAATTATAGGTGTGTCACAGTAGCTTATTACATTTAATAATTATTGATCATCTGATAAATATTCATTGGAATTGGTGGTGGCATAGTTACAAAATGGTGGGTATAGCCAATAAAATAAGGTGCAAAGATTATAAAGTGCTTGAGACAGAGCAAGAATTCTGGTAGAAAACACTTACATAAAATCTGACCCGATAAAGGATAGTCACTAATATGAAAAACAATGAATCGCTCACGAGTGGGAGTAATTGGATCAACATGTTATAGATGATGCAATCAGACAGTGGCGTTCTTGCCTTTGGGAGTGTGTTTCAGCAGGACATTTTGAACACGCACTTCCAATTTGAACGTTATAGAAATCTTAGTGTTATTGAGATTAGACTACAATGCATCAGTAATTAGTATACATTTACTATGGCATGCATTGGGGTTAAATGTGAGTAGGTTTTACTCTTGTTGCAATTGGATCAATCACCACTGGTGTCATGTCACTTCTGGGTGGTTATCCTCGTGTACCACTGATGCGTTCCAGCAAGGCTATTTAGAGACTTTCGGTTGGGAGGCGTAATCACGATATGATGCATATTACAGGCTGCATTCCACTTTGGATTAGTTCCAGGTTGTAATTAGAAGCTCGAAGGATTACAATTGAGATATTTGAAGGTATTTAAGAGGATTTATTCTGTATATAAAAAAAAAATGTGTGATATACTGTATATTATGTTGGAACTTGTATACACTACACTTAATACATGTTTGCACTTTTGTTATAAGTATATGATTCGATGTTGCTCATCATTGGCATTCCCTGTTGTTAAATTGTTTTGGCGCCAAACTTCACTATATACTATAGTTGTGCTTTGCTTGTCACTATGTAGCTGATATAAGGTTTGTATGGGACCTGAAATGTTGCACTCTCCACTTCTCTTTAAATAAATGGAAGGCGCTGCATTAATATATCTTTTTGTAGACCTCTAATTTGTATCTCATTTGGGCAACTCTGCCTCATTGCTTTTTTCTGCCTACAACTGCCAGACTCTCTTCAGTGAAGCAGGACTGCAAAAACTGGAAGGTGAGCTTGAAAAAAGGAAATAGGATATTTTTGGTCTTAGTGAAGTTAGAAGAATAGATGAAGGCCTAATTGAGATCAAAATCGTACACCACATCTATTACAGGGGTACACAAAATGGAAGACACAGTGCAGTAAACTTCATCGTTAACGAGAGACGGAAAAATAACATAGTGAAGTATGAAAGTTCATAGGAAAAAGCAGCCAAATCGCCATCCAGTTGACAAAGAGATAAAGGCTTTAAATAATCCAAGTGTATGCTCCAACATCAATTCACACAAACAATGAAGTTGAAGAATTATACCATGAAATCAACAAATTTACAGTAACTACAAAGGAAATTGTCAACTCAACATCATTATGGGAGATTTCAATGCAAAGATTTGTCCCCACCAGAAAAATTAAGTATTAGTTTGTAAGTTTAGTTTCGGAAACAGGAATGAACGAGGAGACAGATTGGAAGAATTTGCAGAATGTGAAAAATTCTACATCGTTAACTCATTCTTCAAGAAGAATCTAAATAGAAAATGGACATGGAATGGACCCAATGGAAACAAGAATGAAATTGACTATATCCTATCTAACAGGAAACATACTATCTAAATGTCTTTAACTGGTTTAAAACATGGAGTGGTCACTGATTGGTTTGCTGCAAATTACATCTGAATGCGAAGATAGAAAGAAGAAAAACGTTTAAAAAGAAGACAACAGCAATCAGTAAAACCCACAACAATAACAGCAGAGCATTTCAACTAGAACTAAAAAATCGCTTCCACCTACTAGAAATGCATGGGGACATAATAATGTATAACTAAAGATGTGATAAAATGTAACTATGATATGGTGAAGAAGACTATGGAAGATAACACAAACTTAAAGATAAAGCACCGACTTAAATTGGGAAGCAGCCAATCGTTGCCCTCAAACAACTATGCCTATAGCATGCGGGAAATAAAATACAAATATATAGTGCAAAACGTATGAGGGGAAAAAAGAAAACAGGTGAAGATCAGAATAGCACTAACAAGCCAGTATCTTGAATGGTATTCGTAAGAATCGTATGGAATTGAATCTTCACATTAAAAAAGTGCAAAAAAAACAGACATTGCACAATACTGGGTTTATAGAAATGGAAGTTTGGTGATTAGCCTAATTCCATCACACTCACATTGAAAGCATAGACATAAAGTTTTTGGAGCAGTGGCTTTGGAAGCACAGCAGTCCTTACTGCACGTCGCCACTGGGACACTGCTCTCAGCTACTGCCACATAACGTGATGGTGGCTGACCCAGTCTCGCGGCACTTGGGGAAATGAAAAGACCAAGACGATGACAAAGTAATGGAATCCATGAATTCAGAAAATGTGTAAGAGAGGCATGACACTGCAGTACCTGGAAGATTATTGGTGAGGCCTTCATCCAGCAGTGGATAAACAAGAGCTGAAAAAGATAATTATATATATATATATATATATTCATCATCAAGAGCAGGCAAGCTAATACAAACACTGGCATATATAAGAGCAAATGCACGCATCATAGGAATAAAATAGACATATACTTCACCCAAACCCATGGATCGAAGTAGAAGATGGTGCAGCACATCGCAGGCAAGGGAAAAAAATGCTGTATTTTGTAGAAACAAAATCTGCATAATGTTTCTGAGTGCTTATATATAAAATACAGCCTAAATGAAAAAGATGCGTACATCAAAGTTGTCTACAACTGATATCTCATTTAATACTACATAAAATAAAAGGTATACAGTATGTATGTAATGCATCTTAGTTTTCCAGCTACAATACTGGAAACCAGAGCAGTGCATCACAGTCAACTTTTCTTTTGTGTCATACATAGGCCCCCTATCCAAAGTGCTCTGAAATCATCTTCACATACTGTTGGTTTGGACTATTTAAGCCCTATTAAAGTGAATGGCATGTAAATCTTCCTAAGCAAATGCAAGACACCTCACAGCATATTGTAATTGGGCCATATACACTTCAGCATTTAATATATATTCATATCAATATATAGGCTACTATATCAATGTAATGGGTAACACACAAATCTCGCTCCCTTTCTAACAAATGCTTCTCTGTGCATGACTTCTTTCTCTCTCACTCTCTGCTCCTATTTGCTATAACTGAGACCTGGCTCACTCAGTCTGACTCTGCTCTGGAAGCTTCCCTCTCCTTTGGTGGCCTTTCTTCCTCCCACACTCCGCGCCCTGATGGCAGGTGTGGAGGTGTGGGGCTCCTGCTCTCCACTCTCTGCCGTTACCGAACCCTTCCTATTCCTCCATCTCCTCCCTCCTTTGAGGCTCACACTGTCCAGATCTTTTCTCCTCTCCCTGTCCATGTGGCGGTCATTTATCGCCCACTACTTCTACTCATCCCCCTTCTGGCTTTCTCTCTCACTTTGAATCCTGGCTCTCTTTCTTTCTCTCCTCTGACTCCTCTGTTCTTCTCCTTGGGGACTTCAATTGTCACATTGATGACCCCTCTCTCCCTTGGGCTTCCCGCTTTCTCTCTCTAACCTCTTCTTTTGGCCTTCAACAGTGGACTGCAGCCAGCACCCACAAGGATGGCCACTACTTAGACCTGGTTTTCCCTAAAAACTTATCTCTCTGATTTCTCCATTTCCCCTTTTCCTCTCTCTGACCATCACCTCATCTCAATCTCTCTATCTCGCTTCTCCCCTTCTCCACCCCCATTTACCCCCGGTTCTGCAGAAACCTGCATTCTATTCACTTACCTGACTTTAAGTCCACTTTACGCTCCTCCTCCTCCTCTATTGATCTCTCTGTGGGAGTACCCCAGGGCTCTGTACTGGGACCTCTTCTATTTTCTCTGTACACACTCTCTCTAGGTGACCTAATAACATATTTTGGATTTAAATATCACCTCTATGCTGACGACACACAAATGTACAGTACTTTTCAACACCCGACCTTACACCTGCTGTACAAACCAAAGTTTCTGAATGTCTCTCTGCTATATCATCCTGGATGGCCCTCCGCCGCCTTAAACTCAATATGGCAAAAACAGAGCTCCTCATATTTCCTCCCAAACCTGGCCCTACTACATCCTTCCAAATTACTGTTGGAACTACGATCATTCACCCAGTAGCCAAGCACACTGTCTAGGGGTCACACTCGACTCCTCTTGCTTTTTCCTCCGCAATATAACAACCGGACTCTCACTTATGCTTTCTTTTTCTCCCTCCCTATGTACCACAACATGTCCACTGCCGATCCCCTTCAAAGACTCCAGATATGGTGTAAGAAGGACAACATTGGGACTTTAATGCACACGTTGCAGTTCAGGACGTTTTGTGTACAGTTCTCCATGACAACGGCATATATCGGAACATGAGGACATCGTGGGACAGACGGGCCAATCGGAGACTACGCCTCCACGTGATGACGTCATCAGGAAAGAGAAGGGACCCGGATGTGATGCCTAGATCTCCAGCTTGAGGAGCTGTGAGGGGCGGTAGGACCTATCTGAAGGCAGGGTTTGCCCCAAGATGACATCACTCAGAAGCGACTTGATCACAGATGTGCGCGCATATGCGCACGGGACTAAGACACGAGTGGGAGAGACCGGAAGTTTTTAAGTGACTACACCTGGGGCATGGGCTATAAGTAGTGGACTGTATGTGTTTTGTATTATATCTTCACTTGAGAACGACCATGTCTGGTGGTTCAAACATTGTGCCTGTTCAATAAAAAAAATTCAAATCCGCAGTGCCCTGGAACCTTCCATTTTTGCTTACTTTGGCGTTTTCACATTGTCAGAGACTCCCCTGTACCAGGAGCACCGGTAACAGCAAGTATCTATTATCAAGCTTATGGTGTGCAGCATTACCACTGTATTTATTTATTGAGACTGATCCGTGGATATCAGCAGACCAAAGGAACCAGTCACTCCAAGGTAGATCCACATCCGCAAAAAAATCTCCCATCTCAATAAAAAATTTTGCCCTTAGGCACTTACCTGGTGCCGCCCTCCTTTTCCAGCACCGCGCTTCCCCGCTGCTATGGCAACATGACGCCGTGTGATGTCACATTGCCGAACGCGCATGCACAATTGTCGCATGCGGGTTGCACAGGCGTGATCGGCGCTTGCCAGCCACTCATTTACATGCATGGCCGGCAAGCGCCATTGCACGTGAGCGACCGCAGGCACTGATCATGCATGCCGCCTCCAAATTCTGCTTTCCCACATTTTGCCGCCTTAGGCCCGGGCCTAACGGGAAATCCACCACTGGCCGTCAGTGTACACAGTGCAGTAAAAATATGTTTCAGACACAATAATTCCGTGCTCCATAGAGTTTGCAATCTTATTTTAGTGTCTGAGGTACATGGATATTAAAAAGCAGTCCCCCCCAACTTGTCTATTTTCTTTCCACACCATTTTTTAGAGTATGAGAACTGGGGTCCCCAGAGTCAAACACCACTATATTCAGCGCCAGTGACTATCAGTCACCTAGATAGTTGCCCATGAATTTGCCGGGTTTAAATCTCTCTCCAGGGAAAACACAATTGCTGTAAAATCTCAGGCCAGAGGGAAGCTGCAAGATCACCTGTTGTGTCTCACTATTGGACAGTAATTAAATCCCCTTTGAAAATGTGTATTTCGGGAACCAGGGGGTGACCCAGAGCTAAAAATAGCCTTGCTCAGCTCTAAAGGTAAAAACATGGGGGTTAGTTAGGGTGGATTGTTCCTGTAACCGACTTGCCCAAGGTCACAATGAGCACACTCTGGTATGTAGACCAGGCTCATTTGCTTCATTGAGCTACCAGAATTTTTTGTATAATAACTTTTTTCCCCATCCTAATATAAAAGCACTTTTTTTTGCACTTTAAATTAAGGAGCCTGCGATGTGTATAGATTGCCTTTATATTGAAGAGAACTATTGCCAGGAGCGGTGCTGTCTTTTAGGTTGCAGAGCACGGTCTCCATTGAATATGAGCAGAAAGCCCATGATGTAGCTACTACAAGTTCCAGAGCCCAATACATAGTGGGTGTCATGGGGAGTCCAAAGGGTTAAAATAAATAATAATAATAATTATAATGTTATTGGAATAATGAAGTTGCTGGATAATACATTGTGGTAATCTCCAGAGCCCATCTTGTTAAATAAACACATTCTTGCCAAGTAAAAAAAAATTGCCCTGTCTTTTTTTTATCCGAAGAGATAGAAAAATGACATCTATGCTCCATCATTCTTAATGCTAAATGTTACTTGGTATTAGAATATTATCCTGAAGTGCATTTTAGAACCTTCTTGGTGACACAGATTTATCAAACAAAGATGATCGATTAAAACTTCAAGTGTTACATTCCATTTTTTTTAGCAGCACAAGCTAAACTATTTCAGTTTAGACTTGAGCCTTCAAAGAAAACAATGCATTTGAGCAAGAACTAATTGCCTCTTTTTTATTCAAAGTGACAAAAGCCAATACATCACACTTAGCCACAAAGAGAACTACATTTCATGAAACTAATTAAACTTAATCCTATCTGTATTCATTATTCTCAGTTCAACTAAATATTTTAAAACCTGTAGTTATATTGCGTTACGTAAATTATATCATTCATAGGGAACATATGATGAGGTTTGGATAACCACCAGTTGTTATGCTAGTGAAATGTAATATAAAATCTGAGTTTGTATTCCTCTTTGAAGACATAATTCATCTTAATTGTTGCTAATTACTTCAAATGAAATATTGCTTTAATTAAATGAAAGTGGTTTGCAGTCAATTCCGTGCAACATTTTAAATGACTATTTCCAGTGCTTCCATTACTTGTTCTTAAATGCAACACAACACATTTATATTATAATAACATTGGGAATCTCCTTATGTATATAGTTCTTTAGCATTACATATGACAGTATTATACAGTAAGTTGAATGACACAGCACCTGCATCTGGTTGTAAATTGATTAAAAACATTGATATCGTACAAAGAAACAACTCAAAATAGAGTTGGATGTTTAAAGTGACGTGACGTGGCTGCAGACTTATAATGCTTTGGCTAAAGAGTTTAACTAAATGACCCATATTTATGAAAAGACAAACAGTTGGTTATTTAACTATATGTAGTATTTTTTGCCATATTGGATGTCGCTTTTGGAATTTGTGTCTTTTGTTGTTAAAATGATCATGAAATGACTATTTTACACACTTGTTCAGTCATTTATAATCCCTGAAAATAGATTTATTGTCACTCATTGTATATTGTAAAGGATAGCCAACTCCAGTCCATAAGAGCTACCAACAGATCAGGTTTTCAGGATATTCCTGCTTCAGCACAGGTGGCTTAATCTGTGGCTCAGTCGAAGCAGGGATATCCTGAAAACTGGACCTTGTGGTTGCTTTTGAGGACTGGAGTTGGACACCTCTGTTGTAGATGGATCTAGTTTAAGAGAATGGTCCCTTTTCATTCCAACCACTACACTGATCACACGAGGCAGAAAATGGCAGACGCATATCTCTCTCCCCCATCTGAGCCTTCATTACAGTATATGATAAAACACCTGCAGCTTTTCAATGTATTTCTAGTTTTTCAAATCATTTCAGGATAGGGATAACATGATGGCTATGTTAACTATGGACAGCATGTCATTGTCCCTGAAAGGAACATGTGCCATTAACTGACACAATTATCAAACTTATCATTTAACTTCAATGTGTTTAATATACGGAGATATTCTCTACATGGAAATGGAATAACCCATTGATATTTTGGAGGGCTCGCAATGTATTGTTAGTAGGTATATACTTGCAGTGCACTGTAAAGCAATACATTAAAAGTAAGCATACTCAGGGTTTAAATCATGACGATAGAATACATTATCTATTAACAAGAGTGCTGCAGAAAAGCTGAAAAGGAAAAAAGCATAAGTGCATAACACTTCAGACTAAATTGCTGACTACTTATACAAGTGTAATGCAATTAAAGCAAGTAGCTTCAAGCCTTATAAATTGGTCAAATTTAGTTTAGATGTGTGTACTTTGGATTTTTTAGAGAGCTCTCACTTAAAGCAGCAATGCATGTTCAGGAGGACGTTCTGCTTCCTAAAAATGCGATGTGAATATTTGTAATGCGATATATTTCCAGGGACCGCTTGTTCTTTTAAGTAGCTGTATAATGCATTATGCTTTAAGTGTTACTTGCTATGCATACAAAGCAGGACACAATGGGGGAGTGAGAGTTTTATTTCGCTTTAATGGGTATTTAGCAAGTTGCTACTTCCATATATACTGTAAGTGTCATCATTAAAGGAGATACCATTGGGAATGGGATTTGGGGCTGTATGTATCAATAAAAAAAATGTAGGCGCAAAGTAGTTATTTTGTCACAGCTCGTGCTGAAATATCCCTCGGGCAGGCAGCGTCTATGTATTAACCTTAGCTGCCCCATTTTCGGGTATGTCTGCATCTATCTGCAGTGAGGAAAGGGATTTATGGAGCAAATTGCACTGGCGAGTTTGCACAGGCCTATGTATGAAGACATGTCCGGCTTTCATTACTTCTCTGCGTCTGGTTTCCTCTGTCACCTCGAAGGTGGCATACGCATTGCTTTAGCTCACAATTCTATGGCAGCACGTGCCACATTGTCCAACGTAGAAATACACTTAATAAATAAGTTGCGTTTCAGACAGAAAAAATGATCATTCTTTAACACACACAGTACCGTGTGCATCAGTACTGACCACTTTTTTGATACATACGGGTCTATTCTAGTAGCCCCGAAGCATGTATGTATGTATGTATGTATGTATTTATATAGCGCCATCCAGGTACGCTACGGTAGCGCTTCACAGTAGAAATACACGTGACATTATAATATAACACATAATGGGAATACGCGCTTCAGACATGACATTAACTATAGGAAAGGGAGCCCCTGCCCCGAAGAGCTTACAATCTGTGTGACAAACCACATTTAAAGTGCACTTTAGAAGTGGATGGCATGGTTTGCCGTTCTGTAAGCCTTTATGGTGTGTCCCAACCGCATCTAAACGGCGTTTTTTAGAAGCGGCTTCACTCCTGCTCTTACAATCCGATCGGTTTGTCAAAAAACCCGGGCTGTGCTGAAACGCGGTGTAATGCGGCAGGCATAAGCTTATAGGGATCCATGTTAAAAAGAACATGACGTAAAAGGTGACAATGTGTGCTGATTTGCATGTCATTTCCCAGAATCCCCGGCTGCAGTGGAAGTGCTGTATGCAAAGAGATAATGGGGAAAGCAGGGTGGCTGACCTGACTGAGACGTGAATGTGCTCACAAGTGATATTTTTGTTTACTGTACACTGTACAGTGGAAGTTTTTGTCACTTTTTTACTGACCATAACTTATTTAATGTGCAGTTGAAACCTATTCCGACTTCACATTGCAAAGCCAGTATAACCAGCCTCACACTGAGGAGACCCAAAAGGTAAAACAGCTGTCTGTGAGTACGTTATACTGGCTATATACTTCTGTAACCCGGGCTGTGCTGTAAACCTGTGTAATGCAGCAGGAATATGCTTATAGGGGTCCATGTTAAAATGGACATGAAGTAAAAGGTGACACTGTGTGCTCATTTGCATGTCATTACCCCGGATCCCAAGCTGCGGTTGAAGCACTAATGGGGGAAAGCAGAGTTAAAGACTTGTCTGAAACATGTGAATGTGCTCACAAGTGATATTTTCATTTGCTGCTCAAAAAAGCCTCAAACGTTTTGCCCATAACGGCTATTCTAGTACCCTAGCACTAATAGACAAACCGCTTCTTAAAACTCGCATTTTTTTACACCACCTAGAGGGTGACGAGATTGGTATTGCGAGGTACATCCAGATTCTGAAATATGGATTTGACTGAGAGAACAAAACCCATAAGTCAGACTGGGGATGGAGTTCGCACCACCTCAGGGCATTCCCCTTCCAGGAATTAACTGTGCGGCTTGTCACTTTCTTTTAGAAGCGGTTTAGAAGAAGTGATTTGCAATAGAGAATACCGTTTTTTTCATCACATTTCATTCCGCTTCTTGTGAACATCCCAAACCGTGCACTTTGGCAAAGACAACTATGTACCTACTTGAATAAGCCCCATGGACCACTAGGTTTCTTCATTATGTTATTGGTAATGAGAAACAAACTGCTCATATTTCCTTGGCGAACCATTAAAAGAAACTCACCATACCGTCATGATTCATATAAGGCAAGCTGTTTTGTATTATAAACTATTTCTTTTTTATGTACATATATACTGTATTTGGAGTTCAGCCAGTTAATATTTCCCAAATCTACACTCATAGATAGGAGGAAGAGGATACCTGACATGATTTAGAAATGTGGAAATATACATAACTAATCAATTCATTGAGTGTCAGGCCTTGCTCTCAACAGTTCATTACACACTGTTTTCAATGCTGCCATTTTTTGGTAGCGTTGCAGAGAGTTTGAGTGCAGGTAATGAAAGAGCTCTGATAGTACATTTATTTTTGTGAGCATATAAAGGGAGGTTGTTGTAAATGAATGTGAACACGCACAACTTCAGACATTGACGCCCTATAATACACTACATTTTCTAAACTGGATTTTTCTTAATTGTCACTGCAGCAAGTCTCCCAAACAGGTGAATTGAAGCCTTCAGTTGTTCGCACAATAGTTTTTTTGAGTGCCAACACAAACCCATTTACTTCTGAGAATGTTTCCATCTATTCTGTCATTAAAAGCAAAACAATGTTGAAATATTTTTCTTGTGGAGTTCCACATTTAATAATTGATAGAAGTTGAAATTGTTTGATAGCACAAACCTAGCGTGTAACTAATGTTACAGGTTTGCTTCTATTTTAGGCTTTGTTCACAATGGATAGTGCTGTATGGTGAAAATAACTTTGTACATGTATGATCAAACTGAGACAGTAAGGCTGCGGCCAGGCAGGGAACGCTCGGCCGCCGGGTGATTCGTGGCCGGCTAGGTGCACGCTCACCTGGGGGCGTGGCCATGACATCACAGAGCTGGTTCGCCCTCATTGGGCAAACCGCGTCACGCGCTTGTGAGCGGCAAATTCAAATGTGCCTCTCTGAGCGCCGAGCGGGAGCAGGCGCTTGCTCATGCTGGCCACATACATTGCCGCAATGTGTTTCACCGCGGCCAGCATGAGCGCGCCAGGCCGCTCAGCACCACCCTGGCTAAGGCCTAACAATAACAATCAGGAAATATGCAAAACAATATGCAAAAAATAAAAGGGGTTAATTAGTGCATCATACTTCACTAAATACCACTATAAGTACAAAGTTGTAATGATTCAAGTTTATCTCCCTGTTATTTGTTTTTACATCTATTTTTTTTTTCAAATCTCTCTGTATGTACAGTATGTATGTATGCATGTATGTATGTGTATGTATGTATGCATGCATGTGTATGTGTGTGTACAGTATGTATGTATGTATGTATGTGTGTATGTATGTACAGTATGTATGTATGTATGTACATTATGTATGTACAGTATGTACGTATGTATATCTTTATCTGTATAATATACAAGTGAAGGTGATAATATAAGGCACAAAACAATAAAGAGTGCTCACTATTCTTAAAGTGAAAAATAAGGTTGTAAATAACAACAGAATATACTAGAGTTATAGATGTGAAATACAAATCAATCAAAGATGTCGGAACTCCCTGTTCAAACCCTCTGGTAGGGCCTGTCTCCACGGGTCAAAATACGTCAGAATATGTTCTCACAGTCCAGGGGGAGCATGAAAAAAAGGAGAAACGACAACACCAACTCTAAGTGCAGTTGAATGATACAGGTGGGTAAATCTCAGGCTGAAATCTTGGCTCTAATGAATGCCTACTCACAGGATGGAAATGAAATAAGGGCACATATGCTGTGGTGTCCAGGAGCTCAGGAACTCAGGACAGGCTGTCACTCACATAGTGTATAGACGGATGTACTTCAGTAAAAAAGGGATAGCTCCATAGCACAGATAAATATGTAAATAAAACTTTATATTAAAAGTGTAAAAAACACACTTACAATGTAACAATATTAAAAAGGCACATAACACTCTCAAGTATTAGGAGAAGACATCGCATCGCACTGCTCACCACCCCGCCGCTTCTGAACGCTCTTCCGGTCTCTGCTCCTGTGTCAGTGTCTAGTAAGCCAATGGTAGCTGCTTGCTGCCTCACGTTCTGGCACCCAAGGATGACGTCACTCGCTCAGATTCTGTGGATAAGCTGGGAGTTTGCAGCCTCTCTCCTGCTTTCTCCACTTGCTTCTGTGCTCAAAGATAGGACCAACCACTCTACACATTTCACCCAATCACGGCTTCATCAGGAGTGTCTTTTTAATATTGTTACATTGTAAGTGCGTTTTTTACACTTTTAATATAAAGTTTTATTTACATACTGATCTGTGCTATGGAGCTATCCCTTTTTTACTGAGGTACATCCGTCTATCCACTATGTGAGTGACAGCCTGTCCTGAGTTTCTGAACACCACAGCATATGTGCCCTCATTTCATTTAAATCCTGTGAGTAGGCATTCATTAGAGCCAAGATTTCAGCCTGAGATTTACCCACCTGTATCATTCAACTGCACTTAGAATTGGTGTTGTCGTTTCTCCTTTTTTCCATGCTCCCCCTGGACTGTGAAAACATATCTTTATCTGTACAACACCATCCATGTACATTGCACTTCCCAGCAGTGATAGATGCACAAAAATAACATACACTAAAATGGAATTCATAATGGGTATAAGCACATTAAACGCAATAGAAAACATTAGGGAAAAGAAAGTCCTGCCCCAAAGAGCTTACAATCTAAGTAGGTGTCATTTATTTTGAATAAATAAGTGTAACTACATCTATAAACAACTCATTCATATCATTATGTTTAATACATCTGGTAATATATAACTAATACGCAGTATGGCTTCACTAACTTCTGGATTACACCTTTTAGGAGGAGAAACCATTACAAAGATGGTACATTGGAAGTTGTGATCAATACAGCAATTATTTTTCATTGTCTGTTGACATCTAGAAGCAAGGGAAAAGCTACCAGTTTCTTCAATCCATGAATTAAAGCAACACTCACAGCTAAATGAAAGGTTACCTCAGGAGGAGAAAGCATGAGATATGACTGCAAATCAAATTTGTAGCCAACATATTATGTTCTCCTAGTATATTTTTATAATATTATACTACTATACAATTTGTATTTAAATTGCCATCTTCAAAAAACATTGAAACATTAAAATCAGTCCGTACCGGAAATAATTACTTAAACATTTCTCTATCGGTTTATGGAATAATATATTTATTGATACAGTATCTGTTGTAAATGTGTTGTATTCACTATTCTTAGATTTGAATGCACCTGATTTATGGGGGAGGAGGGTTCACAGGGCTACGATAAGGAGTATCAGAGCTTGATCGGTGTTAGCTGCCATTGACCTTCATGGCAATAAACGCCTATCGATCTCCGATATTTGTCAACTGAGCTTTGTGTATCCCCCAATGTATTTAATGAGATCATTAAGGCTGTAGCACAAGATACAACTATGTTAGATTCTTAAAAGTATGATTCTCAATGTTGAATATTTTATATACTAAAAACAAACATGAATAGCCTATATTTTAGTTTTTCATATAATGAGTTCCACATTTTCCTTGAAATAAGACTGACAGGAGATTTGTAAGCTTTTTCTGCCTAAGTGCTCCGGGTCACAGTCCCTTAACACTAGAATCCTCAACAGAGTTATCTCAATATTATTCTTGCCTAGCTGTATCTGCCAACATGAATTAATAGGACTGTAATTTATCTTCTAGGTGTCAGAGGAACATCAATAAATACCTTTCTCTGACAAGCTACCGTGTTTGATACATCAGTTACTTCTTTTTGTAAACTCCAGTGGGGACTGTTTGTATATTGACCTAGCTGTAGGAAATTAGGTGTTTTTGCACAGAAATCAGCATTGCAGTCACACAAGCAGTTTAAAAATGCGTAGGCAATTTCATCAAAAAAAGGAAATAGAAAAGACAATTGAAAAATAACAATTTATCAAATCAATGCAAAATACAAGATGCACATTCCATAAAAAGGTGACCGCAACTGACAAACACGTTTTTCATTTAATTTGAAACAGGTGATTTTATCTTAAAATAAACAGGCATGTAGTATAACTGCAAAACCCCCAAGTTGAGGCATTCAGCAGTGATAGGTTCTGTGCTCTCTTTTGAATATTCTATTTGAATATTTGGATTTTCTTTAGGTAGGTTGTTTAAGATATAAACTCTGGTTAATAAAAAAAAAACAACATATATAGTAGCGCCAACCACTATAGTACTAAGTCTAAGTAAAATACTATTAAATGCGGTTGATAATGCTGAAGTGAAGGGATTATATCCAATTAAATATATTCAATGTACTATTTCTCAGATAAAAAAAACAATAATAAACATGCAAACATAAATAAATGAAAAAATTATATAAATACCAGTGCTTGGGTAAAGTCCATCAAATATTGAATAGTGAATTCAAGTGAAGGGGGGTCTCCGGCAGCTCTCAGGAGGATCAATCAAATCCTGATAATACCTAAGGAAAAATGAAAAGAGAGAGTGCACGCCCCATAGCGTATAAAAGTATATTTAATGATGGGATAAGGTGGGGGAGGGAAAGGAATCTCACTCACAAGGGTAAATAAAGTTAAGGCAATTTGTGAATAAATTCACCACCAGCCAGAAGTCTCCTGCACCAGATCGTCAATCACAGTCCCAGTTCATGGATGTATAGATGGATCACTACGGTACACTGGAGGGCTGGAGAAACCTTTTGGATATCCGCAATCAGTCTGTAAGAGCTTCAATGCAGCTTCCTGGATGACGCAGCCACCGGTCTGCTCTACGTGTGATCCGGCCAGAATCACGCGCTGTATGATGACGTAGTGTCGTTTACGTAATGATGCTCCTTGACGCGTTTCGTCACACTCAGGCGACTTTCTCAAAGGGATTATAACCCCTTGTGAGTGAGATTCCTTTCCCTCCCCCACCTTTTCCCATCATTAAATATACTTTTATACGCTATGGGGCGGGTGCTCTCTCATATATATATATATATATATATATATATATATATATATATATATATATATATATATATATATATATATATATATATATATGTGTGTGTGTATATATATATATATATATATATATATATATACATATATATATGTGTGTGTATATGTATATATGTATGTATTTAAACTATTGAATGCTACATTGGATGTTTTTACTTATTATAAACATTACTTGTGTTCATACACGTGAAAATGGTGATATGGCTAGTTAAAATGTTCTAGAGTTAAATTCCATTCCGTACCTAGATAATTTTTCAATGTTTTAAAAAATATATAATCTGTTTTGGGTGTATGTTTCAGTCATTCTGTGTTTTCCCTCTCCTTGTCAGGTATTACCTTGAATTGAATTCTTCACGTCACTTTTTCTGTATGTTTCTCTTAGGGTTGGGAAAGAACCAACTTACTCTTTAAAAAGATTGTACAGTAGGCCATATTTAGTAAGAAGCGCTACTCTTAAGGACACCATATGTCTTGGAAGACACCTTATGACCTATTCACATGGATGTCCATAAAGGACCATATTTACTAATTGGTGTTACTCCAGAAAACACCTTTCCGTTTTGAAGACACCTTAAAATCTATTCCCTTGAACAAACTCTAAGGGACCATATTTAGTAGCACTGCTTAGTAAAGTAAAGTCTATGTAACAACAGGTTTCCTGACTTGCCATTTGGCTTCAAATTGACTCAACTGTATGCTCAAACAGGGATATAGTGTATGGTGGGGAGTGTGGTAGTGTATTAACTTGTAGAATAAAACGGTATCTTATTAAAAAATATATAAGTTAAAGATAATACCTTTTAATGGCCAACTTTATTCTGCGAAAGCATAGCGAGCTTGTGGGGCCCCTAACTTCCCTTCTTCAGGCAAAGTTACTAAAACAATAGGCAAAGGAGAAAAATGGGACCGGAGCAAAGAAAAGCTAAGGTAAAAGAGAGAGAAAAGAGCCTTGGGATTGGGCAGAAAGATAGATATACAGATATAGAAAACGTCTAAGAGAACAAGGGAAAAATAAGAAAAAATACGGGGCATATAAGGGTAGATCCTCATAAGTAAGTTAATGACTTGACGAGATGTTAACTTCAGCTAATGTCTTATTAAGTGCTAACGGGGATCTTTAAAACGAAGTAACAATGCTTTAAGTGCTGTTTTCAGCTGTAACGAGCCTTTACAATACTATAACGAACGTTAGTGCTAATGATATGCAACAGAGATGTACCCTCTAACAACACATATACTGTACACAGAGCTCCGTTATAGTAAACATTGGAATTTAATGTTACATTAGCTGGGTTATACAGTAGCTAAAGGTGGTGTTACTCCTATCCAGATGCTGAAATAGGTCTGTTAAAGGGTCTGAATACATGTAAGACCACAGTTGGGTATGATTTGACTATCATACTTCTATTTACAGGGTTATTTTCCTCACCTGTCTTCTCTTTCTTTACTTTAATTTAACACCTATTCAGGATCTGCATGGAAGTAATGTCACCTTTGGGTAAGATAGGCTTAACGCCATGTTATTTTAAGCTAATGCAAGGCCATGCTAACTTCACCTGGGTAAAGCCTATGCTAATGACATCTAACTTTGATTGTTTTTACAGATATTTAGCTTTGTGGGTTTGCATTAAACTCAGGGAAGCCAAAGGACGTTACCTATTTAGGTAATGTCACATTAGTAGCCAAGATTTAACAGACTTCTGAGGATCTACCCAACCCATAGAGAGAAGGAAGGAACAAAGGAGATTGGGTCACAGAGGAAAAGAAAGAGCATGTAATATACTCTAGGAAGATATTTCAGATATATCAGCGTCTCTCCTGCTGAAATCCCTCTCCTGCTTCCTATCAAATCCCGTATCACACACTCAATTCTCCTTCTCAATTTTAAAGCTTTACACTCCTCTGCTCCTCCTTACATCTCTGCGCTTATTTGTCGCTATACACCATCCCGACTGTTGCGTTCTGCTCAAGGATGTCTTCTCTCAACCCCTTTTGTATCTAATGCCCTCTCCCGCCTTAAACCTTTCTCACTGACTGCCCCACACCTCTGGAATGCCCTTCCCCTCAATATCCGACTAGCCACCTCTCTATCCACCTTTAAGACCCTCCTTAAAAACACACCTCCTTAATGAAGCATATGAGTAGCTCTGTGACTGATACTTTACACCTCATACATAAACCTTCACCCCTTGGAGACACACTTACCAGAAAGCCCTCCTACTGTCTCTGTACATTCTGCCTACCTACCAATTAGATTGTAAGCTCTTCAGAGCAGGGACTCATTTTCCTTAAGATTAATTTTATGTCTGAAGCACTTCTTCCCATCATGTGTTATTTGTATTATTTGTTATTTATATGATTGTCATGTGTATTACTACTGTGAAGCGCTATGTACATTAATGGCGCTATATACAGTAAATAAAATAATATATACATACAACAAAGAATTGGAGGAGGTGTAGGAATAAAAGAAAGCAAATACAAGGGGCAAAAGATGCAGTGGGAAAAATAGAAAATAGAGAATATGGGGAGGCGGCGGAAATTCTTGGGCAACTAAGGTGCATCAATTAGTGTTGTGTGTTAGGGTCAATGAGCTGTAATACATAAAGTGGATATTGTCTTACATAAAGTGGCAAGCAGCATCCCAAGTCCCTTTAGGACACCATACATTATGAGTTTGTAATAATTAAAATAAGGTTGGGCATGTTAGCTTGTTAAAATTCTGAATTTTGTGGACTAAACCACATTTGATTCAAGCAAGTAGAGCATTTGATGTTCAATTTGAACTCAACATTTATGACAAAGTTTGAATGCTAAGGAAACTCAAGCTAAAACCCCAAAATGTCTCATCCTTGGATTTAGGGTGTTTGTTGTTGTTGCTTTTTTAATTTGTATTTTTCCCTTCATTTAAAAAAAAAAAAAAAAATGAAGTTCTTGCAAAAGCAAAAAACACCCTATAATGTTAAAAGCACAAACATTACCAAAACACAATTTTTGTTTAAAACATAGAACTAAAACTTCAGTAAAAAGTGCTCACCCCTAGTTTAATATCTGGGTATATTTTTGAACTTTTAATCACAACCTACACACAATTATTTGAGTTTGAATAACTCTATTCACCCATATATGGTGTTTTCAGAGCATAACTAAATTCTACTTTGATATACATTATTGAAATTTTAACTGTAGTTTGCAGTGTCTTCTACTGTATGTACTGTAAGTTATCAACAAATGTAGACATAGACTCATTGTGGAGAATATATTAGTCAAAGGATGGTGATTGGATGCTAAGTAACATTCCATATTAATAGGGACGCCTCAGCTACTGTACTACAGGTTTTTAGATACTCTACCCAAGTTTAAAATATATAACTGAACTGTTTAGGGTTCTTTACAGCAAGTTGGTAAAGCAAATTATAATTATTTATATATTTTAGGAATATTTATTTTGTGCTTGACATTGGTACAGCATATCCTTTCTATAACCTTAAAAATAATATTTCTTCATGATTTTAATAGGAGTGGATACCTCATTGATATCTGTAGTTTCTTCTGAATGGGACCAACACAGTGTTAATCTTTCGGTGCCATGACTGGCTTTACCACGTGTGGCAGCCTCACCAAAGACATTTCCACATCTGTAAAAAATAATGTAGACCAAACAACACATTTAATTATAAAGCTTTTATTACTTTACAGACTTTAGCCCATATTTACTAATCCCTTTTCTGCCAACACTGTCATTGTAACGTGCCTGTATTTCCCAGCATCGGAAGGTGCCATATGGTAGAAGACTGCTTAGCAAATATGCACCAATCCCACCAAAATATCTTGAAAGCCCACAACTATTCACCTTTTTCAAGGTGACAAAGAAATCTTGTCTTTCTTGGCATCATCTCTCTTATTTTCTTGTACCAGTTGAGGCAATGTCATTGAAGCTATTTCTTAAAATATACTTTAGAGCACACAACATTGTATATCCTACGGCAGTTGTGTTACTATTTCAGTAGACCAAATGACCATAAACATTACTAATGTTTAATTATTTATGCTCACATTATTAAGAATAACTTCTGTTTTTCCTGTTCTGCATTTAAGAGACCTTATTCTGTCAGTAAGCATGAAGCTTTACATTTTCCAAAGCTCCATAATAAGCACTAATAATTCAGAGAACGCCTCCCTTCTTAAATTATTTATAGTTTAGATCTTTATTTGTGAGACACAAACACATGCTGTATGTCACTTTCAGCAAGCACAGATTGCAGTTGTGGTTTTGTGTAGAGTATCTAAAATAATTTTCTATAGAACATTTTTTTTAATGAAATTAAATAATTTAGGTATACGTCTTACTTAAAACCATATACAGATATAGCATGTGACAATTTTCCCCAAAATAACACAACATATCCTTTTTGTTTTTTATTTGCAATATTATCTCCCAACAAAAGATTATATCATATAACCATTTACCTTTGCGTTTTAGAATTTTACCTTTTTTGACCCAGCACCACTATCACGAATACTTTCAAGCTTTGAAGCATATTTGGCATATTATTCTTCATCTGTGTCCTATTTTGTACAGCAGGTATACCTGTACATTACAGTAAATTGCTTCAACGAGTAGTATTTTTTTTTGTTTTTACAAAAAAGGCAATAAGAACAATACAATTGAGATCTAAATCTATGCAGAAGCCCAAGGGGCTGTGTTACCTTCCAAATAGCCCTAATAAAGTGATTTGTAGCTTGGCTTCTATTTATCATCTAAAGAGATACTGCAGGGGGCTTGCACAATGCAAGCATCATAACAGTGATTTATAAATGTACCTAATTTGTTAGACCTGTATTGTGTGGATAATTCTGTTCCCAATCCATTTTGTTCTGGTTTAAGCAACCTATCAGAACATTCATCAATGAACATGTGGTAGCTGTTCATCTGACATAAAGAGATGTCCACTAGGACATGAACTAAAACAATTACTCATTGCACTACAACCACATAACAGTCTTCTCATGAGCCTTGGTGGTGTGAATGATATCTAAAAGCACTTGAGGGTTTCTTTAACATGGTTTTCATAGTTGGAGAAATGTTCATAGTTGCATGATTACATTTTCTGGGCTATCTTGTAACCTGACTCCATGACTATCAGGTTTAGACTCTAGAATGATAAAATACCTGTATGTTTCTTTTGGGAATATTGCGGAGATGTTTTCAAACATCCTCAATCCATCTTCCTGGTTGGCAATGTATAGTCAATTCTAGATTGATTCTGTTTCTAAGTAGCCCATATTTTGTAAAAAAAAAAAAAACTGGTAACGCAGCTGAGACTTGGCAGGTTTAACAATAAAGCCACTGTGCATTAAGTTCAAATCATGTTTCAAATTACAGTTGTCTCAAATTCTTAATGGGAATATAAACCACAATGAGGAGAAAAGGAAAACAATGGATCAAGAAGATAAAAGTGGTCAAAATTGGAAAACCAAGTTGTTACTATTAAGATTGCTCTCTGGGGCCATATTTAATACTGTTTACTGTATGTACTGTAGTGCTATTCTATAAAATCCCTTCCAGTTCCCCAAACACTCAAACGTAAGGTGTCTTCCAGCATCAGACTTTGCCTCATGACTTTGTACCACATTGTAAATATGGACTATTATGTCCGGGACAATTGCTAAAAATCACAAAATAATATTTTTTCAGTACTGGTTTCATTGTGCATTCATTCTTCATTCCCAATGCAAGAAATACAGAACCGGATAATAAACTAAGGACATGGGATGCTTCAGCTTGTATAGATGTAGACAATTATTTAGGCTAAGCATAGGTCTAATGCATAAAGCTTTGAACTTCATCTTCACCATCAGATACTAAAAAAGAAAGAAACAGTCGCAGTGAGTCTAAAACTGGGGGAAGATAATACAAAAAAATAGATGATAAGAACACATTTTTTACATACAGTATGGTGCAGATTATTAGAAAACAGAAAGTTACACCTTTTAAACGTGGCAGATGGGTTGATACAGATTAAATCATTTATCCCTAATGGCAAAGTGACAGTGTGTAAATACAAATTGTACTCTTTTACTAAGACACTAGTGTCTCAAAAGCCCAAATGCTATTTGTCCATCGCTACTGAATGTTCAGTGAAGTTAACTGTGCATTATACGGACAATGATTTAATTAAAACCTTTCACCTTTGTGAATTTAATAGTGACCATCACTTGTATCATTTGTGAAAAAGCCACACGCAAGAAAATAATCGTGTCACTGTATTAAAATGAATCTGAAAAATTACATTCAACATAGAAAACAGAAAACAACTGACCCTGGAAAATGGCACTTTGGCAACTAATCACTGTGTTTGAATTGAAGAGTTCATTTCTCTCACATGGTTTTTCCTTTCACTTCTCTTATTACTGTATAAATGCTTTACAGGTATGCATTTGATGTATGCCTATAATTTGTCAAATATGTCTTACATATGTTTCATATGCTGTATGTAGTTTGAGAAAGGCCCCTGTATAGACCTGAAACATTGAAAGTTTTGCTATAAACTTTATTAATTTTTCCAAGTGCTGGAGTGTTCTTACTATTTGTACTTGAGATAGAGTGTCTTTTAATCATAGCCACAATCTAAGTTTAGATGAAAAAAATTCTCTATGTTCCGATGCAAGTTATTGAGCCACAATCCTTGATAAAGGTCCCGCATGTGGACCGAAACGTTGGAATGATGTCTTGTTAATTACAATATATATATTTTTTGACCAACCTTTGGAGTGCTGCCTTTGATATTCATCACAACACGGTATCGCCTTGCCTATATATATATATATATATATATATAGAAAAAACAGAATACAATCAGCGCAAATTCCAAACACTTAGTGGGGTTGTAGTAGTAAAAATATTAACTACCCCTTGCCAATCAGTCAAACAGGAGGTGTTATACCTTACAATCTATTCTTGCTTGAATGCAGCCAATTAGGTCTGCGGCTCCACACTTGCCGCAATGGATAATGTAGAGAAGAAATGACCTAGGCGCAAATAAGCCAGGAAAGAAACAAAGAGAAAAATATCATAGGGCAGTATGTCTGTTACTTTCAGAGTTAAGGTGGTAAGGTATACACTTACACTTAATCAGCCAAATAAAAGCCTTTAATCCACCACTGGGATTCAGGAACACTGCTGCTGGGATTTCTTTGCTGTTTGCATGGATCTCAGACTCTCCACGACTGCTGCTTGCTTCAGGGTTCACCTTTTCATCTGTAGCTGCGTGTCTCCTTAGCATGGGATATAGCTCACCAGGGAGGGGGGGGGGGAAGGGGAAGAGGGACAATGGAACAAAAATAGTATAAAACCTTTTATTGTAAAAACTATCTAAAAAATAACAAACAGTATCTCACTCACATGGTGTGAAATAATTTCAAGCAGTTGAGAGTTTGAATTGAGTCTCTCACACTCGTAGAGTAAGCTGTCCGGTCCACTGCACTGCTGCTAGCCTGGTTTACTTCCGCGTCACGTGCTCCGGCTCCAATTCTCGCGAGACTTCGACCTCCAATGACGTCACAGCGCTATCTCCACTCCGTTCTGCAGCGCGTCTCACTCTGCTCGGTTTGCAATGCCTGCAATGACTGCAGGGTCTGCCCTACGCGTTTCTCCTCTAGGGCTTCCTCAGGGGCATAATTATATATATATACAGTGTTCGACAAACCTATACATTTGCTCGCCCCGGGCGAGTGGATTTAACCCCCGGGCGAGTAAATATTGGCCCAAGCAGCACACGTTTGGTACTAGGTGGCGAGTAGATTTTTTGTGTGGCGAGTAGATTTTTTGGTGATTGTCAACCACTGTATATATATATATATATATATATATATATATATATATATATATATATATATATATATATATATATATATATATATATATATATATATATATATATAATCCTGCAGTGCCATTCAAGTTGATGGCAGTGTTTGCGGGATTGTCGTACAATTAGCTGGATCAGAGTTTATTTAATCCCAGTGTGAATTTTCAGCTGTTTAGGAGTAGCAAAATTGAACCCTAGAAAATAGGACCCCTTAGACATGCAGTATATATACCTTGGATCTCATGCCTTCCTGGGTAGTTTATCCATTCTCAATCAGGTTATTTCTTCATATTTCTGAAAAACATACCTTTTCTACATACAAAATTAAATGAATTAAGTTGTCCATTTGTTAGGGTTTGACCTTCAAAGTTTTGCAGATGAATGCATCACAACGCTATCCAGCAATGTACGGGTATTGGATACATCATATTGAGAGAACTAATCTCTCCAACCTAGTCACAATAAGGAAGATGTTTGAAGCTTTCCAGTACAACACTGTCTGGAACCATCAACTACACATCATTACTTTTAATCCTTGCAGAAGTGTAACTTTGGTGACAGCTGACTTGTCCATGCTCTTTTTGCATGTCAATTCCCTTCCTTGTCAATGTTATGTGGGAAGGTGATTACATTAAAGTATAGTAAAGTGAATTTAGAAAATCCAGACATACGAGATGAAAAAGACTGTAAGCCAAACCATCCTTCTGCATCCTTCTAACCCATTTTCTTTAGTGACAGTATAATTTTATCAACAGCCAGCAGTTCGATCCATGCTGCCTTAACACTTTGGTATTTTTCTACACACATTTGCTGGTGACAAAGAAAGCCATTTATTGATCCAAGCTGATTTTTTTTTTGAGTCAGTGCCTGATCTTTTCAACAGAATTGCTGACCACAGCATAAAGCTAATTGCATTTTTTTTCCATTTTGACAGAAGAGACCTAGTAACTCTTCACTGATCCATGTAGCTGCATTGTATGCATTACAAAGCTTATACTACAGAATTGTTCTGCATTCTGCCAACTGAAAAACACCTGTCTTCAGAGTAAAGCAAGAATGCACAAGTCATCGCTTTCTTCAGCAAGCCGAACAGATGATTGAAATTATTTCTTAGTACTAATTCCCCTTTTAGCAGAGATAAGCTGCTTTGTGCAGCTGTAAATGAAACATTAGGGTATTAGTTGTCAAGGCAGAAGTATTGGGGAAGCTGTGATTGTATCAGCTGTTGTAACATTTTGGGCAATAAATAGTTTTGTTAGATAGAATCCTAATCCCTTGAGGTACAAAGAAGCAAAGCTCATTAAGGTAAATGCTTAAAGCAGACAAAAAACAAAGACAACAGCTTATTACTATTGCTGAGGGGATAGATTAAATGATTATAATATATATAAATATATACAATGTATCAGTGTGTGTGTGTGTGTGTGTGTGTGTGTGTGCGTGCGTGCGTGCATGTGTGTGTGTGTGTGTGTGTGTGTGTGTGTGTGTGTGTGTGTGTGTGTGTGTGTGTGTGTGTATAGTGTATCTTGAAAATTGTTGGTCTATTATTTAATAGATGTTGCATATCTCTAAAAAAGGATCTAAAATTGCATTAGGTTTTCCTTTGAGTAAGATGATAAAATATTATACATGTGTAATAAAGATAATGGAATCCACATAATTTAAAGGTAGTGACATTTTCAAATAAAATAATGTGGTTTTGTTATGCTGAACGCAACACAGTTATTAAATGAATAAATCTTGTGATACATATTAACTCATCCTCTTTGCTTGAAGTAAAAGTTTCATGCCGTGTAACCAGGTTAGCTGTAAATACCTACTTGCACCCGCATGTACAGTATATGCTTTGTTCTTTTATCTCTATTGGAGTGATACAGTAATACTGTATGTATTTGAAACCCGATGTGTTTGTATTTCACAATATCTACAAGCCACTAAAACAGTTTATTAGATTATGGAAGGACGTTTAAAGGAGCATTTCATGCAGATCTCCACTCCCCGTCGGTATGCATTCATTTATGCTCCGGGGACACTCCCATTCCTGAGCTAAATACCTCAGAAGGTACCCCAGTTCTTCATGCATTATACGGGCCAAAATAAAGCTGCCAGGGATTACGCTATGGCTTCCTATTGACCCACTTGACCTTTGAACCGCCATATTGATTACCACCTTTGGAAGTAGCTGAAATTAACGTGGTGAGACTTAATGCTTTCCACTTAGTACAAACAAATAACACTAGGTGCAAACACACCTTTAAAATAAAGGGGTTCTACTGCAAATAGGCTAAAAAGACAAAAGGTACCCACAGTCCAAAAATATATTGATAGCTTTAGTTAATTAACAAGCCCAATTCTTGAATTCAATACTTTGATTTGGTATTTAAAAATACTCATAGCAAGTAATTCATACTGATGCAATAACAGCATGTTACTTTTCTCTAACATAGCACAATGAGGGATATGTTCTGTATCAAAGCGTCTATTTCTCAAAGTCTCTGGTGGATAAAACCATGGCAAAAAATACACCAAATATACTAACACAAAACATGCAACTGAAACTAATGGGATTTTTTTCTTTGATAAACCAGGTATAATTAAGTAATAATCCCCAAAGAACAAGGCATTACTGGTCAATAATGCCCTGTTCAGAGGGGATTATTACTATTATAGGCTAAATGTAGGCTTGTTTTTAATTTGTTTTAATTTTTCATAAAAAAAGATATCTTTTTGTAGTCATATTGATTTTTATCAGCATGATTGTCTAGATTCTTATGCTTTTACTGCAAGTTTATTAAAAGGAAATTGTACATACTGTACACACAGCCCCCTCTACACACACACACACACACACACACACACACACACACACACACACACACACACACACACACACACACACACACACACACACACACACACACACACACATACTGCAACCCCCTCTATATACACAAACACACTCTGCAGTCCCCCCTACACACTGTGCAGCCCCCCTCCTCAACACCCACAAAACACACTGCAGCCCTCCTCCACCCTCTACACTCACAAAACATACACATCACCCCCCTCTACACCCACAAAACACACTGCAGACACACACCAACAAAACAGACTGCTGTCCCCTCTACATCCATAAAACACACACCAGCAGCCCCCCTCTACACCCACTGCAGCCCCCATGTAAACCAACACACTGCAGACACACACACACACACACAAAACACTCTGCACCCCTCCACCCACAAAACACACACTGCAGACCCCCTCTGAACCTACAAAACACACACTGCTGAGACACACAAATCAACAAAACACACACAAGCAGCCCCCCATCTACACCCACTGCACCCCCCTGTAAACCCACACACTGCAGACACACACACCAACAAAACACTCTGCACCCCTCCTCCACCCACAAAACACACACTGAAGACACACACACTGCAGCTGCCCCTCTACACCAACAAAATACAAACACACAGCAGACACACACCAAGACTGTCCTGCCCCCTCTACACCTTCAACACACACACCAACAGAAGACACACACACTAATAAAACACTCTGCTGGCCCCCTTTACACCCACAAAACACACACACACAAACCTTTCCCCTCACTCTCCTGTGTGGAGCTCTCTGTAGGCAGGGGGGGGGGGGTGAATCAGTGCCTTGCTGTGCCTTCTGTCCAAAACCCTCCCCTGTCTAAGAGCAAATTTCACTCTTTGTGAATGAGAACTGAAAGCTGATTGGCTAAAAAACTTGGCAAGCTGCTAAAAACTCCGGGCATTACTGATTGGATAATGCCCGGAATTTTAACCAATCAGAGAGCAGTGATTTCAATAATGCCTGGAATTTACCAGCTTTAGCCTATAATATTTTTTAATTCGTTTTACTAATAAATTACTCCCAAAGTCTCACAGCGGAAACCCTACACCACAAAAACTGCATCAGGTGTATAAAAGAAAAAGATCATATATGATACTAGGGTATTTTTTGCTCAGATAAATATACTGCAGTTTTTGCTCCATTTCCCCCCCTATTTTGCATCCGGGAGACTTTGGTGCAAATCGCCTAATGTTTCATAGTTACTGTACTTCAGGGTCTATGAACTACGCATGGCACATGGAATCTTTGAAAATACATTGAAGCAAAAACCTCAAAATGTATTGCACACGGGCACTTATAATTAATTATTGTTTGTTCTTGTATAGCGCTGCTAGCTTTACACAGCGCTTTACAGAGACATTTTAGCAGACAAAGTCCCTGCCCTGTGGACCTTACAATCTATGTTTTTGGTGCCTGAGGTACAGGGAGATAAAATGACTTGCCCAAGGTCACAGGAAGCCGACACTGGGAATTGAACCAGGTTCCTTTGCTCCAAACTCAGTGCCAGCCAGTGCCTTTACTCACTGAGTCATTACTTCTCTGTATGTAACAATCTATATTTGTGAAGTGTGTGCCTTAACCATCAAAAAATGTTTTTTACTCAATTATATTGATGCAAACGTGTGTGATACGTGTCATGTACACATGTAAATGGTAGGCCTACTGTATGTAGTAAAAAAAAATACAACACCAAGTTGTCCAGGCAAAAATTCTACAAAGACTGTTTACTTGATTAGTGAAGAATTAGCAGTGCTTTCAAATATGTTTCAACTAAAAAATGTTTTGATGCGGCATGGACGTTTCGTTTTATACCTATACTAAATATATTATTTTCACTGTATAGCTATTCTAAAGCATATTGAACTAAAATATAATGTTTACTAACACCAGTTTAAAAAATAAAACAAATACACATATTTGTATTTTAATTTAAATTGAATCAATGTATGTGACACGGCCAATGTGTCAAACGTAGTTTCAGACAACAAACTGTGCATCACATGCAAGAAGTCACTAAACGGCCTTCATACAGTACACACCATGCACATTTTTATTACGTTTGGTACTTTTTAAAATCTCTCTCAAGTATTTCTCTTTGAATTATTTGGCATGGCTGCTTCACCTCATAGTGTGCATAGATATGAAACAATATCAGTGATCCTGATTGGGGTTTCTTGCATTTTGATTTGTACAAGAGTGGAATTTGGGAAAATGTTATTCAATCTAAGTTAAACATCAATTGGATTTGAAACTAAACTAAACTACTGGATGTATAAGCAGTTTCTATTTTAGCCCAAACAAATCAGACATAGTACATACATACATGCAGAAGCTGACAATGTAAAACTTTTCATTGCATATCATCATATTGATTAATTTTCCATTTCAGATCGTCATTCATTATGCAATAAAAGTCATTAGTTATTATTGTGTTTGAGGTTATTTATTAAAGTATACTGTTTTCAAAACTGGAGAAATATTAACATCAGACTAATCAAAATAATGGAATTCCATTGAAAACAATGGGATCTTGCCTCTCATTTTTTTTCTACCAGTTTTTCTGGCAGAAGACGTGTAAAAACTTTGCTTCAGCCATAAACTATACCGTTGCAAAAGACTGAATGAGGCATCAATATGCAGAGGAGACTGCTATAGATTAAAATGAGACAATAGTAAAATAAAGATTTCAGGAGAAAAACATAGTCAATTTAGATTGTGATACTTTTTAATGCACTTACATTAAAGTTTTTATTGATTAAGTTATACTGTACAGAGTTTTCACAACCTCATAACTGTAACCCCTTTATAAAGCATTAGTAAGACCACATCTTGAATATGGAGTACAATGTTGAGCACCACTCCTTAGAAAAGACATTATGGAACTAGAGAGAGTGCAGAGAAGAGCCACCAAATTAATAAAGGGGATGGACATTCTACCTTATGAGGAGAGGCTAGCTACATTAGATTTGTTTACATTAGAAAAGACGCCTCTAAGAGGGGATATGATAACTATATCAAATATACTTGGGGACAATACAAGAAGCTTTAAAAATAACTTTTCATCCCATGGGCAGTACAAAGGACTCGGGGGCATCCCTTAGGGTTGGAGGAAAGGAGATGTCAACAGCAACAAAGGAAAGGGTTCTTTACAGTAAGGGCAGTTACAATGTGGAATTCATTACCCATGGAGACTGTGATGGCAGATACAATAGATATCTTCAAAAAACAGTTGGACATCTTTTTAGAAAGGGAAGGTATACAGGGATATACCAAATAAGTAAACATGGGAAGTATGTTGATCCAGGGAGTAATCTGAATGCCATTATTTGGAGTCAGGAATGAATTTATTTTCCCCTTATGAGATATCATTAGATAATGTGTCACTGGGGTGTTTTGTTTGTCTTCCTCTTGATCAATATACTGTAAGTACAAATATAAGATCTGTCGTCCAAATATAGCATAGATTGAATTTGGTGGACGTATGTCTTTTTTCAACCTCATCTACTATGTAACTATGTATGTAACAGAAATGTCAAATGGAGGCTGAAGGAGACAGCACCAAGAGTATTAGAGACCCTGCAACTACACTCAGTCTGCAAGAGTCAGAAATATTTCAAAATGATAAGAGAGATGGTCATTAATTCTCATTTACATGGAAAATACTGTACATTGATAGCTACCACCTTTCAATTAACACATTCCATTGCTGAGTCAGTGAAAGTACAGGAGTCAAAAATATATTCCATTATACCAAATGACGATGCGTTCATGCCACAAAATAGAACTCACAACAACAAAAAGGCAAGAATATAGAATATACTGTACTAAATCATTGGCTGTAGGTAGAGTTGCAAAATGTTACAAAAATAAAGCTCTGTGTTTATCTGGTTTTGTTATACTAAAAGCACAGACAGATATTAAAGCAGCAGTCCAAGCTGCCCCCACCTCCCTTTTAATATGTGAATCAATACAATCCACACAATGATACGTAATTAGCCAATCAATCCATTCTCCTGTGATCGGTTGGTGAAGTTTCAGTTCAGGGGTTCACTAAATTACTGATGAGGTGTATTCTGCAGTCAGTTGAATGCATATGCACATTAATACAGTATGAAAAAGTACTCTGGGGAAGATCATGTGACCAGGCAGCCACTAGATACAATTGAGCTCAAGCACTGCTAGAAAGTGGGTGGGGATTAAAAAGGGTTGTCCCAGAGACGGTTTCAGAAGAGGAAGGTTATTTGACATTCTAAATAGTTACTATAGAAACAAAAAAGGCTTGTTATATTATAATACATAAAACATTTAATTCTGAGTAGTTTTTTTATTAAGAAAGGCTACAAGTATTTTCTCATAGCACAGAACTGATTAATTAAAAAAAAACACATATGTAGGATATTGCTTGGTCTGCAGCTTCAAGAGAAAAAACAAAAGCAAGTAAAATGTTTATTAGGAGTAAAGGTGTTAAGGACATCAGAAGGACCACTAGAAGAAACAGATGTAGAAGAGACTGAAACACTAGTCTTGTTAGCCACAGATACAAAACTCTTTACCCAAAAGGTCAAGGCACACTAGTGGGTAGTTAGCTTTGAACAATAAAGGCTGTTCAGGTTAATTCAGGGATTTAAAATGCATTTTTGTAGGTCACACCTAAAGCAGGCAATACTCCAATCCAGTATCGTGATATATGGGGGGGATGGGAGAGGGAGAGAGTCATTTGAGGAGCATACCTGAGATACCAGGGATATATGCTAATTTAAGTCATTTAAATATACTTTGCTATGCATATTAGTATATCTCCATGTGTTGTATAAAGGAGTGCTTGGGGAGGTTTACATAGCACTTGGTTTCTTGAGCAAAGAAAGAGTCTCTAATTTAAGTTATTTACATATACTTTGTATATCTCATTGGCATATATCCCAGATATCTCAGGTGTGCTCCTTTTTGAGCATAGGGGTCTCTCTGTATGTTATTTGAGGGAGCCCTGTCCCCTTACCCCCTCCATCTCTCTCCATGTGCTCTGCCACTTTTATTTGATTAAATGTAGCTGAAATTAATGGATTTGTTGCAAATTATTATTCAAACAAATCATCAAATAATTACTATTATGTAAGGGTCTTAAATAACATTGAATTTAGTTGATTTAATCTCATTGCTTAGGGAACCACAGCCAGAATTGTGTGGATAGTAAACCAATAACACGCTAATTTCTAAAGCATTTTTTTAAATACAAAGACCTACCACAGATATTGATTGTATATAAGAAATAAGCACAGATAGATAGGATAACAAGTAAGAAGTCCCTACTCAGAAGAGCTCTCAATCTATATGGTAGTTAGAAAATGTTTTTGCATACATCTAACCAGCTTGAATAAGCAAATGTACAACATTTATTTGAACCCCCAATGGATTTCTGCTTCAAAGATTGTACTTCTACTGGACATAGTACTAAGGATTGGCAACATTAGGATGTTTTCTTTGGAAGTCTGAACATGGATTTTACTTATTTTATCAGTAATCCACAGGAATAAAAACTGCTTTCATTCTTTCTGTATGTGAATCTGTGTTGTACAGCACACACATTCATTGTTTGTTTATTATCTGGATTAATTCTCTCATGGGATTGACATTTTTTCAATAATTTTATGAATCTTCAAGCAAATAATCAGACTCATTTTAGATTTTAGGTATGTCCAAAATGTTCTCATCCCTGGTAACACCGAGTGTTGTTTTAAATAGACAATTTAGATCTTTACATTTTCATTTGCTAGAAAATTCTGTCGATCCATTAGATTTTTATTGCACGTTGCAGTAGGTTTACAGAAACAAGAGTGTGTGGGCTTTTACCTTCTATATAAATTCAAATGCTATCATGTTCAAGCGTTTTGCAGTCTTACACTACTGGGTGACAGGAAAACTAGGTAAATCCATCAGCAAGGCACACAACGGATAAGCCACATTCCTCAAATAATCCAGTCAATTAAAAATTGATTTTTGTTCTAGGCAGCGTGGTGGTAATGTAGTGGGAAGGGTATATGCATTACCAACAGAGCTCACATCAGTTAAGTGATATTTAGGTGATCTTCTATCATGGGAGAAAGCAGAGCAGTTGATGATCTTTGCTGCTGAAGAAGCTAAATTGAAGTGTCAGATACCAGAATTGCATTTTATTTCTAATATGTTGTGCTGCCAGCTTGGTAGAAGCTATGTGAAGTCTGTGAATACAAAGGAACAAAAGTGTTAAATCTAGCAGAAACTCATTGCTTTAGGAAAGATTAAACTTAAAACACAGCTTTTAAAGCGTTCTGTGACAAAAAGTGTTTAAATATGTTGGGAGTTCAAGCAGAGTTTCCACTGAGAGGTTATATGACCTTATAGTAGTAATAGAAAATGAAGATACTTAAATGCATTTGGAAGCTACTGTATGTTAAATGTAGACCTTTTGTACAGTGTTAATATAAAATAAACATGAATCATGGCCATACTGTGGGCAATGAGACAAAATTCAGAATAATTGTCTTCCTTTTCACTAAAATCTTTTTACTTCATATTAAGCTTATTATAAATCCTGGCCATGCAGTATGGCTGGTATGATAGTATAAATCTGTGCTGTGTGCTGAAGAAGATACCACTCATATTGTTTATATATTAGCTTATAACATTAATGATTGCATTGCAAGTAAGTGTATTGTTGTTTGTATATACAGGCTTGTCCTTTTTTTCATTGTTCTGTTGTCCCGGAATGTCTGTCAGGATTCATAATTGTATTTTAGCGACTTGACGTGAAATCCCCGAACTAAAATCCCTGTAATTAAATCAGTCATTAAAACGTAATAGATTTCTTCTTGAATGTAATAGTTACCCTTTCCGATAGATAATACATTATTACACAAATAAAGTTAGCACACTGCCTGGTCATCTCATAATAACATAACAGGCGTTATTTTTTTTACAACCGCTACTTGTAAGTTTAGTGCTTGTCTTTCGTCACCCTGACAAGAGAAGAAATTATAAAAACAAAACAATATAGCGATCAAGCAGGAGATACCATTCAGCTCAAAGCATTTGCAAATAATTAATCACTCATATGTCACACTTTCATACTGGATTTTGGCGTCCCGGACTATAAAAATGTAAATGTGGCAACCCTAGATATGCGTCTGTGTATGTGTGTGTCTGTGTATGTGATGTGTGTGTCTGTGTGTGTGTGTGTGTGTGTGTGTCTGTGATGTGTGTGTTTGTGTGTGACTGTGTATGGGATGTGTGTATGGGATGTGTGTATGGGATGTGTGTATGTGATGTGATATGTGTGTGTGGGTATGTGATGTGTGTCTGTGTGTGTGTGTGTGTGTGTGTGTGTGTGTGTGTGTATGTGTGTGTGTGTGTGTGTGTGTGTGTGTGTGTGTGTGTGTGTGTGTGTGTGTGTGTGTGTGTGTGTGTGTGTGTGTGTGTGTGTGTGTGTGTGTGTGTGTGTGTGTGTGTGATGGGTGTTAAAATATAAATAATTTCTTTCTTTTATAGAACTTTGGACATAATTTTTTCCCCATTGCTGCGTTGAGTTTTAATTACAGATTGAAAATGGTTAGTTTACTCACTCTTTAAGGCTGCGCTTATAGTGCCAGCGACGGCGACGGCGCGTCAAAACAAATGCATTCCCGCCGTCGCATGCGCTTATAGTAATTTAATTTTTCCAGCGACCGTAGCCTGACGTCGCTGTTGCGTCGATTTCGCCGGCACTATACGCTCGGCCTAAGTCTGGATTAGCTGTAGCTATTTAGCCATTTCACTTCAACAGGGGCATTACACAACTCTCTGGAAGTGACAGGGTAAAAAATTGCTTGTGAATGTTTGTCATCCCTTTTAGATTACTTTTTTTTTTGCATTTTCTATAGTTACATAGTAGATGAGGTTGAAAAAAGATGTAGGTCCATCAAGTTCAACCTATGCTAAATTTAGACAACAGATACTTTATCCTATATCTATACTTACTTATTGATCCAGAGGAATGCAAACAAAAACCCCAGTGTCATATCATCCAATGATATCTCATAAGGGGAAAAATAAATTCGTTCCCGACGCCAAGAATTGGCAATCAGATTAATCCCTGGATCAACATCCTTCCCATGTATACTTATTTGTTATATCCCTGTATATCTTTCCCTTCTAAAAAGATGGCCAACCTTTTTTTTAAACAAATCTATTGTATCTGCCATCACAGTCTCCATGGATAATGAATCCCACACTGTAACTGCCCTTACTGTAAAGAACCCTTTCGTTTGTTGCTGGTGAAATCTCCTTTCCTCCAACCGTAAGTGATGCCCCCGAGTCATTTGTACTGCCCTTGGGATGAATAGTTCTTTTGAAAGCTCCTTGTATTGTCCCCGGATATATTTGTATACAGTTATCATATCATCTCTAAGACATCTCTTTTCTAATGTATATACATATAATTTAGCCTTTCTTCATAAAATAGATTGTCTCCTTTATTAATTTGGTAGATTTTCTCTAGTTCCAGAATGTCTTTTCTGAGGAGTGGTGCCCAAAATTGTACTCCATATTCAAGGTGTGGTCTTACTAATGCTTTGTAAAGGTGCATAATTATGTTTACCTTACTTCCATCCATTGCCCGTTTAATGCAAGATAGGATCTTGTTTGCCTTTAAAGCTACTGCATGACTTAGGGCACTATTTCTAAACCTGCTGTCTACAAGCACTCTAAATCCTTCTCCATCAAGGATTCCCCCAATGTATCCCAATTTAATTTGTAAGTTGCCTGTTTATTCTTGCTTCCCAAATGCATAACCTTACATTTATCTGTATTAAAGCTCATCTACCATTTACCTGCCAAGTTTCCAGTCTCTCCGAGTCCTTCTGGGGAGAAATTACATCCTGCTCTGGTTCTACTACCTTACACAATTTAGTATCATCAGCAAAGATGGAGACTTTGCTCTCGATGCCAACCAGATGTGCAATCATTTTACCTAGCTTCTTGAACCTGACAAAATTGGCCTTTTTTTTTTTTAGCATACAGTAACTTGAAAAAATACCTGTAGAACTTTTAATAAAATGGGAGTTCAAGCAATAATCTCCACAGCCTTAAATATGGGTTTGCTGGAGAGGAGAATCCCGTACAGTATTTTAGGATAAATGTATCTCTGGCAAAATTTGAATGAAAACTTTGAATTTCGCTCCAAATTTGGCTGTTTCAATATTTTAGGTTAATGGCTTTTGAATGACATTTTCCAATGTTTCAGACGTTTTCCAAAACTTTGAGCGAATTTGGACCATCTCTACTTTTGTCTCTATTAGTATTTGCTGCATATTTCAACATTTGCTCAACTGCTGTGGATAATTTTAGTCGCCAACACAACACACTGCATTTAAGATTGTAGTTCCAACACTTGATACCTTTACTATTTTACTGAATTGTGCCAACACAACTGCAATGATGTGTTTATCCAGACAGGCGGTGAAACTATTTATTTATTTATTTAAATGTTTTTCAATACTTTTTTGGTTTAAGATTTTGCAAAGCAAAATGGGGAGAGAGGGGAAGTAGGGTACAGAAAGAACAAAGAAGGTTTGTGGGGCACATGATGAGATAAGGGGTACAGAGAACAAACAAATAACTCTTTTTCATCCTGGAGTAAAATGCTGTAAATATTATCAAGAATGTTTTGCATTATACGTATTGTCAACAAACCAGGGACTCCATGTTAAGTCGTACTTATATTGGGAATTGCATAGTAAACGTGTCAACTCTTCCATGATACATGTCTCAGCGATCTTATTTGTTATTAATTATATTGTTGGGGACTCGTTCTGCTTCTAAGTGTAGGGTATTGCTGATTTGTAGGGTACAAAATATGCAATATAATCTTATCTCTGTGTCTGTGCAGATTGGGAACAGGGTTGCTCAGTAAAAGAACCAAAGGGTCCAAGGGTAAAAATATACCTGTTACCACGCTTATAAGGTTGCAGACTTTTTCCCCCCAACGTGGTTACATAATTGGGCAGGGCCCCAACACACATGCAGCAAAGAGCCTCTCTGCCCACACCCCCTCCAGTACAAGGGTGAGAATTGTGAATATATTCTGTGCAATTTTTGAGGCGTCATGTACCACCTGCGTAGGATTTTAATCTCCATCTCCCTGATATTTGAGTACATAGAGGATCTAAAGATCCTCTCAAAATTCTCTTCCCAATCTTCTCCCTCAGGTCGTGTTCTGTCGTCCATTCACATATAAATCTCAGCCTTGGAAAAAAAACCCTGAGGGGAGCAAAGCTGACGGAGGAGTACTAGGTATTAGCTAGTGTGTTATCAATTCTCCGGCCTCTAAACCCGGGTAATTCACTGACAATTCTGACTATAATATGATTGGCCAGTGCTCCCTGCAAACTTAAGTAAAAACTGGCATCCTTTTTATGAGTATTCATAAAGCATGCTGTTCCTTTTCTGTTTTTACAATGTGCAGAAGCACTGCACATAATGTGCTGATTCGTACCTAAGCGGATGTGAAATGGTGACAGTTCTTTTTCTTACTTTGTTCTAGAAATACACTGGTCTGTAGTAGGGCTGGAAGGAGCTTAGAACCAGGGTAAAAGGAAACATGCTATAGACTAATAATACACTGCAAAATAAAACTGAACCTAATCTGACATAGTCCTATAAAAATAAGGGAGGTATCAAGGCGGCAACAAAATGGACACAATGCAGCATGTTTCTTGTCTTTCTTGTTTTCTGTACGTCTATATACTTTTACTTATATAATGCCAACCACATACACAACTTCCCAAATTAGACATTAGATTACAGGGAGTTCTATAACAATACGTGAATGAAATATAAAATCACATGAGAGGGAGAAGAATCCATATCTTCTAACCTGGAGAGGTAAAAATCTAACGCTGGTATTGACAACGTTCTGGTAAGAGGGTTCTGAGTTTGATTCCGAATTAGAGCTTTTTGACTCCCACCCCCCCAACCCTCCCCTAAGTGTCTGTGGTCTGTTGGGACACAGAGGCAGTAAAAGGTATTAGAGCAGTGAATAGCAGTGTCAGGCTGAGATAAAGGGCAGATGTCGGTGTAAAAAGCACTGTCCTTGAGTCTAGGTTATTGCTTTAATAAGCTTTATTTAGAAGGTGTTTTTTTTTCCACATTGAACTTGAAGGTTGGGAGAGAAGATTCAGTGTACAGTAAATAAAAAAGGTCTTGGGTACTGTATGGTCAGGGTATAGTGAGAAATCAATGCTGAGATATAGGGTCAGTGCAATGTAGAGCTTTAAAGGTGAGGAGAAGAACTTGGTAGATACGATGTAGCCAGACTTGCTGTCCTCGGCACCAAGGAAGACAGGCAAAGTCTGCGGCACCGGGGCAGTGTCTGCAGCGATGGAGCTGTGGGGGGGTCTATGCTTCTGACTAGGACCCTCCACTGCATTAGTCCTTCAGTGCTGAGACGTTTGCGGTCGCTGACCGAATGTGGCAGTGACACTGAGGACACTAAAGGGTTTATTCTAGTAGCTCTGAATGGTGACAAACCGCATGTAAAGTGCACTTTAGAAGTGTATTTGTATGCTTTGCTATTCGGTAAGCTCTTATCGAATTCCCAAACTGTATCTAAATTAGCTTTTTAAAAGCGGTATCACACTAGCTCTGACAATCGGATTGGTTGTCAAAAAAGCCTCAAACTTGCATTTTTTTTTGCCCACATCTGCTTTTCTAGTAGCTCTGCTATGCAAACCGCTTCTAAAAACTTGTATTTTTTAACACCACCTAAAGGGTGGTAAGATTCGTATTGCGAGTTACAACCAGAGCCTGAAATATGGGCTGAGTTGAGAGAGCAAAACCCACAAGTCAGACTGGGGATGGAATTAGCACCACCTCTGGTCATTCCACTTCTGAAGCACATACAATCCGGGCGGTTTGGCTATTAAACCATGCAGTTTGTCACTAATTTTTTTAGAAGCAGTTTAGAAAAAGTCATATGTAAAAGAGAATAATGTTTTTTCTCAGATATTATTCCGCTTCATGTGAACATGCCAAACTGTGCAGAGCTAATAGAATAAGACCCTAAAATGTATTACATCTGTAATATAGAGTTTAATTGGAACCTGTGAAAGGATATAAAGCTGACATTCCCCCTCAATTTTATTTTTAGAATTTATGTTGTGCTGAATTATTTCTTACTTTTTATTTTTTCTACATCATGATATGTTGTAGAGAATTCACCTGGGTGTGAATGGCCGTGGCCATTTTAACTTTCTAAGAAGGCAAACATTTTTAGAAACTGATATCTCCAGAATTCAACTACAGAATTTAAAAAGGGAGGGATTGCTAAAAAGAACTGCAAAAAGATTTTGCAAAGAACAAAAGAAGACATTTATTTTTTATGGTGAGTAGAGAATATTACTGCTTTAAGGAGGATTCTTCTAGAACAGAGTACATTTTATATCCAGTAGATTTCAAAAGAGAAATGTGCAAATCATGAAGACCAGTTTCAATATTTCGACATATAGTTTGCCTCATGTTTGTCAGCTTGCAGTTTGGGAGCTAACAATAGAGACTTGGGGAGGAGTAACATGATACTAAGGGTGGGCAATTTCACTCGTGTTTTGGTTTTGGTTCTAAAAACAAATTGGTTTTGGTTTATGCAAAACTCAATTTGTTTGTTTTGAATTTTAACAAAATATTAAAACAAATCTCAAAATAAGCAGCAAAATGCTGAAATAGCATAATACACCATGAAAAGATACTTCAAATAAGTATAACATCATAAAATTCTTAGCGATGGACACTCTGCTTGTGTTCTAGTTTGGGCTCTAAATCATATTTGGGTTTTAGTTGTGGCTCTAAAAATCTTACGGGTTTTTGTTTTCTATTTGGATTGGGAATATAAGGTTCTGGTAGGTTCTGGTTTCACACACTTGGTGTTGCCCGTCTGTATATGATATACGCATTTAAAATAATGAATTGCATCAAATGTTGCCTTTGTGGATTTTTACCCAATTTAATAGCATGAAAAAACAAGGTCTGTAGTGGCATAAGCAACCTTAACAACCTACATCAAATGTAAAAATCCTAATTAATATGCTCCTTAATGTGATGAAGCTGAAAGCAAAAATGATACACTGTTTCTATAGAGAATTGTCTTAGCATTGATACAACTCTCCCAGAATTTCTCTTTGAGGATTGTATACATAATATAAACATTTAAGTCTTTTAATTTCTCGAGTCTGTGTATCAAAGTCTTGGGGGCTGCATAACTTGTGCAAAAAGTTCGACTTTTATCTCAAGGAAAATTCCATTAAAAGCTATTTTTGTTCTTGTGAGCTTTTAGTTATTTTGAGGAAATATAATTGGGAAAATATTTATTTGGGACTCTTAAAAATTACTTCCATTGTACATTGCATTGTACACCCTACTTTTTCAAATCAGCTGAATATTTGAACTAAAAAGCAACCATTGATACAGGTAAAAATATTGTATTATTACATAGTTAGTTACATTAGTTAGTTATATAGTAGATGAGGTTGAAAAAAGACATTCGTCCATCAAGTTCAACGTATGCTAAATTTAGACAACAGATACTTTATCCTATATCTATACTTACAGTATATTGATATAGAGGAAGGCAAACAAAAACCCCAGAGACATATCATCCAATTATATCTCTTAAGGGGGAAAATATCCTTCCCGACTCCAAGAATTGGCACTCGTATTAATCCCTGGTTCAACATACTTCCCATGTTTACTTATTTGGTATATCCCTGTATACCTTCCTTTCTAAAAAGATGTCCAATCTTTTTTTTTTAACAAATCTATTGTTTCTGCCATCACAGTCTCCATGGGTAATGAATTCTACATTTTAACTGCCCTTACTGTAAATAACCCTTTCCTTTGTTGCTGGTGAAATCTCCTTTTCTCCAACCTTAAGGGATGGCCCCGAGTCCTTAGTACTGCCCGTGGGATGAATAGTTCTTTTGAAAGCTCCTTGTACTGTCCCCGAATATATTTGTATATAGTTATCATATCCCATCTTAGACGCCTCTTTTCTAATGTAAATAAATCTAATTTAGGTAGTCTCTCCTCATAAGTTAGATTGCCCATCCCCTTTATTAATTTGGTGGCTCTTCTCTGCACACTCTCTAGTTCCATAATGTCTTTTCTTAGGATTGGTGCCCAAAATTGTACTCCATATTCAAGGTATGGTCTTACTAATGCTTTGTAAAGGGGCATAATTATGGTTACTTCCCTTCCATCCATTGTCCGTTTAATGCAAGATAAGATCTTGTTTGCCTTTGCAGCTACTGCATGACTTAGGGCACTATTGCTAAGCCTGCTGTCCACAAGCACTCCTAAATCTATCTCTTACCTGTTTATTTAGACACATTGGTTTTGACTTATTTCTTTTATACTTATCTAGCGCTGTTTCCCCCACCCTATGGGAGATATGGCAGCTACCATGTGTTTGGTGCTTTACCTTCGGCTCGCAGGAGGCCTAAACCTCTGCTGCTGGGAGCCTGGGGTGTACCTGGATTGTCTGGTGACCGCGTCTCCGCCTGTGAGGGATCCTGACAGCGCAGATAACCCCTTCAAACCCCTTCAAAGAACCCAATACAATAAGATCATACTGTCTATATAATAACAAGTTTACTAACATGCAATGGGCAACACAATACACAACACAACACAACACAATACACATAGAACTTGGGCCTCACATGGCCTTAGCTACACCACCTATACCACTGTTCATCCTCCTCGCCAACACCCCGGTGAGAATGTCCCCCAATGTACAGAAGTGCCCTGGGCACCTACCCAACCTGGTGCCACAGGAGACAACCCACCCGGAAGTGTGTGACAGCACTGCCCAAAATAAGTGTTACAGTTGGTGTACTTGTAGATGGATGTGATACCTGCCTTGTGCTCCAAAACCCGATGGCGCCGACAGAAGGGTAACAGGGATACGCTGATCCAGTGACGTTGTCCATGATGGCGTCCGCCTCCACATGGGGTCGTATCCAGCTGGATGGAGGATCCTACCTTAATAGTCTCTTTATGCAGTGGTGGTCTGGTCCCAGACCACAGGCCGCATCTGCTGACACAATAAGATACGGGGCAGTGTCCCTATCTAAGGGGCCTGTCCCTGTAGCAGCTACAACCTACAGGGGAGTTGGGGTCTATCTAGGGCCTAATAGGGGGTCTCTGGCCTATTGCAAGGGACACAGACACCCTGCACTTACACCCTCTCTCTACTATGTCCCAGCTCCGACTGGTGTGCTCCTCAGTGCGCCAAAATCTATCAACTGCAGTCCTCTGTGAATCCTGCAGCCCTATTGGCTATATCTTTCTATCTGACTTGCAGCCCCTGGGGCTGCTGGGGATTGTAGTTCCCCTGGGGATATACAACTAACATGGCCACTGCTCCCAATTCTGTGCATGAGCCAGCCTCGCACATGCGCGGTCATGCACCCGCTCGCCATCCTGAATGTCTGCCATGCTCCTGCCAACCCCCGGCACTCGCCGAGCATCCCCGCAGCCCTTCACAGCTACCGCAGCTACCAGAGGTTAGAGGAACCACAGAGGGAGACCTGGCCACACTTATTACCCAAGGGTATTCACTGATGAGTGTGCTTTTCTAACAATGTTTTAAAGACTGACCATTTATCTTCTACATTTTTCCCTGCAAAAACATCATCCCAATGTATTATTTGTAGATTAGTCCTCGGTTTATTAAAATCTGCCTTTCTAACGTTTAAGGTCTTTGATGAACTCAAGTAATATGTATTACATGGATTGGTTCTTATACTTATAATACAATACAAACCTGTTTCCACATTGAACTGCACCTTTAATAATTTAGTATAACCATATGTAGAGACATTATGTAGATTCACCATTGGTTATCATACCACTTTAAATACAATATTCATAAAATAATATAACTTAAAAAATGCACATCATTTTTTCATCATTCACTTATATTCTTTCTTCAAGAGAAAATTAAGTTTCCAATGGTTTTGAATGGTTTGTATTAGGCATAAAATGCCTCTGGGCTTTGGTGCAATGGGAGTGAAAAAAATGATTTCTAGGATTCAAACCACTTTAACATGATTTGAATACAAGTGGCTTACTGTGATAAGTATGTTAGGATCCCTTATGTTAATTACAGGATTTCAAATGAGACTAATTTGACAGCCACTGGCACATAATATGCTAAATACTTCATATAGTATTACTTAGAGAAGAATGGTTCCCCACAAGTGAATACCTTCTTATAGGACATTGTTGTGTAAACTAATTATTACTAAGTGTTCACCTGTTCACTGACTGATAGCTTGCTATTAAAGCAACAGTCCAACGTTGAGTTGAAATACAGATGGAACCATGCACCCACGTAACAAAGCCTGTTTAATATAACTTGAACATGTAAACCAGAAACTCATGCTCTGAATGCCACATTTCAAGGGATATATGATATACACAGTTTGTGTTAAAGTAAAGATTGCTGTGGTGATTCTAAAAAGAATTGTGATGGGGTCATTATTATAATTGTAGCCCTGTTCCCCCCTCCCCACCCCCCCCCCCTCTCTGGAAACATGTTGCTGCTACTATTGATGTCTTGGTGTGTGCATACCTGTAAGGGTCCAGGAGAGTTGAGATGCACACGATGGGGTGGGTCATGGACAAACTTACGGTGATCCTTATGTTCTTTCCATGGTGATACAGCGCATCCAGACACACAAGGCTACTGCAAGGCTGCAGGCAGTCCCTGCCATGACAGCTCTTTCTCTCCAATACCTCTGGCTAATAGACTGCAACTCAGCCAGGAGTGTATAAATTAGGTCTTTATTTGTAGTAACCACAGCAGATGGTAAACAGCATTGCGTATAGTAGAGAAGGGGTCTCAGATCCCTGGATGGTGCTGGCCAGAAGTTATTGGTGGAGGCCTTGTGCCATGCACAGATCTTGCTCTCCCAGCCCCAGTAGGGGCTGAGCTCCTCTCTCTTTCCTGGGGGAAGGACTACTGACACACTACAATTTGGAAAACCTCCTCCCTGCTGCGAAAGGGGAGGGCATAGGGAACCATGATTGGCTGCAACACAGACCCCATGACACCACCTCTCTGGCCACTGATGGAGGCTGTGTGAGGGGGGGTAATCCCCACATGATAGCCTGTCACTGCTTGTAGCTACTGGGACTTACGTGACAGGAGGGGCACAAAGATAGCTGGACCAGCCATGGCTATATAATAATAATATTTTTGTTGTATAACAATGACAATACACATACTGTATCACAATACATTTAATGTAAAGGCACAATGCATTCCTGCCCCAAGAGCATACACTCAAATGTTGTTGCTCGTGGCACCAGGAGATACATTGACTTGCCCAAAGTCACTTGAGAGCTGATCCTGGGATTCAAACCTTTTTTACCCACTTCAAAGGCAAGGTTCTTATCACTAAAATACTCCATTAACCCAGCAGATTATAAAGCAGATGGAGAAATTTCACAGTAATAACCGGATTTTTTTAATATATATATACATACATAGTATCTACACACACTTTAGTATTGCAACACCCTCTTACATTTCTACACCTGCCCACACCATTGGTATGCACACCAACTTCACACACCTTTTGTAAAGCGCTGTGTACACTGTGGGCGCTTTATACATTTATATTTACATACACACACACACACACACACACACACACACATACACATACACACACATACTCTTACATCACTAACATTCATGGACCATTTAACACCTCAAGTCATAAATTGCATACTGCACAGGGGGGAGGGATAGGTTTCAGTCACAGATAACATTCCAAGATGCTCTATTTTTACGTTAAAACCTTTCTTGCTTTATCCATTGTAACACCGCCGGAAGAAGAAATCAGTGTATCTCGAAAGTTCACACAAATAAAAGCATTTCGTTAGCCACAGAATGGTATCATTTATTCATTTTATATATATATATATATATATATATATATATATATATATATATATATATATATATAGCAAATGGAAATATACTGTATGCTCATTTGCATGTCTTAGGCAGGTCTGCAACCCCGCCTTTCACCATTATCACCAAGCACACAGCACTTCCACTGCAGCAAGGGATTCTGGGAAATGACATGCAAATGAGCACATTTTTTGCTTCAAAAACCATTTTAAACATGGTTCCCTATAGGCTTAAGCTTGCTGCATGTTTAAAATGGTTTTTGAAGCAAAAAGTGGCACTGTGTGCTCATTTGCATGTCATTTCCCAGAATCCCTTGCTGCAGTGGAAGTGCTGTGTGCTTGGTGATAATGGTGAAAGGTGGGGTTGCAGACATGCAAATGAGCATACAGTATATTTCCATTTGCTATATGCTTTGCTGTGGTGTTTTTTTTGTCACTTTTTTTACTCACCGTAACTTAAATAAGTATATATATATGTAACGGGTGGACCCCCTTGTCTGACCCACCCAATCTCACATTGGCCCGTGTGGTCTAACCGGTCCCCATTACGTGATCGTGTATGGTGGTGCACCTGCAAGTAACAGGACTCCTGAGTCTCCCGCTTGATGGTATTAGGGGATGTCATCAGGACAGGTAGCTGAGGTAGTGGGTGCGAGTCCAACTTACATCATGTGCAGCTTCCGCAGGGAGATGGTCCTGGTGAAGAACTCCTTCTCGGTGGTGACTGCCACTGTAGAGTAATCTCACACTCACACAGTGGGGGTTTCTTTAACAAGGACATCTTTATTGATGATCTGTATGTAGCAGACTGCCCCATGCAGCTCTCAGCTTCAGCCGCACATTCCTCCGTGCTGTCCCTTTGCCAGGTACTGCCCTCCTCAATTGGAGTGGGATCCCCTCTCCCTTTAGGGAGATCACCCCTGTGCCAGGTCCCTGGACACAGTGTGGCCTAGACAGGCTTGATCAGAATGTTCGTGCCACTAGTTACAGCACTAGGGTCACAAAACTATCTTGCAATCCCTGTGCAACAACTGCCACCACTGCTTTTCAACAACACTTAACTGACAGTGTTGTGCCCTATATACCTCAGGGGGCAAGCACATCTCTGATGTCACTATCCAGGGACTCAGAGCATGTAGCCACTCCCATCCATACACAGGGCACCTCACCAGGGTGTGAGGGAAAACCTCCATAACGACTGCTGGCAGGCCTGTACTTACCAGGGCTTACTGCCAACAGGGAAGATGTCTGCAGTCCATTATTATGCATGGCTACATACTCCCCCTGGTGAATCCCCACCGTCCCGGCTGGGACCTAAATTTGGTGTACCTTGCGCCAGGAAACACTGTAAAAGAACACACAAATAAATTGTCAAACATCATTCCATTCACCTAATAATGCTATAATGTTACGCTCACTGACCAGCAGGTAGCGCTAGACTAACCACAGACACGCTATTGCGCAATTTAGTAATAGTGTCTAGGGTCTGGCTTCTTCACCTCCCTTCCCGCAGCATTGGTCACCGTAACACTATACTCCCGGGGCAGGCCTCGCTCATTACAGTATATTACTTTGTGCATGTAGACACTGCGCCCAATTTTCCAAACCCGCATTAACTGCTCAATTCGCTGCTCGGCCCGATCTCCCTTAATGGCACCTCCCTTATTTACGATATAGTATTCGATGTCAGCTCGGAGCCACCTTTCCCGGCTGTCTTCTATCTCCCTCATCAGAGGTTCGGGGACATAAGGGTACTCAAGCCCATGAGACCTCTTATATTTAGCTGCTATGGCTCGCTCAGCGCGGCATGTCCGAGTCAACCTAGCGTATTCTGCCTTTCCCGGCAACACCCATGACAGGGGCTCGTCTGTTTCCACGGGATCCTCTAACCCCTCGGAACCCTTGGGCGTAATTAACCCTCGCCTAATCTTACCCCACCTCATGCGCAATTGGGTGAGGAAAGCTGCATCATCGAACTCCCCTGTAGCCCACCAATGATCCACCACCCCATCCCTTTCTAGAATGAAACGGGTGCGATGAAGCCACGCTACATATCCCTCAAAAAGGGGCGCCCACCATCTGGTCTCTCGGATCTCCTCCTGCCCAGATTCTAGGGGTTCCTCCTCTTCCTCGGGCCCACCAGAAGATACTCCCGAAGTACCCTCAGATGGTGCATCGATTCCTCGGCGCTGCGACTTATCCCCAATGGTTACCCTCAACTCACTAGGGCAGTCACTAGACACCGACACTTGTCGGGAACACATCCCTCCACCCACCGATCCATCATCGGATGTCGTCCCCCAGTCCAGACTTCCAGTCCGTTCCTCGGAAGGACAATGTGAATCCCCTGACATCCCTAGACTAGACGTTGACCCAAACGTGACAGCGACTGGGGCAGGGACTTTATCTAGGGCCTTGGGGCTAACTCTGGGGTTGGACGGGGTTTGGGGATAGGGCCGGACAGTAGGTATCGACAGGGTTACGGCCTGCTCCACGGCAATACCTGCCTTCGCTCCACCAAAAAGTCTCTCCTCTTCACCAGTGGAAGGACTCTTCACCCTCCGACTCGATCTCCTATCTCTCCTTGACGGAGGCGACCGGCTTCCGCTGCTCGACCGCAGAGGCGCGATCATTTCCCAGTCGACCCCGCTCGGGTCACCGGAAATCATCTCCGTGTCCACACGTGCCTCACCGCCATCTTGGGTTGGGTCCCCAATCGAGACCTCTTCCTCCACCAGGACATCCGGTAATGCCCTGCTCCGGCGCGATCCCGTCTGGGCCTGGTTCCGCTCCTCTTTAATCACCACCACCGGAGCCTGCGACAAGCACATCTTTGGGGTAGCACTGCGCAGGGTTGGGGTAGAGCGACTTCCTTCCGACCCACTAGTCACCACGGCTGTGGGACTCCGCTGCTCGGGTCGGTGCGGTACGGGAGACACTCGACTCCGTGTCTCTCAACCACGAGGGATAGCATCTCGCCAAGGCGTGCCAATAGTATGGTAGTCCTTCTTTAGAACCATCGCACTCGACAGCCTAGCACACTCCTCGTCCGAGGACTCCAGTTTTGCATTCGGTCGGGGCATCCCGGTAGGGGACCGCCAGTGCGCCCCTCTCTGGTCACCTCGTCTGTGACTAACTTTCTCTTTCTTGAGAACCGGACCCGGTTCGTCGGGACTCGTGGATTCTCGCCACAATGCGCCCGAATGCTCCGCTGCCAGCATAGGGATATCCTCCTTTGCTTCTACGGCTTGCACCGGCACAAAAGTCAGCATGGGCCACATATATTGCAGTCCACAATGAGGGCATCTGGCCTCGCTGCCCACGGCTCTGCCCGGCAGTCGGCACTGCAGGCAAAGACACGCCACAGTCTCTACACCCTCTACCCGGATGATCAGGAAGCCTCCTGGAGCCGAGTAGGGATGTGTAGTGATCAAGGGACTCTGTTCCACTTTCCCAGAGACCCCAGCCATATTTACCAGAGGAGGTACTCGTTTCAGAGGTCTGTACTGGTCAATGGCTCTTCGCAACTGGAGGGCAGGGGCTGGTTTGGCAACCCCTCCTCCTACTTTCTCCACCGGCATCCGGTGGAACTGCAAACCACTCCCCCTGGTTGAAACTAGGGGGATGTCTCGTAGACTTGTAGGCTGACCCAGCACAGGTGCAGAGTGAGTCATAGTCCATGAGGGCGCGGCTCCAGCTTTCGCGCCAAACTCCCCAACAGGGTGGTGTTTTCTCATTGGCACCAATCCTGGCCAACAATTAGCAAACTGCAAAGTTTTAAGACTTTCTGCAGCTGGCCCACGCGGTGTCCCGGGAACGCGGGAACCGACATCTTGGTTCATATTGTCTTTTTGCATCACATTTGAGGTAGCGTTTGGTTGTTTGTATATCGAATGATAAGCAAGTCCATTTCGTTCCTCTCATCTAGTAACACTGTCGTCCTCACTGTTCTCGGGGGTACTATCCCAAGAGCACAAGCAGGACAAACACGGCGCAGCCGCAGCTCTCACGCCATTCCATAACAGGCTCACAAAAGTCTCTTCTGTAGCTTGTTTCTCATACTAGCACAGAACAGGTGTGATCTCTTCTTCGGCCTCCGTCCGCCATCCTGGACCTTCTGCGCTTTGCAGATCCTCCATTCTTGCGGTTCTTTCTCGGCCTGTCCGCCATCCTGGACCTTCTGCGCTGTGCAGATCCTCCATTCTTGCGGTTCTTTCTCGATCTTTGAATACAGGGTTTTTGTACATGGAGCTCCGCTCTGCGGGGCAGCTACCACATCAGTACAATAAACATGCCTTGTGCACCACCTTGTGTACCTAACGTAGATCTGTCTCGTGTTTGCACTACCTCAGGCTAGGCTCACTCTCTCTGTGACTACTGTTTCTCCTTCCTCCAGTCTGTGCTCCTCTCTTGGTAAGTGGTCTGGAATGGAGACTAGAGTACTCTGGCTCTTCCATGCAGTACTTTGGGCGTTGACCTACTGTTGGCTAGCCTAGCGCGGACCCTTCCAGAATTCCTGCCCTAAGTTACCAGTTTACCCCTTCAGGCGTCCCCCACTAGCGCTACCTCAAGGCGACTAGGACAGCAATAGCCCCCTGCTCCAGACCCACTAACCCCTAGCGGATCCCAAGGTGTCTGTGTGGCCTGCAGCTCCAGCAGCTCCCCGACAACACCTGGTTACATCCCACGCAGCACAGCGTGTGCCTAGCAAAAGCCTGTCCTGTTAACAGGTATCTCAGCAGCACCTCCAAATGTATTGGGTGGACCCCCTTGTCTGACCCACCCAATCTCACATTGTCCCGTGTGGTCTAACCAGTCCCCATTACGTGATCGTATATGGTGGTGCACCTGCAAGTAACAGGACTCCTGAGTCTCCCGCTTGATGGTATTAGGGGATATCATCAGGACAGGTAGCTGAGGTAGTGGTTGCGAGTCCAACTTACATCATGTGCAGCGCCTCCACCTCATCAGGATCTATGCTTCCGCAGGGAGATGGTCCTGGTGAGGAACTCCTTCTCGGTGGTGACTGCCACTGTAGAGTAATCTCACACTCACACAGTGGGGGTTTCTTTAACAAGGACATCTTTATTGATGATCTGTATGTAGCAGACTGCCCCATGCAGCTCTCAGCTTCAGCCGCACATTCCTCCGTGCTGTCCCTTTGCCAGGTACTGCCCTCCTCAATTGGAGTGGGATCCCCTCTCCCTTTAGGGAGATCACCCCTGTGCCAGGTCCCTGGACACAGTGTGGCCTAGACAGGCTTGATCAGAATGTTCGTGCCACTAGTTACAGCACTAGGGTCACGAAACTATCTTGCAATCCCTGTGCAACAACTGCAACCACTGCTTTTCCACAACACTTAACTGACAGTTTTGTGCCCTATATACCTCAGGGGGCAGGCACATCTCTGATGTCACTATCCAGGGACTCAGAGCATGTAGCCACTTTCTCCCATCCATACACAGGGCACCTCACCAGGGTGTGAGGGAAAACCTCCATAACTACTGCTGGCAGGCCTGTACTTACCAGGGCTTACTGCCAACAGGGAAGATGTCTGCAGTCCATTATTATGCATGGCTACATATATATATATATATATATATATATATATATATATATATATATATATATATATATATATATATATATATATATATTTATAGTGCAATCCATGTACATAGCAGTTTACAGCAGTAATACACATGGCATAATAGGAATAAGCACTTCATACATAAAGGTAGACATTTCGATAAGGAGTGCCTGCCCTGAAGAGCTTACAATCTAAGTGGCAAGTAGGGATAACTTACAGAGACAGTAGGAGGGTGTTATGGTCAGTGCGTCTGCAAGGGGCTATTGTAAAGGCATATGAGCTGTATTATATCAGACAACGGAGCTACCTAAATACTTCATTAAAAAGGTGTATTTTAAGATAGGCATTCTAGGTGGAGAGAGGGGTATGGATATAGACGGGAAGGACATTTCAGAGGTGTGGGGCAGTAAGTGGAGAGGGTTTAGGTGGAAGAAGGCTTTAGAAATAAAAGGGGTACGCAGAAGAAATCCTTGAGCAAAATGCAAGATTAAGGCAGGTATATAATGCGAAAATGGGCTAAGATGTGAGGAGGGGCTGAGAAATATATTGCCTTAAAAATTAGGAGGATAATTTTGTCAGTAATACAAGATTGAATAGGAAGCCAGGAAAGGGATTTCAGCAGGAGAGATACTGAGACAGATTTCGGAGAGAGTACAGAGATTCTAGCAGCAGTGTTTAGGATAGATTGTAGGGGACTGGATTGTAGACTGGACAGTAGAAGGTTACAATAGTCAAGACAGGAGAGAATGAGGGTCCGTGTTAGAGTTTTAGCAGTAGAGTGACAGAGTAAAATGCGTATTTTTGCAATATAACGGAGGAAAAGTTGACAGGTTTTAGCTACATTGTGAATCTGAGTGGAAAATGTGAGGGAGGAGTAAAATGTGACCCCTAGGCAGCGTGCTTGTGATACTGTGTGTATGATAATGCTGCCTATAGTAATAAAGAAGGGGAAGTAGAGCCAGGTTTACGGAGGGAAGTATGAGGAGCTTCATGTTAAGTTTGAGTCGGTGGAGAGACATTCAGAGACTTTGGTTTGGACAGCAGGTGTAAGGTTAGGAGTTGAGAGAAGGAGTGTGTGTCAAGAGAAAAGAGAAGAGGTCCCATGATCCCTCAAGAGATCAACAGAGGAGAGGTGTTAGCAAATGAGACACTGAAAGTATGAATGGAGAGGTAAGGCTAGAGCTCTGGCAGACTCCAATAGTATGGAGAATATGAAGGAGAGTAGGGTGGCCCACAGTATCAAAGGCTGCAAGACATTGAGTAATATAAGCAGGGTGTGCTTGGTCTTTTTCAGCATGGAGGTCATTATTTATTTTGGTGAGGGCTGTTTTGGTGGAGTGAGCAGTGCGGAAGCCAGATTGTAGAGGATCTATGAGAGAATAGGAGGTAAGAAAATGGAGAAAGTGAGAGAATAAAAGGTTTTCAAGGAGTTGAAAGGCAAAAGGCAGAAGGGAGAGCTGGTCAAGTTTGCAGCTTTTGAATAAATGTATAACTGTTGCATGCTTGAAATAGTTGGGAAAAAGTCCAGAGCTGAGGGAGGAGTTGAAAATATTTGTGAGTTTAGGGATTAGAGTTGGAGCAAAAAGTTTGAGGAGATTTGCTCATTTGCATGTCATTTCCCAGAATCCCTTGCTGCGGTGGAAGCACTGTATGCTAGGTGATAATGGTTTAAAGGCAGGGTTGCAGACCTGTCTAAAACATGTAAATATGCTCACAATTTATATTCTTTATTGGCTATACATAATACATATACTCACACATGCATACATGATCACAAACGTATACACACACATCATTTTACTTTAATGTTTTCCTGGAACAGATTATTTATTTATTTATAGAATGTTTTACCAGGAAGTAATTCATTGAGAGTCACCTCTCGTTTTCAAATATTTCCTGGGCACAGTTACAGTATAATGACTAATACATTGTTACAAAAGCACAGTTAGATTAAGTGAGCAGGGTTATATATTATATACAAGACATTGCAATTAGAAGGTTTTTTTTTGTATATTACAATGTGTTTAGCATAAATAAAGTAAAACAAATTATGTTGAATATATATATATATATATATATATATATATATATATATATATATATATTGTATTTTTATCTATGTATCTATAGTATATAGCAGAACTATATTTAAATAGACTGTTGATGATGGTTAACGTCAGATTTTTCCCCGTTCGTTCAGTTCACTTGATGTGCTTTATGCTTTGAATTACACATTTAACCTCATCTTTCAGAGCGTTCCAAGTTTGTTTTCTACAAAGGCATCATGAGCTTGGGATAGATTGGAGAAAACAGCGTGGCATAGTAATCGGGTCGCTGGAGATGCATTGTGGCATTTTAATTGCCATTAAAATAATTACTCCAGTGGGAAATAGATGTAGATTTCAAATCTTTTGATAGGAACAGTTGTCATGTTGCCATTGTTAGTATTACAGAACTGAATCAGAACAATGAACAGGGATATCAGCACAAATCAACATCTGTACACTAATGCAGTTGCATCCCATATGGAGGTTCAGTTACAGAGAAAATAATCAGCCCTGTCAACTATTATTGGTTTGTTAGTATACTGTGGTTCTTTGTGTGTGCCTGTAAGAATATTTCTCTTTGTTTGGGATTGTGTGTATCCTTCAAATATTCTGCTTTAAGTATGGGTCTTTTTGTTTTCATCTGTGTAAATGCTGTATATTTTAGTAGCATGGGCCTGTGTGGATGGATACAAATATATTTTTGTAGTTATTGGTAAGCAGGGCCACCAACAGAAATCTTGGGGCCCACAACAAAATAAAGGGGTAGGCCTCCTCCCCTGATAAAGCCCCCATCTCCCCCCCCTCCACAGCTTTCTACGAGTGACAGTAGTTGGTCCCTGAAGGGAGAGAACGGGAATCGGGAATGGGAAGGTAAGGTATCAGGGTCTGGGGGCGGGTAATTATGGGCTTCGGGGAGAGAGGAGGGAAGAGAGAGGGAAGGAGAGAGAGAGAGGGGGGACAGAGAGAGTGAGAGAGGAGAGAGGGGGGGAGAGAGAGAGAAGAGGGAAGAGAGATAGGGGAAGAGAGAGGAGAGAGAAAGAGGAGAGAGAGAGGGAAAAGAGAGAGGGTGGAGAGAGAGAGGGTGGGGAGAGAGAGAGAGAGAGAGGCAGAGAGAGAGAGTCAGAGAGAGAGAGAGAGGCAGAGAGAGAGAGAGAGAGAGAGAGAGCGAGAGAGAGAGAGAGAGAGAGGGAGGCAGAGAGAGAGAGAGAGAGAGAGGCAGAGAGAGAGGCAGAGAGAGAGAGGCAGAGAGAGAGAGAGAGAGAGGCAGAGAGAGAGAGAGAGAGATAGAGAGAGAGAGAGAGAGAGAGAGAGAAAGAGAAAGAGAGAGAGAGAGAGAGAGCGAGAGAGAGAGAAAGAGAGACCAAGTGTACCCACTGTCACCCTGCTGCCCTAGAGGATTAAGGAAGCCTGTGGAGGGGCCCTGCAGAGATGCCTGCTGGAATGTGCCAATGGAGGTGCCTGTTAGGGAAGCCACCCTTCAACCGGCCTACAGCATGCTGCCTTTACAGGCACCTCCAAGGTCACAGTCCAGCAGGCCCCCTCTGGCAACACCTTCCAAGAGGTCTCCTTTGCAGGGTTTGCTGGCAGGGGTCCCGGGCCCAGTGAGTAAAGGGAGTCCAAGCTGTCCTCCACTGTCAGTTGTCCTGGTGGTAAGTGTTCCCGTGGAGGGATTTTTAAAGTCCAACAGTGATATTTTTTAGAGATGCCCAAACTGTTTGTAGTAATCAGTAGAGATGAGCAAGGTCGGGTGAGCAAAAAATATAAGCCCTCCTTAAACACCTGATTCTGAGAGATTCAAACCATGACTAATCTTGATGCGCCTAATTCTTCTCAGGTAAACCTGAGGCCAAAGCTTGGTCCTGCTTCAGGCTCAGAAGAAATGCGGTGACAATATACTATATATTCTCATGACATTTCCCTCCTCAACCCTTTAACTGTCTACATACATTCCCCCTCGTCCCCGCCAATACCCTCACCTGCATGGGTCCCTACCTCCTCTGGTGCTTTGGTAGGGCCCACATGGGTTCAATTGCTGATCTGAGCCTCTACATATGGCACCCCCTCTCTCATGATGGCCGTGCCTTCTCTGACACCAGAGATGTTGTCAGACTCCAACATCCAATCGCATGTCAGAGGAGGTGGGACTAGCAGGAGAGAGAGAGCCTCATGTACAGAAGTTCAGATTGGAAGTTAACATTCTGTGAACCCTACCAGAGCCCCAGAGGATGTATGTATGTATATATGTACTGTATATATACATACATATACAGGTGCAACTACTGGTTCTCTTCTGCTGTCCGAGGAAACTCCTTGACCATCTCGTGGACACTCCACTAGAAAGTGCAAAGTAGGCAGTAATGGACCATCAGATTAACACAGCAGGGGTCTCACCATTTTAATGGAACTCGCACTGTGTGCACCTTACCAGGTTCCACCTGTCAGCAAGAGACACACAGTAAGAGATCATTTGAGTCAGTCACTATACATGCAAGCTTCTAACAGGCGATCACAGGGCTTTTATTTTATTTTAATAACATATTATTGTAGCAGGGGGTCTCCAGAGCTGAACCGCATTGATTTCAAGTCCTGGGACTACCTGCTTCCCGAGTTACAAATCCTGTCGTGGGGTGCCAGTATCATAGCGGCCATGTTTATATTCTCCCGCATCATGGCCCACGTGATCAGGAGATATAAACAAAGCAGAGGGATACCAGCACCCCATAATGGGGCCTGTAAATCTGGTTCAGCTCTGAAGACACCCTGCACCCTGCAATATGTTATCAAAATAAAATAAAAGCAGCTTCATTACCTTAGCAGCGGCTAACCGCTGAGGCAATGAAGGGGTTAAGACAGACTACCTGGCTTATTGGGGGTAGAGGTGGTGAGTGAAGGGAATAGTTGCACCAGGGTGGGTGGTTAGGCCTTCCGGGAAGGTTGCGGGATAGGTTAACCCCTTCATTACCTTAGCAGTAGTAACTGTTATGGTAATGAAAGGGTAAACCCCTCCCACTACCCACCTGAGAGGCCTAGTCACCCACCATGGGGCAACTATTCCCTTCACTCACCTCCTCTACCACCAATAAACATTACAATACAAACATCAATACAATACAGTGCAGCTTGCTCATTGACTGCAATAGTGGCAACCCATGCCCATAGGGCATTGCTGTGTCACTGTGCCAATCAATTGGTTTATTGGTATTGGTTTTTTTTAATTGAAATTGAATGTCTTTTTAATTTGGTGCTGTTTTTTTTCATTTGCAGCCCTCATAATGGGGCCTGTAACTCGGGAAGCAGGGGGTCCCTGGATCTGAAATCAATGCGGTTCAGCTCCGGAGACCCCCTGCTACAATAATATGTTATTAAAATTAAATAAAATCCCCACGATCGCCTATTAGCGGCGCTCAGGTAGAGTTACTGATTCAGTCTATCTCTTACTGCGCGTAACTTACAGACGCGTGGAACCCGTAGGATTCACACCGCCTGAGTCCCATTAAACCGGAGGGACCCTGTTGCAGGGTGCATGCAACACACACGCGGGTTCCCTTGATAAGGCTTCTTTATTGAGCCTTAAAAATATACAGCACACAGAAACAAAATAGCTTCTCAACAGCATACAAAAACAAAATAGCTTCTCTTCAGCAGACAAAAACAAAATAGATTCTCTTCAGCATAGAAAACAAGGCAGCTTCTCTTCAGCATGCAGGACACAGACAGTTCATCACACGTACTTTGAAAAACAGACCTTATAGCAGTAATCTCTTCAGAATTTCAGTCCTGTCTCCTGACCAGCTAGCTTGCATGTGTGTACAGCCTGGAGTTTTTAAAACACCTTGATTATGCAGCTGGGGTCAGACTAATTAAGCAGCCCTTTTCAACTGAAACTTAAACTCGTCACTGCTGCACTGCAAGCCTAAACATAGGTTTGCCAGGTATATGGCTGGTGACGTTCATTCACACTGTCAAAGACCCCTGCTGTGTTAATCCGATGGGCCATTAGCTGCTGGAATCTCGCTGCTAGGAAGAGGATGCCGTGCAGAACTCGCAAGGCAAGTGGAACAGAACCGGCAGTTGCACCTGTATGTGTAACCAGGAGCCCCCTTTTTACATATTAATCAAATAAAATGTATTTCATGTATTTTTAATATATACTTATTTATTTTAGATTCCGCAGTTTGCAATAGAAATAAAAAACTTGATTTATAAACACTTCCCCAGTCAGAAGCAGCTAAGAAATTAAAATTCGAATTAAATTCAGAAAAAAAATAAAGCAACCAAATATTTGCTATTATCGTTGTTAGATTTGTTTAGAGGAGTCAGTTAGACTGTTAAATTATTTACGTTTGTTTTCAGGCTTGCTATGCGGGATTGCACCTTTAAGGCACACCATTGACAATTAAATGGCACAAAAGCTTCAACATACAAAGAGGGTTGCTATGTAAGTCAACACATGGTTTGTAGAAATTAAATTACATATTTATTATTTTTTGTCCTCTCCCCAGGCACATTCAATATCATGTTTTTATTTAATGCTATAAGCTGAATTGCTGCATGTCATCACATAAGGGTAACATGACAGAGACTGATTGCAGACATCAATCACTGCCTCAATTCCATCCCCATTGACAGGCAGATGCTATTGATATTGAGCTAGGTTTGTAGTTTGTATGTCTAAGGCATTTAGCAGGCATGTAAACATGGCAAGTCAAGTATAAAAGAGTGGCCCTTAAAAGTTGTATGCATGGTATATATTATAAGCAGATAGGTCAGGGGTTTTAAAGTGAAAATCAAGCACAGCTATGCACACTTGAGGGACCAGTGTGAATAGTGGAAACTTCAAGAATAAGAAATTGGTGATATAAGTGTAGCCCACCTGTAGGACAGTAACATAAAATTGCAGGCTTATTTACCACTTTTTGTGGAGCTCTATTTACACAGGAGATTTTTCTGAATTAGTTTCCCTATGATGAACTAAGGGAGAAAGTTCTGTTGGCACAACCCTATTTATCACTGCCCACCTGATGACGGTGCGAGTGCATTGGGCCCTGTGCTCTCTCCTGGCCCAACTTCCATAATCACAGTTTCATCACAACTTTACGGAAGTTGGGCCGTGGGAGAGAGCTGGGCCTCTGTAAGCATTGGCATCTCCATTTACGTCACATGATCACGTGTCGCGATTACGTAACACAAGGGGCGTTCTCCATTTAGAGGGTGTAAAGCCGACCATGCAATTTACTATTCTGGGCTTTGGGAACCATAAGATAACTATAAACTTGACAGTGCCTCCACATGAGGGGCTATACACTATAATACCACTATTAATTAATTAATAATTAATATAATACCACTATATACCAGTAATTCACTGAAAGATAAGTGTGTGGTGCCGTCCTCCTCCGGTTTATTTACACCTAATAAGCGGCCAGATAACCTTTCAGGAAAACTATGAGATAATCAATCCCCACAACAATAAAGCATTACAAGTTACAGTATAAAGGAGTAATTGACACCACAAAGGGAATACAGTACTGTAGGTTAAAGCATTTATATTCGGTAACACAAAAACGCAGGCTTCGAAAAAAAAAATTCTAATAATAGCAAATTTGCACAGACAGCAGATAAAACCATCTTAATCACTGAGAAGTCATATTGAAGCTTGCACTTCTACGTGTATGCAGAGGTATACAGTATGAAATAACAATGTATCAATTGAGCTGCTACAGCAGTGAGTTAAATAAAGGCCATATTTATCAGGGCAAAAGTGTCACAATGTTAGGGGGGTTGGGGGGAAATTTCACCATACAGTTTGCAGTATGTATTCCCTTAAAATGAATGATGGGGTTTCTTTGATACATCTGGAGCAATGTGTGGGGAGGAGATTTCATTATGCGAAGTATGGAACTGAGCAGGTACACTTCAAATCTGACTCGAGTAGTAAGATGAAGAATTTAGCAGAATAAACTCTGGAGATGATACTGTATGTAGTTGTGAGGTTGTTATGATCTCCACAGATAATTTGTTCAGAGTTCTTGTGCTCAAAGGGAAACGGAAATCAAGCAGGCTGTTTGCCAGACAGGCAGAGTGCATGCAGGTCTGTGACCGGATCCTGAGGAAATTGAGCAGACAAAAATCTGGGCTGGATTATTCTAGGACCATGTTGCAGAACTCAGGAGTTGACTTTCAGTTGTCTTGAGTCTATGTTTGTCTTTTCACCACTAGAGGTGGTGTGAGGTGTGTGAAACTGTCCAAAAAGCATTAATCAAATCTTGAGATTTTAGAAAATGTTGCAAGGATATCTAGCGATTTTAGAGAATTTTGTAAATTAGCCTATTAAATGAAATTACAATGCACATTGACTTAATGCTTGGCAAATCACTTGTGAATTCTGACTCAGCCGCGGCTTTTTAAAAAAGTATTGTGATTTTGCATTGATTTCGACTGTATGTGAAAGTGTGAACATCTCTATTCCCCACATAGTGTTTAGGGCTAAACTGTCAGGCTTGTTGTCTCGGGTGTACACCATATTTGCAAGCTAGATCCCAGTGATAGCAGAACTAAGACCTAAGAAGCCTGGGAGAGCAAAAAAGTAACCAGAGCAACCAGGGGATATGCCTCCACGAAATAGATGTCCCAGGTGTTAGAATAGGTGGGATTGGCTGGTTAGATGAACTCTAGAAGATTTTTCCTGTTCCAGAGTTTCTATTGGATTATAGTCCCAAACATCACTGCAGACTGATAGGCTGTTCATTCTGAACATCTCCATTGCCTCATGGGAGATGTAGTTCAATGATTCACTCATTGCCCATGATACGTTCTTGAAGTCATACAGTACATATATAGACGGAAATTTTGGTTCGGGCCCTCTCTTTTTGTGGGTCCCTTACGGCATCCTCCCTCACTCCTACCCCGCACCCTGGGCATTCTTAATTTTGCCAGTGGTTTACCCATAATTTGAAAGAGGGCAGAAAAGGCAATCTAGCATTGTCGGCAATATCGGCCAGAAATGCAAGTCGGCGATCGCGAGTTATTGTGTCTTAAAAATCAAACTGCAATGCAACCCATCACCTATCCCTGTTCATGTGCACACGATTCTTTATCACACAGATGTATGTATTTTAATTGTATTTAATTGAAATCTAAAAAGTAAAAACCATGAACACAGCAAAAAGTATTTTTATAGAATTAAATGTTTTATTTGCACATGCTAATTAGGTATAAATGAATAATACAAAACTAAAATTTCTTCCAAATGTACAATGTTGTTTTTTTTTTCTTTTTTGAACCGGCTGGTTTTGGACGTTTTGGCCTCTGAAGAAAGAGACAATATTCAATATTAATAATCGCACCTTAAATTGTAGTGTGCTGCACATGTGTGTCGCATGGAGTCTGGTTGAAACGCATATGCTTATCATAGCATTTCTGTGTATGTGTGTCACTATGGAACCTGGTTAAACGCATATACAGGCAGTCCTCGTTTTATAATGCTTCGTTTTACAACGAATGGCTTATCCAACGCTGTGCAATGCATACCTATGTTCATTTTTACAACGCCAAAATGGCTTATCCAACGCTCTTATGACGCTTTGCAACGTTGTTTATGTGTATGTGTAAATATATATACCCGTATTTCCTAGATTGTAAGTCGCCTTCGATTGTAAGACGCACCATCGATTTGGCCCATACAATTGAGGAAAATTACTTTTTCGCTTACCATGTCTCAGGAGAGGTCCCATGTCAGTGGAGGACGAAGCGGCGGCGGCAAGAGAGAGAGGTCTCACATCTGCAGATGGTTGAAGATGGACGGTGGGAGTGCGGTGGCAGCAGCAGGACAGGTCCAAAGTCTGCATGTGAATGAAGATAAGACAGCGGGCGTGCGGTGGCAGGAGATCATAATAGCAGGAGAGCTGAGCAGGAGCAGAGCGGCTTAGGGGAACGGCTGGGGAGGTTCACACTGTAACCGGAAGTCAGACACCGGTCAACTTCCGGTGTTACAGTGTGCACCTCCCAAGCCGTTCCCCTACGCCGCTCTGCTCCTGCTATGATGATCTATTAGCCGCCTCCGCAACCACACACCCGCTGTCTTCTTATCTTCATTCACCTGCAGACTTGGGACCTGTCCTGCCGCCGACATCGCACTCCCACCCGCTGTCCATCTTCAACCATCTGCAGACGTGGGACCTCTCCTGCCGCCTACGCACACTTCGTCCTCCGCTGACATGGGACCTCTCCTGAAACATGTTAAAAAAAATTAATACATCGATTCTAAGACGCACCCCAATTTCAGACATGTGAAAATCGGAAAAAAGGTGCGTCTTATAATTGAGGAAATAGGGTATACACACATACACATAAACAACGTTGCAAAGCGTCGTAAGAGCGTATATATATATATATAATATTATACTATATAATATATTATTTATTATGTTATAATATATATATATATATATATATATATATATATATATAATACAGTATATACACTATATAATGTATGTGTGTGCTGCATATCTTATTGCCTGCATAAAATATTTGGTGTATTTTAGTGTTAAAAAGGCCTTCAGGAATGGAACCTTTCATTTAAACAGTGTTCCTATGGGAAAATGTGTTTCGCTTTACAATGTTTCACTATCCAACGCCATTTTGAGTAACGCATTATGTCGAAATAACCGAGGACTGCCTGTATGTGTCATATCATTTCTTTTATGGGTTTTTTAGGTTGCCCTCATGGGTGGCATAGGTTACCACAGTGACAATCAATGGGTTTATTGTATACTGTATATTGTAATGTATAGTAATGTAAATTTTATTTAATTGTGTATTTAGAATTTTTCAACACAAATGGGCAAAAGCGCTATTAGCCATATTTGGCTACATTTGTATGCCTAGTGATGGGGGTAGAGGGGATGGGGCATGGATATTACAGGCTCTAACTTAGCAGGGGCTTACATAAAGAATGTCCATATACACATTGTAATTTTACAAAAAGCTAGGCATACAACAGAAGCATTGTGAAAGAATAAGAAGTCACCATTGCATAAACATACTATATTTACTAAGAAGTGTTTTAGGTGTTTAGGTATATTTAAACTGGAGATACCAAGATTCAGATACAGTATGAGAAGGAGCGCATGGAGAAACAGACTGAACTATTGCACTTTTACAACTATTGTCTTTACTGGTATTCTTTAAAGCATAACTTTGAACAGTAACCTTCTACACAAGGTTTATCGATTTTCACAGACAAAAGATGAAATGCACAACCAGTCTTAAATATATCCATTTTTTATTTTAGAATGTCAACATTTCAGTGATAAAGCACATCTTACTCAGGCACACAAAGTTTGTAAGACACATTGTTTGTACTCCTTGCACATTTTTAATATCAAAACGTGAGAACTTTTGCATATTTAGTCAAAGTCAAAAAATAGTAAATGTTTGTTTGTAGCATTTTCTTAGCTTATATTGTTCCTACAAACAAAATATAGGACAGGTTAACAACCTGTTTAACAGATTCCTCTAACAATGTAAAAGTAGCAGAAAATATTTAAATTACTTGCAAGACATTTTCTGCATTAAGACAAAAATGTAAAATGTCAATAGTCATGATAATCCATCTTGCACTGTTAATTTGCCTGGCATTGTAATATTGCACGAATGTCCACATTGTGTACTGCTCCTGGAATTTATCATTCTGTGGAGAGAAATAGGAAATAAAACAAATAAAAAAATGAGCTTAAGTTATATATTCATTTTTATGGTTAACTCAGGAAACACAGAGAATAGCTTTCAAGATCTGTAATCTGTACCTACTCTACTATATGTGTATAGTACTGTATGTGTTTAACTAATTAGTGTAATTTTCCCCAGATTCCACCAGGTGCTGCCAAAGAACATTTAGCTATATAAGGAATTTAACGGAAAAGAAACAAGATGCCATTAATGTCCACCATGAATTCATAAGTGCATAAACACCATTAAAATAAGTTGTTTGTTTTTGATTTCACTTGGGATAAGGAAAATGAAAATCAAATGTTTTTTGCACACCTAGTCCACTAGTAATACTATCCATAAAAGTGGCACAGAATGCTTTTTAGTGCTTAATGCTTTTGGCATTATTCTAGCATGTTAAGTATGCATGCTTAAATATATACTATGGAACAAACGCATGCAGACAACTTGTATGTGGTTGTGCTTTTCAATTGTCATTAATTTAACATGTTTCATCCAAATATATATACACAATAAAAAAATCATGTATTGTGCACACAAAATGTTGCAGGCACAGTGAGTCCCTGCCTGAGGCACCAGGAGATAAAGTGACTTTACCAAGGCCCCAGGCAGCAGACACTGAGATTTGAATCATGTTCCTCTGCTGCACAGTCAGTGTCCTTACTCACTGGGTGTCTTCTTCATTATATACGGTATTATTATTATCGTTTATTTGTAACGCACCAACATATTCCACAGCACGGTACAATGGGGGCACAGAGATATGTAAATTACATAAACAGAATTCCACAACAAATAAGGACAAACAAGTGCAAACATATAAAGAGATAACGAGGGGCAATGTTGAAACAAAAGGTAAAATGGCTGCTCATTGTGGGACAGAGAATGCCTTGGGATGGAATATTGTTCAGCTGCATAGCTGATCTCATTAAGGTTTGGGGGTGAGGATGTTAAGGGGTTTTATCAGGGAGTTTGGTCCAGCTGCACAGCTGGCCTCAATTGGGTTGGAGTGGGGGTGGTGGATGTTAGGGGTCGGCCAGATAGGCTTCCTTGAAAAGGGGAGTTCTAAGGGAGAAGTGGGAGTTCTCAGGGGCAAGAGACTGATGGTGTGTGGCAGGGAATTCCAGAGAGAGGCGGCAGCATGGGGGGAAGTCTTGTAGGCGGAAGTGAAAGGAGGTAATAAGGCAGGGGGAAAGGCAGATACCGTAGGAGATAATAGGGGGTGTTTAGGGATATATTTGGGTATGAGGGCTAAGTGCTGAGATATAAGGGAGGCAACATCGATGAGAGCTTTGTAAGACAGAACTAGGTTTATAAATTTTATTCTAGAGGTTTGGAAAGCCAGTGTCGGGATTTGCATAGTGGCACAGCTGAAGTGGAGCAGTGAGTGAGTTAGATGAGTTTGGCAGCAGCATTTTGGATGGAGTGGAGTTTGGCCAGATGGACAATGGGAATTCCATCAAGGAGAAGGTTGCAGTAGTCAAGTCTGGACAAGATGAGTGAGTGAATTAGGATGTTAGTTGCATCATGTGTGAAAATGGAATATCCAAGCGATATTTCTGAGGTACGGATGGCAGGACTTAGTCAGATAGTGACTGTGTGGAGTGATTGAGAGGGCAAAGATAACACCTAGGCAGCTGGTTTGGGGTGTTGATGAGATTGTGGTTACTGACAGTGAGGGAGAGTTTGGGTCTAGAGGTGTCAGTAGAAGAGAGAAAGAGTATTAGTTCTGTTTTGGACATGTTAAGCTTCAGGTAACAGTGGGACATCCAGGAGGAGATTGCAGAGAAACAGTTGGTGACATGGCACAAGAGAGAGGGGGAGATGTCAGTGGAGGAGAGGTACATTTAGATGTACATAGATATGATACTGAAAGTCAAAAGATTGAATTAGTTTACCAAAACAAGAGGTGTAGAGTGAGAATAGCAGAGCCAAGGGCAGAGACTTGTGGGACCCCAACAGAAAGAGGGAGTGAAGAGGAGACACCAGAGAAGGAAACACTGAAAGAGTGGCTGTATAGGTAGGATGTGAACCAGGAAAGTTCTGTGTCACAGAGGCCCATAGAGTGGAGAGTGTGCAGAGAAGGAGGTAAGCAACAGTGTTTAAGGCAGCAGTGAGATCCAGGAGAATTAGTAAAGAGAAGTTACCCATGGCATAGTGAGTAGGTCATTGGTGACTTTTGATAATGCTGTTTTGGTTGAGTGTATAAGGGAAACCAGATGGCAAAAGAGTAAAGCAGGGAGTTGGAGGAGAGAAAGTGAGTCAAGCGGTTGTATACAAGCTGCTCAAGTAGCTTGGATGCAAAGGGGAGAAGAGAGAGAGATCTTTAAAATGAGTTTGATGAGTGCATGGTTAAAGGAAGAAGTGAATGTGCCGGAGATGAGTGAGAGGTTAAATAAGTCTGGCTTAATGTGCCATAGAGTGAGCAGAGGAGATGTTAGGGAATAGGATCAAGGGGGCAGGTTGTAGGGCGAGATGATGAGAGGAGTACAGGGACTTCATACTCAGTCACAGGGAAAAATTAGCCAAGAGTGGATTTATGTGTGCGAGTGGATGTAAGTTGTGCATGATAAGCCTGACATGAAGAGATGTCATGTCTGATGGACTCAATATTATTTGTGAAGTAGGTGGCAAGGTCTAGGACTGTGTTTGTTCTATTGCAGTTGGGCAAAGAAGGGAGCCATAGGTGGCGAACAGAGATGAGCGAAACTGTCCAAAATCCACATGCAGATTTCATGTTCGATGATCCAGGCGGGTTTGCCATTGACTACAATCCAAACGGGGGGGGGGAGATAAAGACAGAGGGCAGGGAGAGATAGCGGGAAGAGAGAGATTGGAAGAAATGGAGAGGGGGGGGTAGAGAGAGGGGGTGGAGGAGTGAAAGAAGGGGAACAGAGAGGGGTAGAGAGAGGGGAGAGAACCCTAAAAAGTTATTAAAGTAAATTAATAACAAAAAAATTTCAGTGTGAGATGGGTAGGCAGAATATTGGAGATAAGGAAAAAGCAGAAGTATTAAACAAATTATTTGCCTCTGTGTTTACCAGGGAAGAGTCAATTTCAATTGTAGTACCGTAGTACTGACTAAGAAGTTCATACAGTAGGCGGCTTAATAAAATTAAAGTAAATAAGGCATCTGGCCCCGATGGCATACATCCAATAGTTCTTAAGGAGATAAGTTCAGTAATAGCAAAACCATTACATTTCATGTCCAAGTACTCCATTTCCACAGGCTCAGTACCACAAGATTGGCGTAAAGCAGATGGGGTGCCTATATTTAAAAAGGGAGCTACAGATGCAGCGGTCATTATTGAAACAAATCATGCGGTATATACCTCGGAATACCCATATAATGTTGCGGGATATCTTCCAATCGTACCACCTTAAGACGTGAGTGCAGCAAGTACACAAAATGGCATTTTAGTGTTCTGGCTTTTAAACACCTGAACTTAGCACAGTACTGTTCACATTACAATTAATTAATTTCATTGCATTTAATTGCACACAATCCATGAAATTCAAACAAAGCAACCACGATAAACACGTGTGCCTGGAGTGATTGGCAGCGTTAATGCCGCATGGAATACAGCAGAGCACACAAAAACGGTGCCGTGATTTGTTTGAATAATGTCCGCTGCATCTGTAGATCACAACCAGGGATTACAGATCTGTGAGACTGACTTCAATAGTGGGGAAACTACTTTAAGGTTAAATACGGGATAATATTCAGGAATACCTAATGGAAATTTTTTTATTAGTAATAGTCAGCATGGATTTATAAAAGATAGATTATGCGAAACTAACCTTATTTGTTTCTTTGAGGAGGTAAGTAGGAATTTATATCAGTTGCAGTTGCTGTGGTCTACTTAGATTTTGCAAAGGCTTTTGATACGGTTCCACACAAGAGGTTGATGGACAAAATAAAGCAAATTGGACTCAGTAAAAATATATGCACCTGGATTGAAAACTGGTTGAAGAATAGACAACAGAGGGTTGTCATAAATGGAACTTTTTCAGGTTGGGCTAAGGTCGTGAGAGGAGTATCTCAGGGATTGGTACTGGGACCCCTGATTTTTAACTTGTTTATTAATGACCTTGAGGTTGGCATCGAGAGCAAAGTCTCCATCTTTGCTGATGATATTAAATTGTGTAAGGTAATAGAATCAGAGCAGGATGTAATTTCTCTTCAGAAGGACTTGGAGAGACTGGAAACGTGGGCAGGTAAATGTCAGATGAGGTTTAAAACAGATAAATGTAAGGTTATGAATTTGGGAAGCAAGAATAAACAGGCAACTTACAAATTAAATGGGATAACTTGGGAGAATCCTTGATGGAGAATGATGTAGGAGTGCTTGTAGTCAGCAGGCTAAGGCTGAGGCCCCGCTGCGGTCGGCGGCACGCGTGGCAGCGTGAGCGCGGGTCTCCAGCCCCTTACCTCAAGGGTGCTGATCCCCGCTGCCTCCTTCCAACAGGGCTGACTGTGTGCTGTGACGCGTCAGCCAACCGGAGCTGCAAGCTCCTGGTGATTTGCAGCTCTGATGCGTCACGGGGTGCGGCAGTCAGCCAATGAGGAGGGGAGGGAGGCAGCTATGGGAGAGAGGCGGCTATGGGAGGGAGGCAGTTACCCTCTCCCCGTGTTTGCTGAGGGGGTGACGGGGCACAGATCCGCTCCCTGTCTCTCCCCGGCTATGGTTTGTGGGGAGCTGCAGAGATGGAAGGGGGGGAGCTGTGACATCTGCAGGACCGCACAGCCTGGAGAGGGACATTACCCCCTGTCATGGCCGCGCCCCCCTGACCCATCTTGACCACGCCCCCCACGCTGAAAAATTCAGCTGCAGACCGCAGATCGCGGTGCAGTGACTATCACGCGCCGTCGGCAAGCAAGGCAGCCATGCGGATGCATGCAGCGGGGCCTCAGCCCAAGCAATAGTGCCCTAAGTCATGCAGTAGCTGCAAAGGCAAACAAGATCTTATCTTGCATTAAACAGACAATGTATGGAAGGGAAGTAAACATAATTATGCCCCTATAGAAAGCATTAGTAAAACCACACCTAGAATATGGAGTACAATTTTTGGCACCACTTCTTAGAAAAGACATTATGGAACTAGAGAGAGTGCAGAGAAGAGCCACCAAATTAATAAAGGGGATGGACATTCTAACTTATGAGGTGAGGCAAATTAAATCAGATTTATTTACATTAGAAAAGAGCCGTCTAAGAGGGGATATGATAACTATATACAAATATATTTGGGGACAGTACATGGAGCTTTCAAATGAACAATTCATCACAAGTGCAGTATAAAGGACGCAGGGTCATCCCAAAAGGTTGAAGTTAGGAGATTTCACCAGCAACAAAGGAAAGGGTTCTTTACTGTAAGGAAAGTTAAAATGTGGAATTCATTACCCATGGAGACTGTGATGGCAGATATAATAGATTTGTTCAAAAAAAGGTTGGACATATTTTTAGAAACGAAAGGTATACAGGGATATACCAAATAAGTAAACATGGGAAGCCTGTTGATCCAGGGTATAATCCGATTGCCAATTCTTGGAGTCAGGAAGGAATTTATTTTTCCCCTTATGAGATATCATTGGATTATATGTCACTGGGGTTTTTTGTTTGCCTTCCTCTTGATCAATACGTAAGTATAGATACAGGATAAAGTATATGTTGTCTAAATTTAGTATAGGTTGAACTTGATGGAGATAAATATGCCTCTGTGGAGAAAGGAGCACACCTGAGCAATACGATTTACATACCAACTGTATAGAGTAGTTAATAAGCCTATGGCACCAACCTAGTGACTGGAGTCATATCAGATCCAGCAGGCCAAGAACCCATAACCACTGCTTTTCTAGGTCACAGCACTAGCAGTTTAAGCTAAACCAGCTGATAGGGCATTTAAGGCCTAGGACGTGGTGCAGGGAGTGGCGCTGGGCAGCGCTGATGCTCATGCTCTCCTGCTCAAGCAGGAGATTTTTCTTGTCCCTGCATGAGCGTCAGCGAGCGCGCTTGTGTGCCAGATGGGAGGCTTTTGGGAGGCGGGCCTGGAGGCGGATTGGGAGGCGGGGCTAGCGTGCCACGTCACGGCACGTCATGGCAGTCACGTGACCGGCCCTGCGCTTGCATGAGCAGCAAAATTTAAACTTGCCTGTCTTCTGCCTTTCCACACGCCTCCGCTCTGTGGAAGCGTGCGGGAGCGCCGTCTAAAGCCGTGCTGATAGGGATAATGTTTCCCCTCAGAGCGGCTCAGCACACCTAAGCACGTTTTTTTTTACCATGTCTGAGGTCTTACAGTCACATCCTACTTTTGAGCTACTCACATATGTAGCTAATATAGCTACAGTATTATTGTAACTCACAGGTATCCCAGGTGTGCTCCACAAGGGACATTAAACTGTCCAACCAGAAATTGTAAGTTATCTGCTCTTAAAGAAAGCCACGGAGAGGTACCTACTAAAGGTATATGCACTCATTTGGGTGCTACATGACGGATATGCACAAACATGGCTACGGTATAACAGAACAGGGAATGTGAAATGGTGTCAGATCCACAGGATTAGAAATTGAAGCCACACTATCTCTGCTATTCAGAATCACATCTCTAGCAGTCTGAACGAACCCAACTGATGAGTTGCAGTGCACACTGTCTACTAACAGTATACATCCAAAGGATATCTTTTTTGTTGATTATATTTGTAACCTTGAAAGCAAAGTAATAATATGTAGGTGATGAGTTACAGGGGCCAGGTAACATTAAATAAAAGTTCAACAGAACATGGGAAACCTCACTCTACTAGGTTAGAATAAAATGGGTGCCACCTCTGCTGCTCTAGGGATAATAACAGCGGTTTGACAAGAAAGCACTATTATTGTTTGTACACGAATATTCTTGGTACTATCTGGATGTTATACATTTTCATCTTATTAGACCAAATCTGTCCAATCTCATTTATATAGATTGTACAGGAGGCATTAAATCTCTTTAATCCCATTAAATCCCTTTGCAAAGGCTTTTGATATGGTTCCACACTAGATCTTAGTGTACAAAATAAAGGAAATTGAACTCTAAAAATAATTGCACCGGGATTGAAAATATCTGTATTAAACCTCATCTGCCATTTACCTGCCCAAGTTTCCAGTCTCTCAAAGCCCTTCTGGAGAAAAATTACACCCTCTGATTCTACTATATTACAAAATTAAGAGTCATCAGCAAACATGGAGACTTTGCTCTCTACTGTATGTCAACCTCAAGGTCATTAATAAACAAGTTAAAAAGCAGGGGTCCCAGTACCGATCCCTGAGGTACTCCACTCCACTCACAATTTTAGCCCAACCTGAAAAAGTTCCATTTATGACAACTCTCTCTTGTCTATCCTTGGAACCGTGTGGAACTTTTTGAAGTCTATTCTTGGAATTGTGTGTGTTTTCCTTTTTAACAATACACAGACGGATTCATAATCCGTTGCGGATTGTCAAAAATGTGTCCGTATTGCAGTCGATTGTGAATTTGAATGAATTCGCCGGATCATCAAGCATGAAATCTGCATGCAGATTTTGGTGTGCATAACGATTTCGTGTGTGTATTACTTTTTAACAATCCGCAGCTGGTTTTTGAATCCATCTGCTGATTGTCAAAAGTCCACCCGGGAACAGATTTGTCAATGCCTGTGAACAGAAAAAAATCCACAATTACGGATTTCATTTTTGGAGTGTGATCCGCAGATATCCGCAGATCAAAGGAACAGCCCGATTCGAGGCAGGTCCAAATTTTCAAAAGAAAAATCACCCATCTTTAGTGGCGAAATAGACGTTAAGGGTTAAATTAGAGTTAGTATGAGTGAAATAGACAGGTTTGCTTGGCAAGGGCAGTGTTATAGAAGGGGAATATAAATTTATAGTGTAGGAAATAGGCTTTAGGTTGTGTTTTCCTGCCAAAATGCTCCTCAGTGCTTGAGCACTTTTGGAGGTAGCGGATATATATATACTAGCTGATATACCCGGCGTTGCCCGGGCGTGGAAGGGCAGGGGGCATGGAGTGGAAGGGTGGGGGGGGGCAAAGGGCAGGGAGGGGGGGGGCAAAGGGCAGGGGGGGCAAAGGGCAGGGAGGGGGGGGCAAAGAGCAGGGAGGGGGGGCAAAGGGCAGGGAGGGGGGACTCAATCCCCCCCCACACACACACAATCCACACACACACACACAATCCCCCCCCCACACACACACACACAATCCCCCCCTCCACAATCCCCCCCCCACACACAATCACACAATCCCCACACTCAATCCCCCCCACACACACACACACACAATCCCCCCCCCCACACACAATCCCCCCACACACACATACTTCCCACACACACACACACTCTATCCCCCCACCCCCCCCACACACACACACACTCAATCCCCCCCACCCCCCCCACACACACTCAATCCCCCACACCCCCCACACACACACTCAATCCCTCCCACCCCCCACACACACACTCAATCCCCCCACACACACACTCAATCACTCCCAGCCCCACCACCACCACCAACACCACCAACACACACACACACTTAATCATTCCACAATTTCACCTGGGGGGGCGACATGCTCCGATCCCCCAACCCCCCATACTGCTGAAAACGGGAAGCAGACAGGAAGAGAAGGAGGGCTTGTCTGTGTGCAGAGAGAAGCCCCGCCCCCTCTGCAAGACACAGACATAGAAGCAGCAGCAGGGATCTTCTGGCCCCGCCTCCTCTGCAAGACACAGACATAGAAGCAGCAGCACGGATCTTCTGGCCCCGCCCCCTCTGCAAGACACAGACATAGAAGCAGCAGCACAGAGCGCCCCAAGGTTTCCCTGCAAGCTGCTCGCGCCCCCCCTACATAATCGTGCGCCCCCCCAAGGGGGCGCGCACCAAGCTAATGTATGTAACACCCCCCCTACCTAGTGTGTGTGTGTGTGTGTGTGTGTGTGTGTGTGTGTGTGTGTGTGTGTGTGTGTGTGTGTGTGTGTGTGTGTGTGTGGCCCGTCACTCCGCCTCAGGCCAATGAGAGGTGTGCGGGGGCGGGCGGCCCACAGGACCAATGAGATTTCCCCTAGGGACACCGGACATCCAGACAGGCATACAATGCTTTCACTAATATAGTATAAGATATATATATGTATAACAGAGAAAAAGGAAGCGCCAATTCCGTAAAACATCAAAAAAAGAGTGGTCATAGGGACCAATTATCCCCCTACATGTCACTTGCTTATTGCTGCACCCTGATACAATTTGATATTGCTTGCTTTTTAATCACACCAGTTGAACATTGGTCCCTTTGACCACTCTGGTTTTTTTTATAATCTCTATGTATTATTTTATGTTTTACGGAATTGGCGTTTCTTTTTCTCTGTTTTTTATTATTATCTTTGTGGTCAGGCTTGACCATATAGAAGCTTTGCCTCCTCCGTATAGACTGTTCCGGTGCCTTAATTACCTATCTATCCCACATTATTTACATTATTAACATATCACATTATTATAATTATTATCTATATAATCCACTCTCATTTTTTTGCACACTATATTATTCATAATTAACGTACTAGCGCTACTATTTGTTTTTGTGTTTTTATATATATATATATATATATATATATATATATATATATATAAAAGAATATGACTTGTGAGCACATTCACATGTCTGTATGTCCGCAACCCTGCCTTTCACCATTATTACCTAGCATACAGTGCTTCCACTGCAGCAAGGAATTCTGGGAAATTACATGCAAATGGGAACACAATGTGTCACCTTTTGCCTGAAATCCATTGTTACATGGAACCCTCATAAGCAAATGCTCTGCTGTTCACAAAGCTTTTATGCACAAAATGTGAAAAATATGTATAGCGGTTCTAGGTTTCATGAATTTTGAGTCAGATGATCTGCATTGAACTGCTAGTGAGATTTTTTCAGTCTGGAAAGGGAGGTTGTAAATTGATTGATTGATGATTCACATATTTTGGATCATGCTAAGCTAAACAAATGTTTGAACTTAAGAGAGCTACAGCTAAAATTGTAATCACAGCAGTCAGAAATCTATTATATATTAAAGCACTGTGCTTTTGAATAGATTAATTGCTTGTGAAATGTTAGTTAAGCCTCTGTAATTATGGGAATTATGAAAATGCAAATAATATTAAATGAGAACTACCTGACAGAATTTGCAAATAAACATGAATTATGTTTGCATATTAGAATGAAATTTGTGTTACACATACAAAATGTCACAAGACGGCAGAAAAGGCGAATGTTGTGGGCAGAACGTAGCTTGCGTTTTGGGATATACAGTATTTGGGGGTGAGAGCTGAGATGTAACGGAGGGCAGCGTCATTAAGAGCTTTGTAAATCAGAGCTAGAATTTTACATTTGATTCTAGAGGAAATGGGAAGTCAGGGTAGGGATTTGCATAGTGAAGCAGCAGAAGAGGAGTGGTGAGTGAGGTGCAGTAGATCTGTCTGGCAGCAGCATGTTTCGTGGATTGGAGTTCGGATAGCTGGGACAAGGGGAATACCAACTAGAAGAAGGCTGCAGTAGTCAAGGCGGGACAAGATGAGTGAGAAAACTTTGTATTTTGGAGGTGGAGAGGGCAGGACTTAGTAAGGAATGAACGGGAGATCAGAGTCAAAGATGGCCCTTAGGCTTCATCCACAGTGGTCATGCCCGCGATGGCATGTGGTACACAAGGTACAGCCCTCTATGGGTGAGGCCCCAGACGGTGTGAATGCGTAGGCGCACAAGGCGCAATGCGTGACCGCCTTTGCCAAAAGACAAGATTTTTTGTCATTTCGTGCTTCAGCCGAGCATTGGCCACGTCACGGCGGTGGTTAAGCCAGTGAGTGAGTCGCGATCTCCTGCTCTTCACCTGAGACCACATGTCGCGGCTCACACTGATGCACGTGTTGACAGGCGTTCTGACGCGCACGTGCACGCAGTGACTGGGGCCGTAGCATTAGACAGTGGGCTTGTGTTAATCTTCAGGTAATGGTGGAACATCCAGGAAGAGATTGCAGAGAGACAATTGATGACATGGGAAAAGTCAGAGGGGGAGAGGTCAAGGGAGAAGAGGTACATTTGGTCGCCATCGGAGATGATTCTCAAAGCTAAAAGATTGTATTATTTCACCATGAGAAGAGGTGTAGAGTGAGAAGAGCAGAGGGTCAAGGACATAGCCTTGTGGAACCCCGAAAGAAAGAGGGAGTGAAGAAGAGGAGACACCAGGGAGGGAAACCCTGAAGAAGGCATTGGATAGGTAGGATGTTGACCAGGAGAGGGTGGCATCACAGAGGCCAAAGGAATGGAGAGTGTGCCGGAAACTAGGCAAACACAATCTCAGCATCTATATCTGAATCTATTTTCTATTGAAAAAACATCCATAATCCAAAAAATAGCCACAAATCACAAGCCCTTTTAGTGATCTTGTACTTTATTCACAACTTGTACTGGGTTTATTAACCTGCAGAGTTGCAGTTTCGGGGAAACAACAAAGCACATATTAGGTATCGAATTTAGCATCTTTGTCTCTGCATCTCTACATCCTTTATTTTTGTTTCCATAGATTAAAAAAAAACATGAGGCAGTTATTATCTCTGGTTCAAGGTTTGAAACAATAGTAAGAAGCATGTATTACATTTAATGCACACACCCAAAGAATGGACGGCACTCCCACATTGATATTACAATATTAAAGTGGATACATAAATGTAGGTGACAGATACTGGGTAAAAAAAACTTGCTCAAAAACCTCTGATGAGGACTCGTTTCGAAAAAGTCCTCTATTTCCAACATTACACCTCCAAATTCCGGAAGGAGCAGGATCACCCCAGAATAGAGAAAAATGCAATATAGTTTACACTGTGTATATAAATAGCGAACATATGGCACTAAACTTGTCTCATATGTCAGCCCACTTACTAGAGAAAAGAACAAATAAAGCTCATCAAAGGCTGTAGTGGGTCTTCTTATGGATGATTTGTCTTTAAGATCCTGGGCTGTGTATAATCAGGTATGACTGTGATCCCCAATTGTAGCACATGGATGTATCCTCAAAACAAGAAAGGAGACATGGTGTATTCCAAAAGATATGAAGTTTTAGTAGGCTTCTACACAGAATACTCACACTTTGCATAAATATCACAGGCAATATTAAACAGAGGGTTTAAGAGTTTAAGACTTTAAGAGTTGGTTTAAGAGTCCACGGTGTCTTTCTGGGGCACTCAGATGCTGTGTTGCTGTATACCACCAGCTCTCTGGATCCTGCCGGGAACCTCCCGCTTCACCACTCCACTCGCTTGTCTCCTCAACCACCCAGGTATCTGACGTCACTACCCACTGAGCTCCTGCCTTTGATGTCATGGGGTATTGGCGAGTGAAAGCTGTTCCTGGGACTCTACTGCCAAACGTCCTCCCTCCGTGTTGATCACTCTCTAGGTGTTTCACAGCTTGCGCCGCTTCATCAGGCGTTAACCCTCCCCTCAACCACAATCTATTTAAAGGCTATCTCGATTAAACAATTGGGTGCAGATGGGCGTATATTGAAATAAGGTGCTGCATACTGTACATATACAACATTAATTACACTTTATTAATTAGTTTAAAACACAGCAATGTTAAAAAGCCTTAAGTTCAGAATAGCTTATACACATGAAGACAGATGAAGATAATTCTTGTATACAAATACACAAATCACATAAACAACACTACATATATAAAAATATAAAAGTATATCCAGATGAAACAGACTAACATCCTCAGCTAACTAAAAATCTCAAATACCCCAAAGGAGCAAAATATGAGGAAAAATGGGAGAGAAATGGACCAGAAACAATGGATCAATAAACATATATATGTAAAACATAAATGTTAATACAATGATAAAACCAGAGAGGACTGAGTTGGTACAAAAATGGAAGAGGTGCATATAAAGAGTAATACAGGAGCTATTTGAGAAAAATACCATAATCGAGTGCATCTAAAAACCCTTAAATTGTATAAATATATGACGGGTTATATAACTCTAAAATTATAAAAATTGTATTATCTCAAATTCTACATTCAAACCAAAAGGAATGAGTGTTTTGAGTTTATGAATCCAAAACATCTCTCGTTTACTCACATAAAATCCCCTGTCTCTACCTCTCCAATGCTGTTCTACTAGCTCTATTCCCATAAAAATTAAACCGTGGGATCAGATTTGTGGCACTCTAAAAAGTGTTTAGAGACACCATGAGTTAAAATCCCTCTACGAATGGCATTCAAGTGTTCCAATATGTGAGTCCTTATAGGTCTAGTGGTCTTACCGACATATTGGAGCCCACATGGGCAAAATTACCTGCAGCATATAAATCTATCTATTTTTTAAAGTCTCTTTCCTCGTATTTTACTTAAAAACATATTTTTCTTTTGATTTAAAATTACTTGCTGTGCAGGACGTACAGCCAAAAAAACCATTAGCATTTTTTAAGAAACTCGCAGCATTTTTAGAGAAATTTCTATCATCATTTGTATCAGTATTCTTAATTTTTCTTATGACACTAGAAGCCCTTATTTTTCAGGTTATTTGTTTTCCTAAAAATCACATTCAGTATTAAAGGGATTTCATTCTTGAGTAGAGGGTCATTCAAAAGCAAATGCCAATGCTTTTTTTTAATAATACCCTTAATCTTCTGTGCCTCTCTATTATATTCTATAAGAAATGCATAACTAAAATATGTTCTTACTAAATCAGGAAACAGTGAATTCTCTTTTACTTTAATCAGATCTTTCCTTTCTAATTTTTTAGTACCTCACTATAGTTCTTCTCGAGAAATCTCTTTTTTAAGACCTCTACTTGGTTATAGAAGACTCTTTCATCAGTGTAATTCCTCTTTAATCTGCGGAAATGTCCGCATGACACATTGTCCATCCATTTCAGATGGTGACAACTCGTTCAAAGAATGTAATTATTCGTGTCCACTGCCTTAAAGAAGGATCTGGTCTTTAATTGGTCACCTTCCACATAATTGTTAGATCTAAATAATGTACTTCCTTAACACAGATATTAGATGTTAAAAGTTCTTCATTTCATTCAAATCTTCTATAAACTTAACCAAACTATCACAGTCGCTTTTCCACTCTAAAATAATGTCATCAATATATCTCCGCCAGAGGATCAGGTCTGCACTGGGCCCCACCTCAGACCAGATGTATTGGTCTTCCCAATCTCTCATAAAGACATTGGCGTAGCTCAGTGCAAACCTGGTCCCCATGGCCGTTCCACATCTCTGCAGATAGAAGTCACCTTCAAACCAAAATAATTCTTATGTAAACTGAATTCAATACAATCAATCAGATAGTCAATCTGTTGTCCATCTAACTTTGCGTCTTTCAAAAGAATGGATCTCACAGAATCCATATGAATTAAGAATACCATCATCCTTATCCTTCTCTAGTAAAACTTTTAAATCAGCTGTGTATTCTAAGGAAGGGTCCTTTCTTAATTTCAGATATGTTGTCTCATCATTAAGTAGTCTATGTGGGTCTTTAAGGTAGTTTCTCTATCCATAACGACTACTGCCCCACTGCTTGTTTAATTTCTAACCTCTCATCTTCTATAATTCCCTTTAATGCTTCTCTTTCCACATCAGTTAAATTGTGTTAAAAGCAGACTTTTTGTTTACCAGACTCTCAAAATCATTCGTTATCATTTGATAAAAAAATATCCAAATTATTACCTTTACAATATGATGGATAAAATGTGGATTTTGATTTTAATGAAGAATGAATAAATCTTTGCTTCTCATCGCTATCAGTGTTGCTGTGGCTCCACCTGAATAGACTCTCCCACTACGTCTAGACTGTGTCTTTGCTCAGAAAAAAATATTTTTACCATAAGTTGCCGTACAAATTTATTGGCATCTACAGTAAGTATAAATTGAAGTGGTTTGGCCCTGTCGTTTGCAAAGCTCAAACCCTTCATAATCACTCTATTCAGTGCATCAGTCAGGGTCACTGTCTTGAGGATACATCCATGTGCTACAATTGGGGATCACAGCCATACCTGATTATACACAGCCCAGGGATCTTAAAGACATATCAGCCATAAGAAGACACACTACAGCATTTGATGAGCTTTATTTGTTATTTTCTCTATTAAGTGGGCTGACATACAATATGAGCCAAGTTTAGTGCCATATCTTCACTATTTATATACACAGTGTAAACTATATTGTGTTTTTCTCTATTCTGGGGTGATCCTGCTCCTTCTGGAATTAGGAGGTGTTACATGTAATGCAGCCAAATGTCTTGCCCTAATAAATACAGTAGTTCACAATAATTACTAACCTGAATTAAGTCAGATCCAATAAAGTGTATTTTTAGTATTTTAGTTCATCTAATACTAGTTCTGAAAAACAATACAGTGCTGATGATATTGATTAAGCTATATTGTACAGAGGCATAATATTGTTTTTTTTTTATATTTAATGCTTGCCTTACAGCTTATAGATTCACTAAAGGTCGATAAATGGAAAAAAAATGTTATCAGTGTTTAACACCAAATTTAGTTCAATCAGCAATATTGTTGGCGGCACCTCAATATCACCAAGTATGAGAGTTTAGTGAATAGCACATGAATGAGTAATTTGGCGTTACTGCCTTGCATTTGCCATGTTACAAATATCACATGCATATTACCACAGCAAAAAGCCTGTTATTATTGCTTCACTGCTGGCAATATGGATTTAGTGAATAGGTAGATAAATATAATTGGTGTTAAACACTGAAAACTCTTGTTTTCATTTATCAACCTTTAGTAAATATATGCTAAGTTTATTTTCAATTGAGTATAGAGCACAATGTAACATGTATGCAAATATGTGTTTCCTGTTATCTATATTTTTCTAATTGGTTATTTCCCGTTTCCCTGTGGCCAATGTTATTTTTTTCAGAAAACAGATAGTCTACCATTGATTTACTATATATAACTGGCAACCACATTTTGCTGGTGTTATCTTGGTTATATTTGTGTTGTTTTCTTCATAAGGTTTGTAATATTCTTTAAAAAATGTTCTGCTGAATTTTACCAGGAGTCAATTTGTTTTGTTGATCTTTTTCTATCCACCTTGGACAGCAATTGGGCTCATGCTATAATACACTCTAAATGCTGTGAGGAGTGAATTATCCTGTAAATGTTTGATTAGATCAAAATTACGTCCTGATAAGCATAACTGAGATGCTGTGATCGGGTGCTCAGAGCCAAAGTACCTCACAGCTATGCTGCTATTCTAATCAAAGGTAGATTGAGCAGTTTATCTGATGTGGTCTTATCAGTCTCAGTTTAATGTAAATCCTGTTACAGCAGCTTTGTCCGATGTGCCTGTAGCTTTGTTCTGAACCTTTCAGTAACAGTTCAATGAAGCAGAAACAGCTCTGTGAATTGATATTATAAGCCTGTTTTTCTTTGTTCATTGTTGAGGCAACAGTATATAACAAAAAAAATATCTATTTTAGTAGATGGAGGTTAACCTGTCCTATTCTGTGAGACAAGAAAAATGTGTGACTGAATCTGCTCTATATATAGGTAAATAGGTCAGTAGTGCAAAGTGGTTATACAATCATATCTGTCTCTATTTCATAATTATGCACAGTAATATAATAACAATTGTTACACATGTAATTGGATACAATGAGGTACTAGAGCAATTAATATTTTATGTTGTTTAGGACTTTTGCCTCCCATTGCACACAAAGCAATTGAGATCTCAACTGTGTAGCATTTAAACTCACATGGCAGAAATCATGGTACAGAACAGGTGTGACTTGGAAGGATAGTCAGTGCAGAATATCTACAGTTTTTTGTCAAGACGCCACATATTCTGTCTGTCTTTCTCATATATTAAATAAAGGAGGTGAAAAAAAAACATCTCCTGAGTAGATATAACTAGAGATGTGAAAAATATTGACCTAAATGTGGAAATCGTAAGCCTGTTTGTGAATACAGTGTGTGCTTAGCTGTCTATGCATTCATATATTAGAAAATAAAACCGATAGAAGAGATACCAGAGGCTACCTCCAATTCTGAAACTCCAGTTTGGTTCCAACAGAGGTGACCCAGTGTCTTCCTCAGGAACTCCACTACCATCCCAGTATACCAGTAGTGTAAGTAATAATGAGAATACTTTTGTAAAAGTTTTCTCTACTGAAGCAAACAGAATGTTTCTAATTTCGCTTTTTAAAAAATTTGCTTCCAGTGGAAAAACTGCAAAAAGAGACTTAGGCAGAGTTGCTTGCTTTTGCACATTTTTTTCTTTTGGGGGGTATATGAACAAATATAAAAGTTTGCTGAAGGTTCACAGGGCGAACTTTTGACACATTCTCCCCTCACTTCTCAAACGATGATTGTTATCCTGAAGATTTCTAAAGTGAAATCTGCTCTCTTATACTAATGCCCAATGGTGGTAACACCTTGTAAGAAATAGAAAAGGTTGATGCCATATATTGTACATGTAGGGTGAGACCACAAACCACAGCCATTTATATTATGCAAAGAGCTTTCTTATCTCAAGTATTTGACAAAATAATACAATACATGTACTCATATATTACCAATCTAGATAGTTATCCAGGTATGGCAGTGTGTGCACTAGTAAACATGAGTTAATGTGTAACGATTGTTATCCAGGTATGGATATGTGTGCACTAGTTAACATGAGCTTATATGCAATGATTGTTATCCAGGTATGGGTCTGTGTACACTAGTAAACATGAGCTTATGTGCAACGATTGTTATCCAGGTATGGCAGTGTGTGCACTAGTAAACATGAGCTTATGTGTAATGATGGTTATCCAGGTGTGGCAGTGTGTGTGCACTAGTAAACATGAGCTTATGTGTAATGATGGTTATCCAGGTGTGGCAGTGTGTGTGCACTAGTAAACATGAGCTTATGTGTAATGATTGTTATCCAGGTATGGCAGTGTTTGCACTAGTAGACATTAGCTCATGTGCAACAATAGTTATCCAGGTATGGCACTGTGTGTGCACTAGTAAACATGAGCTTATGTGCAATGGTGATTATCCAGGTATGGCAGTATGTGCACTAGTAGAAATTAGCTCATGTCCAGTGATAGTTATCCAGGTATGGCAGTGTGTGCACTAGTAGAAATGAGCTTATGTCCAGTGATAATTATCCAGGTATGGCAGTGTTTGCACTAGTAGACATGAGCTTAAGTGCAATGATTGTTATCCAGGTATGGTAGTGTGTGTGCACTAGTAAACATGAGCTTATGTGTAATGATTGTTATCCAAGTATGGCAGTGTTTGCACTAGTAGACATTAGCTCATGTGCAACAGTAGTCATCCAGGTATGGCAGTGTGTGTACTAGTAGAAATGAGCTTATGTGCAAAGATGGTTATCCAGGTATGGCAGTGTGTGCACTAGTAGACATGAGTTAATGTGCAATGATAGTTATCCAGGTATGGCAGTGTGTGCACTAGTAGAAATTAGCTTATGTGCAATGATGGTTAACCAGGTATGGCAGTGTGCGCACTAGTTGACATGAGCTTATGTGCAACGATAGTTAATTGTACTAAGTGTTTCCATTGTACTTCAAATGTGATGGTCAATATTTGAAGCCCAGACACAAAATATGCTGGCAAAAAGGTTAGGTGAATTTCCTAAACAGATCATTAAAAGAAAAAGAATGAAAAAATCACTAGGAGTAAAATGACGAGTCCCATTTTCACAGGAGATTCACAGGTAATCAGACCATCTGCCTGAAACACACATGTATTTGTTTACTGCTTAAGCATGTTGTAGGTACTGTATTGCTTTTAATTGACAAAGGTTTTCCTGCACCTTAGAAGCAAAACTTTGTTGACTAACCAAGTCATTAAGTCCATTTTTTTCTACTTTAATCTGTGTATATAAATGTCATCCAATAAAATGTTCTGATGTTTTACATGTATACTGTATATCTGGATGCAACAACAAATATCTACATCAGGGGTGACCAACTTCAGTCTTCACGGACCACCATCTGTTCAGGTTTTCAGGTTTCCTTGCTTCACACATGTGGCTCAATCAGTGGCTCAGTCATAATAACTCAGCCACTGATTGAGCTACCTATTCTGAAGCAGGGATATCCTGAAAACCTGACCTGTTAGTGCCCTTGAGTACTGGAGCTGGCCTCCCCTGATCTACATGAATAGTAATACAGAAAGAATCTACATTATATAGGTCATGTATTTAAATGTGTTCTGAAAGAGAATGTTCTTAATGAAATGTGTTTGCTTAAAAGGAGGAAATAGTTCTCAAACATACAGTACAGTAGCTGTTTGCTTTTATGTGACTCAACTGTTTACAATCCACAGAGATCTACTGTACCTGAGGTGATGCCTCTGCAGCAGGGTTAACTATCATTCTCTTCACCATTCTCAAAGTCATAACACCTCTAATTGCCTGTAGCTGTTGTTATTGATTTTTATTGCCTTTCTCAGCCAAAAGACTCACAAAAAAATGTGTGTACATCTTTTATTATCTCGTTTAATACTAAAGCTAAAGTAAGTGTGCACGTGTAGACAATGGTTCATTGCACGCCCTGCTCCCCTGCTTGATAAAAATGCATAAAAAATGTTGTGACGTACACAACAATTAAAATAAGGCGCTATCTATACAACCTTCCCTACAATTGCTGAATTGGTTTGTTTGCAGCAGCTAGAATGCCCACTGAGACTTCTTGATGGGATGGCTGAAAATACAATCAGAATATTGTCAGCATGGGCAAACTTGAAAGCATCCTCACTTAATGCAACAGGGAAGGGAGTTCTACCCCATTACACAGGGCTCCTAAAACAATTGAACTGAATTGTTTTCAGCTTAAGCCATTTGTGATACTGATCCATTTGGTAGTTGTAATGGAAGAACCATTTCTGAAGATACTAATATCAACCCAATTGTGATGATTCACAACTTTGCAGACCGATTTATAACAGGATAGCTCAACTGAATCAGTATTATTTAACAGTTCTCATTGCAGAATGAGCCAAAGAGTCTCTAGGGAAAGTTTGGTTTTGTGCTCAGCCTGAGGATAGTACTTTAGTAAGTGACCTATGTCTGTAACTAGAAACTTTGTAGAACTCTACTGAGAGACGTTATGAGGTGAAATTAAATTCCTCAACTCTTGTCTTCTAACAAATAGGTTCATGTGACTTTTAGCGAGCAGAAAGTGAACCTTCCTTCTCTGAGCCAGTTTCCTTCTTCCATGATCTGTGATTCATTAGTTAGTTCATAAAAGATTACTAAAATAAATCAGCAACGTTGAAATGCATTCAATCCGCATTATTTCCAGTTTTACAAAAATCACCAAACATACAGTAAGTCTGAATTCTGAATATTCACAGACTCCCTGATTTTGCACATGATTACAGACGGAGCAGATGTTATTGCATCCGTTGAGTGCTGACACGCGCCAGCGGCTGTAATAACGCCTTAGCCCTGCCCCTTTTTTTACTCTGCTAGTCTATTTAGAATAGCAGCTGCTCCCGCTGATGTTGTGTGTGTCACACAACAGCCCATCGGGCTGCCTACATCTGTATACAATATGAAACAATTATGACAAATTGTGAAATACTGTAGTTCAGTAAGTTTTTTACATCATTAATAACAATTTCAGGAGTATACTTTTCTTTTACATTTTATATTAAGTGATCGGGAATGTTTTACGTTGTTTGATTGGATAACAAAAGTATTATCATCTTGGTTATTGGTTGAAGCCTTATGTTATTCTGCTAATAATATTCAGGCATCGGTGAAGTCACACAGTCCTACTGCGCATAAAAATATACAAAAAGGGTATGGTAAAGAGCAAATGGATTACTTTTACGTACTCTATTGCCCTTTTGTATGATAGATCCAAGCTCCATACGTTCACTGCATGCTGTATTGTATGTGTGCCTTTTCTGTATGTCCATTCTCTATCATGTCCTTACAGTATATACGAATGTCCCTGTCTGTTCATTTACTATCTTTTTTGTACCCCAAACGTTACCACTCTTAGTTATCCTTGTTTCCCTGTCTCCTTGTAACACTTACCTCGGGGGAAACTTGTCACCGCGTCTTCATTTCTTCCATTTGAGATTGCTTATGAGGGAAATGAAAGAGGTAATCATTCATGCTCACAAAAGGTTTCGGGATTTCCCCACAAGGAGACAAGCCTAGACCTGTGACCGACATTGCCAAAGCACACACGTCCCACTTTGAATCTTATATCAGATAATGTCATTATTATTATTATTATTATTATTATTATTATTATTATTATTATTGTCAATAATAATAATAATAATAATAATATTACTTCTGCTACTACATTCTCTTCTTCCATATGTATTTGTTTTTCTCAGGCACTTGATAGGTTCAATACATTGAAGTTCTTTTTAATAACTAGTGCTAGTAAATATACATTATTAGTGTAATATTATATATAATAGCCATACTGTGAAAATAATATATTTTCTCTGCCTATATAATGAAATATCTGCCCTGCGTCAAATACTGTTACCGCAGAGATACAGTTGACACTCTCTACTGTTTGTGGTGCACAGCAACATTAATTTCCGTGTATGCCATTAACATTTATATGCCTAGCGCAGTCCACTTCAGAGTGGAATAAAATAAAAGATGTGTGCCGCTGATGGTGCAGATGGGGACATTTCAGGTTAGCAGTACACCGGGACACTTAGGCGCAATTTAAAATGAGATTGTCACGCTGTACATTTTCTACCCAGCAGAAAAGGAGTCCCCATTATCTTCCCACTGCCAGTTTCCCACTAGTTATAGTCTCAAACTTATTCTGAGCCATTGCGTATAATCTTGTGCACTTTGAACTGGTATTCATTCCCAAATTATTCTGAAACAAGTGTAATGGGTACTGTGTGATATTAGGACAGAGCTTGCCTACAAATACTGGAAATTATTTTACTACACTACTATGAAAATTCACCTAGCTGACCCTGACCATTTCCAAACTTGTAATAAACGGTCTCCTTTCTCACATATAGACTTCATTTTTTTGTTAAATTTCCAATCTGAGGCAGTGTCTCCTTTTTAGTATTCTGTAGAGAGGTAATATTTGTCCAGTCACGGCGATAAGCCATATTCCGCAGTTTTTAACTGAAATGGGAAGTAACAGACTTACTAAAAGAAAATCTCAATGCCAAAGAAAGATATTTCTTTTTCACATATTACTTTGTGACTGATCACTGCAGATGGAGAGCTTGCAGACACACCAATGATTTATATTGATCCACGTCAAGCTAATTTGATCCATGTAGAATCCTTTATATAGTGCACTGTTGTATCTTTCTGTAAGAAATAATCAGAATAATATATTCGTATATAACGCTGACACCATACATAGTATAATTTACAGACACAATTAATCCCTACACTGAAGATCTTTCAATGTAGCTTCTGGTATCTTTAGCTGAAGAGAAATAAAAGCACAAAAAGAAAGATACTCTACATATCTCTGGGTTGTCTGAGCAGAGAGTCAACGTATTGAAGTAATCATATTTTTCTTTTCAAAACCCCAGCAAATTATCCAAAAAGATTTAACAAAGATGTTGATGACAAAGGGATGAAGGGATGAAACAATAAGTGAACCCCTTTTTCAAACGTCATTCTCCTGAACTATGTATATGTATGTATGTATATATATATATATATATATATATATATATATATATATATTTGTAGCTGAAGTGTTTTAATTTAAGCTCCAGGAACCCCCGGCTTCCAGAGATATTTACCTTCATAGCAGTGTCGATAGCTCTACAGCCATGGAACTGTGTGCCTAACATAATGGTGGCTTTAAATGTCCTGTGTCACACGGGCAAATAGGAAGCTGTGATGTCATTCATTGCGTCTTCCTATAGACCAGCGTGACTGATGTAATATTACATATACAGTATATAGTTCTAGGATTTAAGCATGGGGTCTCTGGAGCTGCACTGTGTTAATTTGAACTCTTGGGACCCCTTGCTTACAGAAATACTCACCTTATAGAGGTGCCAGTATCCCTGTGCCGTTTAAATGTCTCAGTCACGCTGGCCTATAGGAGACGCAATGAATGACATCACAGCTTCCTATTTGCCCGTGTGACACAGGACATTTAAAGCCACCATTATGTTCCATGGCTGTGGAGCTATCGACACTGCTATGAAGGTAAATATCTCTGGAAGCCGGGGGTTCCTGGAGCTTAAATTAAAACACTTCAGCTACAAAGACTCCCTGCTTCTATCCTGTAATAAAAACATTTTTTTATGTAGCCCTGGTTCCTATAGAACACAGGACACTACCATATGCTGTATAACCTGTAGGCTCACAGGGCCTAAGCCTCTGCCACAGAGAGCCTGGGGTGCTCACAATACTGATAACTTGGTGCAGCGCCTCCACCTGCGACAGCTTCCGCCCTTGGGGAAGTGGGTCTTCGCAGGAACTTATGTACATGAACACACACACACAGCAATATACCTTAACCAATATGCTTTACTTGTAGCAACCATCAGTTTAGTCAACAGGTGTCCATCCCTAGAGGAGACACTACTACTAGCGTCCTTCTGAACGCTCACTCTCCCTCTCCCTTCACCGGGTTATCCCACTCCATGTCCAGTTCCCTCTTGGAATACGTTCCCCCACCCCCAAGTGAGTCAGTGGATGTATAAGTGTGTGACTGCGCAGCCACCGTGTCCCGGATTGAATAATGGTACCGTTGGTGCACTTGGAGTTTACCTGCCGGGCACTCCTGTACCCGGGTCTGCAACTATCTTCACAAAGGATCGGCGTGGGCGTAGATGACGTCACCCGAAGGTGTCCGGGGCGATCCCACCCAGACACGCTGCGACTTAGTAGCGGGGCCTGATCCCAGGCCTCCCGCTGATTTAGAACTGTCCCGGTAGTGATCGGGTCACAGTAAGGGGATCCGGAACCTGACTATGGCCAGTCCCTAGCTCAGCTGCACACTACTGGGGCTCAGGGCCTAACTGGGCCTGAGGCATGCGGCCTAGGTAGGGGCAGACTGCCTCCCTACACCGGAGCTCCTTCTCCTTCCTCCAACAGCTAGCTCTGACTCCTCGTGCACCCCACCACTTCCTTTTCTTCCTTCTCCTCGTACCTGATTGGTTCGGGCGCATCACGGGGGACCGCGGGGGCTGCTGGGACCTGTAGTCCCCTAACTCCCCTCCTCCCCGAGCTCTCCTCCTTAGCGGGCTTTGTTACCCTGCTCTGCGCATGCGCAACCTCCTGCCGGACCAAGTCTGCGCCTGCGCCAACATAACATGGCGGCTCCCTATACGTGGAACCTCCGTTATCGGAGCGTTCCCTAGGTGCAACATCTCCCACCCCACAACAACAATTGGGGGAGAAAACGGGGTCCTAGCTACATCCATTTTTTAAACGTGAAACCTGTATTGCTGTTTTAGATGGTGCTGTTGAAATAGCGCATCAAATCCCAATACAGTATATCACAACATAAATCATCCCAGCATAGCCAACAGCCTGCTCCACATCTGTATGTAAATTAAAACATACACGAAAATTAGATATATTCTAAAATGTACTGAAATGTTTTGTCACTACTGAGAAACACTTTAGATTATGCAAATAAATGTTTTCTTGTATTAACCTGGAAAATCATGGTTCAAATTGTTCTATTTAGCTACAGATTAGAGATTAGGCCAGTGCTTTTGTAAATGGCAGAACCTGGTCTCGGGGAGAGCAAGAGATCTGTACTGTAAACATTACCTTGACAATTTATTTTCAGAACATGGGATCATGGGACCTGTTCACATCAACCACCCAGTAATAATTAAGATTCTTATTAAGACATTATTTTTCAGAACTAAAAGCCACCATTATATACCTCTCAATATCCAAATGTAGTGTAGGAAAAGAGAGACATTATGATTTTGAACCTTTTTGTTTTAAGGTGCTTTGCTGACATTTTCCCCATTGTGCACAGATAGCAAATGTAGGGATTGCCAACAAGAGTAGTTGCACACATTATTTTTAAAATGATCAAGATCTGCAAAAACCTCTCTACTTAAATATCTACATACAAATGATAAACAGAGAGGAAACAATGGAGACAATGTTGATTATATTGATACCCCTCACACAAAAAAAAATTGTGTAGTGAACTTAGACAATTTCAAACATCACTGTTGTTTATTAAATAGAATATGAATATTGAAAGACAATCTCTTCTGTAGCACCTGAGAATGTAAGCGTGTATCTAAATCAATATGTTGACTGTTGAGTTTTACCAATACACCTGTGCCAAATGGTTACTCTTCAGTTTTCCCTGTAGTTCAACCACCACAGCATTTATATGAAAAAGTACATCACATCCCCATGTCTCCTACATAAATCAATTTGATATTTCATGATTTTAATCTCTCCTGAACTTTCACTTCATATGCTGCTTGCATATTTGTTATACATACCTGTTCCTTTTAAAAGGAACATTTGTCAATGAGTATGTATTTTTCACGCTGTAAGTTTGAGCAAAAAAACCCACTTCACTCAATACCATCATGTGATATACTGACCTCCTTTTCCGTGGCAACAACAGCAAAATAAAAAAACCTAGCTACTGGCCTAACCACCCTCCCCGGCGCAACTACCCCTATCCCTCACCCCCTCTGACCCCATCACCACACATACAAATGGGCAAAAGCACTAGTTGCCAAATATGGCTAATAGCGCTTTTGCTCATTTGTGTTGAAATAAATAAAAATTGACACAATAAAATAAAAATGACTTTTCAATACATTAAAATAAAAAGTAGTCATGATTTTTAAATACATTTCAATAATATAAAAACAAACATAAGCCAAAAAATGCATTGCTTGTCACTGTAGTTATCTATACTCTTATAGGCACAGACAATAACATTGTCAATTAATGGGCAACATAAAAAAAATGCAACTAAATAAAATACAATCAATGTGTATCTTACCCATACCGGTTGAATTCATTCATCCTCCTCATCTAACTGTGGAACCAACAACTCTTGAACCATAAGTAAAAATCCTCAGTTTGAAGAACAGCATGATGCACAGATGTCCACTATCCTCAGTTGCTTCAAGAGAAGTCACCGGTGATTAGTTCTTTTATTTCTTCTTATTTGTTTCTTTTATCCTTACTCCTCTTGAACAGGTCCAGGAGGAGATGTTGCCACATCGTCTTCTTCCTGTCAAATGAGATGTGACAGGCCTTATACAGTATAAGGTCTGCGACATCATATTTGACTGACAAATCATCCATCCATCAATCAGATTGGTGGATGTACCATGTGTCCAGGCATCAGGTTTGGCAGACAATTACTTATCTACCAAACTTGGTGGAATAACATGGTACATCCAACAATCTGATTGGTGGATGTGCCATGTGATGCCTTCCTTTTTTTGTGTGATGTGACATCAATCTAAAGGGAGGGAAGCATATGGGACCTGATTGGATGCCTTCACTCCCATTAAGGTGATGTCACATAACCAAAAAAGGAAAGACATCACATAGTACATCCACCAATCGGAGTGGTGGATACATCATGTGATTCCATCAAGTTTGCTAGATAAGTAATTGTCTGCCAAACCTGATGCCTGGACACATGGTACATCCACCAATCTGATTGGTGGATGTATTATTTGTCAGTTAAATGTGATATCACAGGCCTTATATTAGGCCTTTCACGTCTCATTTGACAGGAAGAAAATGGCGAGTCATCATCTCCTGGACCTGTTGAAGAGACGAAAGAAGAAAAGAAAGAAGATAAGAAAACAAGAAAATAAATATCTACTCACTCGTGACTCCTCTTCATGCAACTAAAATTGTGGACTTCTGTGCATCATGCTGTACTTCAAGCTGAGGATAATTACTTTGTGTGTAGAGTGGGTGTAGTAAGGTAGTTATTGGTTGCCAATGTCGCTATCTGTGCCCTGTTGAGGTCATAGATAACCACAGTTACAATCACTGGATTAAATGGTTAGCGTATTTATTTATAGTAATGGGTTCTCTTTATATTTTATACTAATGTTACTTTATTGTATATTTGAATAGGCAAAAGCACTAGTAGCCATTTTTGGCTGATTGCCCTTTTGCCCATTCATGTGTGGTGGTGGTAGAGAGTGTGGGTTAAGTGAGTAGTTTCCCCAGGGTTGATAGTTAGGCCTCACGGTGGGGGTTAATGTCTTCATTACCTTAGCAGTTGTATCCATTAGGGGGGGAATCTACAGACACGAGCTGTGGAGTGAAGACGCCACAGGGAGATTGCTGCAGCTACCGGAGTCTGATGTTCAGCCAACACAAACTGAATGATCTGGAATTTGATCCAGTTATCCATTGTGTCAATGCAGCTACTACTGCTATGCCTAGAGTTCAAGTTTGCTTAAGTGTGAGATTCTTTCTTGATACCAATATATTTATTTTTACATATTACAGTATTGGTCCTCTCTTTTTTCCCTCTTGTCTCCCCATTTTTTTATATTTGCTTATATCTTATCTGTTGTATATTTTATGTTGTAAGTCTCTGCTAGGTTTGTTCTGTATGTCCAGTACTTCTGTAGTTTAGCAAGCTCTCTTGGGCTTTTTGGAATTTTAACCTTTTGCTAATTTGGAGGGCATATTAGAGTGCTGCACCAGTGGTGTTTTTGTTTAGATTTAGATTGTGTCACTTGGCATATATTGTTGTGTAGACCATTAGACACTTAGGGCCTTATGCAGAAAGGTACTGCTTAAATTCGCCACAGGATTGGAATTTATTGTTGTGGTATGCAGGGAACTCCGGTAGCGCGGTGTGCAGGAAATGGCTAATTAGGTGAGTTTCACTTGCCGTGAAACTCGCCATTCTGAGCCGCGCGGTATTAGCCCACAATACAGCCAACTTTAGTTGGCGGGCAAAATTTCCACTAAACGCACCATTTAGTAGCTCCGATTGGCGCGTTCATGCGCATCGGAGCTACTGGAATCCTGCGTGTTTTCGCATTGGCGAGATCACGCTTCTCGCAACACGTTTGCAGAATTTAAATTGTCCCGCCAAGTGCTCGCCACTATCTGTTTGAAAGCCGACAGTTTGGGCGCAAACCTGCCTAATTATACCTTACCGTACCTCTCTGCATAAGCCCCTTAGTTAGATTCTTATAGAGCAGCACCACAAAAACTTTACTTGTTTATCTGATGTCAATAGGTTCCTGGACCTCTGGTGTTGGTTTTTATCAAGCTTGTAGGCATCACTGGTGGTAGTGCCTGGTGACAGTCTGCTCCAGTGGCATCCTTCTGCATTGCACTGGGGGTCCCTCACTGTCGGTGCTGGCATCCTACCGCGCTGCCAGGTGCCGACTGTGGCGAAGTCTGATAACATCACTGATGCAGAAGCCTGCGTATATGCAGGAAGAATGTCTCTCAGAGAGCCCTGGAATTGGGTGTCTCAATGACACAGCTGTTCTCTCTCACTTTGAAATGGCTCTGAGTGTTTTGCAGCTATGTTGCTGCTTCGTCAGGAATAAATTCAGTGCTGATATGTAGTTTTTTTTTTTAACAATATCGCAAGTGTCCTCAATCTCTCTCCAGAATAGATTAAATGGTTGCCAAATCTCAAGCCACTAGGATGCTAAAACATCATTGGTTGTGGCTTCCAATTGGAGAACCAGGTAGTCATACCAGTAGCTTCATCACTAAGTATTTCAGGAACTGGGGGTTCACATAGCTGAAAATAGTGCGGGTCAGTTCTGGAGGACCCCTTGATTCAAATCCTGTAATAAAACAGATGGCTGCTTCCCATTGTAGAAAAAATGATACACCATTTGTTCCAGCTTTAACCCTTTGGGTGCCCCTGACACTCCTGGTGCCCCATGATGTAGCGGCTGCGTCATGCCCAAAGAGTGCTTTTTTTCAGCTTTGCTCGCGTCCTGTGTCCCTATTGTATGCAGGACATGATCTGAAGTTTAGGGAAAGGGAAGGGGACAACTGCACTTCCGTTTCCGGTTTAAGGGCCAACTTTCTGTGCCAGTGCCGCTTCCCCCTCCAGCACGCAAAGGGTTCAAATAAAGTATTAAACACACAAACAGTTTATAATAGCAAAATAAAAACCGGGTTAGTTAGGCGTTTTTTTAAATTATTGTCTGGTATGAAAATTGTGTGGTTTGTCACGGGCATAGAAAATATTGTGTGTAACAGCTTATACTATTGGTTCGAGTACTATACAGTAGCATTTATTGTCTAAATCCTTTACACAGCAAAGGCATATGGAGATGCTATTATCAGATTAAAGTGACTTCTACTGTAGGTCATCTGAAACTGAGCAACAGGTAGAGATTAATATAAGGTATAAATCCTGAACTGATCTCTTCATATATTTATGATCAATTTGCTTAAGGAGCAATATTGTTGAGAAAGGAACATAAATATTGGAATGTATGGTTTGGGAGTTAAATCAATATGTACATAGTTTGAACTAATTCTAAATGACAATTTCCTTGTGGATCTTGTTTTAACCTATTCAATTCTGCGGAGTACGGTCAAGAAAGACTAGTGTCTTAAAATGACTTGTCAAAAAAAAGAGTATTGAGTGAAAGTTCTTAAACCTTCTAGCCTCTTTGTTATTAGAGAGGCTTCTGGGGAATATATAGGGAGTTAAATCAATACTGTAAGTACATACTGTAGGCTGATATAAATTATTTCTAAATATGATTCCTGAAGGATCTTATGTTCACCTTTTCAATTCGGTAGTGGGGATGTGAAGGGAATATGTCTATTTACGCAGCTGCATTCATTATTGCACTTGAACACTATTTGTCACAGACGTAAAATAATTAGTATCCATTAGTATTTAGTAAGGGAAACATTAGAATAGATAAGTAAACATGATAGTACAGCTCTGGATACAGACACAGATAAAAAAAAATAGTTTATGCTACAGTATCTAATTATATTCCCATTTGACCCATGCAGTACTGAAACACTGAATTGTTAAAAGAAAAAAAAGGGGGTTTTGGGGATGGACAAAATACATGGAAAACATGAATTGTGACCCTCTGAAATGGTGAAATATTTGAAGGAAGGGAATGTTGACCTTTCATTCATCACTAGTTCCAGCATGAGGTTCGAATAGGCTCAATTTTCACCAAACCTAGCGCCTTTCAACATGTTCCATTGCTGTTTGTGCTTGCAGTGTGGACAGATTCCATCAGTTCTGGCAAATGTTTAAACACAAAAGGTTTACGTTAATAATGTACACTTTTTGTTTTATTGTAGCTTTCTTTTGTAATTAATATAAAGCTGCCAAATACCAAAGAGTGCTTTAATTAATCATAACACTAATAATAATAATAATAATAGTAGTAGATTTAATAAACTGCGCATCCTTCCATAATTATTTTCAGGTTTCAAGTGTTGAAATAGATTTAAAATTGATAGGTTTTTTTAAATAAAAAAACTGAAACATAGCTGTCTGAGTCCAAAGAAACCCACGTGGATTTTCAGATTTATACCACAATAATGACAAAAAGATCTGGCTTTTATTTTTTCTATGGTCAACATTAAAGAGGCACTTCTGGTGACACTTTTTTTTGTGCGTTTCTTTTATTTATTAGGTTTGAAGCAGGGGGTCTCCAGAGCTGAGCCGCTGTGATTTCAGCTCTGGGGACCCCCTGTTTCCTGAGATACTTACCTCTGTAGGTGCTGCACAATATGGCGGTTTAAACGTTCCCCATCATGCTGGCCAATAAGAAGCCACAACATTATCCCTTGTGTCTTCCCATTGGCCCACATGATGCAGGAGCTTTCCATTGCACAGCGATACCGACAGCACCTACAGAGGTAAGTATCTCAGGAGGTATATGGCCCCTAGAGTTGAAATCAACGCAGTTCAGCTCCCGAGACCCCCTGCTTCAACCCTATATAAAACACATACAGTACTTTACTGTCGTCTGAAGTGCACCTTTAAGCAATTTATTAGAATTTATAATAATGAATTAGTCCCACATTAAATGCATGACAGTGGTATGTTTAATACTTTTAAACTGAGTCATTGATGAATAAAAAATAAAATATAAGGTTAATGAGAAAAACATAAATCATTTGACATAGTGAAAATCAGTTGTTGTTTTTTTTGCTGGAAATGTTACATGGTATTTACAGAATGGGAACTCTTAATATGGGATGATTGTTAATCTTGGCTAGTCTACCCCAATGATAAGGTAATCAGATTTATACACTCACTATGCATGTTAACTACATTAATGACAAGAGTTCAGTTTGGCCTTATGTGGGATTGCACCTTACAAGGATAAGCTATTTCAATGTGCAGAATATTGTTGAGGAGGCAGGGAACAGAACAGGAGATCAATTATCAAGGTCTCAGAGGAGATGCAAGTGCTTTGGATTGCAGCTATTCTATCAGCCGAGACAACACATGACCAAAGCAATCAACACTGTTTTAATATCCACATAATGTCTTAGTCCGGTGTGAAAGACCCCCTAGGTATCCTTATCGGTTACTGAAAAACTATATGTGAACTGTGGGGAGGGGGTTGGGTTCATCATATTCTTTTTTGAAATTTTGTGATAAAGTCAAAATAATTGCTAGAATTTTGTAAATTTGCCAAAAATGCAGAAATAGTAAGGTTTTCAATATTTTCACTTAACGGGTATTTATATTTTGCACAAAAAGTACAGATCAGCCTCACTAAAAAATAACTACTATTCAAATGTATATCTTTCATCAAATTAAACAATTCATGCTTTATTTAAAGTCACAATGGTAATGTTCTTAGTTTATCCTAGTTTATACATGGGGCATTAAGACCAAGGTCCAAAAAGCCACCATACATCCCCCCATCCAGTGTTGCCCCTACATTTTGTTACCCTTTTAAGACCATCAGGCGCACAGGCGAATGAAATCATATTCTTTTTATTGTATATGTCACATGACAGCCATTTTCTTACAACATTTTGAGTTAAAGATGGCTTTAGTGCAGATAGTGAACGGCCGTATAGGAAGCGCCACAACACTTACCTGTAGGACAGTCAAGGTCTAATAAAAACACTTAAGATCGTATAACCACAGTAAAACCACAATACAACTCTATAAGACCACTATAAAACCGAAAAACAAATACATGGAAAAATAAAAACCACACCAAAACCACAATGTATAGGAACTAAAAAATGTCCAAAGTACAGTCCTGCTATCAGTGTCCAAATCAGGGGATTATCCAAATCCTCTTACAAAGTCTAGCAAAAGGAATTTGCACTGATTGGCGCAAAGGGCTGTAACAGCAGTGAAAATACAAATGAAAACCATACCATGTCAGCAAACTTATACTGTGCAAATAATATGCACAGAGTAAAGAGAGTCCAAATATATATGAGATGTTCTCAGTAAGTGAGATATAGACTTGGTGTACTTCAAGCGTTCAGATACTGGAACACAATTTCTTCCTGTTGAAAGCGCGGTTGAGTATTATTTATTTATTTATAAAATGTTTTACCAGGAAGTAATACATTGAGAGTTACCTCTCGTTTTCAAGTATGTCCTGGGCATAGTTAATATGACAAATAATACATGGTTACAAATACAGTTACATAAATGAACAGGGTATACATTATATACAATACATTGCATGCACAGTTAGAGAAGATGTATATTATAGGCTTATGTAACAGTTACAGACCAGATTAAAATGTGAGACAGCCATTGTTTTGAAAGAATTTAAACTGGTATTACTGTAGCTTTCCATCTTTGGAGAGACTCCTTAGTCCAGGCATTGATCCTGCAATTCTTGCAGTTTAGGTATGACGCATGCTGTGATGTCGGTCATCAACTACAGTGGCTCACGCAGGACACCCTACGCGTTTTGAAAAGTTCGTTTGCTTCCCCTGAGGAAGCGAACGAACTTCACGAAACGCATAGGGTGTCCTGTATGAGCCACCGTAGTTGCAAGCTAACGTCACAGCACGTGTCATACCCGGAAGTGAGACTGGGCAACAGAGCTCAATCTCGGCATGGAGGAAAAACTACCCAAACCTAGAAGATGGGAGCCTGCACTGAGGGGAACAGACGGCACCTGAGAGAGGATCCTGCCAGACCCGGACCAAGTAAGCTGCAAGTATTGTAGGAGTATAGCCTAGACTAAGGAGTCCCTCCTAAGATAAAGCTGGAAAGCTAATATTTAACTGCGCTTTCATCAAAAAATACATTTTGTTCCAGTATCTGAAAGCTTGAAGAACACCAAGTCTACATCTCACTTACTGAGAACATCTCACATATATTCAGACTCTCTTTACTCTGTGCATATTATTTGCACAGTATAAGTTTGCTGACATTGCCCTTTTTGCCAATCAGTCCAAATTCCTTTTGCTAGACTCAGTGGAGATAGTAATTGAGGAAGATGACAGGCTGGTTGCCAGTTGTATGGCCTAGTCAGTTTGCAAGCTACGCAAGTTACATTAGTCAATATATCCAGGGGAGAAAACGTTTCTATGCCAACTGACTCAGACTTATCACCACAGTATTTTTTTTTTTTTAAAGACAGGAAGGCAGTTTGTCTTCGGTTTGATAAAGCTGTGACTTAAGTTTTACCCACTAAATATGGTGTCAGGCTTCTTTATTTATTCAGGAAGACATATTTATAAAGGGAGATATTTGGTCTAGAGAACACTGGTTGTAGTGAATAAATCATTGTTGTAATTACCCATCAAGCAAGTGGATTTACACTTTTAATGTGACGATGCTTTGGTGGTTATGGTTTGGGGATGAGTAGGTTTAGGTTTTTCTACTTGGATTAATAATCCTGATAAAGATCCACTTGGAGAGTTATAGGTTGGTATTCTACGGTGTATGAGAAATCCAGCAAATAGATCGTGTTTACCTTTGATCATTTTGTGGTTTACATGTCCCGTCAGGTAATGTCAGGTACATTTTGCAGACTTTTGTAAAATATAATTGATACCCTCAAATGAAAAGCCATGAAGAGAAAAACGTTATCAATTTTCTGCAGAGGACATAAAAATAGAGTTTATACTGTTATCCTTTGAACCATGATCCAACACAGCTGCCTTCCTGAAAACTATATACAGAATAATTACATACAAAATGATAGAAATAGAACATATATTAATATATAACAATATCATTAATTATATAATATAATTCTGCACAAGGCATTATGAATCATGGCTGGCAGGAATTCAGCAACGATCGAGGGGCTCCCGTCTACCAGTCTCCTTAAAGTCTGACGTTCTACAATATAGTGGAAAGAAAGTTTAAAGAAAGATACTTGCATGCCAGTCCTCAATGGTCGTTTACAGTTGTTCTAGACCCTTAAATCGTAATATATGTAGAGTGTCTGTATTCCATCTTTATGAGATGTACAACGCCATATAAAAATAAAATAATAACTGCTACTTCCACCAAAGCAATTCATATAAAACTGTTGGAAATGTTCTTCAAAAAACATGAAAAGTAAAAGTGGTGCAAATTGTGTCCTTTCAGCCAAAATGACATTTATGATACTTTGATGCATGACCCCCATTGCATACATTTTTGCACAGGGGAATCAATTGCTGTAAAACCGTTGATGAATTCCCACATTATTCTTCTATCAATCTCTTCTAAATGATTCAGCATCGTATAATTTAGTAGCCTATAGAATCTCAGGGACCAGCATTGGTAGGTCCATTTCAAATCAACCAAAATATTGAAGAAATATTGAAGAAAAAAGTAGGCTATATTGTTGCATGTTCTTTTACAAAATAAGGGATTTTAGTGTTGTATCTGATTCTACTCTAATCCGATTTGTCCTTTAAGTAAATACAAACACAAATTACACATTTATTTATCTATCTCTAGCTATCTTCTGATATTTCCATCCCCTTCCCTATCATTAGCAATTATCACTTCATTACAAAAATGTTAATTAGTGTCTTTTTTTTTTGCTTCCAATTATTTCTTCCTCCTAAACTTATGTGTGAGTCTCATTGTCAATTTTATATTAAGCACATAAAGGGGTGTTACTGCACCAGGATTCACCTTTTACTGCCCTCATCTTTGCCTAGAAAGGTCATCAACTTTCATGAGAACTGAATGGGAGCATGAAGTGTTTGCTTTTGTAGCTGAAATTTCCTCTAATGAGCACCGTTTGCACTGTAATGCACTTTAATGCCAATACATTCCTGGGTTTCTTTATTTGCGCCTCCTATGTGGAGATAATTCAGCACCTTTGTGTGGGTAGATTGTATTCTGCCTTGTCACAATTGCAAATGCTTTTGTTTTGTCTCCCATTTGAATAATACATTTGATTACCATGGCAAATGTTGCAGTGTGTGCATGCCTGACTGTAGTGCCTAATTAACTGATGATAACAAGGCAGGATTGCCCTCTTCCCTTTCATAAGCAATCATATACATGACAGTTCTTTTATTCTTCCTCAAAATTGACTTGCTCTTTTGACCCTTTAGCAGCTCCTGTTTGGTGTGTTTACCTCTGATGTCTTTGCAAGACTGTTAATTTTCTATGGCACATCCTATCTGCTTGTAATTATCACATTGGACGCTAAAGATGTAGTTCTGCATGCAGATGCTTAATGGAGTCATGTTTTTTCCAAGTAATTATACAGTTTATTTTAGCAAGTACATTTACCTAGAAACATGTATTGTTTGAATTGTGCTAAGAATATGCATATATAGGCATCTGCATGTACAGTATACAGTATGTGTGCATACACTATATATGTATGTATATATATATATATTTTTTTTTTTATTATGTAAACTCCTACATATATATATATATATATATTTTTATATATATATATATATACACACACATATACATATATATATATATATATATACACACATACATATATATATATATATATATATATATATATATATATATATATATGTGTATATATATATATATATATATATATATATACATATATATATATATATATATATATATATATACATACACACAGATTTCACTGTTACCTGGCGTTGTTGTGCTGCTCACCTGCTAGCCTTACAGGATACTGAGTGTCCACTGGTGTTAGTTGGGGATGAGCAGGACAGGCTTTAGGGATCTTCCAAGTTCTTTATGGATGCAGTGCCTCCATTTCCAGCAGGTCCCAGCAGGGCTGGGTGCAGTTCCTGCAGAAAAACCCTTGTGCACTCCCCCTGAAAAACTGCAGTCTCAGGCAGGAGTATAAAACAAACAATGGTTCTTTATTCTTCAATAACCATACCAATATGTACACTTATCTCTCTCTCTGGTCCATGGAATCAATCCCTGGAGCTTGAGGCCCCAAAGGTGTATCTTTTGCATCCTTACTCCCTGGTGAAGTAAGGGGTAGTATCCCACTCCCCTGAAGGAGGAAAACGAAGGTGGTCAGAGCCTTGGCTCCATAGTAAATTTAGTTCTGCAGCCCCTTTTGTACCCAGGGGGAGGGTCCTAGGTTTGAGCACCTGATAGGGCAGAACAAAGGCATTAGCCCACCCCTGTCACTTAAGGGAGTTGTTTGGGAGTTGTTTACTGCTGCAGCACCAAGGGCACAGATTTAACCCTAACACAGCGCTTATGTGTTTGGTAGGGCAGATTAGTAGCCAAGAGGATACATGGCTACACACTCCCCCCGGTGGAAACTCACGGACCCCACTGAGAACCTATTTTACAGACCATCCCTAAGTTGGATAACATGGAACAATGCATAACAATTTATGACATAACATTTTATGACATAACAGTTGAACCGACAAGGTATGTCTGGATCACTCACATAACATGGAGAACACGTACCCCCTTTAGTAATAATGTTTCGGGTCAGGTTTCTTAACTAACCTGCCCTCCCCATTGGGAACATTCATGGAATACACCCTCTTTGGACCCCGATCAGGGATATTTTCCACCCGGTCCATATAGATGTTTCTCATCATTGTACTATAGTACCAAGAGATACTACACCTGGAGGCTAGGTATTCTAGGACACCACGCCTCTCTGTTGGCCTGTATTTCCCTCATTATGGGCTCAGGAACATAGGGGTAGACATACCCATGGGACTGACGGCACCTCTGCACTATTAATCTGTCAGCCCGACTGCGTATGGTTAATTTTCGGCCACAGGCCTGGCCCAGTAGCACCCAGAATTGTTGTTCGTGAGAGGGCTGTTCGTGGTAGGATATCGTTATACCAATTGGTTGTACCAACCCTAGTTTAATTTTCCTATCTCCTTGTCTGAGAGCCTCTGCGTCTCTTCTGCAGAGAACTCTCCCTCCTCCCAACAATGATCCACAATGCCCCTGCTAAACAGCAACAACTGTGTCTGGTTCATAAGGTAGACATACCCTTGAAACATGGGGTCCTAGCACGGCAATACTTTCCCCACATTTGCATTACACACAGACACATCAGACTCGAAAGCCACCGTAGAGGGTGTTCCCAATCTTTCTGACCTTTCTGAGCCTTCTCTGGAGAAAACCATCCCTTCCCCAGCAGGATCACTATCAAACCCAGTCCAGCATCCCCAGTCCTGGGAAGATTTAGTTACCCTCTGAGTGTCCTGGATAATGTTTGTTGAGACCTTAGGCACAGCAGTGTGTCCTTGGGTGCCAGGCACATTAGGTCTACCACAGCCTGTTACAGCCAACACTTTATGCTGGTCGTGGGTCCGTAGGGGCCTTACGTCCTCAGCCCTTGGCTCGGTCATGGTGCCGCTGAAAGAATACATCAGTCGGGGCCTTACTCACCGGAGCGGGTGTATCAAGGTGCATCGCCGCCCCGGCGGTCGCCTCCATGATGGCCACATACAGTCGCACCGGAAGGGTGCTAGTGGAATAACACCCTAAACTAAACAGCGCCTGAATATATGTGAGTGCTACACAATTGTGAATTTAAACAATGAAAATACTAATACAATAAATAAAAGTGATATGTTAGTGAAAAAATAAACAGTGCTACTAGTGATAAATAATGATGATACCTGCTGGAGATATCAAAAGCTGCCAAGGTGTCTCATGGAGTAAGTCTCTCATAAACTTACATGTAAAAGAATTGCAAATAAAACACAGATACCTGGCGCTTAAAAACACTCTGCACAAGAGACGCAAGTCCATAGGGTAATTACAGTCCTTTGGGAGGCCTTCCCCTGGAATCCAAGCTGGTGGAAGTAAGGAAGGGGTCCTGACGGTTCCTCCTATGGGAGACAGACAAAGCACACCATTGGGCAGTACCTCAGAACTCGGACCCTCCCCAGCAGACAAGAATAATGCCTACTTACAATCAGTCTCTTGTATAGGTGCAGTGGAGAGAATCTGTGCTTGAACCACTTCTATATTGCTGCCATGAACCCCACAAGAAGAAGGGAGGCAGCTACACGTGGGGTTCGTGGCAGCAATATAGAAGTTGTTCAAGCACAGATTCTCTCTGAACCGTCAGGATCCCTTCCTTTTTCCACCAGCTTAGATTCCAGGGGAAGGTCTCCCAAAGGACTGTAATTACCCTATGGACTTTGTGTCTCTTATGCAGAGTGTTTTTAAGCGCCAGGTATCTGTGTTTTATTCGCACCGGAAGGGTGGTTTCATCTGAGGAGGAAGAAGTACCGGCTGGTACCTCTTCAAAGGATTCCTCCGATGCTCCCCGTCGAGCGGAAATATCCTTGTAAATCTGTGGGGCTGTGGTCATCTCAGGCACCTGTAAAGGTAACACATCCTCACTGCTTCAATGCTCTGACGCATCCGTATACGTTGAGGGCATAAATAGCCAAAGTGATAATCAATGTATAGTGTTTTTTTCATTGCAATGTATTGTATATTTGAACGGGCAAAAGCTCTATTAGCCATATGTGGTGTTGGTAGTATAGGGGGTGGGTGAAGGGTATAGTTGCCCCATGTGGGTGGTTAGACCTTGCAGGAAAGATTAACCTTTATATTACCTTGGCGGTTGTAGTCGCTAAGGTAAGATAGGGGTTAACTCCTCCCGGGAGACCTAACCACCCATCCTGGGTCAACTACAAGCTTCACCAACCCCCTCTACCACAAACACACCAGTTACTGCTATTTAACCCCTTCATTACCTTAGCGGTTACCCACTAAGGTAATGAAGTTGGGCAGTAATTTTATTTTTATTACATATGATTGAAGCAGGTGGTCCACGAACCTGAAATGAATGCGGGTCAGTTCTGGAGACCCCCAGCTTCAATCCTATGTAGAAAAAGGAAAGAAACTCTGTTTGATGCAAATCGCGATACCGATCTCGCCATCCTTTAGGTGATAATAAAAAAGCGAGTATTTAACCCACAATTTGCATATCAGAGCTTTTTGAACAGCAGTTACAGGCAAAAAATGCGAGTTTGGCATTTTTTGAGCTACCACATGGCTTGTAATAGCAAGAGTGCTAACGCTCGTTAAAAAGCCGTTTACAAGACATGCCATGTTATCAAAGCTTTGTGAATAGCTTCACATGCAACATTGCTTGTAAAGTGCACTTAACAAGCATTAAGTCACACATCGAAGTTTAATGAGTATGCCCCATAGAGAGTATATTTAAATGACTTTCCTGAAAGGATTTCCATAAGCAGTATATCGTGTTGACATGTAAGGTATATTGTGTTGAAGGGGGAACTGGTGTCAGGCCTAACAGGATTAGAACCCACAACCATTGCTGGGCCACAGCTCTAGGAGTGGGAGCTCAACCAGTTGCTGGGTAGCAACAGTGTCAATTCGATGGTAGATTCCATGTAATCCTAACATAAAAAATGTTAGTGCCAAATCTAAGAAAAAATTCTGGCAGTTTCACTCATCTCTTCTAAGTGATGCTATTCCATAAGACCCTTTTTGGTGCCAGAGTATCTCTTTACTTGAATGGGCTGCAAGGTGTCTTCCAGTTTTGGAAGGTGTCATGGAATTGCACCGTTTAGCAACATGGGCCTTAATCTCTTTAGTTCCTGAGAAGCCTGTATGCTTTGACAGATGTAAATAGACTCTTCATGCACTAAATATCTTGTTATAAGGTCATTCAGTCCTTGTTTTTTATACAGTAGGTGCTTCTTATGCCTGCACTGAAGGAGTTTACTGTCACAATACTTTGGTGCAAAATCAAGGATCGAAGAGCGACACACATGGACTTCTTAATGAAAAGTGGTTTATCATAGAATAAATGTTTCAGTGCTATACACTGACCTTTCTCAAGGTGAGAAAGGCCCTTGTGCTCTGTGCAGCTGTGCTGAATGAATATGAAAACTATGCCAAAATATGCATATTGTGAGGTGCCTCATAATTTGCACAACCATTTCAAAACTTCCTAAATTATATTTTTAATTATTAGTTAGAATGCTCAGTGTTTTAAACTGGCTGCAGAAGCACTCTAAATGGAGAAATTCCTAACCATTCACTTTTTACTATATACTGTAGGGGGGGAATATTCATTAGCAATGATTTGGGGACTTTCGACAGCCTCCAATACTGTTTTTTTGGTTACACCTCAATCCGGCAACAACTACCATTGCCTTGAATGGCAGTTAACAAAGTTAGTGAATCCCACGCTTTATGTTAGGTTTGTAATTGTCATACTCAACACAAAATAGACACAAGAAATAGTGCAGGACCTGTCTAGTTATATACATTTATTTCTTACTGTGCTTTGAAAAGAATAGAGAGATTTGATTTCTTGCATGTTACTATTTGTTAAAAAAATAACCATTCTAAGCGTCCTCTGAACAGTTGCTGAGGATCATTTCATTTGAACTGAGTGTTAAGTAAAAGTTCCTTATGATTTAGAAAGATTTGCTTTCATGTTTGTTTATGTGGTTTGTTTAGTCACCGCTGATAACCATGAGAGACACAACCATTTAAACATGCCCTTATTACCACTTGAGCATAAATAAATACCATGCTTTTTCGCACTGTACTTTAGGACATTAAGCCTATGATTGAATACATGGAATAGGACAAGAACAGAAATTGAACAATTTCTGTTTATCATTTTATACATAGAGTTTAGATTGAATCCCAGAAATGAATACAAGTTCAAAGGAATAAGGTGTAAGAGGAAGGTTTGTAGATTCTGCAATAAAAACAGGGCAAAAAGAGCAGCTTTTGTGAAGGACTCAGGCTAGAATAATAATGATAGAATTGTCTAAATCGATATACCTCTTGTCAGCCTTATGTCTGATGTTTGAATCAGCTCAGGCCTTTTCTGCAAGAGCTTTCCTCAGGAATATTGAATTATTTATTATTTGTATCCTTTTTTTTTTTCTTCTCTTTCTGATGATATTCCACTATTTTCTTCAGACTTGGTAAAATTTGTTTTTATGCTGCCAGGTTTTATGTTGTCTGCTCTTTGATAAATAGCAGTAATTGGGAGTAGAGCAGAAGTTGGGTAAAATGTATGACTTCAATTACATCTAGTGTGATTTTTTTCCTATTGATCTTTTTTTCCTTATAAAAAAAAAACGTTCTCCATAGTTTGCAGTGTTAAGAATTAGTTTATGTCCAAATTGTCCGTATGTCAGCATGTACTTCTGAACTCTTTCAATATTTGTAGAATTGGGTCAGTGACCCGTTTTTATTTTGGAGGTGGGGGGGGGGGGGGGGTTCCAGAGGTACTTAAAGCTCTTTCAGATTGCACATTATAACGTGATAAATCTGTTTATTTTATCATCGGTTAATGTGGTACTTTTGGATTTCTATTGTTTAGCCAATTTCTATGAAACAAGTTATCACTAGAGCAACTTGTTGAATTTAAAGAAGTCGCCATGGTGGGTTTTTTAGTGACCCTGCAAAAATGTTTTCCAACAATATCTTTCCAAATTGGAAAAATCTGAATGATTTTATGAGGTAGAGTGTAATCAGAATAAAAAAGGGGTCAAAAAGTCGATTTATATCATTTCATTTATGTTTTGTTTTACAATAAACCTTACTGTGGATGATAGAATACACTTTGACTATTTGAATGAAGATTTATAGTGTTTTTTATAAGATTTTTTTCAAGAAGTAAGAAAGGTTATACCAGGAAATCTAAATAAATTGCGTAACACCCTCTACAAAACAGTTACAGTACGGTGAGTAAAAAAGGGACACAAACCCGCAACCATACTGTAAAGCAAATACAAATACCACTTGTGGTACATTTGCATCTCTCAGACAGGTGTGCAATGCTGTCTTTCCCCATTATCTCTTAGCATACAATGTTTCCACGGCAACAGGGATTCTGTGCATGCAAATGAGCCCTCCCAGTGCTTTACCTTTTGCTTCTTGTCCATTTTAACATTGATCCCTATAAACGTATGCCAGCCGTATTTCACAGTTTTTTCAATATAGCCTGGACGTGAGGGTTAATTTTCATGTAATTACCCAGAATTCCTTGCTGCAGTGGAAGCATGGTGTGCTAAGGGATAATGGGGAAAGACGGGGTTGTAGTCCTGTGTGAGACATTCAAATGTACCCACCAGTGTTTTTTCTGTTTGCTTAACTCAATATCACAAATAAAACAATGGAAGGCCAAAACGAACTATTAAACACGTGGGGCTTTGTTTTCTAGAGTCTCCCAGCTGCAGAATTGAGGCAAACCCAGAAAACAGAAGCAGATTTGTCACAGGAAATGAATCCTATTTGAGGTTTATTTTTCAAAAGTCCCTGGGCTGCAAAAACTGGGGCAAATGAATTGTTGAATCTGTTAATGCTCTTTGCACTAAACTCTGCAGCCACGAGTGTCTAATAAATAATCCCATCAATGGCAAGGAATAAAAGGCTTCTTGTAAACAAACAGTGGTACATCATTATAAAATACCAGGTCTATAGACTAATGCTGGAAAGGGTGACAAAAGCCAGGCAACATAATGGTGTTTGCTTTCATTCATCAACTGCAATTTTTATTGGTATTCCCATAACTTTTAACATGCATTGGTGTCCCATACGGCCTCTATTCCAGAGATCCCTTAGCCATAGTTGTAGCCAATGTTACTGTGCCAGCGGGGGAAGTAGCACGGTTGCCCTGACGCTCCTCGCGCTGCTGATTCAAAACAATGCTGTCTTCTCCCGCTGGTGCGCCCTGTATGTCCCGCTGCAGAGTGGCAGCGGGGGCTTTAATGTGGGCTACATCTATACCGGCAAATCACTAACATAATACCTTCTGAGAATACCCCTTAACTCACCAATTAGAGTGAATGTAAGGATAATACTAATATACTGTACCGTATTTGTTTTTATTATTTTGTGTCATGAGGTTGATGTTGTGGGGTTACTAATCACGGTCTCCCAGCTGCATAACTGCAAACAACAACACATTATTTATCAAAGAAAAACATTTCAATTTAAATTGACTGGCTTTTCTTGTTTGCTAAATGTGGTGCACTGTTCTTGCTGGTTTTGCAGCCAGGAAACTTTGTCTTATAAAACTTCTAGAGGGATACTTGTCAGCGTCTCCCAGCAGCAAATGCAGAGCCAAAGTGGACCACAAAATGTGCACCTGGTTAACTATATTATAGAAATTCCTTTAATTTCAAAAAAAATTTGTATTGAGAAAGCTGATGAAGTTACTGAATTTTGTTCCATTTTTGTCCCGGTTTTGCAGCTGCGAGTCTTTGATACATACTGTGGCCTCCCGTATCTCTTCATTTTGACTTCCTTATGGTTTATCAAGTATTTTTGTAAAAGTGGACCAGGCCAAAAAGGAAAAGAGAACCTGCTAGTATACAAGTTAATTACCCGCTCCCAAAATCTAAAGATGAAACATTAACACATTTATTCATCACGCTGCTTGTTAATTGTATTCATTTTCCCATTATTACCAAATCTTCAAGGTACATGAGTGGCACGGTGTGAGATAAAATAACAAATATGTTTTATTAGAGAATTAAATTCAGAATGATATTAAAACATAATTGGTATATTCCCCCAATGTACCCCGACATATATAAGGAAATTAAAACTAACTGTTAATATTATTATAAAACCGCACAGGGGACTGAAATGTAAAGAAAAATAATAGTGTAATCAAAATGGTAACAAAGTATTGAATGTGATTACTGTAGCATTCAAATTGCATTGTAATATATTAATTTAATTTGCAGATGTTTTAGACTTTGGGGACCGGCTTTGTGGTCTAATCCGTGTGGGAAATTTTCATTCCAATTATTAAGCTGCATAAATATTTTCATCATTATCAGATTTTTGTCATTATCGTATTAAAAATCGTAATCCATCACTTTAGCAGAGTTGATTTTACTGCTGCAAACCTGTTGTTTAACAGTTATCTTTCTTATCCAACTGGGTTTCTTGATAGTTGACAATAGTCGCAGGGTGTATATATCATTTCTGCTTGATATCAAAGGATACCAATATCTCATTCTTCAGATAAGGCCATGCTGATTCAGTCTTACCGTGCTTTGTACATGGGGAGAAGAGGATTATGTATCAAAGTGTTCCAGCTGCAAAACTGTGACAAAACATATGCAAACACATATATACAGTATCAAAGAAAATATTCTATTGATTGCAAATCATGTATAAAACCTTTGTCAGTGGGGGGTGGTGCGGGTTGGACCAGTTTTAAACCTAGGAGACTCTGACAAATAGTTTTAGTATCAGTTTAGTACCAGGGGAGGACAAAAGTGGGTGTGTGAAGTCAGAAGAACCTTCCTAAACCTTACATTCCCAAACCAAATACAAAACAAACCCAGTTCAGATTTTTAGAACCAAAACAAAAAGGAAAACATTATTTAGAACCAAAACCAATTTCAGAACAAACAGTGGCGTTACAAACTTGGGGTGTTCCTCAAAATAGCTTTTTTAATAACTTTAAGTTTTTCAGATATATTGTTTCACTTTCCCAATACTGCAGATTTTATGATTTTATACTAATTTGAGTCTAAAACTAAAAGTCTTGCTTATTTTGAGTTTTGTCCAATATTTGGTTAAATAAAACAAAACTTACAAATAACATTTTGGCAAAACCATGTCCAAACCCAAAACACAAAACTTTGTGTCATTCTGTGCTGTAAAAAATAAAATGTAATTAAATACATTGTTGGATGAATCAATAGACATGTATTCTAAAAATGCAATGAGGTTTATAATTGGGCCACAGTGCCTAGATTCTATTAAACATAAATCAGTGGGGGAACGGGACATTTGAAAAATTAACCACGATTGTACCATCTGGGGGGTTATATCTAATTCCAACATGTCAAGTGTATTCATTGGATTTAATTGTTGTATATTTTATTTTATATTAATTGTGTATTGTGTAGTGCGGGTTGATTAAGCTTAATCAAGACATTGGAACAATTGCGTAATAAGATAAGTTACTCAATTGTACTTTTTTTTAACACATTTTTAATAAAATGTATTTTGTTTAAAACTGCATGCTCATTTCCTTTAGGAACTTTGGTATACAATAGAGCTTCAATAGATTCATCAATTCTATGTTTATGCGCCAGAGTGTTTCCCCTTTTCTATTGCTGGGGATGGGATTCCTCTTATTCACTTACGCTGCAGAATATTCACTTATTAGAGTATTGTTTTACACTTGTAGATATTAAGAATAGTGCCTTAATTTTTCTTTTGTTCAGGTTCATAAACTGGCCATTTTATGGTATATTATTGTAATTTTTTGTCAATTTATATCAAAACTTAGAGCAGCAGTGACTTTTTTTTAACTAGGTGTTTAGCATGATGGGGTCTCCAAAGCTGTACCGCATTAATTTCAGCTACGGTGACCCCCTGCTTCCCGAGATACTTACCTGAGAACGTGACCCCAGTAGCAGCACCGGCTTGGAATCCATTATGGCGGTTTAAAGCTCCCTCATCCTGCTGAGCAATGGGAAGCCACGATACCACCCCTTGCGACTTCCTACTGGTATGCGTGACGCGGGAGCTTTAACATTAACTGAGATATCTGCAGCACCTTTACATGTAAATATCTTGGGTAGAAGAGGGTCCCAGGAGCTGAAATTAACATAGTTCATCTCTCGAGACCTCCTGCTGCAACCCTAAGGGGAAATAAATTTTTGTTTTATTAAAGGTATGCCTCCTTTAAGTTAGGAATCAGGATTTCAGCTGGGTATGAGGATACCATAAGCATTACGTTTAGGGTAAGTACAAAATCTGTTTAAATGGGTCGAATCATCAATATTATACATACAGCAGAATACCTGTTATGTGATTTACATTCACAAACAAACTGCCAGCACATTTCTAACGTCTGTCGCTGGTGAATGTCGCGGTTTTCTGAATCTTTGCATGGTAACATTCCATCTGAATACATTTTCTTGCTTATGACATTTAGTTGTGCAAAACTACACAAAATGAATATACACATATCTCCCCCATTATACTGATGAACTGAAAAGACAACATGAATATTTACAGTATAACCCTTCAGTGACAGCGGGGACTGTAATGCATTGTAAGGGGATGTGTTGACGGACCTCTGTTAGCAAAGAGGTTGATTGGAAAAAAATAACTTTTAACCAAACTTTTACATTTAGTTATACTAAGGCAGGGGGTGCTCAATTCCAGTCCTCAAGCCCCCCGCCCCGACTCCACCCCCAACAGGTTGGGTTTTCAGGATATCGCAGCTTCAGCACAGGTGGCTCTGATTGAGCTACCGGCACTGAAGCAGGGACTTGTTGAGCTACCTGTACTGAAGCAGTGACTGATTGAGCCACCTGTGCTTAATCTGGGATACTCTGAAATCCTGACCTGTTTTGGGGGTGGGGGGCTTGAGGACTACAGTTGAATACCCCTGTACTAAGGAATAAGGAGATTTTTTTTTTTAACCAAATAAATTAAAATGTATGGGTTTTTTTGTATTTCACTTGCAAAATGCTTCTATTTTAATGTTTCTTGAGGGGTAAAGCAGCTCTGATTTAAAATTAAGTGATGAACAGATTTGTACTTTCGGATGACCACACAGCCCATGTTACAACCCATATGCTGTATGTTTATGTTTTAATGACTTGTAGACCATAAAAACACAGAATGCAGCACAGATATGCACGGACGATAAAACTGTTTCCCCTGCAAGATCTGCAATAAATAACGGAATCATAATACAGAATGAAGTCTGCATTGCAATGTGCAGACAAAAGATAATCAGGTTTTAATTCAATATCTGGTTTCAGAATCACTGTTAAACCCCCCTTTCTCCATGTATCACTCTGACAAAATTGTCTTTACTATCAGCAGCCTCTTAGGTCCTCCTTACACAGACAAAATCCCATTGTTTTAGATTTTCTTTCATATCATGTAGGTGTCTATGCCGTGCCACCCACACAGTAAAGCAAGTGAGCTGTGAAATATATTCATTGTTAGAATACAGGGGGAATGGAGGCAAGCAATCGGCAGTAATAATGTACGACAGCAATGGGAGGCTGGCAACATTACCTGCATTATTTCCGTTGCCTTTTTCATTATAGGTTTGGGAAATAGGCAGCAATTCGATTATGGCATGATTTGGGATGGAATTGCTTGCCGTTCACTGACCCTGTCACAGGGGTATCAAATGAGAAGTCAGCTCAAATAAAGTTTATAGTGCATTAGCTGGACAAAAGCATTGCCTAGCCTGAGAGCACGGTGTTTCATCTTCCAGGGTTTTGTAACTGCTTCACGGATACACTGTACAGATTTTGTACCTTTAGGCAAAAAAAAGAAGGATTGACTGTGATGTATAGGAATGAGCACAGTCGGCCAATGATGTCGACTCCCCTCCCCTTTCCATGTGCAAATCTCAGCTCCTCTCTAGCTTGTGTGAAGCAGCATGATTAATAACACTGAGAGAACCTGCCTGTTGGATTATTAATTTCCCATCCCTCTTTCTTTCTCTTGCGCATACCACTGATGCTTGTTTTAATGCTTTTTTTCTTTTTTCTGTATGGAGCTACCTAGTAGCCACTAACACTGTCTCGTGGCCATCCAACCTCGCAAGAGGCATACTTCACAGTGGGGTGAGTTTGTTTATTAAATGTAAGCAATTCTATACATAGGCGCTATCAGAACAAAAAGAACCGTGCAATGCTTGGTCACAGTTGCCTTTACCTTCAAGTGCTGCAACAACAGTTAAGAATGACCTACAAAGCAAGTGCATTGCATTGGCAGTCTGATAATGACACACTCAGGTGCTCTGAGTGCAATATATTATTTGTAGAGCAGAAGGGAAAATACTGCTTTTTCAACTAATTAAAATGGTCTCTTTTGAAGCCTTCATTGCAATGAGAGGGTACAAATTGATAGAAATTGAGATTTAATGATCAGTAATTGCACAAGCGTTGATTTTTTTCTTCTTTTTTTTTGCAATCCAAAAGCTTATTATGCCAGAAATAGTTTTCTCTACATCAAGGTTACGATTATATATAGTAACTCCTCATGTTTGTGATGGCTTTGAAAGAGTAAGGCAATATGTACGTGATTAACTAGTTGGTTGTGGTTTTAAGTGTATCTATTTAGCAGCTGTTTTTATTTTGAAGGTGAGGGCTATTTATTTATGCTGTGATGTTTTAAAGCTCTTTGTTTTGATTCGTTGACCAGGTCACGTGACCAGTTGTATAAAAGGAGGTGCCACAGATGAGTGTGTCATAGACATTGTAACGTGTACAGTACTGTAGGTGTCTGAGCAAACTTCACAGAACAATAGGTCTAACTTCACCGTAGAACTTATTTTTAACTTTAAGTTATAATACTGAATTAAGAATTATTTTAATTAATGCTGAATTAAGAATAATAATTTACGGTCTAATTGGGTAATTTCAGAAGCAATTGTTTATGTAATAACCAATGAAATCTAATTGTCAAATAAACTAAAAAAAAAAAAAGTCTGCTAAATGATCCTCTGAAATGTCCTCGTGTTCCCTCTGCGCTGATTTTACAAGGTTTGCTAATTAATTCGGTTGATAGCGTAGGAGCTGAAATGGTTTGTCTATTCACGTTGCAGGATTTTATATGTGATAAAAATGTAGTCATCGTGTATATATTGTGTTAAAATGCTAAGTAGGCCAGTGAAACATTTCTGATAGACAGGAATTATGTGGCACAAAAAGTCTATTAAGACCAACATTATAGGGTACGTGTTTTTAGAAAGTAAATACTGCTACCGTTTCTGAGCTAATGCCTTACTATATTTATCCGATCATGCTCCTGTTCCATTAATAACACTAAAGAGCTCTTATACGTCTTTCTCCGGTGGCTGTGTTTTCACAGTTGTTTCTTTCACTTCTGCTGGCAATCTCACTTCTGCTAATATACAATTAATGTTCATTAGAAGCAGTTTTGCTATCATGTTTAATGGGGCTATTCAACTTTAATTGCTGAAAGGGACATTTTTCAAAAATAGTTGAAGTACAACGACCTTAACAGTAACAAAATAAGCAAACCAGTTGGCTTTCTAATCTTTCCTTGTGAGAAATAAATAAATAAACCATTATCTGCATTGGATAAAAAGTAGGACAATGACTAATTGTTGCCAGACAGTTGTTTTTTTTTTCACCTTTCGCTCATATCACAAAACCTCACAGCAGCAGTCCTGTTTCCTGGGATGTTATTTAAAGATAACCCAACTTCTAGTGTATCTTACAAACCTGGGTAGCATACAACAAATCAAAAATGTAATTCGAGAGTGACATGGTTAATGGAAGTAGTTGCAAAAAAAAGAAGCTTTTCTATGCAGAATCCCCAGCAGAAGCACAGCAGTCACACTGCTCAAATGGCTGTTGGCTGTCATTGATTTCACACAGATTGGGGTTTTTCCTTAAAGCTGAGCTGCTCCTGCTGTTTTTCTGGTCTGATTGGTCAGCACATTAAGGCAAACTGTGCTTAACGTTTTCAGTGCTAGGGGGAGCTCTGAAGATCTTCACCTTTGCGAACGCTATGCAGTGGGAACGCTATGCAGTGGGAAGAATCAATGAAGGTGTTAACCAGGAAAACTAGAGAATCCGGTACTTTCTTTTGACTCAGATGCAGAAAGTCCCAATCTGGTGTAGAGATTTTCTTTACTAAAGTAGAGCAATTCATATTATTATAGTACAATAAATTTAGCTGGGAATGAGGCACACAAGTTCTCTATATTTGGATTAAAACATCTCTGCACTCTTCAGTCCAACAACTGTAAATCAAGCACACAGGTGAATATATTCCAAATAACCAATGGGAAAAATATACTGTGAGGCAAATGTGTATTAAAATATCTCAGCTGTTTGATTTTCTTTTTCGCTAATGAGTCTGCAGCTGAAGGTTTTAAAGACAGAAGAAGTGATCAAAAGCATAATACTGTAGTTGGTATTATGATAAAATTCTACAAGAGCACATTTCTAGTCAATCTACTGTAACTGAGCCAATGGACAAGAGATTGGAAATTCAGACACTAAATATTCAGTGGCCACAATTCAATCAATACCTGACTGGCTATAATATGACTGTTTCCTTTACAGAGGGTGAACTGTCTTACAAAGATCAATCACAGGACCATCATCGTTTACTGAATCCCATGAAATATCACTTGGTCAATGCCAAAAGTAGAATATCTATATTGCTGATGATTTAGTATAACAGTAAACCATAAAAAGCCTGTTTTCCAAACTTGGTATGAAACACATTGAGGATCAATGACACGTGAAAAAGGTGTAACAACTGGGAAAAATACTTCATATGTGTTTGTGTATGTCAATTTATGAATGGAATTACCAGCAGTTGAAATGTGATGGTACAAACGTATATAGTGTAGCCTACCACTGTTTGTATATTTACAAACCAGGAGTGTTGTCAATTTCTATGGACAAATGTAAATTCCACTTTCAAATTAAAGACCAAATGTAATTATTTTTTTAAAAAGGCCCTATTCCTTTCCTTTGCGTTTTAAAACATAAACATTGTGTAAACCTTTCTATAATTTGCTTAAAATGAACACTACTTTTTAAATGCTCTTCAAGCACTGTGTTTTCCTATATACTCTAAAAACAGCGTTGCAACCTTTTGACTTTGTATCTGGAGATATTTTTACACCAGTTATTTCTTCATTTATCTATTATTTGGGGTGTTTTGATTGGAATTTTTCCTTTCTATAAAAATGCTTGATTTATCATTCCCTTTGTGGATTGATGCCAGCTGAACAATGTGCCATGATTTTGCTGCCCCCAATTTGTTGGTGAAAAAACAAATACGTAGAGGGTTTTATTAACATGCCATAATTCAGGTAGTGGATATTTCCAAGGTAGCTAAGTATCAAGTTCCCCATAGAACTCCATCTAAACACACAGCAGAAATAATATGTAAATCAAACCCGCGTTCACTACAAACGTTGAGCAACAGTTGTACAAAAGCCGCGTGAGATTTAAGAAAGAAGAAAATACCATTGTTTTTCATTTGGTGCTGTCTTTTTGCCCCAGTTTTACAACCAGTAGACTTTGTTAAATATTCACCGTAGTGTTAAAACCCACTAACACGGTAACTGATTTTAAATAAGCGTAATCTATTATATTTATGTTACATTATTTTCTGACTTATCACATATACATAGACTTTCTGAACATGTAAATTCATCATGAGTAGATATCAATTTAACACTTTTATTTATTGAATAAGTGCTTTCTTTTACAATAATAATTCTGGAAATGTGGCACACCTGCACACCTGCACACCTACACATTTTAAGTTATGGTGGGTGAAAAAGACAACAAGAAACCTCCACCTTATAGCATATAGCAAATAAAAAGATCACTTGTGAGCACATTCACATGTCTTAGACAGGTCTGCAACCCTGCCTTTCACCACGATTACCTAGCATACAGTGCTTCCACTGCAACAAGGGATTCTGAGAAAGTACATCCAAATGAGCACAACGTGTCACCTTTTGCCTGAAATCCATTTTTACACGGAACCCTTATAAACTAAAGCATTAGCTTATAAGGGTTCCATGTAAACATGGATTTCAGGAACAGGGTGACAGGGTGTGCTCATTTGCATGCCATTTCCCAGAATCCCTTGCTGCATGGAAGCACTGTTTGCTAGGTGATAATGGTGAAAGACAGGGTTGCAGACCTGTCTAAGGCCTCGGGCATGGTCAGCGCCAGGCGCGCTGGTGCTTACCAGTGAGCCCCTGCAACCGCAATGAGAGCGGCTTTAGTAGGGGCTCGCCTACGCTTCCGCAAGCGTAGATCTTATCCAAATTTTAGATTTCGCGCTCATGGGAGCGCAGGGCCGGTCACGTGAGCGGTTCGCCCAATGAGGGCGAACCAGCTCCGTGACATCACTGGCCCGCCCCCCGACACGCCCACGGACGGCGCGCTAACCAAGGCCAGGGAAAGCACCCGCTTTCCCTCAGCCTCGGCGCGCCTCCGCACGGCTGCTGCAACCCTGGGCACAGCCTAAGACGTGTGTGTGTGTGTGTGTGTGTGTGTGTGTGTGTGTGTGTGTGTGTGTGTGTGTGTGTGTGTGTGTGTGTGTGTGTGTGTGTGTGTGTGTGTTGTTGTTATTCATACATAAATATTACACATACATACAATTATTTTATGTACAACACATTTTGTGTGGCTTTTGTACTGTACATATGTAATGACCACGTTATATAGACTAAAGTAGCAATTTCTAAATCTCTTAAGGAAGTGATTACAGAGACATGGTAGCTCACAAATTGAGTCTTTTTTCCTGCTCGACACTGATCCTGTGATAGTCTCCCCACTTAATCCTCACTAGCAATTTGCCTATGGTTGCAGCTAACAGGAGGTGATTAGAGGGGAGTTGTCTATTGCCGTTTTAGTTCTGTTGAAGCGGCATGTTAGACAGAGGCTAGTGAATCAATGCTGCTTTTTCTATTAGCTCAACACCTCCTAACACATTAGAGTCACAGTTATCCAATAACTGTGAACAGCCACTAATCCTACGTGTACAGTTTTATTGCAATGTGGTCCTATAAAAACTTTCCGAGGAGAACATACTGTCTATTGTATTATAATTGTACCAGATTTAAAACAAATTAATTACTGAGTCGTACACCTTATTAATGGATACCTGTTTAAATGGATAAACAAAGAGGCTACAGGTATGAACACCTGTTTATATTCTCTGAAATCTGTGTTCACAATGTAAACACTTTTTTACACATGATCATACCATATAAATGTGTGTAGATTTTTATTTATATAGTGCTTTAGCAGAGGAGCTAGGATATACAAAAATAGATTATTCGTTAATGTGGACCTAAGAAGTGGGTGTAGAATAAACAGCATCTGAAAAATATAATGGTTATGCATAAAGGAAACAATTACACTTTTTGATAATGTGTCGCACACATTTTACCTACAGTACAGTATGTGCTTGATTTTGTAGTTTGTGGGGTTTGTTGTTCTAGGATTTATCAGATGTCCAAAATGTTATGAGACATATAACAGTATGAACCTGGGTTATCACTTTTATTCTTATCGTGCATCAAAAATCTCGTACCAAGTCTGACTTGGCATAAACCCTCAAATTTGAGGAAGGAGCGGCTCAGTGAGTAACGACACTGACTGGCACTGAGAGTTTGAGGCAGGGGAGCCTGGTTCAATTCCCGGTGTCAACTCCTTGTGACCTTGGTCAAGTCATCTTATTTATCTTTGCTACAGGCACCGAAAACATAGATTGTAAGCTCCATGGGCAAGGACCTGTGCCTGCAAAATGTCTCTGTAAAGAGCTGTGTAAAACTAGCAGCTCTATATAAGAACATGCTATTATTATTATTCAATTTAGGGGCTGATTCTATATGTGCTGAAGTCAATGGGGAATTTCATCCAAAACTGCCTGATTGACTTCTGCACATTCTGTATAGAATCAGCCCCTTGATGTCTGCGTTACATGTCACGCTGCTTTAGCCAGATTTTTGCATTTGGTGCAAACGCAGGCAGAAAAACAAATTGAGCTTTGTGACTAGATGCAGCTTTCGGGACTAATATATAAAATCCTGTATGTGCGAGCAGAGAACAAAGGCGCAGATCCTTCCAGCTGGCAGGGCTGTTTCTTCACATATTCTGTAAAAAAAGACAGGACACTAGAGAGATTACTTGTGTGTTGTGTGTTTTTGTATAAGTGTGTACGTATATTTGTGTAGCGCACTATGCTGTATGCAGCCCAATAGAAATGATGGAATTATAGTATAATAAATGCCACTAACAGAAAGTAGGAAAGTGAATCCCTGCCCACGAGAGCTGACAATCCAAGGCCCATATTCACTAAAAAGTGCAACGTTCTAGTACGTCTTAACTCTCATTCCTTTCAATGGGCGTTAGTGTGGGCAAAAGCGTTACACCCTTTGTGACTATGGGCCCAGTTGTATGTTGAAAGGCTTACAGAGAGAGTAAGTGACTTTGTATATAACAGTATGCAGTTTCTGTATATGTTTAAACTTCCAAGAGGGATGGGGTTAATGTCCCCTATTTAAAGTGGTGTCTTAGAGAAGAGGTTTGTCATTAAGAGCCGCAGAAGGATATCGAGCACCGGTTGGCAATACAGTATAAGTGTAATATTTGAAATGCTTTTGAAATTCTGGTGATGGGTGAGTCTGTGTGAAAGGAAAACCACTTGTGGTGGGGTATTAATCTGTATTTCTAGTTGGACATTGTAACTTAGGTGCTACTGTAGTTGTCAGGAAGACCGAGCTTGATCACAGGAGTATTTTATATAATATAGGCTAAAGCTGTTAAATTCTGGGCATTATTGAAATCTGTCTGTAGCCCGGCACTGACTCCTCCCCCTCCCTGCCTGCAGCCAGGCACTGACTCCTCTCCCTCCCTGCCTGCAGCCAGGCACTGACTCCTCCCCCTCCCTGCCTGCAGCCAGGCACTGACTCCTCTCCCTCCCTGCCTGCAGCCAGGCACTGACTCCTCTCCCTCCCTGCCTGCAGCCAGGCACTGACTCCTCTCCCTCCCTGCCTGCAGCCAGGCACTGACTCCTCTCCCTCCCTGCCTGCAGCCAGGCACTGACTCCTCTCCCTCCCTGCCTGCAGCCAGGCACTGACTCCTCCCCCTCCCTGCCTGCAGCCAGGCACTGACTCCTCTCCCTCCCTGCCTGCAGCCAGGCACTGACTCCTCTCCCTCCCTGCCTGCAGCCAGGCACTGACTCCTCTCCCTCCCTGCCTGCAGCCAGGCACTGACTCCTCCCCTCCCTGCCTGCAGCCAGGCACTGACTCCTCTCCCTCCCTGCCTGCAGCCAGGCACTGACTCCTCCACCTCCCTGCCTGCAGCCAGGCACTGACTCCTCTCCCTCCCTGCCTGCAGCCAGGCACTGACTCCTCCCCTCCCTGCCTGCAGCCAGGCACTGACTCCTCCCCCTCCCTGCCTGCAGCCAGGCACTGACTCCTCCACCTCCCTGCCTGCAGCCAGGCACTGACTCCTCCCCCTCCCTGCCTGCAGCCAGGCACTGACTCCTCTCCCTCCCTGCCTGCAGCCAGGCACTGACTCCTCCCCCTCCCTGCCTGCAGCCAGGCACTGACTCCTCTCCCTCCCTGCCTGCAGCCAGGCACTGACTCCTCCCCTCCCTGCCTGCAGCCAGGCACTGACTCCTCTCCCTCCCTGCCTGCAGCCAGGCACTGACTCCTCCCCTCCCTGCCTGCAGCCAGGCACTGACTCCTCCCCCTCCCTGCCTGCAGCCAGGCACTGACTCCTCTCCCTCCCTGCCTGCAGCCAGGCACTGACTCCTCTCCCTCCCTGCCTGCAGCCAGGCACTGACTCCTCCCCTCCCTGCCTGCAGCCAGGCACTGACTCCTCTCCCTCCCTGCCTGCAGCCAGGCACTGACTCCTCCCCTCCCTGCCTGCAGCCAGGCACTGACTCCTCTCCCTCCCTGCCTGCAGCCAGGCACTGACTCCTCCCCTCCCTGCCTGCAGCCAGGCACTGACTCCTCCCCCTCCCTGCCTGCAGCCAGGCACTGAGTCCTCCCCCTCCCTGCCTGCAGCCAGGCACTGACTTCTCCCCCCTGCCTGTAGCCAGGCACTGACTCCTCCACCTCCCTGCCTGCAGCCAGGCACTGACTACTCCCTGCCTGCAGCCAGGCACTGACTCCTCCCTCCTCCTCCTCCCTGCCTGCAGCCAGGCACTTACTCCTCCCTCCTCCCCCTCCCTGCCTACAGCCAAGCACTGACTCCTCCACCTCCCTGCCTGCAGCCAGGCACTTACTCCTCCACCTCCCTGCCTGCAGCCAGGCACTGACTCCTCCCCCCTCCAATCTGCTGCGAGCTCGGCACAGCAAAGTGAGGGGAAATGTTTGTGTGTCTGTTGTGTGTTTTATGGGTGTAAAGGGGCCAGCAGAGTGTTTTATTGGTGTGTGTGTGTTCTGTTGGTGTGTTTTTGTGGGTGTAGAGGGGGCAGCAGAGTCTGTTTGTTGGTGTGTGTTTTGTGGGTGCAGGAGGGGTGCAGAGTGTTTTGTTGGTGTGTGTGTGGTGTGCAGGGCCGTTTTAAGATCTTTGTAGGCCCCAGGCACTTTTATTTCTAGAGACCTGTGTGTTCGATATTTGTACTCATATTTATGCTAATTTCATTGTTTGCTTGTTTCTTTCAATACTAGTGATATTTGGCATTGATACTTTTGTTTCGATTATTTAAAGGTATCGATACTTCAAAGGCATTTTAAATTAAAATGTGCTGTTTTCTCTTATTTTGTGATTTTTTTGTTTAGGTATTTTTTCAAGTGAAATATTGTAGGCCCTAAAAGGTTCGTAGGCCCTAGGCACTGTGCCCCAGTAGAGAGGGGGCTGCTGGTGTGTTTTTGTGGATGTAGAGGTGGCAGAGTCTGTTTTGTTGGTTTGTGTGTGTCTCTGCAGTGTGTGTTTTGTGGGTGGAGGAAGGGTGCAGAGTGTTTTGTGTGTGTGTCTGCAGTGTTTGGGTTTATAGGGGCTGCAGTGGGTGTAGAGGGGGGCTGCTGGTGTGTGTTTTGTGGATGTTGATGGGGACAGCAGTCTGTTTTGTTGGTGTGTGTGTCTGCAGTGTGTTTTGAGGGTGTAGAGGGCGACTGCAGTGTGTGGGTGTCATTGGGTGTAGAGGGTGGAGGAGTGCTGCAGAGTGTGTTTTGGTGTGTTTGTTAGTGTTTGTGTCTGCAGTTGTGTGGGTTTACAGGGGGCTGCAGTGTATTTCTGTGTTTGTGGATGTAGAGGGGGGGCTGCTGTGTGTGTTGTGTGTTTGTTTTGTGAGTGTAGAGGGTGGAGGAGGGCTGCAGTGTGTTTGTGGGTGTAGAGGAGGGGGGCTGCAGAGTGTGTAGGGGGGATGGTTATGCCCTGTTCTTCGGGGATTATTACTTAAGTAACATTATGCATTTCCTTCATTAAATCTCAATTTTGTAACTTCAAGATTTGTGCTAATTAGTACTATGACTTAATAGCTAAAATGTACCTTTAGCTCCATTATACCCATTACATTGATATTGTTCATGTTGCATTAATAGCAATGGCACAATTAATAAAACTAATTACTATGCAAGAATCCTGCATTACACGTATCGTAACCAATGAATAATCAAATTTGTTAATCCAGTGATCCATCATAGTTATTTTTGTGTAATGGGAGGGACTTTACACTAAAAGGATGTTTTCAGTTCAATAATACACATATTCTGGATAACTGTCTAAGGTGTATGTGAATTGCACATGGCATTGATATTCTTCTTCACCACCCATACGTAGCAGTAATGCCTTTTCTCTTATATTGTTCACTCATAAAGTAAAAAACAGTTATTAATAAATCATAGCGACTGATGTACAGATGTAGTGCCCATCATGCTAAACTCAGTCACGCAGTACGGTTTACTAGGTTTTCTGCAGGATACATTGGACCAGAACTCTACCACTGAGTTTAAAGCATTTTTCTTTTTCTTTTTTTACTTTTGCTAATAGTTACGCAATTTCTGTACATTATTGTGTAAGTACTGTTCAGGAATAGGGACTCTGTATGCAATTGGCATGGCCACGAGTGCTTACCGAGTCTCTACTGAGAATGATAGTTTACAAAGTTGATGTAGAGTAACTGTTGGGCTAGGATTACCCACTATACTAAACCTGTATTCTACAAATCCTTCAGTGCCCCATGATGTAACCATCATGTCATTATATTTGTCACTCCTGGGGTCTACGTCAAGGGAGTTTTGCTTATTTTTTTAGGGGAGATCACATCCTATGCTCCTGTTGAGTGCCTGAACATGATCTGAATGGACCAGGAATGGAAGAGGAGACTCCACCTCTTCTGTTCCGGTCATTAGGGATGTCGCGGTCGTGTATCGATGTTCACAAAGTGCCGTGGTCCCTCTGGCACTTAACCTATTAAGAGTTAACCTATTCGTTTTTCTTCTTCGGGTGAAGAACTAAACCAGGGTTTGCCAACGTCAGTCCTCAAGGGCCACCAACAGGTCAGGTGTTAGGGATATCCCTGCCTCAGCACAGGTGACTCAATCAGTGGCTCAGTCATAATGACTAAGCCAACTGTACTGAAATAGGGATATCCTAAAAACCTGACCTGTTGATGGCCCCGAGGAGTGGAGTTGGCCATTCCTCATCTAATCTCTCCATATGTTTTGATCATTCTAACAATTCTCAGCTAACAGTCATACAATACCCACTATAACTGGTTTCTTCTATATTTATTTCCATGTAATAAAAGTGCCAGAGAGAAACTCTTGCAATGCATTCTCTTATTCTTTGCTATTTCAGCCTCGATCTGTGTGCTTGCCTCTCCTATTCTTATTCTAAAACTGTTTCAGCATTGACTTCGAAGAACAGTTTCATGCCTGTAAGCCCCCAGCATATAAGACATGCTACCTGTCTGCTAGTTGGTAAATATTGACATTTTTCTACACTGTTTAAAAGTAAAGAAGATTGTATCTGACTACTATAGTAAAACTGAAAAAAACAATGCAACTTCAGGTAATTCTAGCAATCCCCCAACAAAGGTTTTGAGTGACAACATGAGAATATCAGCAGTACTTTATATGATGTAATAAAAAGGGGTGCAATATTAAGATTAAGATTAAAAGTTGCTCTTTAGCCGTATATTTTGTTGTTATTTTATTTAAAAAGAGAAGTTTGTAATGTGCAAGTACAGCCTCACAATCATCTTAAATAACATTTCAAATGTAATTTTCTTTTTTCTTTTAATCCAATATCTTTTGAACTCCAAGATTCACTGTAATGTTTATGAAGTGTGATAGTTTTATTTGTAGAGATTTGGAAGTACTGTAGAGATGAATGTCATTAAGCACATTTAATTACATAAGAATATAGCATACCCCCAATGTATTTTTAGCAGCACTTGAAATGAAATTGCACCAGTGCAGGGGTGGCCAATTCCAGTCCTTAAGGGCCACCAACCGGTCAGGTTTTAAGGATATCCCTTCAGCATTGGTGGCTCACTGATTGAGCAAACTGTGCTGAAACCGGTATATCCTTAAAACTTGACCTATTGGCCCTTGAGGACTGAGATGGCCACCCCTGCACTAGAGCAATGATAAGCATTTTGCTAACAGACCATTGGTGGGCAGCAGGTGGCCTGCAGAGTCACGTGGAGCTTATAACTGCTGCACGCCGCATATTGTAGCTTCTTCTGTTGATTCAATTGCTTAAAGCTGCAGTTCAGTCTTTTTTTTTTTTTTTACATTTATTTTTTAACTTCAATAGTTTTATGTGTGCAATCTCTAATTACCTATAGAACTGTATAGCTGCAGGTCAATTCGTTCTCCATGTATTGATAGGTCAAAATTTGGTGACATATTAAAAGCTGGGATTTGTTTATATTCTGCTTGTCTGTCAGTGGAAGCGCTTGAATATTCATGAGCACTACTGCACTGACATGTGCTAGAGGGAGGGCAGGGCTGACAAAGGGGTGTGCCAGGGCTTGTGACAGGACATGAAGGGGCAGTGCCTTATAAATGGCTGTTAAAAGAGAATACAAGAAAATTGGTCTTTCAAAGTTGTTTTTTTAAAAACAGAAAATGCTAAAAGTATTTTTTCTTACTACAGAACTGATTTATTAAAAAAAACACACATGCAGGATATTGACTGAACTGCAGCTTTAAGCCTTTTGCTGCCCAAGCATATAGCTACTATGCCATGAGTTTTGAAACTCCAGGGGCCCATGTCTTAGTAGCTAATCTAAGTGCTCATCTTTGTAGGGGAGATTGCATTCTGCGCTGAATGCAATGCTACTGAAGAGGAGGACTCCTGCCCTTCTGCTCCGTCAGGTGTCCCTTGCAGCACTCAAAGGGTTAAGGACAGGGTGATGATAAATACTGCCCTGCTCCTGTCCTATGGTAATCACTAGTTCCCAGTGTAAGAAGGGGAGTGGGGCAGTATTCCTCAGCTCACTGTCAGCAAGAAGCGGACAGGAGAGGGGAGGGAGGAGTTGGGGAGAAGAAGATGCTTCTACCCAAAGCTGCAACATCTTTCCTGCAGGGTATGGGGGTAATATGTGACCCTTTAGATGGCTCAAGGTCTGCATATATATACAGCCCTTGAAGTATATCATGTTACCCACCACTGGATATATATATATATATATTTTTTAATTTTTTTATTTAACTAACATTTTCCTATGCTTGTGAATATTCTCTATGTAAGCTGCTATTCTCCGTATTAAAATAATGTATGATAAGCATTGTTTATTCATAGGTAAAGGTCACAAGTGCTGCTGTTGCATAAATTCTGCTGCATTGTTTAACTTTTAAAATGTAATTTTTGTATGGGGACTCAACTTTATATTTGCCTGAATTCCAGTAGCTGTCAAAATTGGGTTTTGAAATGTGTAGTGCTGGGTCAATAATAGACATCATTAAGTTTTCTTTTTTTCATTTCTCTTTATCATTTATTTATCAAGAATGTGCAATATTAATTTGTTGTTGTTTCAGCTATATTATTCTTTTTACTCTGTTACCCCATTTTTTCTGCTATTGTGGCTTTATTAAATATTTTAACAGTACACAAAGAAAAAGGTGTAGCCCTGGGATAATAGGCTTGTGTATGAACCTCTGTGAGATCGCTTGAGTCTCAGACCCTTTTGATGAAGAAAGAAGCTTCCCAATAAAGGTAACGCCCCGCTGCCCCCCACTCCATATCTTTCCCACTGGCCCATTTCCTATCACCCCTGTCTGTCCGTTCCTTCTTCCCTCTATTGCTCCATGCTCCTGCAGCTGCAATGCCACACGGTGGCAAACTATGCTGGCGGCTACAGCGTGGGAGGGAAGTTTGGTGCAAAAAGGGGGCCTTTTTGCTTGTCTCCGGTGACACTGGCGATGCTCCCATCTTCTTTTTGTACAGCTGCTCCATGGGGCAGGCTTTGAAGCTTTCATGTCATTGTAGCAGGCTGTCACTGCACATCCCTGTGCCCATTGTCCCAGCACAGGCATGCCAATTCCTGCCAGACAAGGAGCTGTTTATTAAAAATGTCAGCCACTCGGATGGCTGCAGGTAAAGTCCCGTCCAGCATGCTTGATTGGCCCAGAAGACATAGGGCAGTGTTTTTCAAGCAGGGTTCCTAGGAACCTTTTAGTTCCCCAGGCATCCCTAAAGCGTTCCCTGCAATGTTCTTGTCGTTTGAAAATGAAACACAGAAGAATTTACAATGCATCTGATCACAGTGTTGTTATTAGAGAGGGTTGGGGGGTTAGGGTTCCATAACCAAAACAAAGTTGAAAACCACTGGCCTAGGGGCTGGATGGGGATGGGGTTTATGCACATACCACTGGTGATTGGCCGAAATCCCCTGCCCTGAACCTGCCTGATTGGCCTTGCTGAAAAGCTGTTAGAGTCAATGGGAAAGGAATGTTTAAAGCTTCCTGTCTGGCCAGTTGCCTTGTCTGGGGAGTAGTTATCCTTTTGCAAGCCTCCCTTGGTGCATCCCTAATGCCTGGAACTGAACCTCTGCCTCGGCCGGTGACTACGCCCTGCACCATGGATCCTTTCCAACCCCCATGGACCTATTAACTTTGCCTAGAGACATCAAGCTGTGTGCAGCCAGCCTCCATGTAAATTGTAGGATCTTTTTTACGTACCCTTCTCTTTTCTTTCACTGCTGCTATCTGTACGTTTATAACTTATTTTGTGTGTACTGTACCCATATTAAACCTGTTAGTTCTATTGTCTGACTGAGTGTTGGCTTACATAGCTTGCAACGCTTATTTTTAGGTGCAGTATTGTGTAAGTGTTTATTTTGCGTGCTTTCTGGGAACCATGTGACCCCTGTGTTGCCGGAGGTACCATTTCCCCCAAAAGTGCTGGGTAGTATTAGGGTAGCTGGGATTCCCTGAGCCCTGATAGCCTTGTGGTTACTAGGAGGGGTGTAAGGAGCCTTGTGGTAATAGCATAACAGAGACAAGCTCATGTGTGGTTCCCCTTAGTTGTTCCAGTTGGTGGCTGCTACTATCCTAGCAGGTTTAGGCTAGGATGTTTTCCACATTTGGGCACACTTTTACTGTAGCCAGGATGAGATTCCCTTGTGCTCAGTAGGACAATGAGATTCCCTTGTGGTCAGTAGGACAATGAGATTCCCTTGTGGTCAGTAGGACAATGAGATTCCATTGTGGTCAGTAGGACAATGAGATTCCCTTGTGGTCAGTAGGACAATGAGATTCCCTTAAGGTCAGTAGGACAATGAGATTTCCATGTGGTCAATAGGACAATGAGATTCCCTTGTGGTCAGTAGGACAATGAGATTCCCTTAAGGTCAGTAGGACAATGAGATTCCCTGGTGGTCAGTAGGACAATGAGATTCCATTGTGGTCAGTAGGACAAAGGCACTATTTACTGGTGACTTTTTGGGTATAGGCGGTCTGACATTATATGGCAAATTATTTTAGCTCCTTGTACATCTGTCACCTAAAATACTAGTGTAAGCTCATCAGGGCAGGGATTTATTATTATTATTATTATTATTATTATTATTTGTATAAGATTCCATATACAGAAATTGTACCTCTCAATATAAATAATGACAATAAAATAAATAACACTATATAAATAATAATACAAAGGCTTTAGACATGTAGTCTACATTAATGTAATGCATCCCCAAACCATATCTTTTATTTTAGATTCCATTTTTAATGGTTCCATAATAATGACTCAGATAATAACAACTGAGCATGCTATGCAAACTTAAAACTATACTTGTGGAAGTTGCTTGAAGTGCTAACTGAAGCTTTTTTAGTTCTTGAGGCACAGAAAAGTCAACTATCTATCTGAGATCACAAAGTCATGCACTTCATTTGAACTAAGGTCTATTACTTCTTTTAAATTCAGCAGAACCCGAAGCCTGACTTTTTGGATTCTGCCATAAGTGCAGCTTGGAATAGTGGTTCTGTGGGAAATGTAAATTACTCAATGAAAGAATAACCCAGTGGCTGCAGGCATCCTGATACTGCTCTTTTGTTATAATACTATATAGAGTGCAGTAAACTTTGCTTAAAATACAAACATATGATGTAAACCATACTAAAATGAAACTCTAAGTGGTACGTACTGTATATTATTTGATACGTAGGGCAAGTATGAGTGAATATTCGAATTATACATTACTTACAATTTAACAATACTTACTTAATGAAATCAGCAGTTAACATAACACTTGTATAAATTTACACTGTATTTCGTGTTGTTATCAATAACTTGTGTAGTTGAGAACACTTTAAAATTCAAGTTATTGAGGTAGCGTCTAGCAATCTTATAAGAATAGATCTGTACTGCATATGTGTCACATAACCGGGTAAATCGCAATATGCACTAGTTCTCGCGACGGCATAGCGCGTGCACGTCCGGGGTCTATGAATGCAAGAGTGCCTGGGGCGTATGAAGATCTTGAAATGGCTCTGCTTTTGTACTGCATCAATTCGATACACAAGAATGGCATTTGTTAGTAAGAGTTTTAACACATTCTGCAACTGCATTGCGAGATGTAAAGACATGGGTGCAATCGAGTATTATTCACATACAGGTGGTTGTGCTGAAAGTGAGTAGCACATATATGGTGTTTTTAATCAATTTGTAACTGCAACAATCACTGGCTTCTGTCCATTATAACTACACGCATTTATAGTCCTCCTAAAAAGGTGCTATCTTTTGCATTCGCCTATATTGTATATTTGTATATCGGCATTGGGTTGCTTGGGGGGAAATCCATTGTTACTGGAATAAGGCTTGTTAAATGTTATGTCTGCATATAGACACAATGTTATACCATGTTTATTCTTTATTTTGAAAGGATTTTGTCTAAATATTGAACAGTACTGTACTAGGATATCTGTTTTAACATCTCTAGTTTATTCCCATGTTCCCCAATTTCTTTATAATAAACTGTGAATTGTATTCCTAAAAAAAGACCTAAAACCCTATATGAATATGACAGCTAAGCCACTCCCACTTAGTGACATTAGTAGACATATAATCTTCTCTGAGAAGTTTAAGATATTTTGTCTGCTGAAGATCCTTGGTAGTCTGCATGGGAAACCGTTCTGTGCTGCCTGGTGGAGTAGAGCACGTGGGAATAAACAGGAGTTTGAGGACAAAACAAGGTTGTCAATCTGCTTGGAAGGGCATCGCATGGAGCTTACTTTCAAAATACAGTAGTCACATTGTCAGGAAATGCCCCTTCAATTGCATGTAGTTATTTCCCCTAGATATACATGTTGCCATCTATATGTGTATTTTCTTTATTATTTGTATTATTTGTTGTATTATTCATGCAGAATAAAGAAATGTCTTGGATAAGTCATACAGCGTTAGACAGCATCACATCTGCACATGTTAAAAAAACTGATTCTAAAGGTTTATGTAGTTATGAGTATTGATATAACATTAACATTTGCGAATTCTCATGTAGAGAATGGACAATACATGACTAGTATATCTAATTTGTTTTACAATGAGGGTGATGTAGTGTGCAAATTACGTTGCTGTGCTTTCTCTTGCAATGAATAAGGTATTATTTTCCCATCAACTATATGTTCCCAACGGACGGTGTACCTCCTGATTGTATTAATTTGTTGTTGTTGTGAGTCTGTTAAAACGTTATTTCTACTTTTTAATCTGGCCTCAGTTGTACAGATCTGTAAAACTGGTAATATTGGCATTTCAAATATTTTAACGATGTCATGAGATTTCTGTCTGAAATAGTTGGCAAAACCTTACATTTCTGTACTTTTTGGTACACACTGTAAATTGCCTAGACTCTGATCGAACCCTAGTACTATATACAAAGCTTTGGAAACTAACAATAGATTTCATTGCCCGTGATGGAACTTTTTCTCCCTGTCCCTGTCATGCAATAGCGGGCACTCGCAATTTGAGTGATTGTTACTGCATTACCAATACAAAAGTATGGGATTTCTTCATGCTATTAGGAAATATTAACATTTTGCAAAAAAATAAAATAACATATTCAACTGATTTATATTCCCCAGTGAATGATTTGTATATCTCTACTAATAAAATAACTGATGTGTATCTTCTGTACATCCTCGTACTAAGACATTCTCAATTGCGAGTATAAGGTGAGTGGCAAGTGCTAAACAATGTTAAAGATGTAAAGACTCCACATTGCCTGTAGGTAAGTCAGAGAAAATTAGAAGTGCAGGTATTTTTATTGTTTAATAATTAATTGGTTAATTGAAATTTTATTACAAGCCATTATCTTTGTCTTCTTTTTCTAAAGTAAAAGGTACCACAGTTTGGAAAAGTACTTACAAATGGTTACTTAATAACAATTCACAATGACACCTTGACTTATACGTATAAGACATTAAATTAATATGTTTAAGTGTCTAAGAAGATGAAAGGAGATGATGTTTTAAAAATGCTCACGCATAATACTTTATGCATGGCTTCAGATTTGTTGAATAGTTCAAACTTAGTTATAATTAACTTGCATATTTGGCATTAGTGCGTACATGCCGAGCAAGGATTACATGATAAAATATTAGTTCGATAAACCACATTCATCCCCCAAAAAATGCTTTTACAGTAATATGTCTACAAGATTGAAAACTTCACAATTAAAGATACTGTATTATGATAGCAAGACCAAAGATGGGGAAATTAAGTTGACTAGTTAGATGGCACTGCACCTTTAATAATAAGTAAATTCCTTGTTTATAACAACTGTACGTTAGTATACAATGAATGCGGAAATAACATTAGTAAAAGGACACACAAAATAAATTACAATTTTATTAAAAAGATTGCAATAGCTTTCTCATTAATGCACAACATAAAAATGCAGGGAACTGCACTTAGAGTAGAGCAAAAACATAGCATCAAAACTATGGGCATTCAAAACAAAGGGGAAATTAAGATTAATTGGAGGTTCGCCATAGCTGGAAGCCGGCCCCGCTGACAAGTATAGCGTATCAAAGTAAAATAGAGGACGGGCACTCAAAGATTCTTTGCAAAACAACTCACATTTATTGTGGGATGAACAGCAGATAGATCATAGTGAAGTCAAAGTTTCAGTTCTCCAAGGACCTTTCTCATCTGCCGTAAGAAAGGTCCTTATAGGATGGAAACATTGGCTTCCCTTTACTAAGACCAATGTGCTGTCAATCCCAAAATAAATGTGAGTTGTTTTGCAAGGGCTATTTTATTTCCTGGCCTCTACTCTATTTCTTATTAATTCAGTAATCTGTCATTTAAACAACAAAACGTTGATTATTTTTAATTATTTTTTAATCTTTATTTTTTTTAATTTTTATTACTTCTTGTCCGCTCTCTTGAAATTTGTTTTTTAGAATCTCTGACTTTTCCATTCTTAAAGAACGGGGGAAAGAATAGAAGGACCACATGTATTGCCTAGAAAACACAGAAAACACCAAAATATATTTAAAAAAAGAAAAGGGATTTACAATATTTTGGGAACACGTATGTATTATACAGAGAACATACTGTATCCTGAAAGGTTTTTTTTTTTCATATTGCTTATTTAAGTCAGAGCATATACTGTGAGCTATGCAATCGGTTATTATAATATGTTGTAATGTGGACTAGACTGTGTCAGCACCATAGATGAATCCTGTGGGAAAAGAAATATATATTTTATACTCTGAAGCATATTGTGATATAGCGTGTTTCCATAGCGACCCATGAGACAGATGACACCTGTATTTTGAGGAGAAGAAGAGTAATGGTTATATGCATCAGGGGAGAACTGTTCTTACTGTATTTAGATATCATTCTTCATAAATGTAACTTGCTGGCTGGATTTGGAGGAATGCACATCCATTTTAACTTCAAAAGTGTAACCAGAAATCTTATATAATTATGTCTCGTATCAACAGACATCACATTTTTTATGTACTATACCAGTTTGTGCTCCAAGCTGTATTATATAAACAAGCTTGTTGTTCAAGTTTTCTTATATGTAAAGCAGTTTGCTAAACAAGGTCTATGCCAAATGAAATCTACCACATATCTGGTGCAGGAAAAGGAGAACAAGTGATGCATTGAGGCACAAAATGTGATCCATCACATTACAATATGTAAGACATGCAACTCCTGCTGTTGACACTTCCCAAATCTCAATCCGAAGCACATGAAGGACATGGTATCAAGTCCCTTGATATGTTGTGAACTATTCATTAGATTGTGTGTTTTCCCATCCAAATCATCCGGAGATTGAATGCAATCCCACAGTTTAACTGTATTCATAAGGAAATTTCCATGAACAAGATTTGCTACAAAAAAACTCTCAAGAGAGAGTGTTCATTATAGTAATCGTACTTTCTCCATATGTTACCCTCGGACCAGCTCCTAAGGAGTTTACATCAAGTGTCTCTATACAGGGCATGCTCAGACTGTGTTACCTTTTGAGGGGATGGATTTGTGCAGGCTGGGTGTTGATAATGCAATCATGGGCACCAGGAACTTTATACAAGCAGGAGCTTTATTAACCACCATTGATATATGCTAAGTCTGAACATACACTTCATTTTATATATACAGTCTCTGGTATATTAACCAGGTTGTATTCTCTGTATACTCTTGCGTGACTGCCCACTATTGGCCCGCTACGGAGGTATGATGGCTTGGATCGTGATGATTTATGTAAAGGACCCCTCTTCTATATCGTAATGACAGCGCCCCCTCTCCTACGAGCACCTGCCAGGCCTTGTACTTCACTCTCTCTAGCTGTCATCATTATCCCTGTTTCCGGTACTAAAAGCCACCCTGTGGCCTTTGGTGCTCTTCCAGTTGGGTTTATCCTCCTATGCCTTAGGGCTGCAGCTGGGAGAACCCTGTTTAGGCCTAGGCTTTTTATTTATTCCTATTTCATTACCCCCTTTTTATGTTTCTTCTTAGTGCATTGACTGAGGTCCGCTCTGAACCCTTGTGCACTGGAGTGAAGCTTCACTAGACTGGCTGTACTATAAATCAGCCTATCCTTCACATCCATTATCTACTTTTTATTTATCCGCGCTCCCCTTGTCTCTGTTTTCTGTCTTATGTTTGGGGAATAAGGAAATTCCTCTATAGGGTTCGAGCTGCGGACAGGGGCCCTCCGAGGTGACCATGGAAATAGTGATTCACTTGGGGTCCTCTGTATGGTAATATTTTATTACATTACTTCACTCCCTTCGAGAGAGAGCACCCAGGTACTTTTTGTTTCCACATTCCTCCATGAGAAACAAGAGTGTCATATGGAGCCATTCCTATGGACTTTCCGGGTAGATAGACAGCCCTTGTCACGGGAGACCAGGAATTTTTACACCTTTTATATTTGTACCGGGATCATATATTGTTCAAAACAAAGTAGTAGAAACAAAATGTAGTTTATTTCAGTAAACCTGCGAACAACAAGAAGAAATACACAATAGACAGATAAAAACACACTTCCTGTGGGTCTGGTGAAAAAATCTAGGCTTTCCTAGGTTCAGGGCGCCTGCTTGGATGAGCTTACCCTGCCCGGAATAAACACCCTGTTCTCCTGGTCCTCTTTTTGGCTTAAAATCCCAGCTGTGACCACTACGTTCAATTCTCAGAACTTGGTCCTCGCGTCTGACTAGAGACTTTCATAGCTTCAAAACGAAGCCGGTTGCTACTATTTTGAACAAACAACTTTGAAAAGCCCGCCTTAACATCATCGACACAAGTCACTGGATGGTCTGGTTCTCTGCCTCGGCCATCTGCTTACATACACTCCGCTAAGCTATCCTTAGCATGGAGGTAGGAGGACCGACCAATCAGAGCGTGTGAACCCTATCCCACTAGCCAATAGAAACAGTGACTCATCTCTTGGCTGACATCAGAGGGGTGTGCCAAACCGGTTCGGGAAGCCCCATGGGCAGGCCTAAGGAATTGACCAATGGGAAACGTGCAAACATTCTGCTGCTTCCCCCAGTCAACCCATTGCCACCTACTGGGCAGGCCCCACTAAGTCTGGCAAACCAGAGGATCCTCCCCGCAGGGGGTGTCTGTTCTCTGGACTCAGTACTCTGCCCTGCCCCTTCCACTTAGCACCCCGACACCTCTCAACATCGTGTCTCCTCTTTGAACTATGGACTCTATGCAGATTTGCTGGCACCTTAAGCAGAGGCCCTAGCTGACTGCATAGAGCCTTATAATAAATGTATAAAGCACATAAAACATAATTTAATACATGGCGACCTTGGGGAGACTCATGACTGTAAGGGATATAGGACTGAGATATTGGGGCTTTAATTCTAGGAGTCGGAGGACATGGGGCAGCCCCGGTGTAATTCCACTCATGTACCGGCAAATCATGCCTGCTCGCTGTGTGGAATTAAGGTACTACCGGTAGCCCCAGTCCCCGAACTCCTGGAAACCAAATAATTGCATTCTTACCCAAATATCCCACCTCAAACTTACACACAACTCATGTGTCAAGTTTCAGGAGTCTGGGGTAAAAGAATATGGAAAGTGGAAAAGCAGGGGTCATTTTAACTTTTCATGCAAAGATACCTGGCCCCTGGCTTATAGTGCTAGGTAGCTGCCAGGGACTCACGGGAACTAAGGGCAACCAGAGGGCTTTAGCGTTATTATATAGCCTGGTTACCCTTACCCGTCACAGCACTGTTCCTAACTATAAAACTCAAAAGGGGATCCCTAAATAGTAATAGACCTACAGTATCTATACACGAACATATATACACTATTCACATGAGTCGCCTCCACTATAATTCCTCCAGGAACCCAAGTTCTACTCCCATCTCCCTCACTATATATATCCTACTGTGCAACACTATCACCAGGCAGATGTGGGCATGACTTAAGCCAAGTCACCCAGTATCAAGTGATGGGTGAGAAGCGTTACTCTATGTGACCCCACATAGTTAACCTTCTAAGGCCCTCATAATCCCAAAAGGGGTAAGGGGTGGAAGGTAACACTAACATACCACAACAACTTATCTATTCAACTCACGGTAAGACATTTCAAAGAAGAATTATGTATGTAAAGATATGCAAGATACTGTACATGCAGAAATAGGCAACTATCTGTTTTTTTACTAGGAGTTGAGTAGGTAAAGTTATAGTAATTTCTCTCTTTTCCTTTCTCTCATCTTGGTGAGATGTTCCCTTTGAAGGCACAATTTATTGTATGCTATAGGAATATATTATTTTCAAGATTACTTAATTTGCAAAAAAATGCATAGCACACAGATTTGAACTGCCGGAACTAAATTGCAACCTTCAACAGCTACTTGAAATTATCTGTTTTTGCATGGTAATGCCACTTTCACTGTTTATAGAATAGACCCTATATTGTCAATTTGCCTCCAAACCTGCTTCAATGCATAGACCCCTTTAGATTTTATAAATTGGAGACCAGTCTTTGTGATGGAATCAGTCATACTCATTTAGAAAAATTACATTGTTGTTGCAGTTGTTGCAGTAAATGAAAAGTTCACTGCCATGAAAGATCTTCCCTAACCCTAACATTTTAATTGGTTGTTTCATGATTGATTTGTAAATCTAGACCTGAAAGCCTACTGTACAGTAACTAGATAAAAAATACAGCAAGAAATGCCAATGACCATACAATCTTCAGCTTTCACTGGGGAGAATGCAACAGAATTGAATCCAAATTCCAGCGCTCTCCTGCATGAAATAGTGATAATATGAAATATTCTAATGATTATTAACAAACAATAAAAAGTCACATGCAAAGGTGAATTAGTCACTGCCCTAATGGGCAAGTCCTGCTGGCAGAAAAACTCACGGTTTGTCCAAATCCTTCAATCAGATATGAACCCAATAGTCCTCCTTGGCGCTGGTCCACAAATTTACATGAACTACATGATATGAAAATTAAAAACAGTGTATAGTATGTGATACTATCGATGATATTAGCCACATATAATATAGTGAATATTAATTCTGTCACACATTAATAAACTCAAATATTAATGGTCAACTTAATGATAGTGAAAAATATCACACGTGAACTTGTGCACTGTGCCTTGTGATCAGTAGAGACTTGACAATATAGATTCACACACAGCGAATAATTTCTCTGTCAAAATGAAAGTTGGACGTCAGTATTTCTCTCCCAGAGTTGTAAAGTGAGTACAATGAAGAGCATCAGGACCCTCACACTGCAGCCAGTTGTTAAATTCGGAAATTATGCATTTTTCCCAATGTGGTCAGTTCAAAAATGAACTCAGGAAAGATCATGGGAAAATGAGGCCCATTGACAGAAAAATCGAAAGAGATACATACAGATGCAGCGGCCGTTACTCGAACATATCACGAGTTGTATACCTCGGAATACCATGTAATGGCGCCTCATTACCGCGTGTTGACTCGTGTTTTATCGAGTGCAGAAAATGGCATTTTAGTGTTCTAGTTTTTAAACACCAGCAAATTGACACTGTACTGTACACATTACAATTCATTCATTTCTGCCACGGAAACGCGAAGAATTGCACTCAAAGAAATCGGGATCCATGGTATTCAAACAAATCAACCGCGTGATTGGCCGCGTGGAGTACAGCAGCCACACGAAAATGGCTCCGTGATATGTTCCAATAACGGCCGCTGTATCTGTAGCATAATACAGCTAACACATTTGATAAAAACTCATATAACAGACAATTGGAATCGCACTCACGCATTCCCTGGTCTTTTAAGCTTTAATTAGAGCGGTCGCTTAGCCCACGGTAGACCGCCTGTGACTGCTGGGAGTGCAGCGTGGAAGTGCTGGCATCTCGCATACTCCCAATTGCCGGTTGGTGTAAACTTCCTCCGGCGCATTTCTGGATACGTCTCCTCACCGTGATGATGTCACACTGCTCAGCTCCGTGATGACGTCACACTGCCCTGCTGATCATCAGGCTAGCTGCCCTGTGAACTGGGGTACAAATCGGTAGCCCAGCAAAGGTAATTCTTTAGCCCATGCATTTCACAACTGCTTCAGTCGCTTCATCAGGGCTCAATACATAGACCCCTTTAGATATAATAAGTTGGAGATAGGTCTTTGTGATGGAATGAGTTGTTGCAGTAAATGAAAAGTTCACTGCCATGAAAGATCTCCCTTTAACCATAACATTTAATTGGTTGTTTCATGATTGATTTGTAAATGTACTGTAGGCCTGAAGCCTAATGTAACTAGATAAAACATACAGTAAGAAATGCCAATGACCATACAGTCTATACAGCTTTCACTGGGGAGAACTAAATGGTTTTAACAATCTGAGAAATGCTGTTAACAAGCATTATTCTTTAGAAAACCCCAAAGGTTGTCATACAATATACAGTAGGTATTGTATTGCATGTCTTTATACAGCAAATTCAGTAAGAGACAGGAGCACAGACAGATCCGAAAGGAAAAAAATATAAATAATCCCAGGGCAACTCCGGATACAAATAGAGAACTTATTTGAACAAGCTCACAGTGGTGGTGAAGAAACGCACCTACGCGTTTCATCCAGAGGGACTTTATCTTGGTAATTTCCCTCTGGACGAAACGCGTAGGTGCGTTTCAACACCACCATTGTGAGCTTGTTCAATTACATTCTCTATTTGTATCTGGAGTTGCCCTGGGATTATTTACATTTTTTTCCTTTCGGATCTGTCTGTGCTCCTGTCTCTTACTGAATTTGCTGCAACTATCTCTGAGGAATGCACGCCCTGGAATGACTTTCTGGTCCTGGACCACACTAGCAGGAAAAGGGCATCAGCCCAGATATATTCACCTGTTGCTAATGTTTTGCTATATGCCTCACCTATTATCTGGGAAGGAATGTTTAAAGGGGCCACATATTGTGGTTGTCGAGTGGACACCACTAGGTCTTTATTCCCCTTGGATTGATTCATATGGATTCATTAATTATGGACATTCAGACAGCATACTGAAATTATATACAGCCTTACTGGATTAAAAGAGTATACATACAATTGTGAGCACCATTCACCATTTTCTTCTACTTTATTTATATACTGTAGCGCCAAAAGTGTACTTTGCGCTTCACAAATAATACAGTACAGGGAAATATAATACAATAAGCACAGCAAAATCAGACAATAGGAAAGGAAATCCCTGACCCGAAGAGTTTACAATCTAATTGGTATGATGGGAGACTTACAGGGACAGCAGGTGAGGGAATACGTGATGTAGATGGCAGTGCTTGGCCACAATGTGGGGCAAGTTTTAAAGTTAGTCAGTATTAGATCAGAAGGTTAACACCATTTACAGGGGAAGAGATGGCAGGGAGGCATGGGTGGGAGCAGGTGTGTATGTCTGGGTTTAAGATTAGGGGGATCCCCAGCAGCAGGAAGGAGTGATAGAGGGTGTGAATAGAGGATTTGTGTGTGTGCTATTGATTGAGGGGTAAAGAATTTGTTGGGAGAGAGGTGTTTAAATAATGGTGCTGTGTATGGGCACAGGCATAGGGGAGGGGAGGAGAAATAAAGAAATGTGGATAGGAGGGGAGTTGGGAAGTTGGAGAGAACAGAAATGTTCACAAAGGAGTGAGGAAACAGTAAACAGAAAAAGCAATAGGGAGGGCATAATGAGATCCAAGAGGAGAGACTTCTCAGTTATTGGAGGATAGGAACAGTGCAAATAATAACAGCATTTACAAAGTCACGTTCTCACAGTTGTAAAGTTGTGGTTGTTGTGGTGCAGAGTCCAGAGTTTCTTGTAATGTTCACCTCCAATTTCAACTCCAAAATTAACTCCACAGACTTTTTATATGTGACACTTTAAGATGTTACACACATCCATATGGCTCACAGCCAAAATAGACAGTCTTAAATACATTCAATAGGTAAAGTATATAAGCAGGATGGAAAAAGATAACAAGAAAAAAATGTTTATTTGAACTAGCTACATATGGATGTACCTTTAGGACATTTTACTATTGTTAACTATAACAAAACCCAAAACCTAAAGGGGCAATCCCTTGTTGGACAAAACAGAGCTAATTTCACAGACATATTTAAGAAGTCTCATCTGGGTAATTAAAACCTTTTTATGCAAACCTGACACCTAGAAGTATGTTGTAATTATTTTTCAAGTTAGACATGGGATGGGTTTGATTTCCCATTAATATTTGCTCTTGTGTGATGTCACTTTGTGTTCAGCAAGTGCTGGCTCAGCCAAAGTCCCCCCACTTCCCCTTACTGTATCTTTATTGGTTCTCCGAGAAGGACCAGGTGGGATAAGAGTAAAGATTGAGAAACACTTCCACATTCAGAGGCTCCTGAGAAATTCAACGTGTAACTAATTTCCCCAGCAAAATGAAATCTTCTAAACATTTTCTGTTAGCATTGTATTATTCATTTAGGAAACTAGTTAGACTGTTTTCTGGCCGATTGCACCTTTAAAATGAAAAGTAAACACATTTTTCAACGCAGAAAGGTTTTGAAATTAGAGAGCTAATCTGTTGTATCATTATCTTTTCCACACATACATATTAAATGCACCTGGCTATAAACTAGGCTGCAGTTAAATGATATCCTGTACAGGACGTTACAAAACCTCAATTCACAACACGGTTTCTGATTTGAAATGTGTAAACTGTAATATACACAAATGTACAAATTGCTGCTAATACAATTCTTAAGTGGGCAACAGAGGCCCTGTGGTTCCCTGCTTGGGGAAATTATTTCAATGCATGCTAAAGGACACTGTGGTTTTAATGTTCAAAGATTGGTGATGTTCTGTGCAGTGTGATTTTCTAATTAGAGGGAGAGCAAGAGAGGACCATTTTCTTAATCAACTGGGGAGTATAAACTCAGCACAATTCTGTGTATTTGCAATGAAACGGCTTCATGGCAACATACAAATGGCTTTTACAACATAAAGGCTGTAATTAGAATAAGTCAAATCAGTTGGAAACGATTCAATCTGGAGAAGGCTAAGCTGCCTTCTAAATATTGGTCCGGAGATTAGTGCTACTCTTATAGCCTCTGAGAAGCATCTTTGATTTACTTATAATGCTTGACGTAGCAAAGATAATCCCGCAGAAAGCAAATGAACACAAATTTAGTTGTACTGTTAGAATCTTTTTGCGACATGACAGGAAGAAGCACATTGGAAGTGATGTTGGAAAAATGGGCATGGGGTTATATTAGACAAATTGCTAAAAAAAAAAAAAAAAGCAACTCATGAATTTACATTCTTTTGAAATGTACTTATTCTTTGAAGCTTTTAGGATGCACTTTAGAAGTCCACGTGGAATAATTTTGTTCATGTCAGAGCGACAGTTGATGCTTGCCTTATTGTATTTTAAATTATAGTCCTAACATGGGACTTGCAGCCTTTGCTTATCTGACATCCGCTATTTAAATGCAAGTGAAGCTTGGCAGGTATAAATTTGAAGAAGAAAAGAGATTATGCAAGAGAATGGAACTTGTTAATGTGAATCCGCCACTGCAGGATTGGTGGCTACTTTCTATTCAACAATATCTTCTTTACTGTTATTTTTATATGCTCTCAATGTACTTTGGGTAATCATTTACAGTGCATGCAGTAGAAAAACCCAACCAAATCCCGACCATTGTATAATGTTCATGAAGGCGGTGATGTGTAAATATGAAATATGTACAGTAGACTATATTTTGTACTTTATTATTTAGTATTACACATTGTATTTATAAGCTTCTCAGAACCAGCCTCAACTTTCTTTCTTGATTAACTAATAACAGAGAAATTGTGTGAAAAAAATGCTTATAATTAATTCCCCACTATGTTCAGGATGTATTCAGGACATGAACATGTAAACTATTTGACTATGTTATAGGGCAATATACTTTTTGCTTACACAATTTTAAATGACATTGTATAGTTTTCTAAAGCTCATTCAATGCTCAGTCATATAACATCTGATAGCATTCCAGTGGGCACAAAAATATCAGTCTATATAGTTATACTTACCAATTAAGGCCATCATTAAATTTCAAGGTTTTAGTACTATATGGAAATATGAGATGGGCAAATCAGCAGAGACCCTCTGATCGTGATCCAAGAAACTTGCGGCCCTGGGGAATTTCTCATTAAGGAAATCTAGCGAGAATTGCATTTTATTTAAGTTGCTCATTGGGAATGTTCCATTTCCAGGCTCACACATCTTCTATGATGTAAGTATCCATATTTACACGTGGACAATTACTAATGACATGGGAATTGTAATAAGGAAGTTACCATGCAGGCTTTAATCTCTTGGAATATATTCCTACAATCAACTATGTTCTTCTATACAATGGAGAGGATATGTTCTGTATCCTGTTATATATATATATATATATATATATATATATATATATATATATATATATATATATATATATATATATACACACTGTATATATATATATATATATATATATATATATATATATATATATATATATATATATATATATATATATATATACTGTATATATACTGTGTGTGTATATATATATATATATATATATATATATACTGTATATATACTGTGTGTATATATACAGTGGTTGACAAATCACCAAAAAATCTACTCGCCACACAAAAAAATCTACTCGCCACCTAGTACCAAACGTGTGCTGCTTGGGCCAATATTTACTCGCCCGGGGGTTAAATCCACTCGCCCGGGGCGAGCAAATGTATAGGTTTGTCGAACACTGTATATATATATATATATATATATATATATATATATATATATATATATATATATATATATATATAGTGTTTGAGGGGTTCAATTAAATGATTGATAATGTAAGGTTCTAACAAAGTTTAAAGGTTGTGGCTTTTCCACCACTAATTTCAATCAGTGTGTGACCAAAATGTATTGATTGGGTGATTTTATATATAAATAGATGTAGAGGTATTGGTACCGTGTTAGCCGAGCTTCATAATCAAAAATGAATAGACGATACCGTTCTGTGGCTAACAAAATGCTTTTATCTCGAAAGCTCACACAAATAAAAGCATTTCGTTAGCCACAGAACGGTATTGTCTATTCATTTTTGATTATATATATATATATATATATATATATATATATATATATATATATATATATATATATATAGACAAGGGAGTGAGAGGGGGCCATGAGAGTTTTATCACATGTGCAGAGATACCTGTGCATTAAATATAAACAATGAATATGCTAATTTCAATCATTTGAATATTCTTTTCATATCCCAATTATCATATTTTCCAGGTATCTTTGGTGTGATCAGTTTTATGCACAGGTATCTCTCCATAGGTATAAAGATGTGTTTGGGGAAGTATATAAGTCACTTGGGAATCTCCTAAAAGACGTCTCTCTCTAGTTCTCCCTCTACTTTTTTGTCTGGTGAAATTCAAAATGTGATTTTAAAAAATCCTAATTTCTCTTTAATGTTCTTTGTCATGTTTGGATGAACGTTTAAGGGTATAAGTTCTCACCATCACATCAATTAATTCACTAAACCTGAATAAAATAAAATAAAAACCTAAAATAACATGTAGACCATATATTGTTCTAAAAAGGGTTAATAAGCTGCGATTAATATCATTTTCCATGCAGATAAAACAACATCTATACTATCCACATCATCGTTATATTTTCTTCACTCTATCCTACTCCTTATCAATGACCATTTCTATACATTGTCTCATATTCTACACTCACTCTGATACCTTTATTAAATGTATGTAATGTTTTGTCATACTGGCTAAGATTATATTATCCTTCATTTAAATGGAAGTGATTTTGTTTCAAGCACAAGGAAGCAACCTCGTGGGATATTCAATCGGGGCCTGAAGCTTTCATTCATGCTCACTCACTATCACTCAACATGTGAATTTCCTGATATAATCCGAAAGATGTACATACACATTCTTCATTCTTCACTACAGTAGCTAATAAACAATGCACTGGTCCACTGTGCCATACCACACTTGGAATTTTGTGCTCAGCACAACATACAGGATAGGGTAATGTTGTTCATAGGGATTCAATCTCTTGATGACTCTCGCTATATGCATGTTCTTCAATGTTCTTCAAAGTTTGCCAAACTGGTGATGATCCTCCATCTTTTTTTTCCATTGTTGCTTAGTTGTTATTTTTGTTTGGTGCTGTTGTGCACAACAGGCAAATAGGTTTTATAGGAGACTATAATCTATTTTAACATCACAATTGTTTTCAACACAAATGCTGCATTACATAATAAAGTTCCCTACTTTTCCAATTTGAAAATAAAAGTGAAAACTTGGATAAAACACCCTCTATTGCTTTAGAAGTATGAACACTTAATATCTTTTAATTGTAATCACATGTACTGTGTAGGTATTTGGGTTTTTCACATACATTCATTATTTAGTACTGTACATACAGTATACAGTATGTATTCATGTACCAGTGTACCTTACCCTGCAGGCAGATAAATAAGTAACTAAAATGATGACTCTTTTTTTCTCATACATGCACTTTTGTGACTAATGAATTAAACTGTCATGTTCTTTTTTTGTAGACAGACATATTAAAAATCTTTTTACGCAACAGTTTTTATAGAAACTTCCCTAGCTAACTTTTTACGTACTTTTTTTTCAACAAAACCAAACTTTTTCTTCCTGTTTGAGAATCCCCACAAAATTCGTGTTTGTATCCTGCTATTTAACCAATGCAAATCTAATCAGTCTAATGCATTCTCTGATTGAATTTTAAACCAGCCTATTAAAACTCTTTTAACGTGCTAAAGTAAGCTTCAGAGACTGTTTCCATTTCATCTTTATTGAGCTGAGGCCGTAGCACTCTCTCCCTTTGCACCACAGTGAGATGCTGTCAATAATTCAATAGCCATGGCCTTGATGGGCCAAGGCCTAAGTTAGACTTTAAACAGCACCAAGCAGCTTGTCAAAGTGTGATGTGCTGTCAATGTCTGACTGATCTATACTGCATGAATTCGCCCACAGCTCTTGATGTATTCCTGCCTGGGAATAAAAAGAAAGCAATTTTAGAAGTATACCCAGTGTGAAACACCTGTTTGTTTGGAATCTCTAATCAGAAAAGGTTGTGACAGCAACCAAGTTTTGTTAAGTCATTGCACCCCTATAAACCAAATACTACAATATGTCAACTTATCGGAAGAGTGGTGTTTGCAGAATAGGAGTGGGTTTATGTATACATGTTAATATTTACTGCATCAAGCAACCCAATAAATACAAGTGATGCAATAACATACTGTAACTGTATATTCCGTGAGGCACTAACATACAGTAACTGTATATTCCGTGATGCACTAACATACAGTAACTGTATATTCCGTGATGCACTAACATACAGTAACTGTATATTCCGTGATGCACTAACATACAGTAACTGTATATTCCGTGATGCACTAACATACAGTAACTGTATATTCCGTGATGCACTAACATACAGTAACTGTATATTCCGTGATGCAATAACATACAGTAACTGTATATTCCGTGATGCACTAACATACAGTAACTGTATATTCCGTGATGCACTAACATACAGTAACTGTATATTCCGTGATGCACTAACATACAGTAACTGTATATTCCGTGATGCACTAACATACAGTAACTGTATATTCCGTGATGCACTAACATACAGTAACTGTATATTCCGTGATGCACTAACATACAGTAACTGTATATTCCGTGATGCACTAACATACAGTAACTGTATATTCCGTGATGCACTAACATACAGTAACTGTATATTCCGTGATGCACTAACATACAGTAACTGTATATTCCGTGATGCACTAACATACAGTAACTGTATATTCCGTGATGCACTAACATACAGTAACTGTATATTCCGTGATGCACTAACATACAGTAACTGTATATTCCGTGATGCACTAACATACAGTAACTGTATATTCCGTGATGCACTAACATACAGTAACTGTATATTCCGTGATGCACTAACATACAGATGCACCGACGAGTATTCTAAAACTTATCTTAAACTTGCCTTGGAAAATCTGGGGCTATCACCAACAAGACCCAGGTACATGCTGGGTACATGCTGGGTACATTCTGGGTACATGCTGCAAACATTTCAGTGACATTTCTGCAGAGACTAATGGCCCATCGGATTAACACAGCAGGGGTCCCTGGCAGTCCCATTTGGTTTGAATGTGACTGCCAGGGACCCCCGCTGTTAATCCGATGGGCCATTAGTCTGCCTGCAGAAATGTCACTAAAATGTTGCAGCATGTACCCAGCATGTACCTGGTTCTTGTTGGTGATTGCCCCAGATTTGTTTTAGAATACTCGTCGGCACTACGGTACTTTAACTGTATATTCTATCAACTATTTGTATCCTATTACTTGAGAAACTTAGTTGTCAAGATTTCACTCCCTCTCCCCTGGCTGGCATACATTGTTACCATGGTTGTCAGAGATGCTATTTATTTAGTGCTTTTTAATTCCAAAAGCCATTTAATAATGGGGTGAGGAGGGAGGTGTGTTTTCAGAAGCCTCCAGAGTGCAACTACAGAATCTAAAATGGTTTAAGAAAAAAAATCAACTTATTTTTTTTTTTGGCTAGCAGAGTGAAATGCTGCTTCAAGAAAAAATGAAAGAACAAATATCAGGGGATGCATTTATATTCTTCTGCTTAGGCTGCTGCTCAGTCTAACAGTTTGCATGCTATGATAATTCCTCTCCATACTTCCATTGGCGTGATTATGCTACTGGCTTTCTCTCTGCTCTCTCCAGTCTGATCATGCTGCAGCTCCTTTGTATACCTTTTGTCCTGGCCCTTCACCTTATAACCCTGCTGCTACCTTTTCCATTCATAGCCAGCACAACAAATCTGCCTTACCACGCTCATCTCCAAAACTTCTAGGGCCCAACTGCCACTGTTTTTCTCTTTTTCCCATCTCATAGGTATCTTTTTCAGTGTTGTTAAAGATAAACACCACCCCTCTCGCACCCCCTTTTTGGAATTTGCTTTGAAATGGGAAAATGTCTGATATCAGATTGACTTTTGTCAAAGTTTTTTGGCTGCCAACAGAGGAGAAATTGGAACAAAACAAATCCATCAAATATTTTTTTCCTTTAATAAAGGAAATGTGCCCACATTTGACATTACTTCATATGTACAGTATACTCTCTGTATAGCAAAAAATACTTATTTCAAATTAGTACAAACTTTCAAGGAACCCACAAAACTGCCCACTACCAATAATCTCTATCTCTCTCTAAAAAGAGACCGCTGGCACTCCAATAATACACGCTATTTTCTGGTGCATGTTCCATAAACATAAAATAGGACAAAATGTATCCACATGGGGAAAACAAGAAACAGCACTCAATTGTAATGCAAACAAAAACCTGTATTTAATAATACATAGCACACTTAGTTCCAACGTTTGAGTCCAGAAAGGACCTTCCTCAGGGGTTTGCTGGAGAACAATGGCACAGAAACATATTTATACCCAGAAGACACCCAGTGAAACCAATTAGAGGAAGCTAATTGGTAAGTAAAAACAGCACATAGTATCACAAGGCATAATCACTGACGCGCGGCAGCCATGTTGATCAGCTGAGCCCAATCCAAAACAGCTGCAGCACATGCGTGTGAAGGGAGGACGTCAGTCTAAGAGAAGAAGGTAATGGCGTCCTCCGTTGCTAGGTAGCGCGCACTAGGCATAATATCACCACAGCAAGTGGATACACAGCGGACTGCGCATGTGCAAGCCACATCACAGCCGATCAAACACAGCAGGCTCAGCGCCATCAGCGGGAATGCCAGCATAGATACAGTGTCCACCTATAAAAAACACAGTGGTAGAACACACCTGGATGAGGGTCCGGGGAAATAAAAAACAGGGATACCAGGGTTGCAGGTAGCAGATGTCACAGAACACAGTGAAACCAACCACACGATTGTCAGCAAGGTGGTATAGAGGCATAAGTACAATACACTATAAAAAATATATATATATAGTGATAAAAATGTACAGTTCAAAGGGGGAAAAAACAGGGATACTATATCTATAATTCATTGAATCATTCAATTATAATGAATTATGGATATAGTATCCCCTGTTTTTTTCTCCTTTAGAATAAATAAAGAATGAAATAAAAACATAACATGATTTTAAAGCCTCTGCGTCTTTTCTTCTCGCTCTGTCATTAATTTGGCACTTAGCCATCATAAACTATATAAATTAACAGAAGCCACATCAGTCTTGGCAAGCGTAGGGAGTTGCATTTGTAGGCCGCTGAGCAATGTAGGCCTCAAAACAGTCTTGCTTATTGTACAAAATCATTAAAAGCTTGGTATCTGGGAAACACAAGAACAACTCAAATGGTTTAGGTGAAAGTGAATAAAAATGAGGAGGCTTGCAAACTGCTTTCGCTCCAGGGCTGGTTTTAATGAGCCTGTCCCTAATGAGTTGTCCCCGCAACTAGCTTCAGGCCTAAACAGATGAGGCAGGGGTTCTGCAACATTTTTGATAGGATTTGCACTGTTTTTGTGAGAAAGCAAGCAGACGAGAGTGCAAAGTTCTGTTATGAATCTTTTAGGAGACTGGATTGTTGTCCATGTTGCCATAAGGGATGGTAAGACATGATTGCTTAAAGAAGACGTGAGACCTACATATTATACTTGCAAATGTGGGCAAATAGTAGAGATTTTGTTTGACCAGAGACATTTAAAATAACAGAGGTTTGACAAGCAGGGCAGTTTATGACTATTTCTTTTTTTATTCAGTTGCAAATTGCTGTAGGTTACCGGATAAATGTCCTGTGCCCAATCCTTTGTGATGTTTGCTAGCTTTATATGACTGTCCTGGAACAGGATTGTATATTTTCTGTATATTTTTTTCTGCTTTCACACTGCCAGCTCTCCCCAGGGAAAGTTACATGTTTTTCTTGTTTAAAGCAGCTCCTGTGTATATTGCAACATAGTTGTTACATATTACTTTTTCCATATGCCACTAGTCAGTTGCCCTGGCAACCTCCCAATGCTCATAGTTGAGATTGGTTTAGCCTGCTCCTCCTGCCTTTCTCTGTATATTGTTATGCCCCTTGGCTTGTTCCTGACTGGAAGGAAAGTGTGGTCTCTCTTTTCAACAAGCAGCCAAAGTGAGTAGACACATCTTCCACTGCCCCCTTAGAAAGGGATTCCTTTTTACCTTCCCCTCAGAGAAGCACTTCCCTGATACCAAACCCAATTGGGATACCTCTCCTCGCAAGAGACATTTCCTCCCACAAACTACATGCAAGTACTTTTATATTTCTGTTAACCCCACTGAATAAAGTTGAAGAAAATGGAAGGAATTTGTGTGTTTTAAAAAGGGGGTGAGTTTATGCTACATGGATCTCACTTGCCACAAGTGAGCCTGGATCCAGAATAATGACTCTTACGACAGGTGATGCAAAAAGTATTGAGGCATACAGGACAGATTTTATGCTCAGGAAAAGCAATTTTAATGCAGCTTTGCAGTGATACCATAAATAAGTGCAACTATTACTTTGTGTAATAATATATCAAATGAGTAATACACCTTTTTTGCATTTTTATAACTAGAGCTGGGTGTAGCCGCCCAAATCCGTTTCCTGGACTTTCTCGCATTTTTCCCCCAAAAAATCTGTTTTTGCGGTGTAAAATCCGCAAACGGATTTGGTTGGTTTCAATCTGCGCGGATTCATCAAAAACCACCATTGGATACAACCCGTGGACAGATTTGTAGAATCCAATCCGCGGATTCAGAAATCCATTGGTGGATTCTTAATAATCTGCCAACAGATTGCTGAATCCTCAAATCTTATTTTACAAATCCGTCCACGGGTCGTGGAATCCGCAGAGTGCATTGGTAATAATAATAAAAACCCGCAAAACGTGAATCGCCCTTCTTGAGATTGATCCGCTGAAATCCGCGGACCAAAGGAACCAGCCGATTCGTTGCGGATCCAAATTCCCCAAGAAAATTCACAAAAACCAGTGAAGTCTCTTCTTTCTTATTTCAATAATAATTAGGGGCATATACCTTTCATCACATACATCCTGTTCTTAGTATAACTAAGTTTTACTAGAAACTTGAATTTTTCAATCTGCACTAGCATCGGCAGAAATGATTTTGTTTTCTTTTTTGGTGCACAGAAAAGGACTGCACTTAACGTAATGATGTTAATGGGTTTTAATACAAAAATTCAAGTTGAACTTGGGGGGGTACCCTAAAATTAAATTTACGAATGTGAGTGCCAACCATGTTTTTAAACATGGAAGCATGCGCTATACAGATGTAGAAATACTTACTGTCCTCTGTGCCGTGATTTTCACTGTTGCAGTGTGTCTTCAATGCGGCTACAGCTCTTGCGGCCCAGAGGACTGTAAACTGCCTGGGATGATTAACTCTGCAGGGTTCCATGCTTCTGAGTGGGACCACGCAGTGAGTCCTTTTGGGCCATCTGCAGGGATAGAATGCCGATACTCGGCTTCTAGATGACCCATGCAGCCGTCTGCAGCCATGTCCCGATCTCACTGCCTTGAGTCGTGTCCTTGCAGGTAAGATACATGCTGAATTCCCTTACCCTGGATGACGTAGATGCCTCTATATGGATTTCTACATCAGGAGGGGTAGGCTATATGGCTATATTTGGGCATCTACATCATCAAGTAGGCTTGACAGCGCTGTGTGTCCTGTCCAGCCCCCTTGATGATGTAGATAACCAAATAGGGTCATATTGCCCCCCCAATGATGTAGAGTGCCAGATAAGATAATCTACATCATCCAGTGGGAAGGAAATACAGACCTGTATCTTACCTGCGCTGCAGGGACATGGCTCCAGAGAGGGACATAAGGACACAGCTGCAGACAGAGAGACGGGGACAAGGCTTTTGGTTGGCTGTGCAGCTCATCTGGAAGGTTAGTACTGGTATTCTCTCTTCCGTCAAGCAAATGATCAATTATGAGGGTCCCATTCAAAAACATGCACCCCCAAATCATTAATCTTTTCCAACTGCAAACTTTGCTGTCCTTGTATCCGCAGTCAGCTCCGCGTACACAAGGACAGTAAGTCTTGCTACATCTGTATGTTATAACATACAGAACCCCTATAAGCTTATATTGAACCCCCAAAATAACCACAACATATATATATATGCGTATAAGTGTCAGAGGAGTGCTACTGAGCATGGCAATATATATTTAAAACCAGAGACAGAACATGAAACACAGACAGCGCCCAGTGCTACATCCATTGACACAAATACACTGTACAGTGCCTATATATATATATATATATATATATATATATATATATATATATATATATATATATATATATATTTTGAATACAATGGTCTTTTAGTTTAACTCTTTGGCCAAAGTGTCGTAAGCCCTTGAGCCCCTCCAAGGCAGACCACGTCTCAAGGGTCCTAACACTATTATACATTTTTAATAACCAGTACATTACCAGGAAGAATGATTTATAATAAATCTGTCAAAATTAGTTGCATAGTTCTAAGTCTGATTGAAGCTCTTATTAACCTGTATAATACCAAGAAAAGCACTCTGTATTTCTGAGCTTATAGGGGTTCTGTATGTTTTGCAATTCTGTTCAGCTTTTCCCAGCTGATCTGGAGGGTGGCTCTTCCTTCCCAGGTTTGAAGCTCACCCCCTCTCACTTTTAAATTGTTAAAGCTCACTCCATTTCACCTTCCACACTCATGGGAACTTGCATGCAGTTTGATTGCGACAAATCTAATACAGAGTGCTTTTCTTGGTATTATTCAGGTTAATAAGAGCTTCAATCAGACTTAGAACTATGCAACTAATTTTGGCAGTCTTGACCGAAGCTGTTAAAACTTAAGTGGTCATTGACAACCAACATTAAGAAGGGTTTATTGATAAATGGATCGGATTAGGTTATTAGAATGGGTGCTTGCATTGATGTATTGACTAAAAAGAATGTAAAATATGCAAAAAGAAAATAAATACAAAAAAGGAAACTATACAAAAATAAAAAACAAAGTAAAAATAAATCAAAAAAGAAGAAATATAGAAGGTGGAGTATAGTCATTTTTTTATTTGATTTATAATTTTGTTGTGGTCACTGGGCAGCAAGGGGTTAAGCCATTGATGTGGGATGGAAGTTAATGTTTGAAACTATCAAGTTCTTGGAAAAGGAAGTACTGCACCCCTTGGTATATATATACTGCAGGAATTGTAAAAGCTTATTCAGTAAACTATGGTAGTGTCAATTTGGCACCGCTGCACTCAAAGCCCCAGTGACTACAGCACTGCACTATCGCAGTTTAGTGAATAAGTCCCTTAGTGGATCTTCATAGATAATAATTACATTTGGTGCGAGATTAGCTTCAGCACTGTTTAGATCAAACTGAAAGTTCGAAAAACCTGCAAAAATGTAAATGAAACATTTGGTGCAAAAAAGTTCTAGCAAAAGAGCTTAAATTGCACAAACATCACTATTTATCCTTTTGAAAGTAGCAACATACAGTAGCGATCCCACGACATTTAATATATATTTTATTATTTAAAGTTTCATTGAATTTCCAAGGTGAAAGTAATCTTAATGATTCAAATATGCACTGCCCATTCACTTTTAGTATTAAGCAAACATGTTGTGAGCTCCTGGAGCAACACAAACTTTTTTAGCCAAACTCAAACGGTTATCATTGGCAAAGTTTGCATCATGCAATATGTCAGCTTTGCTTTAGAATTGACCCTTGGAATTGACACAGTGACGTCATCACGCAGCGTCCCGCAACGAAGCGGCAGCGTGGCACGCTGGGGGTACGCTCGCAGCCAGCAGACTCACCTCTGTGTGTGACGGCTTTCGATCGAGGAGCTTTACAAACTAATCCGGTCCATGTTGAACTTTCTGGGGACCCTGTGAGTGCCAGTATCGAGTGCAGAGCCCAGCTGACCTGAAGGGAAATTCCCCATGGAGACGCTGACAGCTTGAAGAGGCGTTCCCAAGAGGGTCCTGCTTTACAGCTACTGTTTGAAGTGCCCACTGAGGGAAGCTAGCATCCTACTTCCACACCAGCAGTCACCGAGTGGTAACCTATGTGTTTTACACACTCAATGCTTGAAATTTTATACTTGATGTACGCAGAATATTTTTCCCTTATTTAATACACAATTGTATTTACTTACTTCACTATTTGCGTTTTGCGCTGTTTTTTTGTTTCCATTGCTTTAGAATTGTCTCCCTTTACCAGTAAGGCACAGACTCCAACAAACCAGCAATCCACGTTTCGGCAAAATTGAGTGAATACCATATTTAAAAAGTCTGATTTATTTAGTACAAATCGATTCCTTTAGAGGACTATGTAACTGTACAGAGATAAGACATCAATAATGAGCTCTGGCATGCACCTTGGAAATAGACATGGGTCTTACATGTGTGGGCGTCCTGCTTTTGTGTCCTCCCAATTAAAATCAAAGCACACTATTAAAATAGTGATCTATGTCTAAAAGAACTGAAAATACAAAATAATATAGACGCGCCTCAAGATGTAAATTATCCAGTTAATGCCCTGACCATATGGCATAAACCAGTCCTGTTGAACTAGAAATCCTCTGATGATTCTTGATAGTTGTCTCACCACATGGGAAAATAAAACCAGAAATCGAACATAGTATATAATGTATAGGATACTAAAAACATATAATCTATAAACTAAGTGAGACACTCAAACACAGACCAACACTTAAGACAAACTCAGGGTCTACTAAAACAATAATTATAACTTACAGACAGGTGCCCTTACAAATAGTAAAATTACAAAGACTTTAAAAACCTGCAAAAAACTCCCACAATAATAGACTGATTTAATAAAATTGTGACATACACATAATGGTAAAAATAGACTGCTGCTCCAGATGAGCAACATTGAAACCCTACTCACAAGAAGCCAAATAAAGGCAGGCACAGCAAATAGTAACTCCACGGGTATGTCCACTTGCAGGGGCTGAAATCTTCAGCGGTGAAAGACCGTCCCCTGGTCATGCGGACCACCACTAATGCGGAACCCACCGCTGTCACTCCACCTTCACGTGTAGCTCTCTGTGTCGGCCTTTTCCCATGGGGTGAGACAACTATCAAGAATCATCAGAGGATTTCTAGTTCAACAGGACTGATTCATGCCATATGGTCAGGACATTCGCTGGATTATTGACATTTTGAGGTGCCGGTATATTTTTTTGTATTTGTTGTGTGTATAGTTCATCTATATTTGGTCCTGGCAGCCTTCCTAATTTTTAGGCACTGTGGTTAATACTTGTAGAGTTTATATTACTCTACCTTTTTATTTAAGCTTTAGCGCTGTAGCACATACACTTTTTTTCACACGTAAAACAACTGAAAAGTCTTAGGAGAGGGATATAAATTTGTAAAGAAACTCCACTTCCCCATGGCTTTATTTAATGTTAAATAAAGTCTGTATAATGTCTACTGGTTATAAAATGATACCCCTGTATAGGATTGAAATCATTTAATCTGTTGATGAATTTCAACACATTATCCTTTTGTTTGAAACGACTGTAAATAAGAATACGTGACTGCTTTTCATGTGACTGCAAAGAACGACCAATTGAAACATCCCTTTTCAATAGAAATAAGATTTTCCTGCTTAAGGTGTAACATGTTAAGGGTGAAAAATGAAAAACACTTAAAGATACATGTTTTGGAAACTTGATACATAGACGAATTGTTTTATTAAATGATGTAACATTTGGGACACACGATCAATGTTTGTAACATTTAACGTACTATCACCCGTAAGTCTCTCTCCAGTTGGTTAAACTGCATTTATCTCTTCTTGTACAGCAGAGTGATTCCCTTGAAGTGATATATATGATTAATAGAAGCAGTTTGGCAGGCTGATTTACTAGGTCTCCGGATGACTGAGATGACTGAATAGGAAAATATTTGAAACGTTTGAAATGCTTCTTCCTATGAAAAGAGTAGAAATGTGTAAACGTCTTCAAAAGTGCCTCCCGGAAGAAGCACACATTTGTGCGAAACGCACATTGGGAAAAGTTGTTTCTGAGGCGAGCGCGGTTGAAGTAGTTTGGCGCATACTTCAACTGAGAGATCACATTGATTGAAACAGGGTTTTGAATGTCCTTTACCTTTGTCAAGATGACCAGGATGATCCCAGGTCTCTGATTGTTGCCGTCAGTAGATGCCTTGATGTCGATTTCCACATTGCAACTACTAACTACCTCCCTGCTGTGACCTGATAAGGACTGTAAATACTATATATCTCTGGAATGTTGTATACATCCATTTGCACTACTGTTTTTCACTGCTCCATATAAATACATATTTGATGTTTTATTTTTCCTTTGAGATAAAATAGCAATATAGTATTCTTAGAGTAGAATTACTTATGAAGTTGCAAACTGAATCATGGGGATTTTTCAGAGCTGTAGGAGGTAGGGGATGAAACATTAGTGTAATATATAACTTCTCCTTTCTATTATATGCACGTCGATCTATAGGTATTCATTATTTAATTGTTGTACTCTAGAGTCAGATTGATGATTTTAAAGCAGCAGTCCAAGCTGCCGTTTTTTTATTTTATTTGTATTTATTTTTACCTTTAATATATGCATCAATACAATCCACACAATGATAAGTAATTAGCTAAGTTGCCTTTCAATACGTTCTCCTGTGATCGATCGGCGAAGATTCGGCTCGGGGTTCACTAAATGGCTGTCAGTGCAGCAGAATATGATCAAAGATGCAAAGTTCTGTGGGGAAGATCATGTGACAGGCAGTCACTAGATTGAATTGGTGCACTGCTAGAGAGGGCAGGGCTCAAAAAGGGGTGTGCCAGAGCCTGTTTCAGAAGAGGAAGGGGGTATGAATTTGTAAATGGTTGCTATAGAACAAAAAATGCTTGTTACATTATATTACATTAAAAATGAAATTCAGAGTTATTTTAAAAAAATGCTACAGATTTTTTCTCATAGTGCAGAACTGATTTATTAAAAAAAACACAGACATATAGGATATTGCTTGTCTGCAACTTTAATGACTTTATTTTCCTATTCTGTCTTAATAAATGATGATACCAGAGTGCATCTTTGTGTGACCTATATTTATTTTTTGGGGTGTCTATTTTGTTTGACACCTGTATGCACTGCTTCCTAATAGTAGGCATATCATGGTACCAGATAACAATACAATCTTGAGCATTTCTCTAGACAACATTTTTTGGGGTGTATATTTCAAGATACTGTAATAGGAGATACAGTACCTGGAAATAAGCATGTTTCTCTGTTTAATTTGACCTATTTTCTAGGTAACTGAGGTGTAGGTATCTAACACCATGGCGGTTCTATTTGAAGGTACATAATAAATGGGTCAGTGTTATCCTTTTGTTTATGTTTAGAAAATCTGTGTTTATGAGTGTTAACAATGGAATAACATTGACACACATTTGAATTTGGTTCTTATCTGTGCACATTTTTGTAGTTTTCATACTCCTCTTGTGTTGCCTTTGTATCTTACCTGTATCTAGACTGCTACAGGAGGTGGAACACAATAAGAAATGATGCTTCATTTTTGCTTTCTCTCAGTTTTGGTCAGAAGTGGAAGATTATCAGTTGGTGGTGTTTTTCGGTTAATCCCTAAACCCTGAATCCATACATCTAAATAGAGTCACTTATACTCCACCTGGAGTGACACCTGTGAATACACATGAGTTACCTGGGAATAAGGCTAATTGAAATATGCAAAAATATATTCTTTATAAAGGCATATATATCAAATTCTTTATAAAGGCATATTTTCTATGTGTCTCAGGTGTGTTTACAGGTATTACTCCATGTAGAATGCTACTCAGATGGAAATGTTATACAATACGCCTTAATCCAAGATTGTCTTGAATGCACGTTGAAATAATACAACTCAAGTAAAATTGGTGGCTGGTTTCATTGGTAATGTTTTATTTGATTAGGTGGTGAGATAGAGAGCATTGGATGATTTAGAGGAATGTTCTGTTGATTCTGGAGAAGTCAATTGGCAGAGGAATTATTAAGGAGCGGGTATGAAAGGGAAAATTCAATATTAATATATATGTAAACACACAGACACATTGTACAAACTGCTGCTGAGTCTGATACCAGTGCTGTGTAGGTTACTTAGGTATAGATGTATGCCTCAAAAGGTAAGCAATAGTATATTTTATTTTAAGAAATCCTGTGCCTCTATGAGTGTGACACTTGTAGATTCATTGTTGAGTGTCTTCTGTTTCTTTTAAAAGACGTAGAAAGGACACCCTTTTATTTAGAGAGTTTTAAACAAAAACTATTGGAATTCATTAAACAATTCATTCCTTTTGCTGCTGCTTCCCAGACATACAGTAGCTGCACTGCACTTGAGCAATGAACTTAATTAATATGTAACATACTATACACTTGTTATAAAAGGATTTCCTTACATTTATGGAAATCAAAGAACAGATCCTGTGCTCCTACCAATTGGGCAAAAAGATACTAGTGACATGTTTACATTTAGAACCTATGTCTGGGTGACAAAGGAGTCATGTGGTTGCATCTTTTTATCAACACATGATTCAAGCCGCCAGCCTTGTCTGGTAAACCCAATTTATCATGTACCTACACTGAATATATGCAATTGCTTCTTATCCTGTGGACTAAACTTGGTGAAGTATGTGAAAGTGTTTCACAGACATACAATAGCTGCACTACACTTCAGCAATGAACAGATCAGGACTTGATATGTAATATACTATACATTTGTTATAAAGCACAGACTTATTATTTCAACTTTCTGAGACAAAAGTGACAGAAAACTAAACTCAAGACTCAAACTTTGAAAAATGAAATCATACAGTATAAAAAAAAATATGAAACTACAAATTTTCTGAAAATTGTATTTGCTGTCTGCAGCACAATGACAAATTCATTGACTTTGTCTCTGAGGCAGTCAAAACAGGGAAAGCAATTTTAAAAATCAATACATCAGCTGAATGTGGTAGTACGTGAATCAGATTACTAAACATAGGCCATGCAAATATATAACAGCACTGTTTTTCATTCTTCATAAAAAAGTTGATGGTACAGAAATAAAATACTCAGAAGTATATTTATCTGTGTCACATTATCCACAAGCTCGTTTAAAATGCAAATATTTTGATTCTGGACAAGCCAGATTCCACACTTTTAAAATGTGACTTGACATAAAGCCTTAGTCTGATGCTTTACACAAGTTGTATTACCAAGCCTGGATTAAGGAAGTACAGAGCCAGCAAACCAATTCCAAGACATCTACCATACCCTGTAGGTTTCATCAGTTCAAACTTGGTCGTTAGCCTTGTATTGACAGATGGTCATAAGCTACAGGTACAAAGATGGCACACAAGGTTATTGTGAATAGAAATATGACATCAATCATCCACTATACAGGTTACAGTAAAGACAGAAAACACTCAAGGGTGCATTCATGTCTCATGCAGGCTGCCACAAACCTGGGCATCATAATGTGAATACGTACATTGAGTATGTCACGTTTTAGATTCCAAATCCCTTAAACAAAGTTCAGGGCCAAACATTGTAATATTTATATTGTGTTCTGCGGATATACAAGCGAAATGGATTTTGAAATCATTATCATTAGAAACAGTTTGTCCCCAAACACATTTGTTAAGAGATATTCTCCACTTGCTTGGTAATTTGAATGCTAAATATTTAATCTTGGGAAATGGGTTCTCTGGCTCCTTGTCTGCTTGCTGTTCAGTCCTGCTCCTGACATCTCATTTTAATAATATCATCTCCTTACATAGTCTTCTCAGATGTCTGATATACTAAATGTTTTATTGTACTGTGAGACCTCTGTCATAACAATTTGCATAATCATTTTTAGAAGGTAAGGTCACAAGAAAGGCGTGGTCAGGGATGGGACCATATTATTAAACAGAGTGAAAACCTATGTTTTAGAAATGGCACTTATTTGTATTCCCGTATTTGTACAATATGAAATACTTGTTATGTGATTGTAATACATCTGAGAATAGAGTGCTATGCATTCCGCAAAAATCTCTATTCAGATATTCAGATGAGGTGGTTACGATATTCCTTGAGGTTAGGAATTGTGCCAGACATGTCTTTGTAGACCTTTTGAAACTGCATCCATTTGTGGATTAGGAGTAGAAGTGAATAAGCAAGGTTTAGTCACCTCTCTCTTGGGAAATTTAACATGCAGTGTTGGATTGTGTAGCTATATTTTACTTGAGGGATACAGGTATTAAAAAGACCTGAATAAGTATCTATGGCAAAAAAATGAGCTGTTGTAACAAGGGAAGTATACAAAATCAGACTTTTGTAGAAATCCAATTTTCTCAAGCAGTGGAAGCTATTAGAATTTAATGAAGTAGTAATTCAGCTTTGTATAAATTTAAAGCATGCATCATTTGCAACATCCATGCACGATTAGGACAAACCTATCTTCGACCACATTTGATCTGAGTATCAAATATTGATGACAGATCCATTAATCAGAAAAAAAGGGAAAAGAAAACTGTAAAGATCTGACCTAAATTTAAAAATGTGCTTTTTGATATAATACAGTATTTGCTTCCCTGTAAATAGCAGGCACCGAAGCACAGAGGGAGGTGTATTGACTTGGAACCAAAAGAGCCTCCTAAGAAGTATGGAACTAGGTAAATATAGCTGTGGGGTTGGAGATTTAGGGGCCTATGCTATAAGCCTCGATAAGACACTTATTGAGGCCTTTTCACCAAAAAAGCCTACTACTATTCAGTAAGCCTCGATAAGTGGTGATAAATGGCATTTTCAGCAGGTTTTTTTTCTCCAAAAAAAAATCGTCATGCGAGCTGCGATAATCCACAAAATTGGCAGGTTTTCACATTCATACAATTCTAGAGGCCTCGAGTAGGCAATTTCTTCTGAAAATCCTCCCCCCAGGAAAAGTTGGCGTGAAAGTGGTGAGAACCTGTCGATATGGCGGCGAGAGAGGACTTAGAAAAAAAAATGCATTTTTCCTGCCTCAGAGTGATGCCGGGAGTCTCCGGAGCTGATTGCACCGGAGGCCGCCGGCATGCAGCCCATGCAATAAAAATGCATTTATAGACAACTTCATTATCTTAGCGGCTAACCGCTAAGGCAATGAAGGGGTTAACTAGAGGTGCCAGGTTTATTGTGTGTAGCAGGGGTGGGTGAAGGTGGTATTTGGCCCTTGGTGGGTGTTTATGCCTTGTGGGGTGGTTGCGGCTGGAGTTAACCCCTTCATTACTTTAGCCATTAATACCACTAAGGTAATGAAGGGGTAAACCCTCCCACTACCACCTGGTAGGCCTAAACATCCATCATTGGGGCTACTACCCCCTTCACCCAATCCTCTACCCACAATAAATAAAAATACACACAACAACCCTACTACCATCTCCTCAACACCCCCCCCCCTCTCCCACAACACATAAAGTAGAGTAATTGGCAAATGTACTATTATCCAGATATGGATAATAGTGCATTTGCCCATTATAATATGAAACATTAGCCAGGCAGCAATAATAAAGAAAATAAAACATTCAACTTACCCCCGCTATCATGAAGGGCATCCTCATCTGCATACTCCAGGTCCATGTCCTCCGATGCTAGCAAGAATACAAGAAACAATACAATCTAAATACCCCTAACCCCTTAATCACCTTAGCGGTTAATAACCACTTTAGTTATTAAGGGGTTAACCCACCCTCCCCCGCTACCAACCTGGGAAGCCTAACCACCTACCCCGGGACCACTATACCCACCCTTTACCCATTGATTGGCATAGTGGTACATCATACCCATATAATATGGGCATGAAAAGCCACTATAGCAGTCAATGGTCACCTTGCTATCACAGGTAATCGAGGCTTTCTGAATACGCACAAAAGAATGTCGAATTAAACGGCCCAGCAATTTTTTTATGAAGGCTTATAGCATAGGCCACTTAGCCTGTAGCCAGCCAGAAAACACCTACAATCATTTTGCAAAGAAGTTAGCAGTCTAAATGACTCACCTAAACAAATCTAACAGCGCTAACTGATTGCATTACTTTTTTGGAAAACTAATTACAAATCACAATTTTTAGGGGGGCTATGAATATGGCAGTGTCCCTGGGGATGTGTTCTTTAAGCTTAGCGCACCCTGTCCTTATCAAAGAGACAAAGATTGAAATGTACGGGGAGAGATTAGGTCAACCACAGGAAATCACAACCCCCCACCCCCACCCCCACCATAGCTCTGCATGTTTATATATATATTAATAATTATTTAGAAATACTTATACCTAGGTTTCAGATCTGGGTAAAAAGACATAAATCATGAGATGAGACCCCTTAAATATGTTTCTGGAAATCGGGCATTAGCTCACTTTGATCATAGGAAGGATTGGCAATTTAAAGAAGCATTCCCAGCAACACTTTTTTTGAACCACGTTAGTTTAGGCTCCGGGGACCTCCTGCTTCTCGAGATATTTACCTCAGAAGGTGGTGCCAGTAGTAGCTCAGCCGGGGCTAGTCAGGGCTATCGATATGGCAGCTTTAAATGTGCCGCATCCTGCAGGCCAATATGAAGTTGTGACGTCATCCCTTGCGGCTTCCTATTGGCTCAAGTGACGCGGGACATTTAAACTACACAAAGATACCAGACCCCCTTCCGAGGTGAGTGTCTCAAAAAGCAGGGGGTCCCCTGAGCTGAAATCAATGCAATTCAGCTTTGCCCCCCACTTCAAACCTATTAAAAAACAAAAAAATGTGTCCCTCGAAGGGCTTCTATTAGGGGTTGTTGGACTGAGATCTCATAAAAAGAAGGCCTGCCATTCGGTAGATATTTGGCCGGTTTGACTATGGTTTTACTGAGATTGATTAACTCCTAACAAAAGATCTTATAAAGACAGACTAAAGTAATTCGATATACAGAATAAATTCTTGCAGAAAACTGGAACATAAATAAAGGTACCGGGACATAGCGGGCCATATCTACTAAGCTACACTATTTGTAGCACTCAAGTACTAATAACTGAGAATACTTGCAGATGCTGAAACTCAAAGACGTAGCAATGTTGTAAGCAAAGAAGAGTAGCATTCCAAAGGATTATAGTCAAGCGGCGTGCGATTTATTAACCAACGTTTTAGTCCAACATAGTGGACCTTTGCTGTACCGAAATGTGGGTTAATAAATCACATACTGTTGGACTAAAATCCTTTGGACTGCCTGCTACTCCTGTTTGCTTACAACACTAAGCTATACTGTGCCATAAAACACTTCCCAGTGCCGTATTACACATTACTACCCATTCAAGAGTTAGGTTGTTTCCTGGCCCTGGAAGGTTTTTTTTTTTAATTTAATAGAATAAATAAGTATATACACTACCGACACACTTTATTAAAGTGTGGCCGGTACCGCAAGCCGGGAGATTTCCCGGCTTGCTAGTGGCCGCCCCTCGGTGTGCCGCGCGTCATAGACGCGCGTCATAGACGCGCGGTCACGCGTCTTCGGGAGCGTGCGCCCCCTGCACGCGCGTCCAGGGGCTCCCCGAGGGAGCCCTGGTGTCCCGCGATCGCGGGACAGCGGCAGGGGGTTCCGGGGGACCCGGCGGACCCGGCAGCGGTAGGGAGAGCGCCCCGATCGGAGGGCGCTCTTCCGCTGCTTCGGCGCGCGCCCGTCACTCTCGGGCGCGCGCCAGGCTACTGCTGCGGCCAAGAACGGGCAAATGCTCGAATAAACTTGGCCGCAGCAGTATGGACCAGGGTTTACAAACTGTAAGGTGGTACACTGAGGGGAAATGTGAGGAATCTTTGGTACTGACGCATATACTACATTGCAAGGCCAAACTTCAACCACTTGCTTACTATACATATAAATATGCTCTTATATGGTCATCACACATTTACTGCAGAACATTACTAAATGCTGATTCATAAAAGAAATGTGCATCTCATTTCTTGGAGCTGTGATACATTTAAAACACTCACCTAAATATTACATTTTCTGCAACATTATTGGTAGAAAACGGCAGTTTAAGATAGTAAAGTCAATTTGACAAAGCTCTTAATTGGAAGTAGTACAATAACAAATGACACCGTCAAGTTAATAAATACTGCTCTTGTTAGAGGCTAATTAGAGTCTTGTGTGTAGCGGACAAAATGTAGCTGAGTTTCAAAAGTTGTAGTGATCTGGGTGGAGTTAAACAGCATTTAGATGTTGTTGGAAAACACTGTTGAAGGTACACTTCAGTCTGGAGGCTTGCATTGGATCTGACAAGATTAGACACCCTGTGATATGTAGAAACGGGGGTCATCCATTTGAGGAATTAACCTCTAAAGCACAGGTTCCCAACTCCAGTCCTCAAGAACCATTAACAGTGCAGGTAGTGCACAGGTGGTTCAGTCAAAATGTTTGGGCTAATAAGATGACAGCCTTAAAACTTGCACTGTTAGTGGTCCTTGAGGATTGGAGTTGAGAACCTCTGCTCTTGGGTTTCCTTGTGATAGGTGAACAATCACTGACAGGCACAATGCATGAACCCAAAAACTGACAGGAAGTAGTTATGTGGCCATCTTGGAACTGAGCAAAATCTATAAAAAAATATATCTCCAAATCATGGTTGAAGAGGACTAATGCGGAACCATATCTTTGTTTGGTGGGGTTTCTGTCTGATTTAAATAACCTTAAATGAAAACAGTTTGGACTAGAGCTTTATACAGTACCTCACATAAAAATCTGAGATTTTTTTTTAAACAAAAATAGGATGTGGCACCTACGCAAGAAAAGTATGGGAAAGCGAAAGCTAAACCAATTATAACAAGAAGCACAGCATAGTACAAATTTATATAAATGGAAATACAACTGAAAGAGACAAATGGCAGCATATTAAAACATTTCTGACAGTGAGGGATTATAATATAACCCAACATTCAGTGTAACAAGCAATTAAATTGTCTGCAGGATTTTACATTCCTGAATTCCCCTCCCCCCTCCCAAAAAAACGATTTAAAAAACAAACCATGGCAAGAGTGTGCTGTATGTTTAAGTCATTTATTTTCACCCTGAAGTTAATGACAGACTTGTTTTTGTTCATCTTCTTAAAGGTACAGTCCCAGGTAGCAGGCCAGAAAACAGTCTCTTGTAAATAATTTAACAGTCTAATTGGCTAACCTACATAAATCTAAGAAATCCAATCATGCAAAGATTTGGTTACTTTTTTGGGGGTAGAGGGGGGGGGGATTATCTGCAAATGTAATTTCAAATGGGGAAGTGTTTTATTTACTCTTGGTTTATCCTGAGAGCCAATACAGATAAGGGGAGGGTGAGATGGAGCTAGCTGTGCAAGTTTACATATGAACCCTCTTTATATGCTGATTTTTTTTGGGGGGGGGGGGGCATTTATAGAGTAGCGGTGTGCATTAAAGGTGCAACCCCACGTGGTTGGCAAGAAAACATACGTTTGTCAAATATTTAACTGTTTAATTGACTTCCCTAATCCAATCTAACCATGCTAATAGCAAAGATTTGGTTGCTTATTTTTATTTTAAGTAATACTTGAATTTCTTAGGGGCCTCTGAATTGAGAAATGTTTGTCAATCAAGCGTTTTTGTTACCCATATCCCACCTTGTCCTTATCAGATATCCAGTAAATGAGTGAAAGAGAAGAGATGGGCTCTAACTGTACAAGCAGCCAAAGAAAAACAAACCGTACCCATGCCTCAGCTCCCCATGTTTACATAATAACATAAAAATAATATTTAAAAATACTTTTGTTTGTGAGATTTGGGTAACATATAGTATACATCATTCGCTCAAATGTAGCAGCTGTTATTGCCTCCATTAACATGCATTGCAGGTTAAGAATCTGATAATACCTTCAATTCTGACACATTGGCAAGTTTTGAATTATGGATTTCAGGGCCCCGTGGGCAGGAGGCTGCAACAGGAAAGGCTAGACACAGACTCCTCCCCCTCCCTGTCTGTGTGTGGGAGAGAGAGCTCTGCACCGGAGAAAGACTGAAGAAGGAGGAGTGTGTGTGTGTGTGTGTGTGTAGAGCAAGGGTGGGGGCTGTGCTGTGAGAGGGGGAGGCTGTAGTGTTTGTTTGTGTGATGCGGCTGTAGTGTGTGTGCGTGTGTCAGAAGATGGGGGGCTGCAGTGTTTGTGTGCGGGGTAGGTGTAGGTGATTGGAGGCAACAGTGTGTGTGTGTTGAGGGGAGAGGGGGTAATGGGGGCCTGCAGTGTTGTGTGTATGTGATGGGAGGAGATAGGCGGCTGCAGTGTGTGGAAGGGGAGATGGGGGTGGCAGTGTGTGTGGGGGGGGAATTGTGGTTGATATGTTGTGTGTATGTGAGGTGATCGGGGGCTGCAGTGTGTGGAAGGGGAGATGGGGGTAGCACTGTGTATATGGGCGGGGATGGTTGCAGTGTTGTGTATGTGAGGGGAAGAGTTCGGGAGCTGGTGTGTGGAGATTGGGGAGCGATGGGGAGCTGGAGTGTGTGTGGGAGTTGGTGACTTCAGTGTTGTGTGTACTGGCGAGCTTGCAGTGTGTGTTGGAGTGGGCTGTATTGTGTGTGTGTGTGTGTGTGTGTGTGTGTGTGTGTGTGTGTGTGTGTGTGTGTGTGTGTGTGTGTGTGTGTGTGTGTGTGTAGAGAGGTGTGTGTGTGTGTGTGTTGTTACAGGTCATTGACTCTGCATACATTAGTAGGAGATGGCAGTATGCCTGCTTTCCAGTAGACGAGGGGTTAACCCAGCTTATTAAGCAGTCCACAGGTGATTCAAATTAAGCTAGCTCACCTGCTTTAAAACAGGAAGAGGAAATGCCTCTGGAGCAGCAGTCCCTCTCAGGCAGAGAGAGAAGACAGAGTAGTGTTGACAGACAGACACAGGCTGCTCAGATTGATCCTGTCCCAAGGAGGAATAAGGCTCCCAGGTAAGGAGCCAACTGGTGTTGTTGAACATTGTTGGGCTGGACTAGGTTAGCTAGCCAGCCAGGTAGATAGCCTTCACTTTTGTTTAGTCAGTTCCCCGACCGGGGATAGGCTTTTGTTTACGTTTATTGCACTTAAAGGGACAGAGTACCCATTGTTTTGGTTACACTTTTGGACAAATAAATCCACCAGCATATTATTTCACCAGAAGAGTTGTGTTGTCTCCTCACTAATCACGGTCATCCTGCCACAGTGTGTATGTGTGTGTATGGAGAGGGGGGCTGTAATGCATTTACAATTTTATTTTAATAAACAAGTACATATTTAAAAGAACATGTAGAATATCATGTTTATAAAAATCAATGACTATACAAAAGTTTCTAGCCTAGTCTAACACTTCTAGCCAGTGCCTCATTGGCCAGTAATTCACTGTTCTGATGGGATTATTACGTAAATAATGCCCTAAAAAGGCCGTAATGCTTGTGTATTAAGGAGATAATGCACAGATTACCATTGTTTTCAGTTACGCGTTCATTAGTGCAGTGTTAAATATTGCATTAGCGTTAATGCAACACCTCACATTATTGGCTGTAATAACGTCTGCTACATCTGTAACCCTTTAAACATGTCACTGGCAATAGTACCCTTTGCCTCTTTAAAGTGAATATCTGATGATGTGCAGGCGGCAAAGGGATTTAAAATACTTGATTCCCTATCCAAATTTAGTTAATAACAGACGAAGCATAAACTATTTTTGTCCTTTCTTGTATTCTATTTAATTTTGTAAATACTGATTTGTGGAAAAAGACCTCTTGCCTGTAATAGCTCAGCAAAGTACATTCAGTACCATCAACAGCTCCTATCTGTTTCATTTGAGACCACTAGCCAGGCCTCCTGCTCATCTCCCAATTCCCTAATCTAATCTAACTCTGTGGGGTTTATGGGGGTTCATTTAAGCAGCAGAAGCTGTGCTATAATTGTTACATGTGCCAGCAGCGATTTGTACCATCTGGGTATGAAAAAAAGAGGATACTACTACCACAGAGAAAGATCTTTATTCTATTACCAAGGTAATATAAAATAAGAGCGGCTGCAGAGCAATTGGAAACAGAGAAATGGCCAGCTATGTAGTTATAGTGAAATGTCAAAGTATAATGAAACAGGGGAACTGGATGCTGTATGATATGAACCAAGTTACAAGCAGGTGGTACCACTAAATACTGTATGTATATAAATAAAAATGTGGGGAAATGTCAGACTTTTGCAGCAAGCTCTAATACAGGAGTTTGAAAAAACATTAGTTTGGAAAACCTTTATGGAAGATATTTTTACCCCTTTAATATCCTATGGAAGTACAGTCGTTTGTGGCAGGAACACCTTGTATGTCATGGCACTGTGCTTGCCAGTGGTAGATTGTGATCAGAGCTTTGTTGGAGCACCAACTGCGATCTGCCGTCAATGTCACTGGAATTACATCAACATCATGTGATCGCTCTTGAGCTATCACATGATCTGGAAACGTTGGAGAGGGCCAAGGCCACAGAGGTTGTACTTCTGCATGTGTTTATATATATAAATATATAGATATATATAGATCTATATATAGAAATATATATATAGATATATAGATATATCTGTCTTTATGTGAGTAGGAAGTTATCAGCATCTTTGAAAAATCCCCCTTTAATGGGGAGGATGTTTGGTTCAAGTTCATATATAATGTTTTACGGAAATAATAGACTGATTACTATGAAAATATTTTCACAAATACAATTTTTATTGTGTCTGTAGTTGAGATGTGCTAAATATTTATCTGAATATGCAAAACAGGTTTGCTTTTTTGCATTTGACAATTATATCATAATTGTTCAAATAACTAGAAGTATTGAGGCAGCAAAAACACTCAAAACATGCATTATCTTCTAGATAATGAAAGAGGTGCAACTCTACTCTTTTATATGTTTAACACTTCTTGATTTCTGCCAATATTATTTACATTATTATTGATTTTAGTAAAACATATATGATATTGCTCACTAAGCAACGTGGAAATATTTGGCAAATTTCCAGCTGAGAGAAGACTGGTATATTTTAGGTTATGACTCTTATTTAGCTACTATATGTAAAGGAGAGAAAAAAAGACCATTATAATTTCAAACAGGCAAAATTTTGTAGCACATTTCTTTAAACCTTTGACATTTTTTGATGAAGTGGAGTTTGCTTCGATAATGGATGAGTTACAAATAGTTTTTTTTATACAAAATGATGCTCAATCTTTACTTCTTGCAAATTTCTGCAGGGATCCTCAGATTTCCAATGTGTTCTCCAAACACAACACTGCTAGAGTAATACAGTATGAAGACTTGCATTTAGGAGATGTGGCTCTCTGCTTCAATGTATCAGTGAACGTTGCCTACTTCTGCTCACTCACAAACTGTAAGGCAATAAATTGTTGTGTGGCTTTTTATCAGGGCGGAGAGTTAGGGAGCAAAGAGTTATGTGGCACGTGATATAGTAATGAAATGTATCAATTTGTGCATCTCTTGATATCCTTTTTCTGGCGTGTCAGTGTTAATAAAATCTGCTACCTCTGAGCTGGTATAAATCTGTATGGCTAGTAGATTGGTGAAAAACTGACATTTTTGACACAGATGCTAAGGTTCAGAACATGGTTTTACTCACTCCATGCTCTGCAAAGGAAATAATTCTTACTTAATTTAGAGGTTCTGCCCAATATATTCAAAATATCAAAAATACTGTGTAGGGAAGTGAGGAAGTAATATTGCTGAAATCAGTATACTGTTGAAATTAATATATAACTGAAATGGACTGGGGGGGTCTCTGGAGAAGGATTGAAGGCGATGTTCTGTTTCCATTTTGTCTTTTCTGTTAGTATCCATTTTGTGTGTAAGAATGTGTGTGTGGTGTGAATGAATGTGTTTTGCTCACAGTAGATTTAAGACTGCGCCTGAAGTAACTCCCACATTCCTGGTAATAAGAAGTGTCTGATTCCTATAGAGAACAGTTTAAATCAGGTTTTAATGATCTTTAAGATGATTGGTTTAAGAATTAAGGAGTGGTTAGTATATTCTGCCTTGTAACCTATTTTGAACATACAGTAGGAATCAAAAATGTATAAAAAGGCTGTTTGGACATTCCCTGGCAGAGAGTCTTACAGACTTTTGAATGTGTATGATCATACTTTGCAATAAACTTCTCATTATCAAATGTACCCATGTTTGTGGGTTTACAAACCTTGACAGAAGGCTTGAAATCTACACGTTGCAGATTCGTTATTGAATTACGAGTCGAGCACTTGGAGAATTTGATGTTCAATTCAAACTCTGTGTAGAACTTTAGAACACATTTTCTAATCCAAGCAAAATTTGAGTCAAAACTCTAGAAAAGCTCATCCTTTGACTTAATTTTGTGTGTGTTTTTTAATATTTTTTAATAGAATGGTTGAAATTTTTGCAAGAAAATCGATGTTCGACAAAAATGGGTAATCATTTTGTTTGCCATTATCTTTTTTAAATTCCAAAAACCAAAAGAGGAAACATTTTTTCAACCCAATCCAGGACACTGAAATTATGTTAAAACCAAATGCAAAACACCAGTGGAAGAGCCAACCCTTAGTATAGCATGGAGTTCAGTCTTTCCATGCAGTTTTCCTTTAATGTTAATTTTCATTTTTATTTTTTTTGTCATTTAGCTTTTTAAGCAATGAAACAACAATGCCAACAGAGAAACCCCATTTGGCATTATCAAACAATGCTCAAACAGTTTTATGCCACCTGTCTATAATAGTATATGTTAAATGATTGCAGACAGTATCTGTTGTGTTTACTGCCACATTGTATGCACTGTAAAAATAGCAGCAATACACAATATAAACATATAATGCAAGACAAATATAAGACAAGTGTTTCCACCAACACACCTTCAGAAAGAGACCAGCAATTAAACTGTGAGCAAGACATAAAGATCCAGTAAATTAGTATGAAAATGAGTCACCTTTTTGTGTATAGTCACTCAAGTACATCTGTTATACTGATGTATCACTAGTTTTATAGACCTGGATTATTTCCAAGGTAAACACGGCACACTCCGTCAAAAAGCTGTAAACATAGATACAAGTCATTCATCTAGAAATCCCCTAGCAGAATTTGCCAAGGAGCTAAGTGCCTCAAGTACTTCATCCTGTTTTATGTGATAAGATGTTAATCTTCCTTACAGCAATATTTTGTGATGGGTACACCTTTCAGAAAATAAACATCCTGCAATGCATGTAATACACTTGTAACTACACACTTTTAACCTTATAAGAAAGTAGTTACCAATCTCTCTTTAGGCAACATAATAATATTGCTTTAGAAAAAAATAGTCATTGACCCTATGTCAATCTTGTGAGTCAAATAAGCGGAACTTAAATCTTCCTGAGCAAAGGGAAGGCAGATTCGCAGCAAATTTAATAGGGTCCTATTGCATGTTAGCATAGCAATATAGAGGCACTGTTTATAGAAAAAGGACCAGATGGGATGGAATGGTTTCTATGGTCCAGAAACTCACACTTGTGATTTATTCACTATAGTATGAAAGCCATTAGTGATTGTTAATGGCCATTTACTGGAATAGCACTTTACTGAATAAACCTTTAGAGTAACTTGCTACAATGAGTTTGCCACATTTTTCTTCATTTTCTTATAGAATGCTTGATGGAATAAATTGGGAATGGGAGCTGAGTTGCAGTACTGAGCAACAAAGCAATGGAAACCAGCCAATTAAACAATATAAACTGCTCTTGCAAACCACAACTGAGATCTATAACTCATATAGTTTTCTCATTTTGACACAAATTATATTTAAGGATAAAGAATGTGGACAAGAAAAATAATTTGACAATAATAATCCCCACTATCCAGTTTTTCTGCCTTCCATCCTGCGGTATTCTCATGCTAGAACTATCCTTGAAGTCACTAAATTGTTTTTTCTAACATGGATCCTTATTCCCAAAGCAGTGGTAGCCCACATGTTAAGCCCTTAGAAGCAAACGGATTCACCATTTCTGGTATGTTTACTTCTCTTTCATGAATAAGTTCCATTACTTGAAAGTATTACTACATAATTAAACAATTTCCATATCTTGTAATAGACATGTTCGCAAAAATGTCTGAACTCAGCAAAATGTTCTTTTGTTTCCTGTTTTTGTTTGTGTAAAAAAATAGTTTGCCCCAAAATATAAGTAGGTCATATGACCATGGTGTGTAAAGTCACACTAGTTTTTTTTAGATGCAACTATTGGCCAAAAGTTAACCTTTCCCCTTTTTTGGAACATTTACATTTTTTACTTAATTTTTTTAACGTTGAAATGAATGCAATAATTTTCAAAACAATTGCAAAGTTGAAATAAAACAAGACCATTTTGCACATCTCTATCTGGCAACTTATTAGTGCTACAAAGTATTATATTCACGCAATAGTTACTTTACATCTTGTTAGGTGATTTACCTTTCTCACTGACCTTCCAAATTAATAAATAAACATTGCACTAAGTGTAAAAATATATTCACATGCGTCATACTATATCTTCTAAATAATAAATGTCCCAAACGTTTCGCTCGTTTGAATATACTAGCATGAGCGGCGCAACATTTTGAACGTAAACATTTTCACTTAAACAGCGAAGATTACAGTTTACTCTCTAGTAATCTCTGTTTATCTTCTTTCACACATTTTCTTCTCATGCTGGGCTCTTCTTCAGCAAACCCTTGCACCGGCTCCATATGACCACAAGATTACTCTGTCACCATCTCTCATTAATAACGTGTTTAAAGAGCAATACCATTTAATTTGACTCATTATCCACATTGACCTATTCACTAAAGCTATATCATGAGTGATGACTGTTTTAATAAGCTTTATATTGTGGAAATGTCTATACGATAATTTATCAGGATATATGCATTAGCATGATCACCCACTACTGGAGTCACTCAAAAAAATTGCAAAATCTGATCACATACCCCATGTAATACTTAATATTGCTACTCTATGTGCTGTATTTTATTACTGCTATGTACATTACAAAGATGGATACAAAGTAATGTATTACTATTATACAGTCCATTACTAATGTATAATATAATATTATATATTGTACATTAGTAGTGCATTAATATTTTAGTAGTCAAGGTGGCCTTCAGGGTAACAACCATGGGTAATAGCCCCTCTGGCATATACAATAAAGGGGTTACCAAATGGCTTACCCTAAAATCCTTAACACTAAAGTAAGCTTACGCCCTATATGCCATAGATACCATATGAAGTTTGCATTATTAGATAAGTGACTTTGGGGCCTATTCTATAAGCCTCGATAACCCACTTGTCAAGGCCTTTTCGACCAAAATGCCAACTGCAATTCTGTAATCCTCGATAAGTGGGCGACAAAAGCATAAATCGCCCATTTTTGCAGCCATCAAGAAAAGATCGGCGGATGAGCGGCGATAAGCCACTTTAGGCAGGTTCTGAAACTCGTGCAATTCTAGTAGCCTCGATTAGCTTATTGAGGCTAATCGCGGCTCTAGAATGGCGAGTTTCTCCCAAAATTCTCACGCCAGGAAAAGTTGGTGTAAGACTAGGGAGAAACTACAGAGAAGGCGGCGAGAGAGGACTTAGAACAAAAAAGGCATTTTTCCAGCATCAGATTGATGCCAGGAGTCTCCGGAGATGATACCCATTAATATCAGCACCGGAGACCCCTGACATGAATCCATGCAATAAAAATGCATTTACAGGCAACTTCATTACCTTAGCGGCTAACCGCTAAGGCAATGAAGGGGTTAACCACCTGTTCCATCTTTAATGTGGGTAGCAGGGGTGGGTGAAGGTGGTATTTGGCCCTTGGTGGGTGTTTATGCCTTGTGGGGTGGTTGCGGCTGGAGTTAACCCCTTCATTACTTTAGCCATTAATACCACTAAGGTAATGAAGGGGTAAACCCTCCCACTACCACCTGGTAGGCCTAAACATCCATCCTTGGGGCTACTACCCCCTTCACCCAATCCCTCTACCCACAATAAAAAAAATACACACAACAACCCTACTACCCACCTCCTCTATCCCCAACAACCACCCCCAAAACATACAGTATAGTAATGGGCAAAATTACTATTATCCAGATATGGATAATAGCTCATTTACCCATTATAAAATCAAACATTAGCCAACCAGCATAAATAAAGTAAATAAAAACCTTTCTACTTATTCCTGCCATCAGAAAGGGCATCTTGCAGGTCCATGTCCTCCGTAACCAGCAAGAGTACATAACAAAATACAGTCTACTGGCCTCTAAACCCTTAATCACCTTAACGATTAAAAACCGCTATAGTAATTAAGGGGTTAACCCCCATCTCCCGCTACCCACCCGGGAGAACAAAAATAGAAGATCAGTAGCACAGCCGTCCCTGATTGATAAAGAACTCACCAGAGGTAGGTAAAATGAAAAACGATTTATTAAATTACATAAAATGATGCAAAATAGGACAAACAAAAATAGAATCCTCCTTCCGTGCGTTTCATGCCCTATCTGGCGCTTTCTCAATTTTACTTACCTCTGGTGAGTTCTGTATCAATCAAGGGCGGCTGCGCTACAGATCGTCTATTTTTGTTCTACTACACTGGCGACACACTTTATTCGAGCTTGGCTAGTCCCACGAATTCGGGTATACCCGGGTGTATTGAGGTTTGTGACTGTTTTCTGCCCGAGTACATTGAGTTATTTTCCAAGCAGGGATTGAAGCATTTTATTCCCGCTGGCTGCAATACTGCACAGTATATATATATAAACTGCATTACAATTCATGAATTTATGCCATCTGGTAGACACGCGAAGCATTGCAGCCTATTAAATCCTAATCATTATCATTTAACAGATCAGCCGCCCATCAGCCAGGCATGAACCCAGGCTGGGAAGGCAAATGCAACGGGGCCTGTCAGAGGTTAGGAGTGGCGCATTCCAGGTATCTGCCAGGTACATACCGGGTATTTGCTCGAATAAAGTGTGTCGGTGCAGTACTTTTGATCAGACAGACGCCACAAGGGGACACGGATCTCTCTATCCACGTACATCAGGCGGCTGTCGAGGAGAGGGGAACGGTGACTGATCGTGAGTAATAGAGATACTCCACACAGGACATTTATACAGAGACACAGGTTCTTATACTGCAGCACCAGTTGGATTGTTGCAGAGATCACGTTCCTTCATACAGCACAACAGTTCTTGCTTTTAAGTATATGACCCTAACCCTCATTACCTCTTATTATAACATTGCCTGTTCTCCACATATCCCCGTCAATGCCCCACTTTTATTGTTCATTCATTCAGGCTGTAATTAGCCATAGTATCTGTCTCCTTTGAACTTATAGTCATTTGTTTCTATTCTACCCACCCTGTACCCATTGATTGGCACAGTGGTAGATCAGACCTATATAATATAATATGGGCATGATAAGCCAATATAGCACTCAATGGTCAACCTAATAAAAACCATTAATGTCAAAAAGATACAATAATAAAATAAATACACAAACACTTAAACACCCCAACAATAAAATAATTAAAAAGCCTAATTGTACACATGAATCAAAATGTATCTATCACCAAAACAGCAAAAGAATAAAAGTTATTTTATTCCAAAACATAAGAATAAAATTAAATAAACACCTATCCAACCAATTCAAGAAATAAAACCACTAGCAATCAAATCAATTAAATAAATAATACCACTTGCCAAACAATCAATCAAATAAATAAAACCAAAGCCAACCAATCAATTAAATAAATAAAAGCACTAGCCAACAAAACTATTAATTAATTTAAAACACTAACCAATCATAAAATGTACTAAAAACAAGTCAGCCAATTCAAAACTATTGTATCTAAATAATAAACAGAAATAGAAAATATACCTACCAATACAAAACAAGCATTTGCCAAAAAAGCATTGCCTGCCACTGTATTTATCTGTACTCTAAAAAGGCACAGATTAATACATTAGCAGTCAATGGGCAATGAAAAACATAAAAATAAATAAATATAATGAAAAAAAACGAAGAAAGACATTTACATATAGTACATTCAATATTTTTCTTACCTTTAGAAGTCTTCACCCTACGAATCCCGGCGTTTCAGGAAGCTCTCGACCCACGACATCATCACCGGTAATCCATCTCCATCCTCCTTGAAGATCAGCATCAGGTACAAAAATCATCTTTCTTCCATCTTCTTTATCTTTCTTCTATCTTCATCTGTTATTCTTTTCTTCTTTTCTTTAATCATCTATCTTCTTTTTTTCTATCCAATAGAGCCCCATGGTAAATCCACAATGGAAGTTGTCTCATCATCTTCTTGAGCTAAAATGATACGGAACAGGCCTTATATACATCGCTTTAAGGGATGATGTCACATCTTTTAAACTAATTTAACATATCACATATCACATGGTACATGAACCAATGGGATTGGCTTCAATCCATGTAATATGAGACATGTGGTTTTTAGGATGTTGCGTACCTCTCTTGGAGATGACGTCACATCCTTAAAAAAAATAAGAGGCGGGCACATAATAGAGTGTCAAATCGGATTGGAGCTGTACCATCAGACCCTAAAATGTGACGTCACAGGCCCTATATAAGGCCTGTTCCGTCTCATTTTAGCTCAAGAAGATGACGAGACAGCTTCCGTTGTGGATTTACCATGGGGATCTATTGGATTGAAAGATAGAAGATTAAAGAAAAGAAGAAAATATGAAGATAGAAGGAGAAAGAAGATAGAAGAAAGAAGATTTTTGTACCTGATGCTGATCTTCAAGGAGGATGGAGATGGATTGCCAGTGATAACGTCGCGGGTCGAGAGCTTCCAGATACGCCGGTATTCAGAGGGTAAAGATTTCTAAAGGTATGAAAAATATTGAATGTATGTAATTGTATTTTGAAATACAGATTTTTGTCAAATTCTTGTTTTGAATTGATTGTTATTTTTTTTCGATTTCTTTTTATTGTTTGGATTAAATTGTTTTTAATTTGGATGGCTTGTTTTTAGTACATTTTAGCATTGGTTAGTGTTTTAAATTAATTAATTGTTTTGTTGGCTAGTGATTTTATTTCTTTCATTGATTGGCTGGATAGGTGTTTATTTGTATTCTTATGTTTTGGAATAACATAATTTTAATTATTTTGCTGTTTTACTGAAAGATTAATGTAATTGATGTGTAGTTGAGTCTTTTTTATTCTTTTATTTTAGGGGTGTTTAGGTGCTTGTATTTCTTTTATTATTGTATTTTTTTGGCCTTAATTATTTCTATTAGGTTGAACATTGACTGCTATAGTGGCTTATCATGCCCATATAACATGGGTAGGATATACCACTGTGCCAATCAATGGGTAGAGGGTGGGTATAGTGGGTTCAGGGTGGGTGGTTAGGCCTCCTGGGTGATTAGTGGGGGACGGGTTAACCCCTTAATTACTATAGCGATTATTAATCACTAAGGTGATTTAAGGGGTTAAGGGCCATTAGATTGTATTTTGTATATACTTTTGCTGGCTATGGAGGACATGGACCTGCACTATGCTGATGAGCATGCCCTTCATGATGACAGGAGTAAGTAGAAAGTTTTTTATTTACTTTATTAATGCTGGCTGCCTAATGTTTGATATTATAATGGGCAAATGAGCTATTATCCATATCTGGATAATAGTTATTTTTCCAGTTAATATACTGTATATGTTGTGGGGGGTTATTTGGGGTAGAGGATGTGGGTAGTAGGGTTGTTGTGTTTATTCTTGTTTCTTGGGGGAGCGGGACTGGTTAACCCCTTCATTACCATAGTGGTTCCCACTGCTATACTAGTGAAGGGGTTAACTCATCCCGCGACCTCCCAGGCAGGCCTAAGCACCCACCCTGGGACTGCAACCCCCTTCATCCACCCCCTTTGCCCCAAGAAACAGACTGTTGGTGTTTAACCTCTTCATGGAAATGAAGCTGTTTTAATATACATTTTAATGTGAGTGTAAATGAGCAGGGTGTCTCCATAGCAGAACTGCGTTGTTTTAAGGTCCGGGGACCCCCTGCTTCCTGAGATACAGGCACCGTTATGGGGTGCCGGTATCTCCAATGCATTTTATTACCATGGTCACGTGACGCGAGGCATTTAAATGCATAGGAGATACCGGCACCTCTTAACGGGGCCTGTACCTCGGGAAGCATGGGGTCCCCGGACCTGAAATGAATGCGGTTCTGCTCCGGAGACCCCCTGCTCATCTACACTAGTATTCAAATTTATATTAAAATATTTTGATCACTGGCGAGATATGCGCAGGGAGAGGCGGCTCTCTCTGAGCAGCTCTCTCTGCAGCTGAAAGAAATCGCCGTGTAAGCCCTTTTGAGAGGCGATCATCAGGTCGCCGGCTACTCGCACGTTTTGGGAATTTTGCTATCACAGGTAATCGAGGCTTTCTGAATACCATGATAGCAACGCTCAAAAAACTGGCGACGTAACCACCCAAGCGATTTTTTTTATGAAGGTTTATATAATTGGCCCTTTTATGTTTTTAAAATACTGTAGCCTGGAAACAGTTTTACAGAAAGTTATAAACAGTATTTATCATTGAATGCAGGGTTTTGTAAATCTATTTGAACTGCTTACATTATCTCAACATGCCACTTTGAAAATAATTTGCAAATGAATGCTGAACCAAAAAACAGTGCAATACATTTTTTTACTTAATATCTACTCTCATATAACCAGCGTTTAAGGAATCTTTACTAGCAGCAACTTAAAAAAAAAAAACATTTTGTTTCGATTGCCTCTAACTCTGTTTCTGCACATTTTCTGTATTTTTTTTAGAGATACTGTACTATAGCAGTGTACAAAGACAACAATTTTGATGAATGCAAAATGGCCAATACATGACTTCCAACCTTGATAGCCATCCGTAGTGCTAATGTTGCATAAGGTAGATGCATATAAATAATATTGTTTTAAGTGCTAAATGGAAAAATTATCAGACTTTCAATTGTAATTGACAAGAGGTTGTTATACCAACCACTTGGGAAGTATGAAGCTCCATTATCCATATTGGTCCCGGAGAAGTTTAAATTTGTTGTAAGTTATGATACCATTTAGGGGACCAATATGAGAGTTCTTCAAGGAGATCGTTGACATTTAAAAGGCTCTGTATACTATAATTTTTTCTATGAGGAACTCTCTTGATGGTCCATTAAACTTCATCACAACCAACTATAAATCTACAAAGAAAGGTCCTGAAATTCAAAATCTACTCCGAAAACGTTTTTTTTTAGCGCAATCCATGCATTAAGAGGCTAAGGAATAACTAAGGAATAGTTTAGTAATTACGGCTCTTTGTGGTGCATTCAAAGGAGTGTTCTGGAAAATGTCTTCTGGAGTAACAACACTTAGTAAATATGTCCTGTCTGTAAGGTGTATTCTAGCATGGAAGGCCTAATATGGAGTAGCACTTCTTTGAAATATTACCCTATATTGCTTTACAGATGCACATTTACACATTCTATAGAAAAGAATACAGCAGGTATTATAAACTAGATCGATTTGTCTTAATGTATGAAACACTTTATTCATAAATATGTGCTGCATCATTTTCCTTTAAAAAAAAAATTATTGTAGTTTTTAAAGAAGGGGGTTAACGAAGTATCCCTGAACAATATACAGAGATCAAACTAACTTTACAATAGTTGATTTGCAAGTAAAGGGAAAGGCTACAGAACAACATAAATAGCTGTATGAGTCTAGGGTTTGAATTGCAAAATCACATTGGCATTGCTACACGCGACAGATTCCAAACTGAGTGAAATTAAGGCACTGCCTCTTAAAGGTAATGAGGTTAGTTATATTTGCATTTTATACCACGCCCTTTGGATCACCTGGGATAGAGAAGAATAATCAACATTGCACCACATTTCGGCTATAACACATGTTATAGCCACCATAATATGCATAATCAACCTGGTTTCTCATGTAGGAATATAATGGTGGGACACAAGGGAAGGTTTTCCCAATGATCCCACATACAGGGTTAAGTTGTAGTTCTTCCTCCAGAAGTCCCAGGTTTTTGGGACAGGATCACCATATATAAGCCATAGTGCCCTGCAATCCATATTCTCTTTAACAGGTGAAAGGGGATTAAAGAAACATCTTATTTTACCTTGTTTGCTGCAGGTAAACCTTTTATAGAATGTAATATCTACAGTGTTCTCCTTCCTTAATAGTAGTACATATAGATGACCTTGCATATCTTTCCAAGATCTCCTCCAGATTTCAGAATTTAATTCAGGGCCAACTTACTTACTCCGTTTTTAATATATCTAACACCCCTACCCCAGCCCAGCACTTGGGATAGGGTGTACAGTGAAAATGGAGTTGTTGAAACAGTCTCTATGGCTTTGACAGAGTTTGAACCTGCTCAAATGGGATGTGGTTGCTGCGGTTTGCCTGTTTATCTCAGGGTTGATGTAGTAGATCCGTGCCGGCTTGTAATAAGGAGTTGTGAAAAACGAGGGCACCTGGAACTTTTGAGTATTTATTAGATCAGTAGGTACTTCTTCAGCATACACAATGCATTGTGTGAACAGGACAGCGTTACAGCATGCACAGTACATCACCTTCCCTTCCCTCTCACCATGTAACTGTTAGATGCAGATCTCATTAAAGAGCCTCTTGCCCTGCCAGGAAACTGATCCAAACATAACTAGAAATCACCTGCAGTCCACCCAGGTCTTTGCCTAGTCCTGCAGATGGAACTACGTGCTACTGTGGTGTAGGATACATCCAGCATATAACTGTAGGGATGTTCTTAGCTGGATACAGGCCTCTCCTTATGAGAGCCTGTCTGTCCAGTTCCTTACTTAAAGGTTACCTATCTTATAGGGCACTTCCCTAACTACGAAAACAATAAAAAAGGGATGAATACTTAAAAATTATATACATGTGAAATTCCCTCCTTGAGTCAAAGAGATCTGAAGGGAAAAGCACATGTATGCCCTTTTATAACCTTGGTAGGGGTATAAACCCACCCTCAGTTACTGGGCAGAATACATGTTGCAGAAGGCCTCACCATGTACATGTGACCTTCCGGCAACTTCCTTCCTAAGACATGACTAGACATGTGCATTGACAATGCAATACTAAAGTAACAATATGTGACTAACTCCCATGTGTGCCTAAAGACAATTATATGACCCAAATTATTGAGGAGCCAACAAGGAGAGGGGAAATACTGGATTTGGTAATATCAAGCAATGTAGAAGAAATAGTAAATATTCAAGTCCTGGAACATTTGGGCAACAGTGATCATAACATGGTCTCATTTGAAATAGATTATTGAAAAACAGATTACTTGGGTTCAACAAAGACCTTAAACTTTAGAAAGGCAGATTTTAATAAACTGAGGACTAATCTATAAGTAATACATAGGGATGAAGCTTTTGCCAGGAAAAATGTAGAAGATAAATGGGCAGTCTTTAAAAACATTGTTAGAAAAGCACACTCATCAGTGTACAGTATACCCGTGGGTAATAAGTATAAAAAAAATAAGTCAAAACCAATGTGACTTAATAAGCAGGTAGGGGAGGAAATAGAAAAGAAGAGGCAGGTGTTTAGATTCTTTAAGTAAGAAGGGACGGAGACATCGTATCAGAATTATAAGGAATGTAACAAAAATTGCAAAAGGGCAATCAAATTAGCAAAATAAGATAATGAAAAAAGGATTGCAATAGAAAGTAAGATGAACCCTAAAAGGTTCTTTAAGTACCTTAATAACAAAAAAAGAGAAAATAAACTATAGGACCCTTTCAGTGTGAGATGGGACTGCAGATTATTGGAGATAAGGATAAAGCAGAGTTATTAAACAAATTCTTTGACTCTGTGTTTACAAGGGAAGAATCAAGTTCAATTGTAGTGCCACAGGAGGAAGCCACAACCTCCATATTAATGAACAATTGGTTGTCTGAGGAAAAAGTTCATAGGCAGCTTGAAAAAAATTAAAGTAAATGAGGCACCTGGCCACGATGGCATACATCCAAGAGTTCTCAAGGAGTTTAGTTCAGTAATAGAAAACCATTAAATTTAATATTCAAGGACTCCATTTCCACATGCTCAGTACCACAAGATTGGCGTAAAGCAGATGTGGTACCTATATTTAAAAAGGGAGCTAGATCACAACCAGGGAATTACAGACCTGTAAGCCTGACTTCATTAGTAGGGAAACTACTTGAAGGTTTAATATGGGATAATATTCAGGAATACCTAATGGAAAACAAAACTATTAGTAATAGTCAGCATGGATTTATGAAGGATAGATCATGCCAAAATTACCTTATTTGTTTCTTTGAGGAGGTAAGTAGGAATTTAGACTAAGGTAATGCAGTTGATGTGGTCTACTTAGATTTTGCAAAGGCTTTTGATACGGTTCTACACAACAGGTTGGGGTACAAAATAAAGAAAATTGGACTCAGTAAAAATATATTACCTGGAACCTGGATTGAAAACTGGTTGAAGGATAGACAACAGAGGGTTGCCATAAATGGAACTTTTTCAGGTTGGGCTAAGGTCGTGAGTGGAGTACCTCAAGGATCGGTACTGGGACTATTGCTTTTTAACTTGTTTATTAATGACCTTGAGGTTGGGATCTAGAGCAAAATCTCCATCTTTGCTGATGACACTAAATTGTGAAGGTAAAAGAATCAGAGCAGTATGTAATTTCTCTTCAGAAGGACTTGGAGAGAACGGAAACTTGGGTAGGTAAATGGCAGATGAGGTTTAATACAGATACATGTAAGGTTATGCATTTGGGAATCAAGAATAAACAGGCAACTTACAAATTAAATGGGGATACATTGGGGGAATCCTTGATGGAGAAGGATTTAGATGTGCTTGTAGACATCAGGCTTAACAATAGTGCCCAAAGTCATGCAGTAGCTGCAAAGGCAAACAAGAACTTATCTTGCATTAAATGGGCAATGGATGGAAGGGAAGTAAACATAATTATGCACCTTTACAAAGCATTAGTAAGACCACACTTTGAATATGGAGTACAATTTTGGGCACGATTCCTTAGAAAAGACATTATGGAACTAGAGAGAGTGCAGAGAAGGGCCACCAAATTAATAAAGATGATGGACAATCTCACTTATGAGGTGAGGCTAGCTAAATTAGATTTATTTACATTAGAAAAAAGGCATCTAAGGCTGCGGCCCCTGTGGCGCTGACCGTGCTCATGCTTGAGAGCGGTGACGTCACCAGCTCTCCAAGCATGAGTGCCGGGTGTCCTCGCTATTTTGGAAACACGTGTGGGGGGAGGGGGGCATTGCTGGCAAATTGAGCACACTCGAAAGTTAAAATTTTTTGTTTAGCCAAGCGTGGGTGAGCGTGTGTGCCCGCGCATGAGCGCACGCACACAGCGTGAGCGTGGATGTGACGATCCACATTGACTAAAGTAAGCACGACAAGCGCAAAGTGCGCTCAGCACCAGCGGGGACTCAGCCTAAGAGGGGATATGATAACTATTTTCAAATATATTCAGGGAAAGTACAGGGAGCTTTCAAATTAACTATTCATCCCACGGGCAGTACAAAGGACTTGGGGGCATCCCTTAAGGTGGGAGGAAAGGAGATTTCAGCAGCAACAAAAGAATGGTTTCTTTCCAGCAAGGGCAGTTAAAATGTGGAATTCATTACCCATGGAGACAGTGATGGCAGATACAATAGATTTGTTAAAAAAAAGTCTGGACATCTTTTTTAGAAAGGAAAGGTACACAGGGATATACCAAATAAGTAAACATGGGAAGAATGTCTATCCAGGGAATAATCCGATTGCTAATTCTTGGAGTCAGGAAGGAATTTATTTTTCCCCTTATGAGATATCATTGGATGATATGACATTGGGGTTTTTTGTTTGCCTTCCTCTTGATCAATAAGTAAGTATAGATATAGGATAAAGTATGTGGTGTCTAACTTTAGCATAGGTTGAACTTGATGGACGTATGTCTTTTTTCAACTATGTCAGAGCCTTGTGAGGATTTAACCCCTGCACTGACTGCAGCTACCAGGACTGACATGCAGGGTAAACTAAAATTCCTAGTAAGGTGCAACACATAAAAGGGCTTATTCTCCAAATCTGAAGAAAACATGAGCTGGTATAAGAAACAAATCAAAACGTTAGCATTTGTCCCGTAGTTAAGCATTTTTCTGTTTTATTTGTGGGAGAGTTTGTTCTCCGTTAAAATGTCACCAGTAATTGAGGGCAACACAAAAAGTATATATGTCTGATTGAGTCATGATTAATGGCAGCTTTCAATTAGTTGGTGGAAGCATCATTGTTTATAAATTAGGTTTGGTGAAACTTTGGTTACCAGTTCCAGTTGAAACTTTTGACGGGATTCATTAACTTCCAATACCTGTCATTGACTTAAGTAGCAGTTAGTGTGGGATCACTGAATAACCACCTTTATCAGATGTTAGTACATCTCCCCCTTTGATAAATGTAGGGCTTCTGAAACTCCTTTTGCATCTCATTCATGTCTGGGCATTCCTCCAAAGTCCATGTAGAAACTCATGCCTCTAATACTTCATGTCTTCATTACTTCTGTAATATATATTTAACGGTTCTGGTTTGTGATCGTAAGTGCATCGATCACAAGACCCCGTTCCACTCCCTGAGCCCAGGCAAAAAAAGAAGTCCTCCGCTTAGAGCGGCGGTCACATCCGCCCCTGGACATGAGCAAATGATGCGGCAATGCCATGAGGCCACCATGGTACCACTTATCATAATGCTGCCACAATGTCATGGGACATGTCAATGGCCATTGTGCTGCCAAAACATCTAGTGCCACTAGACATGCTGGCTCCAAAGTGATGTGATCTATATTATTACAATAGTTTTATGGCTCTGAATCCTTTCCTAGTACCCCCAGTAATAGCAGAAACCCCACTTTTCCGTTTAGATAGCATTAACAGCTCAGATTTGCAATTCTATAGATGTCTTTTTCATAAAACAGGGCCTTTATTTACATAAACTGACAGTTACACTAAAAATTAATATCCTAAAAGGATGTAACACAAATGGACATACAATATGCATACAATAAGTGGAGTTGCTAAAGGTTGCAATACCAGTAAACCATGTGAGAATATGTTTTTTTATAGTGTATAGAACATTCAGAACTTCTCTGGTCAAGTGAATACTTGAGAACACATCTGTGAGGTTCTGAAAGTTTTACACGTTTTACACACCATCCCCCTGATTCATCAAGCTTTGTTACGGGTCAATGCCCATTCAGGTGTGTTAACCTGTAAGGAAGTTTAATGACTAACCCTCTATAATCTCATCTATGAAAAACTCCCATGTTGGTTCACTAAAAGTCACAACCTGCAATTGATTTACATTTCTCTAGGAGATACTGTATATGGCTGTGCCTGCAAGAACATTAGAATACTGTAGGTACAATGGCTACAAAGATTTTGTTTCCCTTTGTTGCTGAAAGGTTACAGAATGTTGGTACCATATGTAAAGAATAAATGTGGTTTTTGAGTACTAATGCATATTGTGAATTTTACACCATGTATGCAAATTATTGTGAGCTTTTGCCTTTATATCACTCTGAACAGTATGTTCTTTGGTATTTGCAGTAGATTGAGCTGGGAACACACTGACAGCCTCGAGTTATAATTTCCTTGGTTTTATTGGTTTGTGTCTGAACTCTAACATTGTTTTAATGTAGTTTTTATAATACATGTATAAGGCTAATAATTGAACTCAGCCTGGCTGAAAAATAATGCAGTAATTCAGAGAATTGACATAAAAAATAGCCCATAATTCACAACAGTGATGTCACACACTTGAATTATAGCATGCTATATCACAGGAAAAAAGAGAATGTGGTGATGAAGTTGATTTTATACAATACACTCAGATGTATTGTGCTGTAGAAAATAGAGATCACTATAAATCAAGTAGCAAGACTATTTTGCAAGTACTTCTGGCATTCAATATGTCTGTGTGTAAAATGTAATAATGTTCTGCAATGTGGTCACACTCTGGTGATGTTCAAATGCAATGTTTCTACCTCTGCTCCATTTCTACTTCTGATCTATTAACATAATCATGTTGCTTATAGTAAAATGTATATTTAATGAGATATTGCACAATGACCTCTCACAGAAAAATTATACTAATTTATAAAATTCTACAGGCCCTATCATTTAAACCAACTTGTGTCTTTTCCTGCTCTAAAATAAAGACAAAGCTTTTCCTGAGTAATCTGTTCATCAATTGCATATGCTTTATAAATTGTACGTACTTGTTAGTATTAATTGAGGGTATTGCCTTTCAATCACTCTTAATATATATAGTAAGTACAGTGTAGTATAGTTTAAGTGCTCAGAGTCATAGTGTGGATTGTTTGATACTATACATAAAAGTCCAACAGTATTTAAGAACTTACTCATACAGTACTCTGTAGCTTTAAGAAAAGAGATCAAATAAGATATGTCAGTAGAGATAGGTGAATATGTTGATATTCGATTAATTTTTTGTTTACATTCTGAAAAATTTAAACATTTATAAAAATGTTCAAATGTTTTCATTTTTTTCAAGTTTTCTCAATTTGTATTATATTTTTTCAATTTGTTTCAAATGTTTTAATATCCTCCAATTTTAACGAGGTAGGGGATCAGGAGCGCACGCACATCCAGGAATGTATAAAAGGAGAAGATACACATATAATGCAACAGAGCTTCTGATGAACGTAATAGGAATAAGCATATAGCAATCTCACACACGTTTCCTGTGAGTAATCACGTTTTTTTGGATATCAGGAGTGACCACCTCAGATACAGGTTTCTATGGGGTTGTCTGTCAGCATGCAGAGAGATGGGGAAGGAGGATCCCTTATGTGGAAAATGGAGGACACAGAGATAATGCAATATAGCTTTATAATATGAGAATAAATGTAAAAGTATACACTTACAAACATAAAAAGGATTTAGGCATTGGGACCACCCAGGGTCAGACAGTGGAAACAAGCAGCCCTTCCTCCTTGCCTGGTATTCCACCTGTGGCCACATCCACAGTGGAGTTTTGAAGGAAGAAGGAATGTATTCTTTGGCAGGATGTCAACAAAAAGACAAACCTGAGTGTTCTCTCTTTGGACTTTGATTGAGTCCTTTAAGGAGCCGCACTCTTTCAGCGGACTCTGTATTATTATTATTATTATTCTTTATTCACGTTTCCGTGTGTGATCACTTGATAATATAATACAGTATTTGCGCTTGTTCCTTTGTTCTCATGCATCCTCCAATTTTAGTTGGGTTTTTTTGGGGGGGTGGTTGTGAATTTTTGAACGTTCTTAAATTTTCAATTTTCTTTTCCCTTTTATGTAAATTTTCAAATATTTAAAAAAAGATAATGTTATAAGGGGTTCCTATTGGCTGGGGGGGGGGGGGGCGGGGTCCTGCAATATTTCACAGCCATTTTTAATTGTGTGGAGCGAGCTTTAACACCAATGAGTATTTCTGGAGCTGTGACATTCTTGGAGCTAAACAAACAAATGCTGCTCATCGTTGAACCCTCCTCCTCGGCTCCAATGCAGTAAAAAATAAAAAATACCCCATATAATCCATTTTAGAAATGGGCTTTATTTTTGCCAGAATTCAAATCTGACACGGTTTGTCCAGTTCCCTTTTATCCGTGGATTTCCGTGGATCAGTCTCAAAAAGGCAGCGTTGTTTTTTTTCCCGATCACTAAAATTCCTACCGACAGACTCCGGTTACTGGCAAAGCCATGCATTTTGGTAGAGAGGGTCTACGTCCATCCTATTTTATTTGTGTCTCACTCATGTTGTATGTACTGTATATACTGTACTGTACCCTCAAACTTCCCTCTAGATAACATGGGAAGAGACCTCTGTGCTCAAAAAGGAACACACCTGAGGTACCTGAGAAATATTTCAATATACTTTTACATTTCTCAGCATGACTCACATCCTACACTTCCTATATATACAACTTGAGGCTCAAATATGGCTCTCTGCACTTTCCCAAATATAAAAGAAATCTGCAAATAAAATAAGCAAAACTAATTTGAAGACATTCATACGTCGCTACAGCTTAGCAATACAGATAGATACACACTGTAGTAACTTTGTAAAACCTATTTGACTTGGTTTCAAATCATTTTTAAAAAGTCTTCCTGTTATTGTAAGCTCACTTACTGTATGTTTTCATACTGTCGCTATCCTCCGATCCGCTAGCTAGTATGATATGAAATACAAAGACTGTGACATCTTTCCTATACACTTCAAAAATATACAAGACAGCCAGGTTTTCCCTGCTGCGCTAACGAATCTCTTCTGTATGAAAAAAATGCCCGGGGGTCAAAAAAACTTTTGGACAGAAGAAATATATGTTATCTTTCACACCAAATCTACAGATAAAGTGCTTTATTTTACTGGTGCTGTGAGAACAAATACATAAAAATATGAAATAGTATACATTTGAGTAGTTTATGCTTGCTGAATTATATCATAATCATTATTTTGATCATTAACAGAAATACCAACATTTAATTAAGAGTAGATTATTTTTGTTGATCTTTTAAGCGTACTTGTATTCTTTAGGTCTTTAATGATTGTGTCCAGGTACATGGTTCCAATCACTATATAGTACTGTATATTAATACACAATTTCAACAAATGGAGATGTAACGAAGGTTATTGCTCCTACTGGTGCCCCTTATGCTGGAATATTCTGTGATGTTCTGCATTATCACTGACATTGAAATCTATAGGACACTAATAGTCTGCATTATCAGCAAGTAAAATAAATCTGGCTATTGCTGTATTTTGGCATCTGGCTAGATTGATTTTTGCAGAAAGTTCTATGGTTTGATAAAGCTGATGTGACAGGGACTGATGTGATGGTAATAGGGGGTATGGAGTGCAAATAGTTTTATTTATATTCTTACCAAGAGTACTACTACTTCTTACTTACAATCCCACTTTATTTTTGTTGTTCAAGAAAGCCTCCCCCTCCTTGTCTTACAACATTACACAAACACACACACACACACACACACACACACACACACACACACACACACACACACACACACACACACACACACACACACACAAACACACACACACACACACACACACACACACACATATATATACAAATATGTACAAATACAATTTAGCTAGATCACTTCTAAATTGTATTTATGAGAATTACTTCACCATGTACATACAGTATCACTTTTAATACACGTCATTGTTTAATATCACTCTAGACACAATCTAAGCATACTTCTGTTTAGTGAGTATGTTGCCAAATGTCGTCTTCAATAAAAATGAATACATGTTACAGGATCCCATGAGAGCTACTGTAGTGTTACATATATGCAAAAGGAATTTAAAGATGCACGGGATAGCCCAAGGGATCCTCAAAGCTATGAAAGAGGATTAATGCAAAAGTGAAATAAGGTAGATGAGCTGACTAACTTGGCCAAGTGGACCTTATCTGCCATTATCATCTATGTAACTTGTCAGGTACTGCACAAGTACTAAGAAAGCAAATCCTTCCAAGATGTACTGAATATCCACATACTACTCTGTGTTGTGGTAGGTACGCTAGTAATGCCCGTGGAGCTCTAATTATTCCTTATTTTACAGTCAAACACATGTTAATTTAAAATTGAATTTTTTGGTTCAGTACTCCAGCCTGTACCAGCATTAGCCTCAAGATCTCAACAGCATTCTGTTTATTCAGATCTAGTTTGCCTGACTGACTCCCCACAGCTAAAATTCACTAAGTGAACTTGACAGATCCCAGGCTGTCTCCATATGGCAGGGACTGGGCTGCAGCGTCTGAATCTGCCTGGGACTCGAAAACTGTTCTTACCTTATTAAGATGGCAGCAGTTACATGCAAGTCAGGTTCATGGGAGCTTGTTTTAATTTTTTTTTAGTCTGCTCTTGAGACAGAGTTTCAGATTTCAGTTTTTAAATAAGACATAACATGACTTGAAAGAAATGGCATTTTTCTTTATTGTAACTTAAATATTTAAAATGACAAGTTACTGCCACACAAGGAGTGATATTGCTGTTTACACAATTGCCTTTGGTGATCTTTTTTTGACATGCAATAATATATTTTTTGACACACTCTTCTAACCTGGCTACAGGCTACAGTGATTGGTTTAAGAGATAGTATTGTGAATTGTTCAAATAATTTTGGAAGTCTATATAATAGTATTTGTGGTTAGGGAATTTATTTTCTTTTGGACTTTTAGGTTCAATCATTTCATTACAATCTGAAAATTCAGGGGGCGGGGCGGGCCGGGGGCGGGCCGGGGGTGTTCCGGGGGCGGGCGCGTCACTGGCTGGGGGCGGGCCAGTGATGTCACGGAGCTGGTTCGCCCTCATTGGGCGAACCGCTCACGTGACCGGCCTGTCTCGCCGGCAAGCAGGGGAATTTTAAATTCCCCTAGATTTTATAATGGCTATACACCTTTAAAATATTTTTAACAGTGCATAGATATCATAGGTCATATCTCAGTAAACTAATTACATGTTGTCAGTTTTTGCTTGTTACGGTAATGTGTATATATAAAAAGTCTACAAACAGTTGGTCATAGGGACACATAATTCCTTAGTTCTGTTCAGCATTGTTTGTTGTAACTATATTTTAATTGGCTTTAATCATTATGTACAGTTTAGTGCAGAACTAATAACCAATGTATAAGGCTTATGTGTTAATTTCATAACACTTGACTCCTCTAGTCAGCTTCTTACATGGAACTATACTCCATTTTTAGGAGAGATAGGTCAAAGAGAGGAGGAGGGGTGTTATTTTATATTGCAGACACCTTACAATTTACACTGTTAAATTGCCCACCAAGTCCACCCTCTTTTGAAACTCTAGTTGGCAAAATATGCCTCCCCTTTTCTAAGCCCATCTTGCTTGCTGGCATCTACCGCCCCCCTAAAGCCCCTCTACAATCCTTGACTGATATCACCCAATTTCTTGGCTCCATTTCCTCTCTGAATGAGAAGAGTGAGCTGCTAGTTCTAGGGGATTTCAACTTCAATTGGCTTGACCCTAAAAACCACAAAATCCAGATACAACTCAAGTCACTTAACCTATCACAACTCATTTTACCAACCCACACAGATAAACCTGAAATCGCATAACCATTCCTTGCTAGACTGGATTCTCTCCTCAAACCCCAGCAGAATCCAATCCTCTGGCATCCTTCCTGATATTTTCAGTGATCATGCAATAGTGTACTGTGTAAGGAAAATTAAACCGCCCCATTCAAGCCCTAAAGTTCTCCTCACTAGAACATTTAAAAACTTTAACCCACAACAGTTTCTGGATGACCTTACCAACTGCCCATGGCACAGAATCGATTTAATTCCCGACCCCGATTCTGCGTTCGACTATTTCCAATCCGAGTTCTTAAAACTCTGTGATACCCATGCTCCACTACGCAAAATAAGGGTACGGAGGGCCCACCTTCCATGGATTACACCTGACCTTATAGCACTCTACCAGTTCAGGGATGCCTTGTGGAAAAGCTACAAAGTAACTGGCACTACCAAGGATCTCAATCACTACAGATGCATGCGGAACATGTGCACAAGGTAAACAAGGCATGCAAAAGCACAATATTACTCTGACAATCTCCACCAAAATACATCAAACCCAGCTAACTTCTGGAAGGTTATCAACCATATATTCCAGCCTCCTAACCATCAACAACCAAGTAATATCACTAAGGGGGATATTACTCTGACAAACCCCACTGACATTGCAAATGCATTCAATGATTACTTTGTGGGGTGTGCCACTAACTTATTAGCGAAACGCAGCACAAACCCCAAACATGAATCTCATCCTGGGAGTATCCCTACAGTCCCACCCCCTCCCAAAACTGCCCACAATTTTCAATTTAGCCCAGTATCCGATGAGGAGATTACACAAGCGCTCCTCAAACTAAAACTAAGCAGCCAATGTGGACCCGACTTACTACAATCTAGGTTGCTACGACTTGGTGCCCCAACCATTGCCAAACCAATTGCGTCCATAGTCAACTCTATCCTGTCTGCAGGCAATATCCCTAAGACCTGGAAAACTGCCAGAGTTGTCCCAATCTTCAAAAGTGGGGACAAAAACACTGTCTCAAACTACAGGCCAATCTCACTTCTCCCAATTCTATCCAAAGTAATGGAAAAATGTGTCCACTCCCAATTAAGCGATTTCTACACCAAGACAAATTTCCCTAGCCAATTCCAGTCTGGGTTTCGTCCCAAACACTCCACCGTAACTACCCTGCTAAAAGTTTGCAATGAAATCCAGTGTGGAATGGAACGGGGACAACTCACTGGTGCAGTATTCCTAGATTTTGCAAAGGCTTTTGACACAGTTGATCATGTTATCCTGCTTAACAAACTCCAGAGCTCTGGAATAGGGAAACATGCTTTAAACTGGTTTCAGTCCTACCTATCAGGAAGATCCCAACATGTGTCCATCTCAGGCTCTAACTCCAACCCCCTGGATATCACCTGTGGTGTCCCACAAGGCTCTGTTCTGGGGCCCCTACACTTCTCAGTGTTCATTAATGATCTTCCCGCAGCTTGTAAGGAAGCCTCAATACACATGTATGCAGATGACACAATCCTATATGCACACAGCCATAGCCCCTCTGACCTTCAACACATACTTCAGTCTGACTTTTTGAGACTCGAAAACTGGATTTCCCAAAACAAACTGTTTTTAAACACTGACAGGACGGTAACAATGGTATTTGGGACCAAGACTAAATTTGTAAAGCTTCCAGTGACTGAGCTCCTGATTAGAACCAACGCTAACACCACCCTAACACCTGTCACTAGTTTTAAATACCTGGGCTTATGGTTTGACTCCCACTTAACATTCGGGATGCACATTGATACCCTGACAACCAAGACCTATGCCAAACTAGGGGTACTTTACAGGAACAAATCCTCCCTAAGTCTCCTGGTCAGAAAGCGTATTGCACAGCAGATGCTAATGCCAATTATTGACTATGGAGACATAGTATATGGCTCGGCTCCTCAAACCCACCTTAGCAAACTTGACACCCTCTACAATTCAATTTGTCGTTTTGTTCTCCAATGCAACTACAACACACATCACTGCGAAATGCTCAAAGAACTAGATTGGTCATCACTAGAGTCTAGGCGCAAAGTTCACCTTTCCCGTCTCACCCTCAAATACTTTCTGGGCAAGCTACCCTGCTACCTGAACAAGCTCCTCACCCCTACCACATGCAGCACCTATCACCTGAGATCAGACTCCAAAAAACTATTCATGGTCCCAAGGCTCAACAAAGTATCCGGACGTTCCTCCTTCTCCTTCCGTGCACCCCAAAACTGGAACAACCTACCAGAGACTCTCATATCCACCACCAGCTTAAGTTCTTTCAAATCTAAGGCTGTCTCACACTTTAATCTGGTCTGTAACTGTTTCATACGCTCATAATATATATTTTCTTTAACTGTGCACGCAATGTCTTGTATATAATGTATACCTTGTTCATTTATGTAACTGTACTTGTAATCATGTATTATTTGTTTTACTCTGTGCCCAGGACATACTTGAAAACGAGAGGTAACTCTCAATGTATTACTTCTTGGTAAAATATTTTATAAATAAATAAATACAGGAACAATTATACCTGTTTATACAATCTTTGAAACAAATCTGTTAACTGTTGCACATGGAGGTAAATCAGATGTTTTATTTTCCCTCCACAATTTTTCTAATTTCATGAAATCAAGGTGTTAAAGCCTGTAGGAAAAACTTAAGGTTTGAAGCTTTAAAAATACAATCTTCCAAGCTGCGATCTGACCCGGAAATCCCTTTGTTTCCATGTCAGATTGCACGGACCAGCGGTCTTGCAGCCAAGAGAATATACCCCAATATGTTTGATCGACTGATGCTTTTTTATGGGACAATTTCCCAAATGAAGAAACTTGTTTCAACACAGGTCTTTTTCAGACAAAATCCAATGTTTCCTCTCTCTTTGAAATGCTTTTGGTACATAACTCTAATAGTACTTTTAGCTAGTAGTGTAAACTCTTAACAATTGGCAATTCTTGTTCTCTGTCATTTTTAAATGATGAAGACATAAAACATCCTAAAACAACCCTTTATTTACAAACTTTTATGATATGAAAATATTATACAAGGTTATTGCTGGTTAAAGGTTTATTTTTTTCCAAATACCTATGGATTCTCCAGTGTTCCCTCAATATATCCCCCAGGGACACATCCCAAATTAGTATGCATTACTTTTAGATGTGCTAAACTTAGATAAGACAGGGTATGCTAATAATTATAAGCTTGTGATTTAGTGTCACTGTGACAGTTAGACATAAGTTAAGAGATGCATACATTAAGAATAGAATGTGTCAACGTCTGTCTATTGTTTTTCCCTATTCCTATTGTTAATTCAACCTATAATTATATAACACTTTTCTGAGCATTCATACATACGGTAGGGACCTTAGAATATCTAATGTTCAATGAATCAGTTAATGTGAAAATATAATTCTTTAGTTTTAAATGCAATATACAGTATATGTGTGCTGGGTTTGACAACGCTCAGAATCAAGGCATGAAGACACAGGGTGCTAAGAATCCCCGGAGGTTAAACAACATCTGTCATTCAAACCTAAACCTGGCTACCTACAACTGCTGGACTCTCTCCAGTGAAGCAGCACTGGAAGAACTAGAAAATGAACTTGAAAAGATTAAATGGGATATTGTTGGCCTTAGTGAAGTTAGATGAAAATATGAAGGCCACCTTGAGCTCAAAAGCAGAAACCTATTCTATTAAAGTGGTATAGATGATGGAAGAATCAGTGGTGAAGGCTTCATCCTTAACAAGTAATGGAGCAACAACATAGTACAATATGAAAGCTCAACAGAAAGAGCAGCCACAATCGTCATTCAGTTGACAAACAGATACAGTCTTCAAATAATCCAAGTGTATGCTCCATCATCAAGTCACAAAGACAATAAAGTGGAAGACTTCTACCATTAAATCAACCAGGTTAACAACAATGGAAATTTTCTCTTCAAGATTGTTATGGGAGATTTCAATGCAGGGATTGGTGCCCATCAGTAAGACGAAGCATCAGTTGGTAAGTATAGTTAACGATAACAGGAATGAATATGGAGACAGATTTGTAGAATTTGCAGAAGGTGAATACTTCTACATCATGAAGTTATTCTTCAAGAACAATCGAAATAGAAAATGAACATGCAATGGACACAGGAAAGCAATTGCCTATATCTTAACTAACAAGAAACACGTGATTAAAGACTGCATGGTCCTTAACCGGTTTCACACAAGGTTTGCTGCAGATTACAGTACATATAATGCAAAGTTGGAAGAAGAAAACTAGTAAAAAGAAGACAAAAACAATCAACATCAATAACCTTAAGAATAACAGCAGAGAATTTCAACTAGACCTGAAAAATCGCTTCAGCTTGCACAAAATGCATGGAGACACTTTAACAAATGAATATAAACAACTTTTGAAGATTGTAATTGAAAGCGCAAATAGGATAAGAAAATATCTGCTGAGACAAAACAATGAATGTGGAAACAACAAGAAATGATGTAATCTGAAGATGCCAGAATAAGAGTTGAATATGCAGAGCTGTGCAAGACAATCTGCAAATGTATAACTATTGAAGATAAAAAATCTTAAAGAAGACAAAGCAGAGACTTATGGTTGGGAAGAAGCAAATCATGGACGATGATCAACAATAAAGGACTGTGCAGTTATCATAAAGAGAGTTGGGGATTTCTACATTAAATTATACATGTACACTGATAACACCGGGCATAATCCAGCAGAGGACAAGCGAAAAGAAACCACCAATGATGTAGAATGTGTCCTTCCATAAGAAGTGGCTAAAGCAATACAATCCATGAAGAATGGGACAGCTCCCAGGGAAGATGGAATTACAGCTGAAATCTTGAAAGTAGCATTGGAAGTAGAAAACATCTTGGAAAACTGTTTATATGCTGCTTGAAGAACAGGAAAATGTCAGAATAATGAAGTAATGCCATAGTTATCCTCAAAAGTAAAAATCCCCAATGCTACATCACATATGACAAATGATATAGCTAAATACTTGTGTCTTCTCATAACTATGGGTCATTTAGTTAAATTATTTGGCCAAAGCAAGCAAGTCTATAACCACGCCAAGGTGCGCCCTTTTCCAGTTCTAACACTACCTGCAATCACTAGCTCTCTAATGGAGGGAGAAATGTCTCAATAGACCAGTCATTCACAGGATAACAAGACCTGCTATTTAAAAGTGAGACGAATGATCTTAAAACCAGTGAGGAGGGGTCTCTAGCAGCTACGATTATTGGCTGTTTTTTACACTTCTGTTTGGGAAACTTAAATGACACTCAACACTGCTTTATATTTGACAATATCCATAGCTTACTCTTATTGGGTTAACCTACCTTTCTAAAATGTTTAACAAGTTATTTTCATTTGTTTTTGAATACTGATATGTTTTCCTCTGGTGATTTCCATCTATTCTAAAAAATTGTTTATATACGGATGCAGCCACCAGTATAAGGGCTGGGACCCGCTGCCCCCGGTGGGGCGGGCGGCCCCGTGAGCGTTCCCCAACAGCAGGGGAATCCTCCCGAGCCGGTTCCAGTCCCCCCTCGCTGCTGGCTCACTACGTGCTGTGACGCGTCAGCCACCAGGGGATACAAGAAAATTGTGATCCCGAGCGGCAACGCGTCACGTGGTGCACTGATGAGCCAATCATCGGTGGGGGCGGAAGCGGGAGCTGTCAGGTAGCAAGGTAGGGTGTGTGTGTGTGTGTGTTGTTGTTTTTGCTTACCTTCCAGCAGCAGCTCCCTCCTGTAGCCCGAGCCCGTGGAGGGAGGGGGGGGAGTAGTGGGTCCCTCCGCTCAAGCCATGCCCCCCTCCCACAACCGCCCACCTCCCGCTCCGGCTCCCGCTCCCTACAGACTGCATATCGCGGTCTGTGTCTGTCAGTGCCCCGCCTGTCTGCAGTGCGGGCGCGCTGACTGAGGGAGCGGAGCCTTAGCCTTAGAACTCTTGTCTGGGAGATTCTGGGGCAGTCTCACAGTAAATGCCTCAACATTTCTGTGAGCTTTTTAATGGCCCATTAGATTAACACAGCAGGGGTCCCTGCAGTCCCATTCAGTTTGAATGGGACTGCAGGGACCCCCCGCTGTGTTAATCCGATGGGCCATTAAGAATCTCACAGAAATGTTGAGGCATTTACTGTGAGACTGCCCCAGAATCTCCCAGAATTTCCCAGGTAAGTGTTCTAATACTGGTGGCTGCCTAATATATATTCTTTGTATTACTGATCAAAACTCCATACCTGTACATTATCTCTCCAAAGATGTTGAGCAATATGTAGTATATTCCAAGTTATGTGAAGCACGGCAGCAAATAATTTACTGTATGAATATGCAAACACATTTCATTTCCTATTTTAGTTGGAGAAACAACATGTTGTGCTATGTTTAGTAAGCAATGTTCTGCCATAAGGCACCATCCAGCTCAGAAAATCTACTTCCAGCATATTCAAGTCAAGTGAGTGGGCGATAAGCTGTCTCCCAGAGCCAGAAGGTGTCTTATTGTAGCGGACTGCTTTGTAAATTTGGGCCTTGGTCTCTTCTTTCTAATAGCTAGCTTGATATTGCTAGCAGTCACATACCTTTTGCTATAATGCCTGTCATAGTTACTGTGCTCCGTGCTAGTTTGGCTTCTCATTTAACACATTTGTTCCCCACTTCCATGTCGGGAGAACAGAAACACAGTTTACTTTGTTTAGAATACTAATGACAGTTTACACACATAAAGCAAGCTCCCTGTAATGAACCTGACAGAGTGTCTGTGATTGAAATTGGGTCTAGAGTCCCTTGTTTTGTGAAGGATTTGGCACAGCAATAGATGGAAAATCGCATGCATACTCTTGACATTGATCCCAACTCATGGATCAATAGCTGTGCCAAGTCCTTGACTAAATAACAAGTTTGTTTCCTTTCTGCAGTCCTGTGTTGCTCCTTTCATGAAGGATTTAGGCAAACTATTGTAGTTTTTTTTCTTCCCGCAAGCAAAATCTATGTTGCGCATTAATTATTACTTGCTTTATTTGATATTTAATCAATATCTGCACAATACTTTATCTCCTTAATACTCAGTCCTAAGGATATTCATTTTCCTGTCTTTCAGTCATACAAGGATTTAGCCTTATGTGTTCCTCTGCTGTAAGATGTAGGTCATTTTTGCTGGATGAAAAACCATAGTAAAATTGAATAGAAAGATCTTGATGTGCCATTTCGGGAGTTAGTACCACAATTTCAGGACTGTCTTATGACACCGTCAGCGAATTGACTGGTTTCACATAACCTATAGCAAAAAAATAAGAGCATATTGGCAGAATGGAGGGCTAGCATCTTTTTGTAGACACTAGGACGATAATTAATGGCAGATCATGAGATTAGAGTGTTCTACTTTAATTGAGCAATGACTCAGTGTATGGAAAGATGTGTTCATAAGCAAAACTAACATTAACATAGTCATTTGTAGCCACTGATTTCTCATTTTATTGTATAATCACATTATCAATGGGTCATATTCACTAACCACAATGAAATGAGCAATTTTAATTAAATATATTCAGTTGTTATCTCAAAGTTCCTGCTGTAATCACTAACAGTTTAGGCAAAAAAAAAAACATTAAAAAAAATATTAGCAATAATAATGAAAATGTGTCATATTTCGTCTTTTGACAGGTATTTTAGTATTTGAAATGTACTTCAAATATATTTTTCTAACACAGTTTGCGGTGTTTGCTCTTGGACAATTGATGCAATAATATTTCTGTATATTAAATAATTTTGTATTTGTTTGAACTATTAATATTATTGTATAACTCTTCCACACCAAGGTGTATGTGGCATTTTTTGTCTTTAACTGCCCTTTTGTTTTTATATAATGTTTTAATAAACTTACTTTCTGCTACTGTACTATTAGAATTCCCATTAGGTTACAGAAACGGTGAACCCACAGTATGAAACTATAATAAGCTCAGAACCCATCTCCCCAAAGAAAAGTAAAACAGAAGGAATATAATGTACAATGTTGATACAGTTATGCATAATTTATATCTTTATGTCCCTGGTAAATCACTTGAGCCTCGATTTATTTGTCCACTAAAGTACTACCTACAGTATATTTATTTGTACATCTATTTACAATGAATTTTTGATACATGTATTCTAATAAATTCATGGAAAAATTGAAAAAAAAATGGTATTAAGCCATAGTAATAAATATTTAATTATATTTTAAATATATATTGCTTGTTTTTATTTTACATTATTTTTCTGGTAGTAACAGATATAATATAGCTGTATCTATGAATATAAATATTTTGATTCTTGTTATTATGTAATAAGACTGCCTTTTATATTTACACATGTAACAGTGAATGAAAATGTAACGGCTATACTGTACGTTAAACAGAGAATTAGCTGTATAGTATTACAGCCAATATAATTATCAGTAGTCACTTTGTTCTCTAGCTAGTGGTAACTCCCCTGCCTACAAAAACAATGGTTTTATTGTGCACTGTGATACATTTTCCACTATTGCTGTGCTTGATTCAAGTGTAAAAGAAAGAATTATGATATAGTATTACATTGTTCCCAGTAATGATGCATTATTCGTGCTGTAGCGGGATGAATAATTTGTGCTGCCTGTTTTCCATTTGTTTGCACTGAGAAAATAGTTTTAACATATTTGCCATATATAAAGCAGTCAGTACTCATAAAATATCCTCATCCTGATCTCAGCAAGCAATTATTTTTGACTAAAGGGGAGATTCACTTAGGAGATAATTTATGATGTAGCAGTACCCTGCATTAATGGGCATTTATAACTATAGTCTTAACAATGCAGTAACAATTAATGACACTTTGTGAATCACTCCCTTTCTTGGACAAAATAATAATTTAATAGTATAGATTGGATTTACTTTGGGGTTTTTTTCTCACTATGATCACATATTCCATTGTAAAAATCCAGGAGTTTTCTATTTTGAAGATATATTCAAATATTATTTTCAGGCTAAAAGCTGATTTGTAATGCAGCATTATTTTATATCATCATTTTAGTTTACAACATTACTTCTTTGGGTATTATTGGATTATTTTGCTACACCCTATCAAATATTTAGATATTCATTTTATTTGCAATGTATTTTACTGTAGGGATTTAGGACTACATTTGAAGAGCTGATAAATATATCATAATTATGAGACAAATGTCAACAGTGATAGAGTTTTATAGATGAATACATTCATGTTGGTACATTAGAAATATAAATGGTATTACGTCTTTGAATATTATAATCTCTTGTCCTTATCAATCACAAGACATAGAATTAAGGCCCATATTCAGTAAAATATGTTTAATCAAGGAACCTTACAATTAACCAATTAAGAAATAGGCACTATTTTATTATTTATGATTATTTTTATTATTGTTTCCTATGACAGTGTCCTATTCATGAATCTGGTTGTTCGCAGAAATAACTTACAGAACACAATTCTCCAGTATATGGTTTATGATATGAAGATCTGAAGCTGGACGGTAGTAGCCAAAAGGCAAATATGGGGAAGTACACTGGCGACACACTTTATTCGAGCTCGGCTAGTCCCACGAATTCGGGTATACCCGGGTGTATTGAGGTTTGTGACTGTTTTCTGCCTGAGTGCATTGAGGTATTTCCCGGCAGGGATTGAAGCATTTTATTCCCGCTGGCTGCAATACTGCACAGTATATATATATATACTGCATTACAATTCATGAATTTATGCCATCTGGTAGACACGCGAAGCATTGCAGCCTATTAAATCCTAATCATTATCATTTAACAGATCAGCCGCCCGTCAGCCAGGCATGAACCCAGGCTGGGAAGGCAAACGCAACGGGGCTTGTCAGAGGTGAGGAGCGGCGCATTCCAGGTATCTGCCAGGTACATACTGGGTATTTGCTCGAATAAAGTGTGTCGGTGCAGTACTTCTTCATGAAATGGGTGCGAGATTCATGGGGTTATTCACATATATTTGGGATAGACATAAGGCTATCCTAAATAAAATTTAAAAAAGCCTAGGATCTGAGGTATTACAACCCGTTGGAAAATGGACAGACAAGGTGGGCCAAATGATTACTACAGATATAACAAGACTTACTGTGTCCGACACTTGGATGAACAAGCAAAAGCCTGCAGCACCAGGGACAGTGTCTGCCCAGATATAGCTGCACAGGGTCAATGCTTCCATATGGGACCCCCACAGCATTAATCCTTCGGTACCACGACCGCACATGGCAGTGGCACCGAAGACAATAAGGCTTACTACATTCATATCTGCAGTAAAATGCTACAGTATGTTTCTGTGGTATACTTTTATTCATTGCACTAGTATGTCTACACTCAAAACACCAGTACAAGAGAAATGTCCACAGGACTCATTCCAATAGAGTGTATAAATAGTATTTTATTTAGTGCTACATATTCACACTGATAAAAATGGCAGAGCAACATTTTTGGCCCATGACCTTTTTCAAACTGTTTTTATTGGTATGAATAAAAGAAGATATATACACTCTAATGGAAGGAATGCTATGGATATTTGTCTTGTTGTACTACTGTTATTCCAAGGTTCTTCTGGGTCGTCTAGGATGTTTGGCAGTGGGCCACTTGTCCATGACCAAATCGCCACCGGTGCTCTGCTGCCAAGTCAACTCCCCTCCAGTTCCCTCGCCACCTTCCACCATCCGCCATTTTAAATGTCCTTGGGGGATCTCCCAGTCCAGGAGGGCACATCTCCCATCTGCCGCCACTCCACCGGAATTTGCGAGCGCAGGAAATTCTTATTATGGCTTATGTTTAACTTATGTTGGCAGAGCAGCAGCAGCTGGGAGATGTGACCTGCGGCTGAGAGATGTGACCTGCGGCTGTGGGATGTGCCCTGCGGCTGGGGGATGTGCCCTGCGACTGGGAGATTAGATGTGCCCTGTGGCTTGGAGATGTGCCCTGTTCTGGGAGATGAGATGTGCCCTGTGGCTGGAAGATGTGACCTGCAGCTGGGAGATGAAATGTGCCCTGCGGCTGGGAGATGTTCCCTGTGGCTGGGTGATGAAATGTGCCCTGTGGCTGGGAGATGTGCGCTGCGGCTGGGAGATTTGCCCTCTGGCTGGGAGATGTGCTCTGCATCTGGGAGATGTTCCCTGTGACTGGGTGATGAGATGTTCCCTTCAGATTGGAGATGTGCCCTGTGGCTGGGAGATGAGATGTGCCCTGTGGCTGGGAGATGTGCCCTGTGGCTGGGAGATGAGATGTGCCTGCGGCTTGGAGATGTGCTCTGTGACTGGGAGATGAGATGTCCCCTGTGGCTGGGAAATTAGATGTGCCCTGCGGCTTGGAGATGTGCCCTGTGGCTGGGAGATGAGATGTGCCCTGCAGCTGGGAGATGAGATGTGCCCTGCGGTTGGGAGATGTGCCCTCTGGCTGGGAGATGTGCCCTGCAGCTGAGAGATGTGCCCTGTGGCTGGGAGATGAGATGTGCCCTGCAGTTGGGAGATGTCCCCTGTGGCTGGGGGGTGTGCCCTGCGGCTTGGAGATGTGCCCTGCAGCTATGAGATGTGCCCTTGGGCTGGGAGTTGAGATGTGCCTTGGGGCTGGGAGATGAGATGTGCCCTGTGGCTGGGAGATAAGATTTGCCCTATGGCTTGGAGATGAGATTTGCCCTGCGGCTGGGAGATGTGCCCTGTGGCTGGGAGATGAGATGTGCCCTGTAGCTTGGAGATGTGCCCTGTGGCTTGGAAATGTGCCCTGTGGCTTGGAGATATGCCCTGCGGCTGGGGGATGTGCCCTGCAGCTGTAAGATGAGATGTGCCCTGTGGCTTGGAGATGTGCCCTGCAGTTGGGAGATGTCCCCTGTGGCTGGGGGGTGTGCCCTGCGGCTTGGAGATGTGCCCTGCGGCTATGAGATGTGCCCTTGGGCTGGGAGTTGAGATGTGCCTTGGGGCTGGGAGATGAGATGTGCCCTGTGGCTGGGAGATAAGGTTTGCCCTATGGCTTGGAGATGAGATTTGCCCTGCGTCTGGGAGATGTGCCCTGTGGCTGGGAGATGGGATGTGCCCTGTAGCTTGGAAATGTGCCCTGCGGCTTGGAAATGTGCCCTGCGGCTTGGAGATATGCCCTGCGGCTGGGGGATGTGCCCTGCAGCTGTAAGATGAGATGTGCCCTGTGGCTTGGAGATGTGCCCTGCGGCTATGAGATGCGCCCTTGGGCTGGGAGTTGAGATGTGCCTTGGGGCTGGGAGATGAGATGTGCCCTGTGGCTGGGAGATAAGATTTGCCCTATGGCTTGGAGATGAGATTTGCCCTGCGTCTGGGAGATGTGCCCTGTGGCTGGGAGATGAGATGTGCCCTGTAGCTTGGAAATGTGCCCTGCGGCTTGGAAATGTGCCCTGCGGCTTGGAGATATGCCCTGCGGCTGGGGGATGTGCCCTGCAGCTGTAACATGAGATGTGCCCTGTGGCTTGGAGATGTGCCCTGCGGCTTGGAGATGTGCCCTGCGGCTGGGGGATGTGCCCTGTGGCTGTGAGATGAGATGTGCCCTGCAGGTTGGAGATGTGCCCTGTGGCTGTGAGATGAGATGTGCCCTGCGGCTTGGAGATGTGCCCTCTGGCTGGGAGATGAGATGTGCCCTGCAGCTGGGAGATGTGACCTGCGGCTGGGAGATGTGCCTGCGGCTGGGAGATGTGCCCTACGGCTGGGAGATGAGATGTACCCTGCAGGTTGGAGATGTGCCCTGTGGCTGGGAGTTGTGACCTGTGGCTGGGAGATGTGCCCTGTGACTTGGAGATGAGATGTGCCCTGCTGCTGGGAGATGTGCCCTGTGGCTGGGAGATGAGATGTACCCTGCAGCTTGGAGATATGCCCTGCGGCTGGGAGATGTGCCCTGCAGCTGGGAGATGTGACCTGTGGCTGGGAGATCCTTCGAGGCCATTTAAAAATGTCAAAGCGACTGAATGTGAGTTATTCTAGTGATAGAGCAGCGGTGGTGATTTGGTCGCGATGAAATATCCCATTCCTGATCTGCAGTGGGTCCTCATGTACCTCCTACAATCAACTTCTGACTGAGATTGCCGAGTGCTGTCCAAAACAAATGTCGCTACACTCAAAACACTGTCACGTTAACTGAGAACTGTTTTAGAAAGCCCTGCACCGTATGCTTCTCCTCCTTTTCTGCCGAACTCTAGATATTTAAAATATGTATACTTCTTTAATTAGCACAAAGGCTATCATGGGTTAACACCACATTCAAAAGGATCATGCTGCTTAGTAAATCTGGGTCTAAACATGTCTATTTATGGCCATTGGAAGCAGTTTACGTTACAGGTACACTTTCTCATAATTGCACATGAATCAATTAACAACATCACCTTTCATATGAGCCATTAAGATTCACATTTCTTCTTTTGCCATGTGGGTTACAAGATCAAACCTTTGCTAAGGTTTCTCTTCATGCTCGATTAGTGCAGTTGTTATGCTGTTTTACCTGCACTTGTCCTTTCTGAAAAGAGGAATGACAAGCCATAGTTCAAAGTGAAAAGCTGAAACTTAATGAAGGCTATTTAACTTGTTATTTTAAATCCAAGGAATGGCAAATCTGTATTATAAACATATGGATAATTTCTGTTCTGGGAATCCCACTAGCGTTTAATGAATATTTTTCTCATGCTCTTTTTCTAATTAACTCTAGTACTTAGATTACAGAAAGCTAGCCTTCAATACTGAGCTTTTCAGTGGTAATAGGCACTTGAGGTGATGTTTAATTAAACTAGAGTGGTGATAGGAAAGAGACCTGTGTGAGGCTGAAGTGCTAATCCTTTTGCCTTGCTCAGTGTCCCTGTGTGATTGTGATTGATGAGCTGATTCCTCTTTACATCTTCATTTGCATCTTGTGCTAATACCCACAGACAGAGGTGTTGTGTATTACCAGATGAGCTCACCATTAATATGGTCTTGTGTAGTAATGGGATTGCAGCTGTTTTAAAACATCTTCCATTAGATCACCTGGTAGCCCCTTCAGCAAAATGTTCAGTCCATTTCTACATTTGCATAATTGTCAGAATTAGAACATTCCTGTCCTGTCAATTCTTATCATTTTCAGATTATATTATGCTCACAGAGTAAGACAGACTGTTTTATTTTTATGGCATTTAAATATATGCCTAGTAATACATATCAGCTAATTTATTTTAGCAATACACTTTTTTTAGTGCAATGAAAAATAAATATAGGTGCTATGTACAGTATGTTACCTGATGTCCTTGAATATTTGTTTATTTCTATTTCATTTGCATAAAATGTCAGAAATGTGTTAACATAGCTCTGATAGTTGATGCATATCTATTACCTGTATGCCATCTTCCATCTTTCATCTATGTGTTTGAAATATTAGATTAAGTAACTACTCTGAGTTTGCTTATTATACTGTAGCTACTTCCAAATCACCCAATGAGGAAATTAGGTCAACCCAGCTGCAAATGTGTTGATACATTGATGTTTCTATAAGTACTTGTTCAAATCCCACACATTTATTTTTCAATTTCATACATAACTCTCTTCTGATGGTTTTTGTAGTTGTATATTTTATCATAGATTTATATGGTGTGAACATATCTGCATCATGGAGAGAACAAACGTTTATTTAATTAGTTTAAAAAATAGCATACTACAAAAATAGTTTGTCAAAGAAACTAAAGGCTGATATGAACCATTAGGCCAGCCTAGTAAAATCTCAGCATCAATGTATACTGGAAACATATAAATGAATGGATTGATTTAATACATCATCATTCTTTTATTATAGGAATGCAGAAAATATTCCAATCATCCTGTCCACTTTAAAACTGTAATCCCCCCGCCCCCCAAACCAAATATTTTATTTGTATCTTATATGAATATGGGGCCCAGCGGATCCCCTGATTGCCAACACTTTATTCTTGCTTTTGCCACAAGGAAAATCAAAGCTGGGTGTTGGAGTCATCCAATTGGAAGGTGCAATGACATCTCACATTGATGCCCCATGGTCATATAATTTCTGTTGGACAAAAGCTATAGTATGGGAAATGAAAAATGGAGCAGCTCAGGAGCTAGCTTATGAACATAAGCAATCAGCATGAATTGCTGCTTTAAACAAATCTAAAATAACCAAACTTGTAACATACTTGTGTAACGGGTTTTGTGAACTGGCCTGACCCCCCCAACTCACATTGGCCCCTGTGGTCTAACCAGTCCCCATTACGGTGTAGTGTCTGGTGGTGCACCTGTTGGCTACAGGACTCCTGAGTCTCCCGCATGATGGTGTGTGGGGATTTGCCAACCCAGACAGGCAGCTGAGGTAGTGTGCTTGAGTCCTACCTAGATCCAGTGCAGCGCCTCCACCTCATCAGGGTCCCTTCGGTCACTCGGGGATGGTCCTGGCGAGGAACTCCTCTGTGGTGCCCCTCTCTGTGCAATAATTCCACACATGCACACAAGAGTGTTGTTAATCAGGAACATGCTTTATTTGTATGGTGGGCCAGCTGCCCTCCACAATGGGGTGTATTCAGCCCTCCATTGTTCACCGTACTTCCCTTTGAAAGGTGTGTCCTCCTAATGTAGGGATTCCCTATCCCCGCAGGGATACTTCACCTGTGCCAGGTCCCTGGTCACAGTCTTATAGTCCTTATAATACCCTAACTCTGATCTTCCTCTGATAACTTCTAGACTAGACAGAACTAACTTTTGCTCAGTGCTGTGCCTTATGTACCCTCTGGGGGCTGACACAACTCTGACATCACCAACCAGGGAGTCAGAGCCTGTGACCACTCCCATCCATACATAGGGCACCTCACCAGGGTGTGAGGGCAAACCTCCATAATTACTGCTGGCATGCCCATAACTTACCAGGCCTTACTGTCAGCAGGAGAGATGACTGCAGCCATTTTACAGCATGGTTACACTTGCAATCTGTACTTCTTCAGATGGAGTGTGTAAAAGTTTTGATCATACTGTATCCCCCCTCTCCCTTCTATCCTCTACGCTGCACATATTAGGCAACTTAAGTATTTCCTGATAAGTCTTATGTGGAAGATCATGCACTATATTAGTAGCCCTTTCTCCAATTCATTTACATTGTTACGGGGATATGGTCAGCAGAATTATATATTGTACTCCAGCTGAGGTCTCACCAATGATCTGTAAAGTTTCATCACCACCACCTCTCCCTATACTGTACAACATAACATCCTGCCGGCTTTCTGCATTGCTGTAGAAAGCAGCCATAGTCTATATGTTGTGAATCTCAATTGTTTCATTTACTGTATGTAGGGACTAATTTCTCCCTTTCATGGGGTTATCATATAAATAAAAGTATACATGCATACTAATGGGAAAGATTCAGTCCAATACATTCTTTTTGTATTTCCAAGTTAATGCTGAAATGCATCTAAATAGCCGCAGAAGTAATAGCTATATAAATTATTTGATGGTAGAACTCAGTGGTTATTCCAATCCCCCACAGTATGACCTTTCATAATTTCATATATATATATTTTGTATATATATATGGGAAACATGCAGCCCTTTCCAGATGTTAGATAAATAGAATTTATTAACCACATGTGGCAGTCACATATAACTGGAGCAACGTTTCGGATCTCACTCAGTCCTTTCTCAAGCGCCGTGTGAGGTCCGTAACATTGCTCCTGTTATATGTGACTGCCATATGTGGTTAATAAATTCTATTTTTCTAACATCTGGAGAGGGCTGGAGATTTACTATATTCTACATTTTTTGGACCTGTTGGGATTGTCCTGTCCTTCCTCCTGCTCTCCTGCTACTGATAAGTAAATCTTTGTTTTCTATATACTTGTTCCAGAGTGTGCACCCGGCATTCATTATATATATATATATATATATATATATATATATATATATATATATATATATATATATAATGCATACGTTGTATCAGTATTGGTTTGCAAGGAACAAGTCAATTGTTTTCCTCCTTATCATCAGGGATATTTCTAATTTTCCAATCGCTTTATGTATAACCACCTACTTTGTGTTTTCTCGTTTGACATGATTTCATTACTATGGATAAACATTTAATATTCCTTTGCCATGTAAGCATCTTCCTAACGAAGTAACATTGGATAAAATAGGCTTCGCACTGCTGTATATGTAGAATGGCTCAGGTACCAAAGCAGTATAATTCCCCAAATGGAAGAGAAATTGCAATGTCTGGATTTCTAAATAACTGGATTATAGCTTACAAAGCTACGCAATATTGCAGCTTTAATATTTTTGTGTTTGGGATCAAGTTAACCTGTTAGGGTATTAGCATTTGTATATAATGCACCAAAAATGTCTGCAGTGCAGTACAAATATAATGTAACAACATTAACATACACAGGTACAGTAGGTAAGGATAGCCCTGCTCAAAGGCATCCATGTCTACTGTATCTATATCTAAAGTATATCTACAAGGAAGGGAAAGGGCAAACATATGGTAGAGGTGGAGAAGGTTGGTGTGTTTCTGAGAGCTGCTTGCTATGGAGCATGGGATTATGGGGAAGCGGATAACATTGAGAGCAAGGTAATCAGAGCATGAAGGTGGAAACTGCAAAGGCTTCATTATACATCCATGCGATTTCATCATGTCCATTTTAAGAGCAGCAGTAACATCAGGAACATCAGCGCACAGCAGCAAATGGCTAGAACGCTTTGGTTCTTCAGCTGCCACCTTTGTTGCGTCTAAAGACAGTCTGCTGTAAAGTGAAAACAGCTGAGCAGCAATCAGTCTCCCAGAGCAGGGGGTGCGAGGGGGGAGGCGATGATAATCCCAGAACCTTTAAAACTTTGTCTGTGTTTTCCTGATGTTAACCCTGTCGATGCTGGCTTTTTGGACAGTCAGTGTTAAGCATGGGGAGAGGCTCACTTAATGGGCTTTTTGCTGAGATTTAACCTAGTTGTGTGTTTATCGCTTTGTAGTTGCATGTACAGGCAGTCCTCGTTTTACAACGCTTCATTTTACAACGAATGGCTTATCCAACGCTATGCAATGCATACCTATGTTCATTTTTACAACGCCAAAACGGCTAATCCAACGCTCTTACGACACTTTGCAACATTGTTTATGTGTGTATGTGTGTGTATGTGTGTGTGTGTGTGTGTGTGTGTATCTATATATATATATATATATATATATATATATATATATATACAGTGTTCGACAAACCTATACATTTGGTCGCCCCGGGCGAGTGGATTTAACCCCCGGGCGAGTAAATATTGGCCCAAGCAGCACACGTTTGGTACTAGGTGGCGAGTAGATTTTTTTGTGTGGCGAGTAGATTTTTTGGTGATTTGTCAACCACTGTATATATATATATATATATATATATATATATATATATATATATATATATACATACATACACACATAAACAACGTTGCAAAGCGTTGTAAGAGTGTGTGTATATACACAGGTATATATATATAATATTATACTATGTAATATTATATTATACTATATAATATTATATTATACTATATAATATTATATTATACTATATAATATATTATTTATTATGTTATATATATAATACAGTATAAACACTATATAATGTATGTGTGTGCTGCATATCTTATTGCCTGCGTAAAGTATTTGGTGTATTTTAGTGTTAAAAATGCCTTCAGGAACGGAATATTTCATTTAACCAGTGTTCCTATGGGAAAATGTGTTTCACTTTACAACGTTTCGCTATCCAACGCCATTTTGAGTAACGCATTGTGTCGGATAACCGAGGACTGCCTGTACTGCAAATAATGAGCAAACTACATTTCATATTTTGGGACTTTGTATCAAAGTCTCCCATCCAGGCTGAAAAACTATTTTAAAAAACTGCACCAAATGTATCAAGGAAGAACATTCCCACTGAAACCAATGACATTTTAATAAATGTGGCGTATTATTTTTGCAACGATGTTGCCCCAGTTTTAAAGCTGGGAAACTTTCATAAATATTCCCCATTACTGTCTATCCCACTGTAAGAAAGTGTTTTAATCTCCCTCCACCAGCCTTTCTACACAATCTGACGAAGGAGCCACAGGATGAAATGTTATCAAAATGTATTAAAAAATTATCTCGTAACCAAACTTGTCATTCTAGAAGACATGTACGTGGAGTTTCTTGTATTGCAGAGGAAGTATTTTGCTAATGATCAATATATGATACAGATAAGTAAAAGGGTTAAATGTTCCTTTACAAGTGTAAAAGGTTGCTTTCTTTTTAGACTCTTCAAAATATTTGAGAGTGCTGTTACTCAGACCATGTTTGAAATTAATATATTAGTAATAGGCAGAGTTAATTGATATACAGATGTAGCAGGCATTACTACACCCGCTGGTGCATGCCAGCAGGTACAACACCACGTTAGTCCCACCCCTTTTTCAAATGCATCTTCTGTTTAGAATGTCAGCTACTCCTACTGGCAAGCTGAGTGTCCCACTGCCAAGTCCCAGCGGGACCAATAATGGCTGTTACACCTGTATGCAAGATTTATTTATTTTTAAAATGTTTTACCAGGAAGTAATACATTGAGAGTTACCTGTCGTTTTCAAGTATGTCCTAGGCACAGAGTTTTGATAATAATACATGGTTGCATTAATAGAAGAGATACAGTTAATTCAAAGACATTTAATGGACAGTTAGAGTTGGAAAATGGGTACAGGGGATGAAATGCCGATGAGTTTCAGATTGAAATAGAGAACCTTTAACATCACTTTAATATCACCAAACATCAGTGAACGGCAGCAAACGGCTCACACCCTTTGGCTGCCCTTTGGCTGTGCCAAAGGCTGTCCGCCTTTGGAGCGACGCAGATGTAGACTGAAGGATCCATGTATGAATGGTATACATTTAGTGCTACCTTTCTTTGTAACACTATTTTTTTTAATTGTTTTTATTACTTAAAATGCAATTTCTTTGCTGACATTACCAGAGTCTGCCAAAGTTACTTTTACAATAATTTTCTGGTACTACAAAATATTTAACTTCTGTGCTATCAATTTGTACAGCTAAGCGTAATAGTGTAATTATTATACCAAAGGACCATTTAATTAAATCTTTCCTCCCACCACCATCCTGATGTTTTTCTCTATATTGTTAATCTAGAGAACGAGCTAGACACAGTTATGATTTGTAAGAAAAATGACCTGTTACTCTACTAGAATGACAATTGCTGCCAAACTCTCATCATTTAAATCCTTCCCATTTGTCTGATACGAGTGTTTCTTTTGAACAGTGTTCTTTTTTGTTACTGTGTACAGTAGGGCTCTGGTTTACGGCGTTTCCCAATGTATACCCATATTCATTAGGTTCGGAGCTTGTTCCGTTTTTCTGCCAATTTTCGGCATGATGTGCACAGCAGCAATGTATCCGACTGTCACGAAACAACAGTTTTAGCGCGTGCGCAACTCCTTGTCAGATGCCATTTGTCAGCGAACCAGTCGGTTTACAGCTCTGCATCTCTGTTTTCAAAGGTACAATACAGTACAGTAGGGCCCCACTTTACGGCGATTTCCGCTTTACGGCGGCGGCCTGGAACGGAACCCGCCGTGTGAGCGGGGCCCTCCTGTATTTTCCAACTTTTACAGTTTAATAAGTATTGATGAATGTGTGTAGAATTTACATGATTCTTATGGTGGTCTATTTTTACGTCTATATCTGTTTCCTTTTAAGTGCCAGCAGCATTGCTGCATGCGTCTTGTTGCTTGCTAACCATGCTTCCCCATACAGACATTACAAACAGATACTGTATCAATTTGTTTGGAGGCCACATGCATATACACCAACATTCAGCTGAATGGGAATATTCAGACCAGTCAACTTTGATGTCAGTGCTGACCATTACACTTCTGTTTTCTTGACTTTATGTGAGACTGCCTTTCAGTTATTTAGACGGTCCTTAAAATATATATACTTCTCTTATTGGTCCACCTTCCTCCCCCAATGAGTGAGACATCCAATGATTCCCATTACCCTCTAATTGGTGAGACTGACCCACAAGGATTCAGACCAAAAATGTATTTAAATGAGTTCAGCTGTCTTGTGATCAGTAAAGCTGCTGTTTAAAACACATATGTGACATTTGCTAGGAATAGTTAGGCGATATCCTCCTTTTACTCTGAATCCTTGTCTTTATGTATTTTTAATGTCCTTTGATATTTGCAATAAACATTTAGGAAATTTACGTCAACTGTTAACAGACGGATTAACTTTGAACCAATGTTCAGATGGTCCATGAGTCTAAGAAAACACTGGTTGTGAGGCATAGGGCTGCCTTCTAAATAATGGGTTCCCATTTCAAATACACAAGATAAAAGTAAATTAGATTAAAAAAACAAAGATCAAAGTTAATTCATGCACATGGTAGGGTAACTGTAATTCATAGCCCAACCAATACTTATTGAACCATACATTAACTCATAACTAAAGACAATGAAAGAGAAAGGAGAATAACAGAACAGTCAGCTGCTTGGTTTAATTTTGAGTTTTTATATGGATTGTAGTGCAGTGAAATTCACACTTAATATAAATAACAAAAATGCTAAATATGAGCAAAAATGTATTTATTCTAATATTTTTTTATTAACAAAATTATGATCGGAAATCTGTTTCAAGATAAAGTTATTTAGAAGATTGCAAATAAGAAGCATAATGTAAACAGTGTTTTGAAAGCAGAACACTGACACAATGGATCATAAAACTTATTTATGGGTATATTAAATGAAGACATTGTACTTTCTAAGATGGTAAAATGTGTCAAATGTAAATTTACAGATAGCTGAACTTATTAAGACACAAATTACATTCAATGATGTTGATTTTGGCTAGTGATAAAATATATCCAGGAACATAAAATACACACAAGTATGAGGAAATTAAAATAAAGTAACAGAGTAAAAAGGTGTAATGTGCTATTACGAGAAGAGTACTCCTTTCAATAAAATTATTTCTACCTGTTCTGAAATACTCAATTGTGATGCCCCTCGTACAAATGGTGTGCCTGTAATAGGATAAATGTAGTATCAGTAGACGGTTCTTAATTTCCATTTAAACTTCTACATTAGTCAAATACAGTTGACTAGATTTATGTCTATAGTTCTTATTTTACTTCCACATTAATAAAACAGGGAGAGAGATCTCCCGATTCTGATGCATTTCTATAATGCATGCTATTATCATACTGCATAAAATAAATAAGAAAAAAATAGTAATTCTCAATAGCATTTCATACCAGACGGGCATAGATTCCTTACTCAATATTCACACATCTTTATGCTGCTATTGCATAGGGAGTACAAGGGAATTGTGAATGAATAGCTCATTGATATTCGGGAAGCTGCTCTACTAATTTCAGTATGATCTTTGTTTCCCATTTAACGATGCACTTTCTCCTGAAGACAACAGGGAAAATTCTATAAATAACAATGAGGTTATTTTGTCAAGTGGAAGACCAAAGGATGCCTGTGGGACATTTGCTTCCCAAGTCATCAGAGACCAGGTGCATTGCAGAGGTAAAACGTCTCGAGGGAAGAAAACAGAATGTTCCTTTTGTTAAAAAAAAAAAAGGCTGTATGATTTGGAAATATCTAATCATTGCATTAGCAGCTGTCAAAAAATAGACTTAATGGGGAATATGTGTAATTATTTTTTTTAATGTATTTGATTCAGAAGAGAAAAACATATTATGGGAAAACCAAAATGAAAATACTTTAATGCATGTAACTTGAAATTAAAATGCATGTATGGATTTATCTCAGTTTGTACAATATTGGAGATTTTCTTCTCCTCCAGTACTATTCCTTGGGTCCATGCTTAGCTGATATCTTTGGATATTGCCTAACATATTTTAAACCCTCAACTTAATTTAATGTACAGAGTTCTGTAAGCTCCCTATTCAATATTCTGTGAATACGCCTTTACTTAAGTCTTCAGCACAGGGGAAAACTGGTTCACAGCATATTAAGTAGGAGCCTAAGGGGCAGATTCAGCAAGCGCCAGTACAGGTTAGTGCACTCAATCTGGCATTAACTCCCATTGGCGTGAATGGGAGCTAACGCCAGATCAGGTGAGCTAACACGTATTGGTACTTGATGAATCTTCCCCTAAGAGAGATCGAGAAATACACTGAGGGACAATTTAGAGTGTTGTCTATGATCCTCGAATTTTAGGGCAAATTGACATCTTCTTTGTAAAATACCCATTTATTAGCTTGATAAACTTAATTACAATTTAGTACAAAACAATGCCATGTGAGAGCACAGATAATTGCCAATACAAAAATAAATGTACAATTAAAATCTATTTAGCTGTTAACTGACTACAGTATATTTTGCTATTGTTTCAGTCTTGTACTTTACACTGGTTTGGTTTACTTCCAAATTACTCTTTTATATGCCAACATGTTACAAATGAAGTCTTGCATTTGAAGCAGTTTATTCTGGTTAATAATACTTTTAATTTTATAAGGTAATTATCTAAAATATTAAAATATTCTATCATCTTACCATAATACAGTAAACAGATCCTTAGATAGTCATATAAAAACCTCCAACGTTTTAACCAACCCTTTCATTTACAGATTTAATAAATGTACTGTATGCACCAATTATTCATTTTTTTCCACGTGCCAAGTGCGATCATGGCCCAGAAAACAGAGAACTGTACATTTGTATCGTATTTATCTTTACAGCTGCATAAATGGTGTAAACCTCCTGCTTTGTTGGAAAATACATTTTCAATACATTATGTTAAATTAGTTTTTTTTTTGCATATAACACAGATTGTTAGTACGGAAACTTTGGCCCAGATCCACAAAATAGTATTTAGCTTCAGCAGCCCTTACTCCCATTTATATGAATAGCACCTTTTTGGGAATCTGGCCCTTTACAGTATGTCATTTCTGACCTTTTTTTTTCTTGGGCTAAGAAAAGGGGGAGAAGGGACATACAATAACAGAGCCTGATATATACCAGTATAATACTTGTCATGTAAGTTATTCCTCCTATTGACACATCCCAAATTACAAACTGATATACATGAGATAAAAATGAAAGCAAAGTAACTTGATAAATTGATATAAAGAGTACTTATGAAAATTAAACATTTGCAAATGATTGACCACTAAAATACATAACCTAATTTAATTGAAGGGAATCAAAATCGCTGTATATTGTTAGAAAATGTAGTGAAACCTGTTAAACTAAAGCAGCCTAATCCAGAAACACACAGGCAATAGAAAGAAACCCCAATTCTGTTTACTAAAGAAAATGACCACTCTGGTTTTATTTCACTTAAAACGTTGCAATACACAATATAAATAAAACGTAAAAGCCTAAAAAGCTACTTTCTATTGGCAGATCGTGCTGTAGTTTTGAATTATCACAAGAACCAACTCTGTTTCAATAAATGGTGGTTTATTTGTGCTTTCACTATTTGATGTATATGTTATACTTGCTAAGATAAGTCAGAGATTGTAGATATACATTAATGTTTGTTACAAGTAAATAACGTGTTTAACCCTCAATTGTTTTAATAGTTACTGTTTTACCAGCTCTGCAGACACATTAAATGACTATAACAAATCACTATAGAAAATAATTCATCAAAGTCAAGGACATGAGCTAAATAGAGTTTATGATGACTTCATATATGACAGGAAATTGAATAAGAATTGATCTATCCTTTACTGAGTCACTTCTGAGGAAGAACTCTCGTATTAATTGAAACTGCAAATAACTCTACTGATTATTTGATTCATTAGGAATGAATTATTGACATAATTAGAGACTACTAAAGTATACAAATTGAATGGTTGCATTAATATAGCTACGGTTACTTATATACAATACCTTGCATAGTGAGTAAAATACAATGGCTGTGTAATCTGTGTATTGCGGCAAGCTGAAGTTTAAGGGAGACTCCTGTTAAAAGACACATTTTATTTAATATAATGCAACCCTCGTCTTCACTGTGGTGGAGAAGAGGATGAATGAATAGGGCTAACATTTCCTCAAACACTGCGAAAACGGATTCACAAAATATTGAATGAAGGTCTTATGCCAAGATTCAATAAACACTGACGCAGGGTATTGCAGCTCAATCCAGACTTAACGCAGGTTGGGGTGCGATTAACTTAATTGACGCTCAGAGAATCTCCACTTTAAAGTGTTTTATAATTTGTTCATTTGAATGTCCACGGCCTGAATCTCAGTATATTCCATTTACACTACTTGATGGGTTCAAGATCAAAACTGGCTTTTGGAAGCTAGAGAGTTGTTGATCTACTCTTGAGTGTTTTCTGTCTTTTCTATAATACTTTGAAACTGACTTTTGTAGTTTTTTTTTTTTAAAGTACATGCATTCGGTATACTTACCTTGTCGTCTCAAAATAGTTGGTTCTTAGTAAATGTTCTGTTATCATCATATACTGTACAATATTTCATCTGGTTTATTTATACCTATTTAATACAGTAAGTATATTCACTGTTCTTCATTTGCAGCTGAATGGTTAAAGCAGAAAATCCTTCCTCCTGGTTTTTTGTTACGTAGATATTTCTGACAGAATTTGAAATGGGGGTCCCTGGATCATGAAATACTTAGTTTTAGTTGCTGGTGTGTTAGCTCAGATTCTAGAATTCAAAATGGCTGCCAAATCCCACAGATCCCACTGGCCATTAGGAAGCAGCAACACAGCTACACAGCAGATGCCATCTTAAACATTCCACAAAACTAAAACTATCAATATGTCAGGGACCGGAGGGTCCTATAAATAGAAAAATTACTTTGGTAGAGCCCCGGTTCAAAATCTATAAAATAATCTATGTGGCAAATGCTGCTTTAAACTCCATTAATTGAGTTTGAATGAAACTTAAATCTTTCAAAGCATGCAGATGACGACTTTACAACATACTGAATGCAAGTGTTTGTTTGAATGATGTAATATTTATAAAAATATTTTACCAGGAAGTAATACATTCAGAGTTACCTCTCGTTTTCAAGTATGTCCTGGGCATAGAGTGTTGATAACAATACATGTTTACAGTAAATGAACAGAGGTTATACATGATTTCTACAGACATTTCATGGAGAGTTAGTGATAATATATGTTATGTGCTTATATATCAGTTACAGACAAGATTAACATGTGAGACAGCTTTAGTCTTGAACGAGCTTAGAACGGTGGCGGCTTTGAGAGTCTCTGGTAGATTGTTCCAGTTGTGAGGTGCACGGTAACAGAAGGAGGAGCGGCCAGATACTTTGTTGAACCTGGGACTGCGAGCAGTCTTTTGGACTCTTATCCAAGTGCTGCATATGGTAGGTGTGAGGAGCATGTTCAGATCGATGGGTATCTTGCCCAAAAAGCATTTGAAGGCAAGCCAGGATCAATGTACTTTGATCCTCGACTCAAGGGATAGCACATTAGTTCTTGGAGCATTTTTTAGTGATGTGTGTTGTAGTTACAATGTAGGACAAAGTGGCATATTGAGTTGGATTGGGTGTCTAGTTTGCTAAGGTGAATTTGGGGGCTGTAAATATACTATGTTCCCATAGTCTAAAATTGGCATTAGCATCTGTTGTACAATGCGCTTACTGGGCAGCGGCGTAGGAATAATTTGATCCTATAAAGTACACCTAGTTTGGTCAAAGAATCAATATGCAATGCAAATGTTGAATAGGTATTAAGCCATTAAATGGGTAGCCATATGCTCAGATATGTAAAACTAGTGACACTGGCATTATTCTGTTAGACTTGGTTCTTATCTGTAGATCTGTTGTTGGTAGCTGTAGAAATTTTGCCTTAGTCCCAAATGCCATTGTTACAGTTTTGCCAGTGTTTAAAAAATGTTTGTTTTGACAAATCTAGTATTCAAGTCTTGAAAAATCAAATTGAAGTCCTTGTCTAAGGTCAGAGAGGCTAGGGCTGTGTGTATATAAAATTGTGTCATCCGCATACATGTGTATTGAGACCGCCTTACAAGCTGTAGGAAGATCATTAATGAAGACTGAAAAGAGTAGGGGCCCCAGAACAGAGCCTTGTGGGGGACCACGGAGGTGACATACATGAGGTTGGCGTTAGAGCCAAGATAGACACATATTGGGATCTAACTGATAATTAAGAGTGAAACCAGTTGAAAGCATGTCTCCCTATTCCAGAGCACTGATGCTTTTTTAACAATTTAACATGATCAATCATATCAAAAGCCTTTGCAAAATCTAGGAATATTGCACCAGCAAGTTGTCCCAGTACTATTCCACGCTGGATCTCATTGCAAACTTTAGTTGAAAGAATAAAAAAGTAGCAGAGTACAATTGATTTTCAGCTGTTTGGACCAATTTCCATGGAAAAGAAGCAAACTGTGATTCCATTACTGATACAATATAAAAAAATCATGTGGTTTATAGAAAAATAATTTTGAGCCTCATAAGCGCTGCATTGAGTTGAAACTGTAATGGATTTTGCAATGTATTTTGTCATAGGTATTTTGGAAATCTGAAAATGAATACTAGTCTATATGATCTAATATTATTTCAGTTTCACAATGATTACACAAGTACATTTCTATTCCTGGTAACATTCTAAGCACCTTCACTTGATGAGTATTGCAGTAGCAAACTGGAAAATAATAGTATATTTACACCGCACTCCATTTATCTATATTTCCAGTATATTTCCATTTGCTGAATGCAAAAAAAACAATGCCTGCATTCAGTTTTTTTTTTGTTTATTTTATGTTTATTACATACACAGAGTTTCATGCATTTTGTTCTTTAACCTTCTTTCATAAATTATTCATACTGGCAACCAATGTTCGCTAATATATTTACAAACACACACGAGGCAGGTTCCCGAAGACTCTCATTTTGTAACCCTTAATAAGTATTGGTGTTTTACTCAACTTTGAAAATGACAATCTTCTTGTACATTACATTTACTTACAATTTACTTTCTTTTCCCCATTCACTACAATTTGCTGCTGGTTGTAAGGTCAGAATATTTTACATAGTATAGAAATAGTTGTAAATTCAATTTTTAAGATAGATGTCATTGATTAAATATTTTCACTACATTTCCATTTTGAATATGACTCTCTCTGTCGGCCCCTCTCTCAGTCTCAACCTCTCGCTTTCTCAGCCCCCCCAATCTTTCTCACTCTGCCCCTCTCTCTTTCTCACTCATCCTTTCTCTTTCTCACTTCCCCATCTCTCTCACTCGCTCCTTTCTCCCTCTCTCCTCTCTTTCTCTCAGTGACTTCTCTCTCTCTGTCTGCTCCATCTCTCCAAACTCTCGACACTCTCTCACTTTGTCCCCTCGTTCTCTCCCATTCTCACTCTCATACCCCTTCTGTCTCTCTGCCCCTCTCTCTCACTCTGTCACCTCTTTTTCTCTCTCTCTCTTGTTATTCTCAAACTTCCCTCTATGGCTACAATCTCTCTCACCTGCCCCTTCTTTTTCCTCCACCTTCTCCCTCTCACACTTCACCTCTATCTATCTCCCCCTCTATCTCTTCACTCTCTCTTTTACTCTGCCCCATTTATTTCTCTTCCCCTTCTCACGTTCACTCCCCCTCTATCTCTCTGCCCCCGCATGTATTTCTCCTTCCCTCTCACTGTTCGCCCCTGAATTTCTCCCCTTTCTCTAAGAACATGTCCAGTATTACCTCTATTTTCTTACTGGACAGTGTGTCCAAATATAGGACAGTCCGGTTCATTACTGTACACCTGGCAACTCTAGTCATATATGGAAGTAGTGCCCATCTTCCGACATCTGCCGCACAGACAGAGGGTTACACATGGAAAGAGAAGAGGCTGGTGATAGAGGGCCTGCACAGCTAAGGAGAGCTGGGTCCTCACAGCACATGTGTCTAGACTCAGAAGTTGGTTCTGACTTCATCAGCCAGCTTGGCTCATGAGAGCTCCTGGCCGGGGTCTCCCCCCAGGCGGTTGGCCCTGGATTTAAAAGTTCAGAGGTATAAATTATATGATCTTACATTTTGAGAAAAGACAGGGCCAATATCATACTTTAACTTCTTAATAAATGCAATTTATCTGTACCATACTTTCCAGTTGGATTTGCAACATATAAACTAGATTTGTGCAAAACTATTCCAGCTCTCACTAGACCAACTTTAATCCTAAAAAGTATTACAAAGAATCATTATTGATTTAAGGTTTATAACCAACTTCCACAGTTTTTGTTAAATTGGGGTTAAGATTTGATAAGTGTTAGTTACTAGTTTAGCAGTAGGTAATTTTGATATATTTCTTATGGCCAGGCTTATTGTTTCAGCTCGGACACAGATACAGTATATAGTAGCTCTTTGATTTAACATTTGCATTGTGCTCTCAGGCGGTGTCCTGGTCTCACTTCTTGTCAGAGACCTGGTCCCTAGGAATATGCTGTACACTTCCTGCTTGTTTTCACTGTACATTCCAGAGTAGTGCCATCATGTTTACTTACATGTTAAAATGAATGTTGCCAACATGTTTGACAGTAACGTTGTCGTGCACACATATGTTCACACACACACACACACACACACATACACACATATATATACTGTCCCGGCACAGCTTATTCTAACAAAAGCCGCCGGTTGACCGGGGCTTACTCCGGCTGGCGCCTGAAACTAGACCGGGCGCCAGCCGCATCTCCTCCGTGCACCCCCTCCGCTCGCATGGCATTTTGCTCCCCCTTCCCGACCCCCTAGCTGCTCCTGCTGTGCCCCTCTGCTTCCCCGCACCCCCGCTTACATCACTTCAAACCTTCAGGGGTGTCGGGGAAGCCGGGGACGGCGGGCGTGCGCGCACGTGACAGTGACGTCACAGTGACGCGCGGACAGGCCGCGTCTCCACGCTGCCCGCACGCATCCTGCCGTGCGGGAAATGTTAGAATAAGATGTGCCGCCTCTGTATATTACAATTGTCAATATAAATAAATAGACATACTTTGAATTGGGTTCTTTATATTTTTTGTAGCATTATAAAGGTACAATATAAACTCTGGTACATCAATAGCTCAAGCTTAATTAGTAGAAGTGAAGTTCTTTTATTGTCTGGTACTTTTCTCTGTTTTTATTATAGTGTGTTCTTTTCCTTTTTTTTGGGCACAGGTATCTCTCCATGTGTTGTTTCATGGTTGGTTTGCGGGAATATATATATCGCTTGAGACTCTAGTAAAATAGGGTAATGCTTTGTCTGTCTGTCTGTCTGTCTCTCTGTCTGTCTCTCTGTCTCTCCATAGATGTTGATAGAGGGAACACCTCTTTTGCATATCATTAGCCCTAACGTCTGTTATACTAACACAAATGACTGTTACTGCTGAAAACAGCACCTTACACTGTGTTACTGAGCTTTGACGCTGCCCATTAGCACTTAATGAGGCGTTAACGTAAGTTAAGTCAATAATGGAGCTATGTGGATTCGGGCCTTGGATGGAATCACATGTTGGCATGTATGGATTTGTTGTTAGTCAGTAATACTCCAGTGGTTCACTGTGGATTATAGTACAAGTAATTGCATTTCATATGTTTCAGTCATGGAACACCAATAGTAGAAATCTTTGAGATAACCAAAGCAGTTCAATGGCACTGACTCAATTCTATTGTGGTATCTGTTTGATATCATTGTACTAGAGGACTGAAATCAATGCCTCAACTGCACTGGTCATTTTTACTTTACCATGAAAGTGTCAAAACAGTGGGAGCAGACTGTCTTCTTAAAGATACAACAGGGAGAAAAACAGAGCAGAAATGGTATCATAAAGTAGGACAGCAATACTTTATTTCTTGCTTGTGTTCTATAATTCAAATGACATGGCTATGTAAGCTTTGAGGTAGTATCCTCCTGAGTATGTAGACAGGCTTCTTTAATAGTTAAGTATTACCTGGCTAAAGTTATGCACAGAAAAAGCAAACTGTAATTTAGTATCTATGAAAGAATCAAGGTTAAGCAAAACCCTTTAAATTATAGCCAGATTTCTCCTACCGCTTTTTAAGCTTTTCCTGCAACTAATTTGTTCATTAAATAAATTAGCACTTCTCCTTAAAACCTTTCTTGGGTTAAAAATGATAAAATGAGCAGTGCTGTTGTCTAAATATGGCAACAGAAATGTTTTTTTTATTTCAAACACTGCAGTAAGAAAAGCAATTTTTAAGTGAAATAATTACTTATGATAATAATGAAAATAACCCAAAGTGGCTAGCAGAGAATTTTGATTCCATTTTTTTTACATTCAACTCTTTAAAAAAAAAAAAAAAAAAAAACACTAGTTGGGCCCGGTGGCAGCAAACGGATATATAATATGTGCCAATAAATAACACATGCTGGGCCTTCTTCTCCTCTCGGGCCACCCCTAAAATACTGTAGCAGAACTTCCAAGATGGCCTCTATAATAATAATTATAATCTACAGTACAGATGTTGCCATCCTTATTTTTTTCGGTGAATCGACCGAAACTCTGGGAAATCACTGTGGTGTGGGAGATGGCAGCCACAATGGTGCTGCAAGGGCTCCATTCCTTTCAATGGGATACCCTGGGCTGAAAACAATAAGTACGGCAACATCTGTACTGTGCATGAACAGTGTAAAAGAAGAAAAGATGCACTCAAAGGACTCTCACAGGTAATGCCTGTGGTGCAACCACGCACCTGATCCGGTGCTTCGAATGCTATAAAGTTTTCATCCAGAGATAGTACCATAAAACGGCATCCTGAGGACCAGATGAAATAATGTGAAAAATGTGTTAGAAACGATGATCGACGTTTCGATCCAGAACTCTGACCTTTACAAAACAAATCGGCAAATTATAGGCAGATTCATTTTTATGCATCCAACCATTTCTATTCCATGAGCAAACTTTGTGATTTTTTAAATCTACTTACTCGGAGTCTGTGAAATTGTCAAGAACAATTGTGGAAAAATATAGAAGTTGTCCAAAAAAGAAATGTACTCCAAAAGTGGTCAATTTCAGCCAGTTTGGTCTATGAATAAAGTTCTCAAAAGATGAAATCAGCAAAGAACGGGTCAGTCCATTAACTATGTCAGCACATGAGGACATGAGTTTTATATTAAAATAAATGTACGAGGCTTTGGAATAGGGACACTAAACTTACTCTTTGGAACTTTTATAATCTTTGACTTATAGTTACTCCACATTATTATGCAGTAAATTACACAAGGTTTTAGCAGAGTTAGGCTACGCTTATAGTGCCGGCGACGCGACGGTAGGCGACGGTCGCTGGAAAATCAAATAGAGATGACTTCCGGCGAACGCGACCAATCCTTCGCTCAGTCACGTCGCGCTTACCTTAAGCGCTCGCGACGGCGACAATGCATTTCTTTTGCCGCGACGTCGCGTTGCTGTCGCCAGCACTATAAGCACAGCCTAAAGCAACAATAGATTTGTTTTTATATCTAGTAAGCAAAATATAATGGAAACATATATAAATGGATAATGCTTGAAATGACACAGCTGTTTGGTTACAGTGTTTCCCTAACATTACGTTCAAGGTGCCTAAAGGAATATAGCTATGAATGCTGCTGTCTTTCATTACTTCTCTTTAACACCAAGTATCAGAAATACAGATGAATATAAGTGGAATATACTGACTTCTCTTTTTAAATGGGCAAAATGCAATGTGCTTTGATAGTTCTTATTGTTCACTAATTGCAACAAACGTGTTCGCCGACTGGTAGAACAAATCATTAAAGGTTACCAACTGTTTTCTGACCGTTGGTAGCAAAATCACCTGTTCAATGGCTGGAAGGTAAACTGAAAGCTATTCATCACGCCTTTTCTCACAGTCATAAGCAGGTGTTAGTTGTATCAGTAAAACAGTTTTAGCTTAGATCTTAAACAGATAATAATTTGAGTGAAATTAGCTTACACATTGACACGTTTTTGTTTAATAGTATATAAAATACTGACTAAAGTTACTGAATGAAAATATGTCCCATCACTCTTTGTGACTGTATATTGTGATTGTACTCAGCGTGAGTGATTGTAAAGGCACCTCAACTGACAATGTAGCTCAAACTGTAGTTCTTACATAGTTATTGAATCACGGAGTTGACGTTTCAATCCAAAATTGATCTTGATCATGGCAAGAATGGTATAATATATGATCCCAATAAAGATCCACGTTGGACTAAATAGTAGAACAATGTTAAAACTCTGATGAAGTTCACTTTCGGCTCAAACAGCAGTATACTATCATAGCCCCAATGAAGATCTATGTCAGATCAAATAGTAGTCTACAGATGTAGCAGATGTTACTGTTCTCATTATCCCAATGCGTTGTTTTAAGGCAACAGCGATATTAAACTCAACAAATAATGTGGCTCCACTGAAAACAATTATGCTACGTGTGTTCTCTTTAACAAACTGGTAATTGATCTTGTTTTTTCTTAACGGGGTAATAATGTTTGCTACAGCTGTAGTTTTATTGCCATGATGAAGCTCCATGAAAGATCGAAACGTTGGCACCCCAATCTACTGAATATGTAAGCATTACTTGTTGACCTACACTGCCAATTTGGTGTGCCTTTACTGTCACTTGCTTTGTATTACAGCTACATGTCTACATTTAATAGGCTAAGTAGAGACACTGGTATTGATTAATTGTTTTCCTTTTAATTTAGAATTAGTTTTTTTATGGTATGCAACATCAATCCTCTAGGAGAACATTCTCCTCAGCACCCATTTGTGCAAACAATCAGTCTGTTACAAAATGACTTGTTTGTATAGTAACCCATTTTCTGTCAAAGGTACCGACAACTCATTGCAGAGAAATGTGTTGCTTGTCCTTCTCTGGCAGCCAATTGGCTAAATAATGGTCTCTTGGTGGAGCCTTATATTACAGAACTTTTCCTTGTATTTACTGCATGCTACTGTTTTTAAATCTGCTCCCCAAAACAACACAAGAAAAAAATGATTGCATGTTCAGTCCCTACCAACATTTTGTCTCCATTTCTTACAACTAACATTTACATTTTGGACTAGTCACACTCAGTATATGCTCCTTCTCACCAGACTAGCAGTCAGACTAGTCACACTCAGTATATGCTCCTTCTCACCAGACTAGCAGTCGGACTAGTCACACTCAGTATATGCTCCTTCTCACCAGACTAGCAGTCAGTCGATCCCCCATCTGCTTCTCTCCTCTCTTGCAAATCAAAGGTCTTATACTTGTATTACCCGTAGACGTTCCATTAAACATTGCATGGAACTGCGAATAACAGGAAAAAGGTGGTTGAAACAGGAGAAAGAAGCCAAGTAGTATTGAATTCAGGACTACACAAAAATAGTTGAAATCATTTTTGACTAGTATTAAAAGCATATAGATTGGTGGGATGGGAATTGTCACATATTGGCAAGATCCAGAGTAGAATATTGAGATGATAAGAAGTTTTTAAGAAACACTTGAGGTGCATAAAAGGAAGTCTATGGGGCCTATTCTAGTAACTTTGTTGTGACTTAATGCTTGTAAAGTGCAATTTACAAGCGATTTTGCATGTGTTGCTATGCAGATTAGAGCCCTTATCACGTGTCAAAATCACCTGTTAATTGCATTTTTACATGAGTTATCACTCTTGCTCTGACAATCCGAGTGGTAGGTCAAAAAAGCCGGAAACGTGCATTTTTTTGCCAGTAACTGCACTATTTCTCTGTTCTTTCTGTGTCAAAAATAACCCCAAATTTTAGGTGGCGTAACTTTCTCTATTGTAACAATCTGCACCACATTTTACACAACGGGGCACCGAAAAATGCTGGTGTGTATCAAACACACTTTCTCTGCTCCAAAATTGTTGTAGTATATACTGTAGACTTCAGAGACGCTTAAAAATAAACATTCTTGGGGAAAATGGTTGTATTATGATAGGCGTGGCTTGGGAAACCTAGATTTTGTAGGTTTCTTGGCATGGATAATTAGCGAGTGTAGTTGCAGAAATTCAGATACCCGTAATTTAAATTGAGTGGATTTCTCTCAAAGTCCCATATGTAATACAGTACATTCTGATTGCCTAGAAAAACTTTCACTGAAATGGAGTTGAATGTAATTTTAATATGGGATCCAGAGCACCACTTTTGTTTTATATGCAGCATTTGCTTCAAATTTACTTCAGCTAACTTTTAAACTTCTGATCCTTCTCTCCCAAGACTTACACTATTTTCAGTATAATTTAATCATACAGAGAGCCTAGAAAATAAAGTTCCATGCAGAGATTGTAACATAAGCCACAGAAGCAAAACAAAGAGAAAAATAACAAAACATTTTTGAACAAAGCTACAACATAATAACTATTTTATAAATGTATTTTGGTGGGCATTGATGGTGTACAAAGAAAAAGGTGTGTATATATATATATATATATATATATATATATATATATATATATATATACAGGCAGTCCTCGGTTATCCAACAGAATCGTTCTGGAAGTAGCGTTGGAAAGTGAGTCCCATGTTAATCAGTGGCGGTGAGCGTTGGATCACGCATTCAGGCATTGAAAAGTGGCCCTTAGGGTTGCATCGCAAAGCGTTGGATATGTAATTCGTTGTAAAGTGAAACATTGGATAATGAGCACTACCTGTTTGTATGTATATATCTTGTATAGAAAAGGAGAACTTGATACCCCATGCACTCTGTGCCTCAATCACGCTACCCACGAAAAGCCGGCTAATGACAAACAATATTGTTGTGCCAGCGGTGCTCCAGGACATGAGATAATATAATAGACAAGAAAAAAGTATCCCAACGGAGCACATGGGTGTACCAAAAATGATCACAAGATTTATTACAATTCACATTATTTAAAAGAACAATACAAAAAGAGTTAAAAAATTGGCATGGACACCCTACACGAATCCTGACCAATCAGAGAGGCTACATCCAATTGGACCCAAGATAATGGTAGCTCATCAAAAAATAGCAAGAAAGATATATGTGTGTGGAAAAACACCCAGGTAATATGCCTCCTATATAAATCTGGGGAAAAAACATAAAGGAGAACATGGGGTAACCACTGTGACTGCTAATTTACACCATACAGCAGGGGATGGGGTATAGTGTAGGGAAATGAAGCAAACAGTGTGCTAGTGGAACACTTCTCATTGTAGTTACCACTCCCAGAGGAAGACGCAAGTCGAAACGCGTAGGAGTGGGAGCCAGTGGCAGGACACCCTGTTCCTCTCCTTCATGGAGGGCACGTAGATATTATTATCTTGACTTTGATGCTTTGCTCATCTGTTTTTGCAGGGATACATTACTACCATTTGCAGACTCTGTTTTTTGCTTAATTTCCCTACACTATACCCCATCCCCTGCTGTATGGTGTAACTTAGCAGTCACAGTGGTTACCCCATGTTCTCCTTTGTGTTTTTTCCCCCAGATTTATATAGGAGGCATATTACCTGGGTTTTTTTTCCACACACATATCTTTCTTGCTATTTTTTTATGAGCTACCATTGGTCCAATTGGATATAGCCTCTCTGATTTGTCAGGATTCGTGTAGGGTGTCCATGCCAATTTTTTAACTCTTTTTGTATTGTTCTTTTAAATAATGTGAATTGCAATAAATCTTGTGATAATTTTTGGTACACCCATGTGCTCCGTTGGGATACTTTTTTCTTGTCTATTGTGTATATATATATATATATATATATATATATATATATATATATATATATATATATATTTATATATATTTTTATATATATATATATATATATTCACATTTTCCATTTGCACCAGCTGCCTTGAAAATTATTTTTGTCATTTGTTTTAGCGCACAGAAATGAACTGCGCTTAGCATACAGCTGTAAGCAGTATTGGTAAATACTAAAAAATAATACTTGTGTGTGCCAAAAAAAACCAACTGCGTGTGTCAAAATTGTCCACAAAGTTCAACTTGGCATAAACCCAAAAAAGACTGTTAATGTATTTGACACAACATGGTTGTGTCACGTATCTGCACCTGTCTGAAGAAGGGGCAGCGTCCCAGAAACCTTACTGTACCTGCTCGGGGCTTGCATTTAGCACAGTAAATTTGCAGAAGAAATGCGTGCATCCAACTGTTATTTATGTACAATGGATGTTTCATTATACAGGTTCAAACATTTATTATCTTCACTTTCTGGCCATTATAATTAATATTACACTAATAATTTAGATTTTCTTACACTAATTATAAATAAATAAAATACACAATCTGTTTTCATTTAAAATGTATCAATCAGGTATTCAACGTGAGGGACGCGGCAAAAAAACATTAAAACAACATGTTATGAACCACAGAGCTCAATTAGTGAATTAACGAGACGTTAACATCTCGTTAAGTGCTAACGGGGATCTTCAAAGCTCACTAATGATGTCTTAAGTGCTGGTTTAGCTATAATGAACACTTGCATTACTATAACGGACGTTAGTGCTAATGAGATACCAAAGATGCGTTCCATCTAACGACACATATACACAGAGCTCTGTTACAGTTACCACAGGGATTTAACGTTACGTTAGTTAGGACAGAGATAAACGTGTGTAAAACCACAGTTAGGTATGATTTAACTATCATATTGTTTTTACAGGGTTCTTTGCCTCTCCTATCGTCTCTTTTTTTACTGTAATTAAACACATTTTTTTAGGTCTGCATGGTAGTAATGGTGTATTTTGGTAAGACAGGTTTAGCCCCATGTTATTTGAAGCTAACGTAAGGCACTGCTAACTTCACATGGCATTAAGCCGGTGCCAATCAGATCGCTAATGGCCATTGTTTTTGCACATATTTACCTTTGTGGGTACCCATTAAACCTTTAAACACCGACATGTTTGATTCAAAACTAATTAAAAAAATATGTTAATACATAGGCCCCTTTATATTGAATTCACATTGAAAATATATCGTGTTACAGTATTTATTAAGAAATTCATTTTCTCGTGTGTAATTATAGCAACACCATGTATTCTGCATGTACCGTATTGATTGGATAGATGAGCAGCACAGCAAAAAATCACTTAGTGAAAGAGAAACATTTGTCAGATATTCAATACTTTTTAGCTTTAGTTTTTTTACTTTACATTTTATTTCTTAAGCAACGGTCAACATTACATTTTCTGCGACTAAGAGGTTACGAAAATCATGCTTTTTTTGTTCTTCTGTATGTAATAATCACATTATTAGTGGTGCACTATAGGTCTAGTAGAATGAGACAGAGGTGTGCCTTAATGTGATTGATGGAGTGAGATATAGAGAGCTAAAAGAGTCCCATCTGGATTAGGTTTTGGGAGCAGTCAGATGTTGAGTGGGAGGTCAGTAAGGCTTGATTTAGCTCCCCCTCCTTCAACACCCTTGCCATCTACACTTATACACACATTACACAGCATACGCACGCCCTCATCCATAATTGATGCTTGCTTTGGGCAGATGCTGCAGGGCCTGGGACTAGAACAGCTGCTAAGTTTATGGAGACGAAGGGGATCAGGATGGTACAGCAGGTATATTTACTTTATTTATACATAAAAAGGACATAAAAAAATATTCTAAAAGTGTATTTCTAGTTGTAGGCTGATCCACTGCATACAAGCCTCCTGTGAGACATATTTTGCTGCTCAAGTCATTCAGTAGGTAGCTGTAGAAAAAGCAGCAATGTGTTTTTGTGCTGTGCTTGATACGTCTAGCTGAGTTGTTCGTCTAACCAGCAGGTTTACAGAGTAATTTTGCATTTCTCTTCTTTGTTTCCATGCCCTGAGGAAAGAGACACTGCTTGGCTCATTTAACTACAGTAGGAGAGGCGTTCTCTGCATTTGCAATGCTGTTGGCAGGAGCAATAGAACACACGAAAACAAAGCTAAAACAAAGACAATTTGTCAGCTAGGAGTAAACTGTGTACAGGCACATAAAGGAGTGTAGGGTAATACAATACAACACAGGAAAAATACATTTGCAGTGTCTAGAATCTGTGTTTTCAGTTTTTAGATATTTGGAAGCACCACCATAGCTCTGTATGTTCAGTTTTAAATGTTATTTTAATAATTGAATGCACTTGTTTGTGGTGAGCACTTCAGCTCAGCTGAAAAAGACACAGAAGTCAAACCAAACAGATTTTGATTGACTCCATAGTTTAGTTGAAAAATGACCATTTTAAGGATATACTGTAAGAGCTCATAACATTTTCCCCTCTTCTGGTCTGCTCCGGGTAAGAGAAGAAAGGCAATAAACTATATTTTATACACTGCCACGTAATGCATATTTTGGATTTGGAATGTGGCTTTCATTAAATTTCTATCCAAAACATTTAGCAAACTCTGACTGTCTGCCATCCTCTGTTCTCTCTGCTGCCAACAACTACTTTATAAGGGCTTCCAAACCTCACAGCAGCTTAGCAAACCTAATGACTAAAATACAGTATTAGAATATCTGTACCACTGGGGGACGGCCTTCACTTGTAACGTACAGTAGACACACTCACAATGTTGCAACTTAATGGTAAGAAGTCATACAAAACCTTGGTACTCTTAATTAAATATTAGTTGTAATTAGCGCTAAGTGAGAATTCTTTGAATATTAATTTGGGTCTCTTGGAACTGCTGCCAATGTTAATGAGAAACTGTGGGGGTCCCAGCCACATCTGTTTTAGAAATCAAGGTAGTATAAAATCCTTTAGATAAAATGCACCTGGACATTAGTGTTTTGGTCCCTTTCTCTTCATTGTTTTTTCTCACATCTGCTGGTTTTGTAGATTCTTGTATTCATTCTGTGATGCGTCTACTCCTAAAATAGAAATATAAACAAATCAGTTCAATTAACATTTCTTTTTTTGCTGCTCCACTGTCTTTGCAATTACACTGTACCCATGAAAGTCTTCATGGATTTCACAGTTAAGTTGGGGGATCCTACAGTACATGATGTATCTCATCCATTTTAAAGACTCACCCACTTCTTGACCCTTTTTGTGGTGCCAGACTGTAACCCTTCGTTTCCACCTTGAGGGACCACCTCCTGCAATTCTTGCTGTACTATTCACAGCGCTTTGAATTTTTGTGGTGCCCAGTGTTTTAAGGCAAGAGGCCAGGTACCTTCTCACCAACCTGCTTGCCATTTATATGGCTGAAAAGGGACATTTGGAAGTTTGGTGCCAATAAAGAAAGTGGCATTCTTCCAGTTACTGGTGCGCTCTTGTATCCAAACAGAATTCACCCACTCCACTGGGTTGGTGTCAAAATTCTATTCAATAATAATATTTATCTTATATATGCTGTAGCACTGATAGTATTTGTATATGTATATCCCAGTTAAAGTGGCATCCTTTTCTCACATGCTGATAAAAGCTCGATACATATGTAGCAGACATTATTATTCCCGCTGGCGAGTTACATACAGCGGGACATATAGTGCCTTCGGAAGAAGCTGCCATTGTTTCAAATTAGCTGCAGGTGAGGAGAGGGCAGGGCTAATGTGCTATTGCACGCACTGGTTGGTGCTACATGTCTGTGTGCTACTGAATCTCTTGTACACATCAATTAATAATAATACATTATCTTATATAGCACCAATAGTGTATGCAGCACTGTACATAGACATTTGCAGGTACAGTAGAAAGAGTCTTAGCAACCAAAAGCATTCTCCAACCCCCCTTCCCCCCTTCCCCCGCCCTCCAACCCATTGGGACTAGCAGTGTGTCTGTACCAATATCCAGCCTTTGTAACCCCCCCCCGACCCCACCACCCCCAAGAAAAAACTGTAGTTGCTTCAGCTGGGCCATATTCTAACCTGAGCTGCACCTTATTCTACAATAAGCAGCCACCTTACTTTCTGATTTCAACATTGTCCCTCGTTCCCTCTAGACTGTAAGCTCTCACAAGCAGGGCCCTCATTACCTCTATCTGTTTATGTATGTTTGTCCAATGCTGTATGTAACGGTTTATGTTTATGTAATACACATAGCTCTGTACCCCATTGTCCCGTGCTGCAGAATATGTTGGCACAAATAAACGATAAAAATAATAATAATTCTAGTCATGATGCCTAAGGCAAAGGAAGATAAAATGACTTGGCCAAGGTCAAAAAGAGAGTTTACACTGAGATATGAAATTTGCTCACACGTGTTAATGTCAGCTCTGGGGACCCCATATTTCCCAAGATACTTACCTCTAGAGGTGATGCCGGTAGCAGCTCCACGGGTTTAAATGTACGGCTCACATGGGCCAATAGGAAGCCACAATGGATGACATCTCAGCTACTGATTGGCCCGTGTGATGCGGGAGCTTTAAATCCATCATTTTGTTAGCCCCACATAGCCCAACTGGAGCTGCAACGACATCCCCTACGGAGGTAAGTATCTCAAAAAGCAGGGGTTCCTCGAAGGTGAAATTAACACCCTTCAGCTCTGAGGAAGCCCTGATTCAATCCTGTAACTATAAAAAAGTAAAACCGGATTTTCTGTGTTTTTATCTCTGTTACTCCATCAATATTCTTATCAAGACATTAAACTAGAAATTTGCACAAAGTTATCAAACCTATTTCAAAGAAGAAAACAACCAATAAGTATTACGGAAAGTATATTGTATGGTTAAATGCTTTCAGTTTATTTCAACTTCAATAAATGTTCCTAAGTAGGACCACATCTTAACGTATACAGAAAGTGTCACTAAGCATACTAACATTGTCAGCATCATTCTGTATGAATCAAGGGGCTCCCTTCCTATGACCATGAACTAATGCCATGTTTTAGAGGTTACAACTGGGCTATGTTTGCTTTTTGTACCCAAATCTGACACCTACATATATATTTAAATAACATTTTAAATTTAGTTTGTAACCATGATGAGCTGAGACTAGGGAGGGCTTTGATTTTTTTCTGGCTACCCATTTCTGTTTGATATCATTGTGTGTTCAGCAAGTGCTTGCATGGACATAGAGCTTCCTCGCTCCCCCTCCCCTTATCTTTACTGCCTCTCGTATAAGAACACCATGGGAAAAATGCCCCAAATTTATTGACAAATGCTTTCCAATTCAGAGACCACTAAAAAATTACATTTAGAATTCATTAAAAAAAAAATATATATATATATATATATATATATATATATATATATATATATATATATAGATTTCATCATACTGTGTACCCATCTTCTCCTTCGATTTCAAAACATCAAGTTGTGACCTTTCCAATGAAATAGGTGCTGTTGAGTGCCATGCATTATTGGCGACTTTAGCCTAGAAATGGTTAAAAGATCTAATCTGACTATCTGGATAAAGGGAATACAGATACATTTGGTACAGAGTCACCACCTCTTCAAATTTAACCAAGATCAGTATCATTGTGACATTATAATAGCAGCAGATAAGAGGTGCTGAATTGCTGATATAAATTATGTGAGTAATTTAGTTCACATGTATACAGATTAGTGTTACAGGTGACACTGCTTGAAACAGTATTTTAATTGCAGTGAAAACTAAATTGATTGTAGTGATGTTATTGAGGTGTCAACATAGCTTCTAACCAAAGGACTGGAAAAGTTTCAAATCGTGGCACTGGAAGACACTAAAGGCCTCTTTCAGAGAAGGTTGATAAAAATGATCACCAGGGCATTTAAAATGCCTTTTTTTGGGGGGTTGCTATCATGGTATTCAGAAAGCCTTGATTACCTGTGATAGCAAAATTCCCAAAACAGGCGAGTTGCTGCCATTGAGAGCATCGAGCCTCTGAAAAGGCCTAAACCAGTGATTCATTTCTGCTGCAGAGAGAGCGGCTCTGAGAGAGCCACCTCTCACAGCGGAAATGTCGCCCAAAAATTATTTATTTTAATATAAATTTATTTCATAGTGTAGATGTGCAGGGGGTCTCCGGAGCTGAACTACGTTGGTTTCAAGTCCAGGGACCCCCTGTTTCCCGAGATACAGGCACCTTTATGGGGTGCCGGTATCTCCAATGCAAGGAAATGTCCCGGTCACGTGACGCGGGACATTTCAATGCAGAGGGATACCGGCACCCCATAAAGGGGCCTGTATCTTGGGAAGCAGGGGGTCCCTTGACCTGAAACCAACGCGGTTCAGCTCCGGAGACCCCCTGCACATCTACACTATGAAAGAAATTGATATTTAAAAACATTTTAATAAACATCAATACACGCCCCCCCCCCTCCGCCCAAACCCATACAGTACATTAATGGGCAAAATAACTATTATCCAGATATGGATAATAGATTATTTGCCCATTATTAAACACTGCATTAGCATACATAAATAAAGTAAATAAATACTGTTATACTTACCACAACAGCAGGTCCCTCTGTCCTCCGTAGCAAGAAAGCATATATACATAATAAAGACATTCTAATTGCCCCTAACCCCTTAATCACCTTAGCGGTTACTAACCGCTATAGTCATTAAGGGGTTAACCCACCCTTACCTGATACAAACCCGGGAGGCCTAAGCACCCACCCCGGACTGACTATACCCACCCAGTACCCATTGAGTAGTATATTGGTACATCATACCAATATAATAATAATATGGGCATGATAAGCCTCTATAGCACTCAATGGGCTCCCTAATTACAATACATTAATACACAAGACACACAATAAAAAAACATAACTAAACTCCAAAAAACCACACTTCACTAAATAAAAACAGTAGCCAGCTAATCCAATGAATACAAGCAATAAAAACATCAACAATGAATTAATTAAACCATTAACCAATCAAAACAATTAATTCATTAAACAACTCCGAATTATTTTATAAAGTAACCAATCCAACCACATAATTACTAAACCAACTCAAAATTAATAGTAACACTAACCAATCAAACCAATTAATTACTACAACATTCATAAATTAATGTAAACATTAAAATACAAAGAAATAAATTCAAACAATATCTGAAATAACCATAAAACGCATTAGCTAACATAATACAACATTAACTGAAAACGAACACCAATCGCAAACATGGTACAGCTAAACCCCGTTATAACGCGCCTCGTTATACCGCGATTCGGTTATAACGCGGTTTTCCCGTGGCTCCCGTTTTTAAAAAAAAAAAAAAAAAAATTTAAATTTTTTTTTTTACATTTTTTTTTTGCACACTGCACACACTGCACACACTCACTGCACACACACTGCTCATTGCTCACACTGTCACACTGCACACACACTGCACACTGCACACACACTGCTCATTGCTCACACTGACACACTGCACACACACTGCACACTGCACACACATTGCACACTGCACACACACTGCTCATTGCTCACACTGCACACACTGACACACTGCACACACACTGCACACACACTGCACACACACTGCACACACACTGCACACTGCACACACACACTGCACACACACTGCACATTGCTCGCACTGACACACTGCACACACTGCACTGCACACTGCACACTGCACACACACTGCACACTGCACACACACTGCTCATTGCTCACACTGCACACACTGACACACTGCACACACACTGCACACACACTGCACACTGCTCATTGCTCACACTGCACACACTGACACACTGCACACACACTGCACACTGCACACACACTGCTCATTGCTCACACTGCACACACTGACACACTGCACACACACTGCACACACACTGCACACACACTGCACACACACTGCACACACACTGCACACTGCACACACACACTGCACACACACTGCACATTGCTCACACTGACACACTGCACACACTGCACTGCACACTGCACACTGCACACTGCACACACACTGCACACTGCACACACACTGCTCATTGCTCACACTGCACACACTGACACACTGCACACACACTAAACACACACTGCACACTGCTCATTGCTCACACTGCACACACTGACACACTGCACACACACTGCACACTGCACACACACTGCTCATTGCTCACACTGCACACACTGACACACTGCACACACACTGCACACACACTGCACACACACTGCACACACACTGCACACTGCACACACACACTGCACACACACTGCACATTGCTCACACTGACACACTGCACACACTGCACTGCACACTGCACACTGCACACACACTGCACACTGCACACACACTGCTCATTGCTCACACTGCACATACTGACACACTGCACACACACTGCACACTGCACACACACTGCTCATTGCTCACACTGCACACACTGACACACTGCACACACACTGCACACTGCACACACACTGCTCATTGCTCACACTGCACACACTGACACACTGCACACACACTGCACACACACTGCACACACACTGCACACACACTGCACACTGCACACACACACTGCACACACACTGCACATTGCTCACACTGACACACTGCACACACTGCACTGCACACTGCACACTGCACACACACTGCACACACACTGCACACTGCTCATTGCTCACACTGCACACACTGACACACTGCACACACACTGCACACTGCACACACACTGCTCATTGCTCACACTGCACACACTGACACACTGCACACACACTGCATACACTGACACACACTGCACACTGCACACACACACTGCACACACACTGCACATTGCTCACACTGACACACTGCACACACTGCACTGCACACTGCACACTGCACACACACTGCACACTGCACACACACTGCTCATTGCTCACACTGCACACACTGACACACTGCACACACACTGCACACACACTGCACACTGCTCATTGCTCACACTGCACACACTGACACACTGCACACACACTGCTCATTGCTCACACTGCACACACTGACACACTGCACACACACTGCACACACACTGCTCATTGGACACACTGCACACACACTGCACACTGCACACACACTGCTCATTGGACACACTGCACACACACTGCACACACACTGCACACACACTGCACACACACTGCTCATTGCTGACACTGCACACACTGACACACTGCACACACACTGCACACTGCACACACACTTACAGACACTCACACACACTCACACACACTTACACACACTTAGACACACTTAGACACTCACAGACACTCACACACACTCACACACACTTACAGACACTCACACACACTCACACACACTCACACACACTCACACACACTCACACACACTTACAGACACTCACACACACTTACACACACTCACAGACACTCACACACACTCACACACACTTACAGACACTCACACACACTCACACACACTTACAGACACTCACACACACTCACACACACTTACAGACACTCACACACACTCACACACACTCACACACACTTACACACACTTAGACACTCACAGACACTCACACACACTCACACACACTTACAGACACTTACAGACACTCACACACACTCACACACACTTACAGACACTCACACACACTCACACACACTTACATACACTCACACACACTTACACACACTTACACACACACTCAGACACTTACACACACTCACAGACACTTACACACACTCACACCCACATACACACACCCATATACACACACACACTTTCTCTCCCATATATACATACACACACACACTCTCTCACTCTACACAGACGGGGGGTGGGGTCGGAGCAGAGGAAAGGCCGCGACCAGCACCACCACCGGCTCCTCCCCTCCTCCCGCGCAGGCAGCGGGAGCACCGGGGACAGTGGTGGGGAGAAGAAACCCCCCGCTACCACCTCCATGCAGGCAGCGGGATCTGAGGTAAGCGGCGACCTGAGGGACATCCCCGCTCCCATCTCCTGCCCCGCGGCCTGTCCCGCGGTGACAGGGGGAAGCGGGGACAGGAGGGACATCCCCGCTCCCATCTCCTGCCCCGCGGCCTGTCCCGCGGTGACAGGGGGAAGCGGGGACAGGAGGGACATCCCCGCTCCCATCTCCTGCCCCGCGGCCTGTCCCGCGGTGACAGGGGGAAGCGGGGACAGGAGGGACATCCCCGCTCCCATCTCCTGCCCCGCGGGCTGTCCCGCGGTGACAGGGGGAAGCGGGGAGCGGAGGGACATGCCCGCTCCCATCTCCTGTCCCGCGGGATGAATATGCGCTAAAGCGCGGCGGCCATTTTTTTTCTCGCGACCCCGTTAGTAACGCGGTGGTCTCGGGGTGGACCCCGAGACCCGCGTTATAACGGGGTTTAGCTGTATTACCATTCAGCAGGAAAAAAAACAAACAATGACATCCACATAAGAAATTAAAAAAACTAACAGCAATACCAAGCCAGAAATGCCCCCCAAATATTGTCATAATAATGTATTAATCTGTACCCTAAAGTGGTACAGATTAATATATTATCAGTCAATGTGCCTCCCCCAAAAAATCAAAAAACACATCCAAAGATTAAACCTGTAAAAAGAGACATTTACAAACATTCAATATATTACTTACCAATTAGAAGCGGTGGCCCTCCGACTCCCGGAGAAACAGGAAGCTCACGTACCTTGGAGGCCTCCAACAGCATCCGATGCCATCCGCCATGATGATCCGAATCAGGTACCCAAATCTTCTTTTTTCTTTCTTTAATCACCTTCTTCTATCTTCATCTGTCACCATTTCTTGATCTTCTTTATCTTCTATCTTCATCTGTCAATCCAAAAATCCACATGGTAAATCCTAACCGATGTTGTCTCGTCGTCTTCTTGGGCTCAAATGAGGCGTCACGGCCTTAAATAGGGCTTGTGACGTCACATTTAGCCTCAAAATAGTTAACAACCACCTGATTGGCTGTTAAAACCATGTTCCGACTTTAATTCATTTTTTTTAAATGACGTCACTTAAAGGGAATAATGCCAGCCAATCAGAATGGCTGTGCTTCATTTGCCTTTATGAAATACCATGTGACGCCGGCCATCTTAGATTTAGTGACGTCACCTTATTCCCATGGTCACGTGACATAGACATTTAAATGCATAGGAGATACCGGCACCCCATAACGGGGCCTGTATCTCGGGAAGTAGGGGGTCCCTGAGGCTATCCGCTATGGTAAGGAAGTTTATTGTAAATGCATTTTTATTGCATAGGATTCATGCCAGGGGTCTCTGGTGATAATTTTAATGGATATCAGCTCCAGAGATTCCCGGCATCAATTCTATGCAGGAAAAATGCATTTTTTTTCTAAGTCCCATCTCGACGCTTCTCTGCATGTTTCCATCACCTTTACGCCAACTTTTTAGAGCATGAGGATTTTGGGATAAAATCACCATTCCAAAGCCGCTATAGGCATTCATAGCCTAATCACTGATACTAGAATTGCGCAAGTTTATGAACATGCCGAAAAGCGTGGATAAGTGACTTATCACCGCTGCCTCTGTGATTTTTTTTATGAGCAATTTTTTGGGGGCAATTCAGTATTTTATCGCCCACTTATCACCGCTTACTGAATAGCAGTAGGCATTTTGGGCGATAAATGCTTGAAAGTGGCTTATGAACGCTTACTGCATAGGCCCCTAAATGTTACATTGGCATAAAATGGTTGAAATCTCCGTACGGGTTCCCTATTATCTTTGGCAAATCACTTTTTTCCTCTGTCTCAGGGGTTTCTATATCTCATATTTACTAAGAATTGTTACTCCATAAGGTACAGATGCAGCGACCGTTATTCGGACAAATCTCGAAATGGAATTTCGAGATATGCCCGAGATCCTCACGAGTTGCACTGCGGCAGACTAATGGCCCATTGGAGTAACACAGCAGGGGTCCCTGCTGTGTGAGTCCTACCAGGGTCTGCCTCTTTGTAATAGACGCGCAGTAAGAGATACTCTGAATCAGTCACTCTAACTGCGCGCCTCTCACAGGTGATCGCAGGGTTTAATTAAATTCTAACATTACACTAATGTAGCAGGGGGTCTCCGGGCTGAGCCGCATTGATTTTAGGTCTGGGGATCCCCTACTTCCCAAGATACAGGCCCCGTTATGGGGTGTCGGTATCCCCATGTTAAAATCCTGTGGGTCACGTGACCATGGGATCTAAACAAAGCAGAGGGGATACCAGCACCCCATAACGGGGCCCGTATCTCGGGAAGTAGTGGGCCCCTGAGGCTGAAATCAACTTTGTTCAACTCAGGAGACCCCTTGCTCCCTCACACTAGTATCCAACACCCCCTGCTGTGTTTCTCCGATGGGCCATTATGTCTGCAACTGACCATCCGTGGCTTAATGCTGGATGTACCCAGGTAAAATGTTTGAATAACGGCCGCTGCATCGGTTACTTCTGGGCTAACCCCTTACAGCTTTAAAGGGCGATATTTACTTCGCTGCGCTGGATGGTATTTTGAGATTGCATCACTTAGTAAATATGGGTCTTTTTGTTAAATTGTAATCTCATGTTAGGGATTCCTTTGTCTTTAATTTAACTATGTAATGGGCTCTGTACAATGTAAGCTCTGTATACAAACACATGCTGCTTTATTATTAGTATTACTATGAACTTTACCCTTTTCTCTTTCAAATCATGTGGGATTTGCATGGAATCTTTCTGTGTATGTTTCTCCTGTATAAATCTGTCCTCCCAATTTGAAACCATTAACCTACTATAGTGATATATCTACACAACAACATTGTTTAGTGGGAAGCATCACAGAGACATATTATTGCCTATCTCCAGCATGTAGATATACTGGGTAAAACCCATTAGATTAGCGACTGGTGTCTAATTAATATGTTAATAACTTGCTGTTATTCATACTCAAGGGTGATTCCAGCATATTTAGATATTCAACTCTAATCATCTATTTGTAGTTAGCCCCAACCACATTCATGAATGTTGTAGATAAAGATATTTTACGTTTCAAGCCTGGATTAGCTGCAAGATTCAGACCTTTAAGTTAACAAAATATAGAATAAGCTGAACTGCTCCTATTTTTGCAGAAAAAAAGGGTCATCTAATAGAGGTGAGCTTCATTATTCTCTGCCCCTTCCCTTATCTTTACTGCCTCTCATATAAATACACAGGGGGCTCAGGATAGAAACAACAAAACACTGGATTGACAAATACTTCCCCATTCAGAAGCTCATAAGAATCTAAATTGATTATTAATTTCCCCAAAATATACCTGTCGGTATGCTGTGAAACCATCTGAAACTAAAAACCTCTTTCCTCGGAAAGAGAGGGAGGCGGAGACGAGGAGATTTGTTAAGTAAAGTAAAAATTGGCATTCTAGATGGGCTCAATAGTACTTCTCTGTGTCAGCTCCTATTTTGCCAAAGTAGGAAATGCACTTTTATGTTAGGAAAGCATTTCTAAGCAGATATTGCACGAGCTGGTAAAATATTCTTAATTTGAATCAATTTGGTTCCTTTAGAGACTAAAATATAAAAATGTGGGGTATTTTTTTGGCATGTCTTCACTGCCTGAGATGAAACATACAAAACCTTATTGCAGCTTTAACTGTTCTGACTAAAATACGTTCAAGACATCTGACTAAATAAAAAAAAACAAAAGTCTGGTAATACTATTGTAAGTGCACAGAGTAGAGCATAAGTTACTAAGATACTGTTTGATGCCGCAATAAGGTCTAAGAATTCAATTTCAACAGCACTAAATGTCTTTTAGCTCATTTTATTTAGCTTGTATTTCTCCTCTGATTTAGGCTGTATACTGTAGTTGATTTGTCAACTTATATTTTTAGAAATATAAGGCATACCATGTGTCCTAAGATAATGGCTTTTCTTTCCAAAGCTACCCATATACACTTATCACATTGAAAAAATGGCATTGTCTTTGTGCAGTGTCATTTGAATGATTTAAGCATCTCCATCCTTTACTAAATGCACAAAAGTAATTTGCAAGCGGAATTTTTTTATTTCAATATCATTATCAAGTCATTGCGTTGAAGCCATTGTGCCAGAGACAAAACAGTATATTTACAGGAAATATGCACCATGTAGCAGCATTTAGACATTATTATTGTCTCCTTGATTATAGCAAAATGAAGCTATAGAATCTTATAGATCATGTAACAATTTAAACAAATTGTGGAGTGACATTGTTTTATATCGGGGTTTACACACAGGCTAAGGATACAGAGTAATTTCTGAGTAGAAGAAATTAACCATTGATTGCATGTATAAATTCCACTGAAAGAAGAACTTTGTGCCACACCAGCAGTTACGTCCTAATTTTCCCGTTCTTTTACCTACTGTACTCACTATTTATAAATAAGTAAATAACTGTCACCCAATAGCTTAAATGTGTGCTTATAAGATCAGTTCATGGTACACTGTGTACGATATAGTAATTACTGTATGTAGCCGAAATCATGCTTCTAAGGCAGGTTTAACTAAATATGTACACTGTAATGAGATTCGGTTACAGTGTGTCTATAGTTGTAACATTTGCACAAACTACACATGTAGCAGGCTTCATTGTCCCATCTAGTTATGTTACGGGGCAATATGTTGTGATATTCTGTATTATATCGGACCAAAATTGTTTCCCAACGAACCAGTTCGTAGGACTTTTAAGGGCTGAAAGTTTCTCAGAAATCACACATTTCCACCATTGCTGTTTTGCCAATGAATTACAGCTCAGTTACAATTCACATTTGATTCACCAAGTAATGTAATTGTATTTCATGATGCTAGCTCCCATCCAGAGCCTAAATTAGGGCTTGAGAGAGATTGAGAAAAAGAAAGCAACGAACATATTTCAGGCTCTGAATGGGAGTTAGTATTATTAATTAAAATGATTGATCGATTCGCTACTTTTTTTTTAAAAAAAAAAAGGGCCAGTTTTGTATGGTTTGCTGACTCGGGCAAAACCTTTGCAAATCTCTACTCATAACAACTCTGATTATTCTATGTGTGTATTCAAACGTATATAATAATTTAATTTAAAATTGATGCAATTCAAGTGAAAAGATAAAAAAATTTACACTGACATAAATGTAAGAACAGTTGAATTAATTTTGCAAAGCAAGATAATGTCAAAGTTAAGGTTGATGCAGCTTCTTAATTTGGAAACATAAAGGACATATGTTTAATTCCCATTTTCCCAAAGCTACAGTAGGTTGGTATTTTAGTATTTTTCTATATGGTTGTAACATATCTTTTACCTTAATGAGCACTGAAAATGTCAGAAAACCTGGGCACCTGGAAAATGTTATTAATAGAGTGACTACGGCCAATGTTATTACTTTATTATAGCAGTTACCATTGTAGATAATGTGGTAAAGCTTCTGAAGACTTGCCAAAATCTATATGCTATTTGTACACCCTAAAATTAGAGTTGGATTTTAAAGTCCTAAAGGTTTTTCACTTGGCTACAAATATTTTAGTTTCAATATAAAAAAAACAAACAGCCATGTAACACTGCTACTATGTATAGCGATCGCATCATACATTCAGCTATGTTTCAAGGAGTCGTCTAGCTACAGATGTAGCAGGATCTACTGTTCCTGGCACTGCGGGCAAAGAAGCAAAAGTCTCAGTGCTGGGGTCAGTGCCTGCGGGGATCGATTGTAGCACAAGTGGGCCCATAATTCTAAATAGGATCCCACAGCATTAATCCTTTGCTTGATCGGACAAGCAAAGAGTGTGGCGGAGCTGTGCAAAGTCCGAGAGCACTCTTGAGGTAAGAGGCAGTTTCCGTGCAATGGCTAAGGACATTTAAAGCTGTCCAACCCCCTTCATGATGTAGATAACCGAATATACATCATGAGACGGAGTACTATCGGATCATATTCGGTCATTTATGTAATCAAGGGGGTTGGACAGGAAATTAAACATTGGCTTTCCATACCCCTTGATGACGTAGATGATGAATATTATTATTGTTTATTTGTGAAGCGCCAATATACTCCGCAGCTCGGTACAATGGGCTACAGAGTTAAATATATATATATTGCTAAAATATAGGCAGTTGCATACAGGTCAGGACAAACATGCACAAACAGATACAAAGAGGTAGTGAGGGCCCTACAATCTAGAGGGAATGAGGGACAATGTTGAAATAAGAAGGTAAGGTTGCTTAAAATTGTAGGATAAGGTATGGCTCAGGTTAGAATATGGTTCAGTCTGACAGCTGAAGCCATTAAGATTTTATTTTTCAGGGGGATGTTATATAGGGTGGACATTGGTATAGACACACAGCTGGTTCCATTGGGGTTGGAGGGGGTGGCAAGTTATATGTTAGAGATATTGGTGAGTAGGCTTCCTTGAAGATGTGAGTTTTGATGGAGTTTTTAAACATCTGAAAGCTGGGGAGAGTCTTGTGGTGCTATGTGGTAGGGAATTCCAGAGAGAAGGGGCAGAACGGGTGAAGTCTTGAAGGTGTGAGTGAGATCAAGGTAATAAGGTGGGAGGAAAGGCAGATGTCGTTGTCAGAACGTTGGGGGTTTGTAGGTATGTATTTGTGGATGAGGGCTAAGATGTAAGGGGGAGCTTTGTCGTTGAGGCATTTGTAAGTCATTACTATTACTACATTATAAACTACATTTAATTATAGAGGCTATGGGAAGCCAGTGTAGAGATATGCGTAGTGGAGCAGTAGAAGCCTAGCGGTGAGTTAGTAGATGACTCTAGCAGCAGCATTTTGGATGGATTGGAGTTGGGAGAGGCAGAGAAGGGAAATGCCAACTAAGAGTAGGTCGCAGTAATCGAGGCGGGATTTGATGAATGAGTGGACTAGGATTTTTGTTGCATTATAAGGGAGAAAAGTGCATATATTGGTGATATTTCAGAGGTGGAGATGGCAGGACTTCACAAAGTACTGAATCAAGGAGAGATCAGAGTCAAAGATGACCCCTAGAGAGTGGGTTTAAGGTGTTGAGACGATTGTCATGTTATTGTTAGTTACAGTTGGGAGAGTGTTGGTGTAGTGGTGGCAATGGAAGGGTGAATGAATATTAATTCTGTTTTAGACAAGTTTAGGTTCAGGTAGCAATGATCCATCCAGGAGGAGATTGCAGAGAGACAGTTGGAGACACAGGACAGGAGAGAGGGGGAAAGGTCAGGGGAGGAGAAATAGATTTGGATGTCATCAGCATAAACATGATACTGAAAACAAAAAAGATGATACTAAATATATAGCCCTATAGTATTCCCCCTCATGTCATAAATACGCATATTCGGTTTTCTACGTCATCAGGTCATCAGGGGGGTTGGACAGATTTAAATGTCCTTAGCCCTTGCATGGAGATGGCTTCTTACCTGCAGTTCTGAGTGGCTCGGGCACTCTGCACAGCACCATGACACTGTTAGGCTTCCACACAGATGACTCTGTAGGATTAATGTTATGCGGGTCCAAGAAGCAGGGATCTCTGCAGCATTAATCCTTTCTGTTATCGGTGCTGCATTCACGGCACTGTAAGCAATTGCGGCACCCGAAAGCAGTATGCCTGGCTACATCTGTACTGTATGTGTAAAGGAGCAGTCCAATCCCAGCACCTTGTTATACATGGGTAGGAAGCAGGGTTTCCCTAGAGCTGAACTTCTTTATTTAAACTGCTGGGGCCTCCTGGTTCCTAAGAAACGTGGCGGGAAAGGTAGCGTCGGCACTCACATGTATTTAAATCCATGCGTCACTCTGGCTATTAGGAAGAGTGACTTCTTTATGGCACATGTGACAGAGAGATTTAGATCTCCATTCTGTTCCCTCTGGAAAGGAGGATACCAAACTACCTCTATAGGTATGTATCTTCAGGTCCATGGGGTTGCCAGAGCTAAAAATAGTTGTGTTCAGCTTCCCACCCATAAAAAAAGAGTGTTAAAAAAACGTAGACTAGGGGAACAGCCACTTTAAGGGCTTTTTAAGTTTAGTCTAAAAATCCCATTACTATGATCATCACAATAATTAATAACATTGAAGATACTATATTTAGTCATTTTGTTTGGGGCAACCTTAATTTTTCATGTCTAATTAATCATTAATTCCAATCTTACAGTGATAAGGTCTTAAGGGCAATGCAGTTTTTTTAATTACTGTAACAAACCATGTGCAGGAAGTCTCCAGATAAAATGATCTATGTGTTACATGAATACTGTATGTCTGCAAAATAGTTAACTCTTGGATAGTAAGGGCGCTTATTACTTGTGTTTTGGTTTTGCCAGCACTCGATTTGTTTGGTTTTGGATTTTTACCATATTATGGAAAACAATGCTAAATGTAATAGACCATGTAAAGTACTTAAAATAAGTATACAGTCATAAAGCAATTAGTAAACAATAGAATTGAAAAAGTCAAATATTTAAAAAGATATGTTGAAAAACGCTGATATATGAGAACTTATCCTTTTAGGTTTTGGTTCTAAACAATTTTTGGAATTTGATTTGAGATCTAAAAATCTTCAGGATCTGTGTTCTGTGTTTGGTTTTGGAATCTTGTAGGTTATGATTTCACTCACCCACTTTTGCCAAAATCTACTAGATAGTTGTACAATAAAATGCAAAAGAAAGACATGGCAATAAGTACATATATATTTATGTAGAGCGCACTTTCCCCCACCCCCTGAGAGATATGGCGGCTACGGTTTGTGTGGTGCGTTACCTGTGGCTCACAGGAGGCCTGAACCTCCACCGCTGGGAACCTGGGGTGTATCCTAAATCGATTCTCGTTAGCGCCTCCACCTGTGCGGGATTCTATAGTGTAGAATGACCCTGCTGCAGGACCCACATACAATACACACACTTGATAAAAGATAACTGTTTACTGTATGCGAACAACTACTGGTGTACAGCCTACCCACCAAGTCACGCACGGCCGCAACCTATCACTGTGTTCCCACAACACCGTGTCCACACCCTGTAGGGTTTACCGTCCAAGTTTTGAGGTGTTCTTGGACACCGAACCTTCCCAGTGTCCTCAAAACCCAACCCATCCAAATGTGCGAAACAGCGCTGCCCCCACTAAAGTGTTGAGTTGGTGCACTTGCTAGATAAAGGTACCTGCAGGGTGTGTCCACACCCGGGCATGCAGATGATGAAGATAGGATCCACGAGTCTCTGCGAAGCCTCTGCATTTGGTGTTGTCTCGCGTGGACAGCGCCACCATGAAGAGAGTCTCTTGGTGGCACATGTCTGGTCCCAGAGCATCTGAGGCCAGGATGCAGCTGCTTCCTGTCTTTGTCCCTCACTATAATGCTACAGGGGCAGTGTCCCTATCTATAGGCCTGTCCCTGCAGCAACCACAAGCTGAGGTGAGCCGGGGCCTAGCTGGGGCCTAAGGGGGTTTCTGCCTAGTGCAGGGGTCACTGACATCCTGCACATGCACACCCTACCCTTCTGGTGTCCCAGCTCCGACTGGCGTGGTCCTCAGCACGTCAAATGTATCAATATCTGCAGCTACAGCTGCAGCTATAAAAAGCTACAGTCCTATTGGCTGCCATAGATCAAGTGGTGCCTTGCTCCTATGCATCCTGGGGGCTGTAGTCCTGTGTCAGCCTGTCTTCCTATTGGCCGCCATTTCGGGTGTCCTGCTGCGCATGCGCAAACTCCCTAATTGCCGTCGGACTCGGGAATGACACTGCGCCTGCGCGTCCAAATCCAAGACGGCGGCCCCTGCTAGCCAAGCGCCGTGAAGCTCTCGGCGACTGGCTCACCTCACAGCTGCCCCCACAACACTCCCTACACCCGCCGGGCATATTTCCTCACTGTCCGGTAGCACCCACAGCCGCCACGGAGGTAAGGGATCATTGGGAGTCCAAGGGGGATTAAGTACAAGTTCACCTTTCATAGATATGAAGTAGCAGAATTTCTTGCATCACCTCCTTTGATTATGGACATGCATGCAATTCATTGCCAAGCAATACAATGCAGGCCTGTCAGAAACTTAAACACATACGTTTCTGTGGAATATAATAATGTATGTTTGCTGATAACATAAAATTAGCACTTGAATAGTAATGAACAACAGAGAAAGTCAAATCTTACATCAAAACAACTCAAATAACTTGGCTTGCAGAGTAAGCTATTCTGAAATTGTCTTTTATACTTTACTTTGGCTGTGTTTCAGCTGAAAATGAGCATCATGAGAAAGCTGTGCTATAATATTTAAGTAGTAAGGTTATAAAATTATATTTTTAGCATGAGATTTTAAGACATTTACAAAATTAGTTTTAGCCAGGTTTATATAACAGATTTATGTTGACAAAGGAAAATAAATCCCTGTGTACTCTGTTTCTGCTAAATATATTATTCAGTTCCAATTTGAAGCTATTTACATTTAAATAAAGAAACTTTTTAAATTAGCATCTAGCTGCAAAAAGGGGATCAGGACTTTTAATACACTTGTAATATAAATGTATTACATCATTGAAAGAGATGTGAAATACCAGGCAGTCCAAACATTACATACCATACTAAGAGCATACACATGTACTGTATGTGCTAGAGTCCTGTTGTGTTTAAAATAGTTATTTAATTACTGAAAGCAGCATTTCATTAAAAATCTGACTTTTTAAAAAAAATTAATTAGTTGTGTAGTATAACATAATACCTACAGCATATTCCCCTCCACCCCCCACACTCTATATGTCCTTTGTAAGGCCGAGGCTATACTAGGCACCAGCCGTAGTGGCAATTTGTGGCCTAGTGGGAGACGCAACAGGGAAATAAAGGGAAAATGCTGCACACTGTCAAAAAAATGAATAAAGGATACAAATACCGGTGCTCCTGGTTCAGGACTCTGTGATAATCCAAAGTATAATGAAAGGTAAAGGAACAGGGCTCCACAGATTTCTAAACAAACTAATTTATTAGCAAGTAAAAAGGGGGACAACAGAGTGATCTCCCACAGATCCCTTTTGTCACTGCACAGTCTGGCTAATGGAGTATATAGCAAGGAATAGGTACTTCTTGAAGGAATAAGGAGTGAACAATAGGGGAGACCCTGGTAATCGCACCCAGTGCTAGGAGTAAACAATTACCTAAAACTGCCTTATGGGCAAAACAATAAACTTTTATTAAACATCTATATATACACACAATATAACGGCGCAAGAATGAATAGTAAAAACAACTAAAACACAGGTACGGGTGTATAGAGGAGGTGCGTATGCAGTGGATAGCTATAATTCAAATATATTAATAAACCCTCCTGATAGAGTCGCAAGGTGGGGAGAATATACAATAAAGGTGGTAGTAACTGGTATAGTCACTAAAGCTGATAATACTCGCTAATAAGCAAGCAAGATATACTACCTAAATATAGGGAGGGGTGTGGTGGGAGTATAACTGTTGCTGAGAGTGTATAGATCAGGCAATATCAGGCGTCACAATCATAGATAATACAGATCGTGCTGTGGTCAGTGTAGCTGCTGCTGTGGCAGTATTAGTATAATAACAGTCTCACCATGTATGTCAAGTGCAGCTATAGCTAGTATGCTCACGATTAGCAGCAATTGCCTGTGTAATGCCCCATTAGTGGCTGGATCGCCAGAATCACCTTAGCCTCCGATACACCAATGCGTTCCCTCCCTCCCCACTACTAGAGCGATATCACCCGTGACTTCCGACGTCAACGCGATGCGACTCTATTAGGAGGGTTTATCAATATATTTGAATTATAGCTATCCACTGCATACGCACCTCCTCTATACACCCGTACCTGTGTTTTAGTTGTTTTTACTATTCATTCTTGCGCCGTTATATTGTGTGTATATATAGATGTTTAATAAAAGTTTATTGTTTTGCCCATAAGGCAGTTTTAGGTAATTGTTTACTCCTAGCACTGGGTGCGATTACCAGGGTCTCCCCTATTGTTCACTCCTTATTCCTTCAAGAAGTACCTATTCCTTGCTATATACTCCATTAGCCAGACTGTGCAGTGACAAAAGGGATCTGTGGGAGATCACTCTGTTGTCCCCCTTTTTACTTGCTATGCCAGTACTATCCCTTTGCACCGGCTACTATTATTGCTATTTGGTGAGCGGTATACTTATAGTTATTCAAACTAATTTATTGCCAACAAGATCAACGATTCGGCCACACTTGGCCTGTCTCAAAAGCAGAATGGCATGCCCGAAACGTCAAGTTATCTTGTTGGCAATAAATTAGCTTGTTTAGAAATCTGTGGAGCCATGTTCCCAGACGCAACGGGGAGGCATGGCGGAGGCGTGGCTGTGACGTCATGGAGCTGGTTGGCCCTCATTGGCTGAACCACTTACGTGACCCGGCCATCTTGCAGCAAAATCAAATTATTTTGTCGCGCGAACAATCACGCACGTGCGTTCAATGGCTGTCCTCTTTGACGCATTGTCTTTTATTTGCGGCGTGCGCACCGTCGCTCTCACCATGGCCATGGCCTAAGGATTTTTAGTGTATAACGGTGTCTCCCCCACCCTTTGGGAGAGTCCCCTGTTACCAGGTGTATGGTGCATGCTATCTGTTGGTTCACAAGAGGCTGAGTTGTCCGCCGATGGTTGTGGTGACTGCAGGACAGGCTTCTGGGCTATATACCCAACATTTACTCCATGGTGCACAGCGCCTCCATCTGCTGTAAGCTCGAGATGTATGGAGGCGATCTCCTATGTTAGAAACGGTAACCTCTCCCCCCAGTAAGATCACACACCAGGCAGGAGGTATATTCAACTGAAACGGATTTATTCCTGTACACTCACAGCACACGGCAGGTCTCTGCCCAATACAGTCTCTGTTCTTGTCTCCCAAACTTAGGATGGTCCCTGGACCTTCACTACGGGTCAAGGGCCCCCGCAGCAGTCCCTGATCTTCCCCAGCCCTCTAGCAGGACCAGGGGAAAAGGTAATCAATCCCTCTCCCCCTTAGGGAAGAGGACCAGGGACTGCCAGTGCACAGCAGTCCTGTGTGATACATTGTCTCTCTTAACGGTAGAGACACTATTGAATTTGGGGTTGCATCTCCCTTAAGTACAGTAGCGGGAAGGTTCTATGTCTGAACCCAGGATTTGGCAGAACACAGACTTAGTCACACCTCCTCCCCTGTCACTCAAGGGACTGCCTGTGTAGGGAAAACCCATAATTAGTACCTGCACTGCCTGCTCCTACCAGGACTTGCATGCTAGTAAGGGCAGAATGGTATCCAGAAACCAGCCATGGCTACAAGTGTATTATGCTTCCTTGAGTTGCAACCATTTATGAAGCCATGCCACTTCCTCTTTTGAAACAGGCAGCCAAATTGCATGTCGTGGGAAGCAGGATCTTCAACGATCTTTCACGGGAGAACTGATAGGTCGGCAGCTTAGATCATTACTTTGCTGTAAAGTTAATTTATTTAAATTATTTAGTTAAACAAAACAAAAAACGTACACGAGGAAATGCACATTTAAATGTCATGGTTTAGGTTATTCAGTTGCATTCAATGCAACTTTTTTTTTTACCAAAGGATAATCTGTGTTTTTGGGATATAACTTTATACTGCAGCAGTAAAGGCCATCTAGTCCTGCAGTAATAGACTACCTATTACTGCAGTAATGAATCTCTAGATATTCATATCCCACCTGGCATATGAACATCCATAGAGGGTCATTCAGACAAGGTTTTGAAATGTGATTCAAAGATTTAAACCTACCCTAAACTAATTGAGGTTTTTCATTTTAAACAAGTGATGGTTTAATGGACAGGGTAATCTAGTCTGGACTTTTACACTAACCATCCCCATGTCCTCATGTACTATCATGGTGATAGGAATGAAAGTCAGGTTGCAACCATAAAGGCGTGATCTGTGAACTACAGAAAATAAAGTACAGTAGGAAGTCATTTGTTGATGCTTTTTTAGTTTGACATGGGTTTCATTGACTGGACAAGGATGGGCTCTATATATGATAGAAGCAGTAACTTAAAATTCCCACGTAGAATATTTTGAATGCCACCCTATTTAGGGGTAAATTCTAAAAAGTCAAAATTGGCCATTTGGGACAGTTTCAATTAAAATCCCCATTTGAAATCTATGGGGATTTAAAGCCGAAATGGTCCATATCTGATGATATAGAATTTACCCCCTAATCTTAAATGTGAACACACAATTATTCCAGACACTTATTTATTGCTCTTTTTCTTTCTTTTCAGGGTAATCAGGAAGCTACAGCACCTCCTGACACAATGGCGCAAACCTATGCCTCTGCTCAGTTTGCCCCGCCCCAGAATGGTATTCCGCCAGAATACACAACTCCCCATCCCCATCCAGCTCCAGATTACACAGGCCAGACCACAGTTTCAGAGCACACATTAAATATGTACCCTCCGGCGCAGACACACTCTGAACAGAGTGCCACGGATACAAATGCACAAACTGTCTCTGGCACAGCTACAGTAAGTCCACAATCCATTTTGTTTTATTACCTGAATGCCATTGCGGAATGTTTAACAACAGATATCTGACAGCTGAAACAGATAAGTGATATAAAGATTAACATTGTGTGAGAAAGATGAGCTATGAAAAGAAGGCGACAGATGCAGATAAATTATACAACTCAATCAGAGCAAAAGTGGAAGTTACTTAAACATATTTTTAAAGGATTTGAATGAGTTATGTAAGAGTTACTGTTAGCCCAAAATCTGAGTGTTTTAGTCAATATGATAAGTCTATAAATTATGACGAGTAACAATGAAAGTAATATATGCCTGTATTCATTTAGAGGTGTTAAATAAACTTTATTCATGCTTTGTCTCCAATTTGCTCTTTAAGAGTCTGTATCACATCAAAAGTGGTACAATTCCGGGGCAAAGAGATGCAGTTGATTCTCTGTGAATATATGAGAAATTATCTAGTTAAAAAGCAGTATGATTTTTCCTGTCCTACATCTGGTACAATTTGTCTTTACTATAAAGTTGAACCATTTTTGCCTCGTTACATAAATCCCATTCTGTAGGTGGAAAGTATTGAGTAGGAAAAAAGGTAAATGAGAAAATTGCAATATACTGTAAGTTAGAGAGATGGAAGAGCAATTAAAAACTATCTCCGTCACTATATACTCTCTTTTGGGTATTGAAGTTAAACAAAGTCAAACAGTCATCACTTTATTTCCCAGGCACATCGGTTTCCTGTTTCATCAAATATGCATTTTTATTTAAAATATATTAGTTACACCTTACCTTGAACTCATCTCATGAGGTGCATCACGTAATAATGGAATAATTCAAAATTATCTATAAAGTTTTTATGCTCTGTGCGAAATGTAAGTTCAATAGTCAGAATTTAAATTGTTTTTTACTAATGAGAAGATAACTATATTAAATACCTCTAATAGTAGATGTTTCATTATACATTTTTTTTGTTGCTTCTCTGAAGTGAATACTACAATATGTATGTGCAGGGTTTACACTTAACCCCCACTCCCATTTCCTTATGAATGCATGATTCTGAGTGTTTTATATTCAATTGGATTTCTAGACACAAGACCTGCCCAAGGCTCAGTTGTTTTGTCAGTTATATATGTCCGTTTATGTATTTATAAAAGCTGTATTTTACATAATGTCAAATTATTGTATATTAAAAGGGTTATTCTGCCATTCTATTCAAGGAAGAATATTTTTTCAAATATTCTTAGGATGCTATGCTTCATTGGCAAGCATTTATCTTCATCGTGGTGGATATACATATGTATATCTTCACACACAAGTTATTTGCATGGCATGTGATGCATTCAAATTGAATTTGGAGAATTAGATATCCATGGGTTTCACATGTCTTCAGGGGAAATACTGAGTGTGTCATACATAACATGCTATTATTTGTAAAGTGTAGTGGTTCACTATAGATGTGTTGCAATTAGTCTCTCTAAGGATCTGAATCATAGATCTACCTTTATTAAATACACGCGCCTGCATGGTATTGTGAATGCTTATTGGTTATTTTGCAGTATGCTCATGACCAGGGAGGCTGCGAGGTAGCTCCCCTCTCTCACCCTGCCCCGAACCCACATGTAACGTACGAATAATGACAGAGACCGGAACTGGAGGTATAAAAAGCTGCGGCTATTTATTTTATAACAAATAACTAATGGGGTAAATGCCACTCCCTGCCAGAGTGCTCCTTTGACAGGAGGGGCCGGTAAGCCGGTCCTTGAACCTCTGACCCCGTGTCCCCTTTACGGCCAGGGCCCTGTGACCCAGCCATTGTTGGAGCGGGCTCCGGAAGTCATGTCTAAATGACCCTGCCAACTTGCACTCCTCCCGGGCTTAAACAGCCCAGATCCCTGTCTGGCAAGACCAAGCACCTACACCCCAATAGCCAACAATGACGGGCCTATTTAACCCTTAAACTTGGCCCGTACCACCAAAACCCACAAAGATCCTCTCCAACCTCTCCTGCAAACTGTTATTGAAAACGTCTAGCCCAACTTCCGACATGTGAACCCTGTCTTCCCTGAACAAACCACTCGAGCTAGCATCGACATCTGTGTGTCTGATCTCCCAGCCCAGAATTGCGCTACAAACTTGCCTGTGGCCCTATTCACCTTTTTACATGCTCTGTCGACTGCTCGCAGTACCCTTGCACCCCTTAAAGCCCACTTATAAACTATGTCTGACCACACGACCTGAACCGTTGGCCGTCGGGCAAATATCAGCACTATTTGGACCGATCATGTCAATTGAGCGCAAAGCCGCCACTCTTACGCCGGTGATGCCCGCAGACCAGACCCGTCCCCTGTGCTGAGGTGGGACGTAGGGATACACGCACCCACAGCAAAGGGAGCACATCCGGAGTGTGGTGTTAGTGTTGCCAGGCCAGGTATAGTAAGGAAGACAATACTTGCCGGTACCGGTAGTAGAGGAAGAGTAGTTATTGCTGTTGCCAAGGTCAGAGATTGGAAAGTTGCGGAAGGTCGAAGGTATAAGCTGTGTATCAGGGATGCCAGAAGTCCAAGTAGAGCCGAAGTCGAGAGCCAGAGGGGGTAGTCGTCAAATCCGCGTCAATACCTGAGGAGTCACTGAGAGATTAGTCAAATGCTTCCATACAGAACTATGTCGAGCGACGAGTGATGGGAAGCACAGGCATAATAAGGCTGGCCAGGCCAATGGGAAAAGGGGGCAGGCCTGGAGGACTGCAAGGAGTCCTCCCTGATAGGAGGGAGTGTTACAGCCCAGCTGAGTGTAGTTATTGATTTGCATGGAACTGTGTGATGCTTGGGGGCTACGCCTTACTGCAGGAGCAGTGGTTAAAAGTGCTCTGTTAGGCGTGTGCTCTGTAAGCTGGGAATGCATGCACATAATGTCTGGGGCTGGCGTGCGTGTGTGCGTGGATTCGGTGACTGACACGCGTATGCACATGGGGTCAGTGACAGACGCACGTGTGTGCATAGAGCGCGGAGCCGGAGACACATGCAGAGGCTGCGGTTCAACAGGCACCTCTTCGGTTGGTGCAATCCTCTGATGGCGAGGAGCCAGAATGCCAATGGCAGACAACGGGGGTATGTGGGAATTGCGCTGCAGGCGCTTGGACGCCTGAGTACCGACGGGAGGTGAGTAATGGACGCGCTGACGGCGCTGAGACACCAGATTCCTTACAGCCATGTCATTACCTCCTGTGTCAAAGAGCAGAATCTGAGGTGGCCTCCTATCCCTGGCACCATGTCACGTTCCCCCCCCCCCCAACCCGCTTGCAAAACCTGAGTATTCGCGACAAGCTACCGCATAAGCTCCCACTTACCCAGAGCCACAAGAGCTTGCACTAAATTCATCATTGCGTGTCCCCAACGCCCATAAGTCTAACAGGCAATGCAAGCTGACCTGGTCCACCGCTGGCGCACACTTATGAAAAACAGTTATCCGTCCTTGGCGTTGATGGTGGAAGCAACGTAGGCGGGGTCCGGGCCGAGACTTGTCTTCCTCCATTCCAGTTCCATGTTATCGAACCATGCCGGGGGCAGCACATGCTGCCCCGAGCGCCGTGACCCTGGCCGGGCTGCCCTGCACCGCTGACTTGCCATCACACTGCCTGCAACTAATTTTCTCCATCACTGCCCACAACTTCCTGTTTTGTTCTGCCACCTCCTGCAACTGCTGTAGGTGGCCGATTTGCCACCACACTGCCTCAACCGCTGTGGCCGGTCGTCATTTACCCCTACATGATGCCCTGCCTCATGGCTCTGCCTCCGGATGCTGCCGCCCTGCTTGCGGACCCTGTTTTCCGGCTGCTGCAGCCTACTGCTGCACCCTTCATGGCTGAGCCCCATCGTGGGGGCTGGCATCATCGCTTGGCAATTGCTTAGCGTACAAAGTGGCAGAAATGTACCGACCTTGTCCGCTTCCATGGCCCCGTCTGTTTGTGAACAAGCAGTCTAGATGCCGCTCTAATCAGCCCTCTTCATGATTCAACGCCTCAGTTTGGAACAGACTAAATTGCTCAGATATTGCTAGTGCCATTACTAGTCTGGGATGAGAGCAATGTCTGCAAGGGTATGTGTAATTAAGCTTGATGTGATGCATGCTTGCAGGATCGATGACTGACCTTCTTATGGTACTAGCCGAGAGCGCGTGTTTTAGCAGAACACCGGGGATGCCACGAAACAAAAGAGGGGGGAAAATCGGCCAGTTGCCCACTTAGAAATCCCAGCTGAAATAGACAAGAAATATGTAACCGTTATCAGCTTGTCATTGGTTTTATTGTCCAAGCGACCATGCTTTGATGCCGCCGTCCGGGCTTTCCCCGCCCTTCTGTAAGGAAAAACTCAGGTGAACAGGAAAACTGCCGCGCATTTTTTCTGTTTTAAGAAGCTAGTAAAATTAGCCAACGGTGGAATCACCCTCTGTGTCTGGAAAACCGTTATTTCCTCATAAAATACATGCGTAATACCGTATAACCCATTTTGCTCTCTCTAACTATGTATTTGCAACCATGCTTATGCCATTATAACTCCGCTGGGGCGGCAATAATTAATGATGAGTTAACTAATTCACCTAAATTGTTGGGAGCATTTCTCTTGGCCACACAACCCTGGTGTTACAGAGTAAGTGACAATCTTTCCGCTGGCCACGACACACCAAAAACGTGCGTTCTCCCAGCTGGGACCAGACTGCTGCTTCCGAGCTGCCCGATACCCACATCAGCCAATAGCACGAACCAATTTGCAGTCCCATTCCCAAACCAGCCCCCGTCAATTTTAATAACCCTTTACCTGAGATCTCTGCAAATGGCTGTCGGGCAGCAAACAGGCCATGCTCCCGCCAGCTGGGCTTTGAGTGGCCCACGTGTAGCCCCTCCCCAGGTAGGGGAGGTGGGGGGTGGGTCTGAGAGGCGAAGACAAGCCCCCTGGTCAGGATGTCCCCGCGCCTGGTCAGGAGGGGGCCGCTTTACCATTCAAAAGCATAGTAGTTTTATTCCTACACAAAAAGATTGGCGTAAAGCAGATGTGGTGCCTATATTTAAAAAGGGAGCTAGATTACACCTGGGGAATTACAGACCTGTAAGCCTGACTTCAATAGTAGGGAAACTACTTGAAGGTTTAATGCGGGATAATATTCAGGAATACCTAATGGAAAACAAAATTATTAGTAATAGTCAGCATGGATTTATGAAGGATAGATCTTGCCAAACTAACCTTATTTGTTTCTTTGAGGAGGTAAGTAGGAATTAAGACCAGGGTAATGCAGTTGATGTGGTCTACTTAGATTTTGCAAAGGCTTTTGATACGGTTTCACACAAGAGGTTGGTGTACAAAATAAAGAAAATTGGACTCAGTAATAATATATGCACCTTGATTGAAAACTGGTTAAAGGACAGACAACAGAGGGTTGTCATAAATGGAACTTTTTCAGGTTGGGCTAAAGTCGTGAGTGGAGTACCTCAAGGATCGGTACTGAGACCCCTGCTTTTTAACTTGTTTATTAATGACCTTGAGGTTGGGATCGAGAGCAAAGTCTCCATCTTTGCTGATGATACTAAATTGTGTAAGGTAATAGAATCAGAGCAGGATGTAATTTCTCTTCCGAAGGACTTGGAGAGACTGGAAACGTGGGCAGGTAAATGGCAGATGAGGTTTAATACAGATAAATGTAAGGTTATGCATTTGGGATACAAGAATAAAAAGGTGACTTACAAATTAAATGGAGATATATTGGGGGAATCCTTGATGGAGAAGGATTTAGGAGTGCTTGTTTTTTTTTTTTTATTTATAAAAATATTTTACCAGGAAGTAATACATTGAGAGTTACCTCTCGTTTTCAAGTATGTCCTGGGCACAGAGTAAAACAAAATAATACATGGTTACAAATACAGTTACATAAATGAACAAGGTATACATTATATACAAGACATTGCATGCACAGTTAAAGAAAATATATATTATGAGCGTATGAAACAGTTACAGACCAGATTAAAGTGTGAGACAGCCTTAGATTTGAAAGAACTTAAGCTGGTGGTGGATATGAGAGTCTCTGGTAGGTTGTTCCAGTTTTGGGGTGCACGGAAGGAGAAGGAGGAACGTCCGGATACTTTGTTGAGTCTTGGGACCATGAATAGTCTTTTGGAGTCTGATCTCAGGTGATAGGTACTGCATGTGGTAGGGGTGAAGAGCTTGTTCAGGTAGCTGGGTAGCTTGCCCAGAAAGTATTTGAGGGTGAGACAGGAAAGGTGAACTTTGCGCCTAGACTCTAGTGATGACCAATATTGTTCTTTGAGCATTTCGCAGTGATGTGTGTTGTAGTTGCATTGGAGAACAAAACGACAAATTGAATTGTAGAGGGTGTCAAGTTTGCTAAGGTGGGTTTGAGGAGCCGAGCCATATACTATGTCTCCATAGTCAATAATTGGCATTAGCATCTGCTGTGCAATACGCTTTCTGACCAGGAGACTTAGGGAGGATTTGTTCCTGTAAAGTACCCCTAGTTTGGCATAGGTCTTGGTTGTCAGGGTATCAATGTCCATCCCGAATGTTAAGTGGGAGTCAAACCATAAGCCCAGGTATTTAAAACTAGTGACAGGTGTTAGGGTGGTTTTAGCGTTGGTTCTAATCAGGAGCTCAGTCACTGGAAGCTTTACAAATTTAGTCTTGGTCCCAAATACCATTGTTACCGTCTTGTCAGTGTTTAAAAACAGTTTGTTTTGGGAAATCCAGTTTTCGAGTCTCAAAAAGTCAGACTGAAGTATGTGTTGAAGGTCAGAGAGGCTATGGCTGTGTGCATACAGGATTGTGTCATCTGCATACATGTGTATTGAGGCTTCCTTACAAGCTGTGGGAAGATCATTAATGAACACTGAGAAGAGTAGGGGCCCCAGAACAGAGCCTTGCGGGACACCACAGGTGATATCCAGGGGGTTGGAGTTAGAGCCTGAGATGGACACATGTTGGGATCTTCCTGATAGGTAGGACTGAAACCAGTTTAAAGCATGTTTCCCTATTCCAGAGCTCTGGAGTTTGTTAAGCAGGATAACATGATCAACTGTGTCAAAAGCCTTTGCAAAATCTAGGAATACTGCACCAGTGAGTTGTCCCCGTTCCATTCCGCACTGGATTTCATTGCAAACTTTTAGCAGGGTAGTTACGGTGGAGTTTTTGGGACGAAACCCAGACTGGAATTGGCTAGGGAAATTTGTCTTGGTGTAGAAATCGCTTAATTGGGAGTGGATACATTTTTCCATGACTTTGGATAGGATTGGGAGAAGGGAGATTGGCCTGTAGTTTGAGACAGTGTTTTTGTCCCCACTTTTGAAGATTGGGACAACTCTGGCAGTTTTCCAGGTCTTAGGGATATGGCCTGCAGACAGGATAGCGTTGACTATGGACTTAGATGTAGAATATATATATATATATATATATATATATATATATATATATATATATATATATATGTATGTGTGTGTGTGTCAATCCTGAAGGGAGGAAAGACTTTAAACAACAAAGAGAGTAATACTCAGCTGACAATGATGAGTGCATGCAAGTCAGTCCAAGGAATCGAGTTACAGCATATATATAAATAATTCAGAAAGTCCACAGGAGTAGCACCATAAAGTTTAAGTCATGCTGAAATAATCAATAGTAACTGCCGATAGTGAACACTCTACGCGTTTCGCCCGTGGTGGGCTTCATCCCGGAGTGGTAAGAGGGTAGTGAAGGTGTGCTAGGCTTTATACCATTGCAGGTAAGTATCGGCGCTGCCTCCTTTAATCCGCAACCAATAGCGGAGATGTTTGAGGAAGGCGGTGTCATATAAGCAGGTGCCCGAAGTAACACAGTAATTGCCGATGCGTCATGAGAGGATGTAATCATTTCCATTTTTCTACTTTGACTGTGGGTCCAAGTCTTTGTTTCTTATTTGATGGTTTATTCTGAGGTTTATTCTGAGGTTTATTTAGAGTGCTATTTTTAGGGATTGTCTTAGTCCTTTGTGTGTTCTCTCTCTCTTTCTCTCTCTCTATCTCTCTCTCTCTCGGGCCATGGCTACTAAGTAGTATTACTCCACAAGACACTTTCTAGCGCGGCTCAGTAAATATAACCCTTTATGGCTTATTTAATTTGAATGGTATGAAGTCTTCCAGCATGGGAGGTGTATTCTGGAGCAGCACTTCTTAGTTAATGTGGCCCATAATACCAGCATTGAGATTATCCATTGATATCTGCATTTCATATTACTTGTGAATTAGGAAGTTAGTTAAATGTCTCTTTGAAACAGAAGTTGTCACAAACCATGCTTTATTGTGGCAAACCCATCAGAAATATGATTATTGTCTGGAGCCAATGGATGAATGTATGTAAGAATTGGCCATAAGAAGCTAATTTTCTTTGTCTATGCAAAGTTGTCAGTAATTATTGTCCGTTTCCCTATGTTTTACAGTACCTACCTCACCCTTTTCCTGGTAATATTTTTGGTGTCGCCATCATTATAATGATTTTAGTTTTACAGGTATGTGGAGACCGTTGTTTAAGTCCATTTCTTGGGTGGCAGATAACCTTTTGGTGTTGATATGGAAATTCTCTTAGGAAGTGTGGGACGGAACTCATTTAAATATACTTTGCATATCCATGAGCAAATCTCCCAGCCAGGTACCTCAGTTGTGTTCCTTTTTCACACAGGCATGTCTCCCTAATTTGTTTGGAGGGATGTTTGAGGGGATACATATACAACTGCTATCCCCCCCCCTTATGAGATAACTTGTCTTTACTTATATTTAGCTTTGTAGGTGCCTGTTAAACTAAGGGAAAATAATGTCAGTTGCCGATTTCTGTAATATCCCGTTATTTGCCCTGATTTAGCAGAGCTCCGTGGATCTGATCTTGTGTGTTTCATTGTTGTGTAGCCTAATCCATGTATTAAAAAATATTTAGTGTTGTATTATTAGGGAGAAAGTACAGTATGCAGCAAACAATCTATTCTGAAACACGTAGGGGCCTATTCTTTAAGCCTCGATAACCCACTTATCGAGGCCTTTTTGGCCAAAATGTCTACTGCTATTTAGTAAGTGGGCGATAAAGGCATGAATTGCACATTTTTTCTGCCATCCAAAACACATCATCGGGTGTGTGGCGATAAGCCACTTATCGGCAGGTTTTGAAACTTGTGCAATTGTAGTAGCCTCAATTAGTTTATCAAGGCTTATAGCGGCTCTAGAATGGTGAGTTTCCTCCCAAAATCCTCACGCCAGGAAAAGTTATTGTGAGGCTGGGGGGAATCTGCTGAGAAGGCGGCAAGAAAGGACATAGAAAAAAATGCTTTTTTCCTGCATCGGATTGATGCCAGGAGTCTCTGTAGCTGATACCCATTAATATCAGCTCTAGAAGAACCTGGCATGAATCCCATGCAATAAAAATGCATTGACAGGCAACTTCATTACCTTAACAGCTAAGCGGTTGGCCTAAACATCCATCCTTGGGGCTACTAACCCCTTCACCCAATCCCTCTACCCACAATAAACAAAAACAAACAATAACCCAACTAACCACCTCCTCTACCCCCAACAACCCCACCCCCCCCCCCCAACACATACAGTACAGCAATGGGCAAAATAACTATTATCCAGATATGGATAATAGCTCATTTGCCCATTCAAAATTAAACATTAGCCAGCATAAATAAAGTAAATACAACTTTCTACTTACCCCTGCCATCATGAAGGGCATCCTCATCAGCATTCTGCAGGTCCATGTCCTCCGTGGCCAGCAAGAGTACATGAAAAAATACAATCTAATGGCCCCTAACCCCTTAATCACTTTAGCGATTAATAACCGCTATAGTAATTAAGGGGTTAACCCACCCTCCCCTGCTACCCACCATGGAGGCCTAAATACCCACCCCAGCCCCACTATACCCACCCTCTACCCATTGATTGGCACAGTGGTTCATCATGCCCATATAATATGGCATGATAAGCCACTATAGCACTCAATGGTCACACTAATAAAAATCATTAATGCCAGAGGTACACAATAATAAAAGATATACACAGGCACCTAAACACCCCAAAAATAAAATAAGTAAAAAGCCTAATAGTACACATGAATAAAAAAATTCTATCACCAAAACAGCAAAATAATTAAAATTATGTTATTCCAAAACATAAGAATATTATTAAATAAACACCTATTCAATGGGAGGGGTTAACCCTTTTATTACCTTAGCGGTATTAACCCCTAAGGTAAAGAATGGTTAACTCCACCAGCAACCCCCCCCCCTTCACCATCCCCCGATACCCACAATAAACCGGGCACTGGTATTTTACCCCTTCATTGTCTTAGCGGCTAGCCGTTAAGGTAATTAAGCTGTTTCAATAAAAAAAATTAGACTAGTGTATGTGAGCAGGGGGTCTCCATAGCAGAACCGCATTGATTTGAGGTCCGGGGACCCCTGCTTCCCGAGATACAGGCCCCGTTATGGGGTGCCGGTATCTCCTATGCATTTTATTCCCATGGTCATGTGACACGAGACATTTAAATGCTTAGGAGATAGTGGCACCCAATAACGGGGCCTGTATCTCGGGAAGCAGGTGGTCCCGGACTTGAAATCAACGCTAGTGTCTCCGGAGGCCCCTGCTCACGTACACTAGTATTAATATTTTCTATAAAACCCTGCGATCACTGGCAAGATATGCGCAGGGAGAGGCGGCTCTCTCTGTGCCGCTCTCAATGCAGCTGGGCCAGATCGCAGGGTAAGCCCTTTTGAATGAGGAGATCATCACGTTGTTGGCTACTCGCCAGTTTTGGGCATTTTGCTATCGCAGGTATTCGAGGCTTTCTGCATACCATGATAGCAACAATAAAAAAACAAGCAACGTAACCGGCCCAGCAATATTTTTTATGAAGGTTTATAGAATAGGCCCCTTATTCTTATCATGGTGAACCTTTGATTTTGTTTTGAATGTCTGATGAGCAATGTGAATAATAATGACAATAATTTCTGGCATGTTGTCTAAGGAAATGGCAAATCAAAAGATGGCATTTACTGTGTAAGTGCAAAACAATAACCATAACTTTGCTTTCCCAATCATTTTCTCAATTTAGGGAGACACATTATATCACTTGAATTAAGTGTTTGTTACACATTTCTTGTGCTTTTGTAATCATGTTTTCATTTCATTGGTGTTCATTATGGCAATGCTAACCTGGCATTATCAACTTTTGTTAGAGTGAGAGGTAAAGAGTTCAAGGTACAAAGAGCATCGTTATCAGTTTTTGCATCGTATGGAACCTGTCTTGCAACACAGAAAACATTTGTTTTGATGCACTGCATCATTTTAATGGTTCTATCAAATAAGAAATGTACCAATTACGCTTCTAATATCTGTTCATTCTTATCAGACAATTGGGCCATTTGTTGATCGGTCTCTCCCTCTCTAGTTCCTTCACTCTCTATGCTTCATAGCAATTTTCAGCCCCCAACATTTTAAACTGTTTAGATATTGGTCCCTGCCTTGGATCCCCATAATCTCCTTCCAGCTCTAGAAATGTTGAAAATTATTATGTTCACCACTGCTACATGACCCAGTACACTTGGTTCGTTACACCTGGGCTCTCACTAAGGAGCACGCCTCTAGGTCTTCTGCATTTGGCCCTGACCCAGGAGCGCATCCTTTGGACCGTTCCCATTTATCAACATTAATCACCTGACAAAAATGACCAGTCTGCACCCCTCCAGTCGTGACAAATGTAATAACTCCACCACACCTTTACCACACCCTCTTATCTCTTTTTTTTTATTATTATTATTATAATAATATATAAAATTTCAAAATGCAATCATAACAATAAACAGAAAATATAACATTACCCCATAAGCCTGGAACACTTAAAGGGTGGGTGGGCAGGAACCTTTTGATGAGGCATTAAAGGGATGAGAGAGAAAGGTCACAGGGTGACAGCGTCTTAAAAACCTGATGTAGCGACGCCAGTTAAATAGCACAATAACCCTGCCCCCTGCTGATTCAAAACAATGGCCGCTTCTTCCGCTATTGCATTGTATATGACCCGCAGTAGTACAACACAGGCTGCAATAACATTGGCTACACATGTACTGTACCTTACCCTTTTCCTCTTCACAAATTACTAAACCTATGTTCACCAAAAATGGCAAGACAATTCAGATAAATCTAGACAAAAAACGTATATAGGATGAAGGGGTGGCCACATATTTTTTGGGGTCGGGGGACATTTGAAGAATGAGGCCCCCACAAATATTGTGACATGATTATATATCGGTCCACATTGCACTGATTTCCGCCCTCATGTCTTTCTTATTTTTTTATCCTAGTGTCTCTCTCCTTTCTCCACCTCATGTCTTTTTCTCTCCTCACTCTTATGTCTTTCTATTGTCCCTTCCTCTCATATATTTCTCTTTCCCCCTCATTTCTTATAATCTTTTCCTTCTACCCATGTGTTTTTTCTTCTCTCCCTTTGTGTGTTTCACTTTCTTTTACCACTTATCTATCATTTTTCTCCCATATTTTCCCTTCCTCCCACCATGTTTTCACTTTAATTTTCCAATTCATTCTTTTAAACATTCCTTTTTTTCTTCTTCCCCCTCCCGCTGTGTTATCCACCCCTCATCTCTTTTCTCATACATTTTCTGTATATTATTTGACACCTCAGCCTCTTTCCCTTCTCCATTCATGCCAGTTTTTCTGTAAAGCTGCATTCCTGGTGACATAATTATTATTATTTTTAATAGATGTGAAGCAGGGGGTCTCCACAGAGCTGAACTGCATTGATTCAGCTCTAGGGACCCCCTGCTTCCCAGAGATACTTAACCTCTGTAGGTGCTGTCGGTATCTCTGCGAAGTTTAAAGCTCCCGTGTCATGTGGGCCAATAGAAAGACACAAGGGATGATGATGCGGCTTCCTATTGGTCTGCAGGACACAAGACTTGTAAACCCCATATTGTAAACCAAGCCGGGGTTCCTACTCACAGCACCTACAGAGGTTAGTATCTCAGGAAGAAAGCGGTTCAGCTCCAGAGACCCCCTGCTTCAAACCTATTTTTTTTTTAAAGGATTGGCATTAATACCGCGCTCTATTAATCTAACAGTGGCTTTCTTTCGCTTCTCCTGAATTTGTAACTTATTTTCCTCTTCATGTCATTCTCGCTTTAACCCTCATGATTCTTTTCTCCCCAGCATCTTATTGTATTTTTGATGTATTTTTCTCTTTTTTTTACCACATCACGTTGCAAGCTTTTTCATCATGTATATCTCTTATTTTCTCCTTCAGTTTCTATTTATTTTTCACCCCTCCTTTTGTGCTTCTTCCCCTTTCATACTGTATTTGTCTTTCTCTTCCAGATTTAGCCCTAATCTCTAACTTTTTCTGGCTCTCCTACATGCTCCAGACCAGCTCAGCTCTCCTCAGCTCTCCATGATGCCCAGCGTATTGATTGTATAAAGGGTGGGAGGGGGACCCGGGGAGCAGAGATGTAGGAATTATCCTCTGTGGAGGGCCCACTACAGATAATTGATATGACTAGCAGTGGGGCGGCCCTTAAACCCACTGTAGTACAGCAGTACTCGCTTAGCCCTCACCCTGTCATCAGCCATGATAGAATGTTCTTTGTCTTAGGGTGTGCCTACTAACCTCCTATACTGCACCAAAAATATATATTTTGAACCCAATCCTAATTGTATCCCTTTTATTTTCATAAACTGAATCAATATTTAACAAGTGACAAAATAAACCCAACTTCAATCATTCCAAAACTACAAACTTTTAGCCCAGTCCTAATTCCGAGCCATCATTTCTGAGTGTAAAATTCTTGGTTGATGTTAAAATAAAGACATTCAGTATATCCATTGAGCTCAACCACTGCTACATTGTAACTTGGGTATCATACTCATACCGTAATTGTATTTAATTTGATCCAGAGGAAGGAAAACAAAAACCCCAGTTCTACATTTTCCAATTATCTCGGAACAAAGTCCTTCCTGACTCCAGTAAGTGAAGCAGATCGCGTCCTGGATCAATGCTCTGCCAATAGTTTAACTTGTTCAGCATATCCCGGTACAAAAAACAATGAGTGCACGCTAAATACAAATAAATATTGAATACAATATACTAAATATTATGATAACATATAATAAATAATATAATACAACATAAAATCCATGAATTTTAAAATTGCTATTTCAGGTCTCAGCAGCTTGTATCTTTAAAAGATGAATGTTTTCAAGGGCTACTTCAAATATGAAATCTTTAAAAAAATAAGTCGTTTTCAAGATATCCTTGTATACCTCTCCTTTCTAAAAATATGTCACTGCTGATGGATGCTTGGACCTATTTCTCACTATCACTTTCATCCAGTTATTGCCCTGTCTTTTTATCTGTTTATTTACTACAGTATTCGTTCTACCATTACTTCTCTACCTCATGTGCCTTAGATTGTTATCGTGGATTCTACATCTGTGTTAGACTCATGGCATATTTTGTAAATCAGTATTGCTGACCAGAGGAAGAGAGTAGAGCGCTCGAAAGCTTGTCTTATAATATAAGTTGTTAGTCTAAATAAAAAAGGTATTGCCTAATACTGAAGTTCTCATTTATTCGCAACTGGACTAACATGGCTGTTTCGATTTAATTCAATACAAAGATGTCAAACGTTTTCCTAAATATACTGTATTGTACCTGCCATGTCAGTGTTCAAAGATAGTCAATTCAACATTTTCACAGCCCCTACTGTAAAAAAACATTCTTATCCTTATATGGTTTATATCTGTCTTTTTTTTCTTTCTTGATTCTTCCGTTTTATTTTCTGGGCCACAGCGAACACAGAGGTTCTGTTTGTGCTCACATACACTCTAGATTAACCAAAATAAGTTGTACTAAACTGCAAGATTTGTTGACAATTTTTTCTAAATATCAGTGTCTGGCCCTTGGCTGGAAATGTGTTCATCCATATGTTGCAGTTTTCCTTATAAATCTATTATTCATTGACCATACGTAGACAGATTTTACATGGTGCTTAATTTAGTGTATTCAACTAGTGTGGGAATTGCTTAGTTTTACTAGTCTCTCTCTCTCTCTCTCTCTCTCTCTCTCTCTCTCTCTCTCTCTCAAACACACATCCTTATACTGTCTCTTAATATACAGGAAGGCCCGCTTCTCGGCGCTTCGTTATCCAGCGTTCCGCATATCCGGCGGTGCCGAGAAGGGGGCCACCATCTTTAAACTGCAGTCGCGCATGCAGACCACAGGCCGCACAAACGCAGAACGGCGAAAAACGCCTTTCTGTGCATGCAGAGAACTGAAAATCGCCGGATCCGCTTTCCGGCGAGTTTTACTATACGGCAGGGCCCTGGAACAGAACCCGTCGTATACCCGGGGCCCTGCTGAATATATATATATTTATATATAATATGATATAATATTAATATATATTATTATATATATATATAGGCAATACAATACCATGTAGAGACGAATATCAGAGGCAGCACTCCAAAAGGTTGTCAAAAGAATATATTGTATTAACAGGAAATCATCATAATGATGTCTTGTTAATACAATTTATTCTTTTGACAACCTTTTGGAGTGCTGCCTCTGATATTCGTCTCTACACGGTATCGTATTGCCTATTTGTACTATACAGGATTTGCACCCACCTTATTGATTTCCCAGACGGAGCGCCTATTGTTCCTTACTATATGATATATACACACACACACACACACACACACACACACACACACACACACACACACACACACACACACACACACACACACACACGCACACGCACACATGAAACAAAAAGGGGGGGTAAGAAGCAGCGCCAAATTGACGTGTTGAATATGTGTGGAAAAAAAAATATGAATAAAATAAAATATTCTTATATAAAATTCCTAAAAATCACCAGCAGTTTCAAGTGAGAGTTGGACTGCAGGGTCCGGATGCTGAGTGACCAGAGTTGGCGGTGACTTGTATCACACACTGCTTGATTTTAACCTACCCTTGTGAGGGGATTTTCTAACCCCCCTCCCCTTGTCCCTTTCCCAAATAAATGTACTGTATTACGCTATGGGGCGTGCGCTCTCTCTTCCTTTTTTTCCAATATATTTATATATCTATATAGATATATATATATATATATTAAACTTTAAATGCAATCATAAACTGCATCTTCAATTGCACATTCTGAACAACTTTGGCACTTAAAATGTAGAGTGACAATTCTAGATCTTTTGTATGGAAGATATACACCTTCTGTCACACACATTAGAGTAGAATCTCAATTTTCATTCATTTGGAACGTTAAAGGAAATGTCATAAATCTGCCAAACAGGATTCATCCATATTTCTCCCCTTATGTATATTGTGACAATCAACACGTCCTCGATTGAATGGCAATTACTCTGTATAGAAATCACCATTTCATCACGGCTTATGATTGAAAACATACTAATGTAATATTTATGTTGTATGGATGTTGGAAAAGGATTTTGATTTTTAATAGATAGAGATTTTCTACGCAATCTGGAATGCTGACTAGAGATATGCAAAAGGTTCGACCAAGGTCGTAAAGCAGGCAAAATGCAGCAGTTTTCAGGCACAAAAGAAACTGTGACTTAGTCAGAGTCCACAGGCAAGTCGATAAGCATTTTTGCTTGATTTTTAAATGGATGAATTTCTGTATTATCGCTATATAGCTTAAAGCAGCATTCCCCCTTACTTAATTTCTTTTTTCAGGATGGAGCTGGGGGATTGTGTGGAGCGGAACGGTGCTATTTTCAGCTCAAGGAACTCACGGCACAGAAGATACTTACAAATAAAGTTACTGGGTCTAAATCTCACTCCAAAAGAAACAAAATAGCTGTCAAATCTTGGGTCAAAAGCACGCTGCAACATCGTAGGTTGCAGCTTCCTATTGGACGGCTATTTAAATCCCCTTTAAAAACCCAGACAGCACAGTTCAGCTCTGCAGAACCCCCGATTTCAATACTGAAAATATAGAGGGGTGGATTGCTGCTTTATGCTAACATCTTCTATTATTATTATTATTATTATTATGATTATTATTATATTATTATTATTTAACGTACAAGGGACCGAGAGAGGAAGATATGTGTTCCAATCTTTTTTTGGTCCCCAAGGCCTCTGAAGGGTTTTGTCCCATTCTAGATTTGAAATTCGTCAACCAGGTCTTAAGGGTCAGTCCCTTCAAGATGGAATCTCTGAGGTCCATATTCAATTCTCTTAAACCCAGGGATGTCCTAGCATCAGTAGATCTAAGTTGCACATATCTACATATCCCTATGAGTATCCATAAGAAATATTTAAGATTTTGTGTAATGAAATCTCATTACCAGTTTGTCGCACTCCCCTTCGGACTAGCTACAGCTCCGAGGACATTCACCAAGCTGTCATCATAGCCCATCGCAGGAAAATGGACACCTTCATTCTTCTTTATTTAGACAACATTCTAATCAGAGCTCATTCATCTCCAGATGTAATGTAGAGATAGTTCTGTGAGAGCAACAGCTTTTTGGAAGGCTTATAAGTATGGAAAAGAGCTCACTGTCCCCTTCTCTGAACCTATGGTTTCTGGGAATGCAGTGGTAATTCCAGCATGGGTAAAGTTTTCTTATCTCCAGAAAAAGCCTTCAAGATTTCTAGAGCAGCAAAGAAGCTGAGTCAAAGCCATCCTATTTTAGAAGGCCAGTGTGCAAGGGTACTGGGTCTCTTTACTTCAGCCATAGAAGCAATGCTGTAGGCAAAATTCCATATCAGGACACTTCAAACCCAACTTTCTAAGTTATTGGGATAAAGAGCCACACAATTATGCCCAGCAGATCACTCGATCTTTCCTCACTTGAGAGAGTTTAAGATGGTGGGAAAGCCTTCTGAATGTCACATACGTTATTTATCGATGCCAGCTTAAGTGGTTGCGAGACCCTGCTGGGAAACACCTTTTCTCAAGGAAAATGGTCTACAAAAGAAAGCTCGCTCCCGATAAACATCTTGGAGATCAGAGAAATCTTCAGAGCAATAATCCACTTCTTCCCTCTTCTTTGAAAAGCAGCTCTCTGAGTAATTTCAGACAATGCCAGAGCAGTGGCTTACCTGTGAGCCATGAAAAGTTCACATGCGCTAAAAGGGGCTCCAAAGATTCTGTTTTGGGCAGAAAAATGTGTTCCCCAAATACAGGCACTACATATATCAGGGAAATTAAATTAAATACCTCTGCAGATTTCTTAAGTCATTACATAATCCACCTTGAAGTCAGAGGTGCTCAACCAAGTGAACTCCAATTGGGGTAGATAGATTTCATTGCAACAAAAGAGAATACAAAACTCCAAGACCTCTGTTGAAGTCTCGTGCAAGCAGCTACCTTCACAGGGGCATTATCCATTCATGGAAAAAATTAGGAAAAGGTAGAGGCTATCATAAAAGCCCAATTCTGGCAAAAATAGGACATGTTTGTGGATCTTCTAAAGATTTCCATAGACACTCCAGGGATGCTACTTCCTACTGGAACTCTTCAAACAGGGCCCAATAAGTCATCCAGATCTGCATTTCTTGCCTTGATGCATGATGATTGAGAGGCAGTATTTAAAGAACAAAGGATTGTTGGACAAGGCATTCCAGACTATGCTCTGCAATAGAAATCAATCTACGTCCAAAATATACCACAGGGTATGGAACGTTTACTCCAATTGGTGTGTTCCACAAGATTTGAATCCAGCAGAAATGAAATCTCCTCATTTATTGGAATTTCTGCAGTGTGACTAGGACAAGGGTGTTAGCCTTAATTACCTTAAAGGTCACGTTACAGCCTTAGAAGTGTTTTTCAATAATTCATTAGTTAATGACAGGGGTGTTTCTCATTGTCTTAAAGCAGTAAACAAGCTTAGACCTTTGGTTCATTCACTAGTACCTGCTTGGTACTTAAACTATGTCTTGGAAGCATTATCTTCCACTCCTTTTGAACCTTTATTTCAACTTACCGATAAATGGCTTACTCTTAAAGCAGTATTCTTTACAGCAATTACTTCAGCCAGAGGAATTGGAGAATTACAGGCCTTATCCTGTAAAGCATCTTACTTTAGGGTTCACCAAGTTAAAATAATGATGCAGCCTGTACCTCAGTTCCACCCTAAATTAGTCTCAGAAACAGGACATTCATTTTGTACAAACCCTAAGGGTAAAAAACGAGGAACACTTGCATTGCTTAGACGTGGTCAGAGCCTGATCTCATATGTTGTTAAATCACAACCTTATAGGAGTTCAGACTGGTTGTTTGTGGGTTTTTTTCTGGTAACAGGAAAAACTGTCCTGCTTCTATTTATTCCATCACTAGATGGATTAAGCTATGTATTCAGCAGGCTTATAAGGTTAACACCTGGGCTGTCCTTTAGTACTTCATGCCCATTCTACTAGGACCATACCAACTTCATGGGCCAATGAGGCCCTTACCTCATCCAAATACATATGTAAAGTGGCTACTGTACATGGCCTTCACAGAATAAATGTATTAGGCATTATAAGTTAGATGTACCAGTCTCTGAGGAGGCTACTTTTAGAAGAAAGGTTTTAGAAGCCATCATTCCAGACTCTTCCCACCCTTTAAGGGTTCTGATTTGGTATATCCCCATTGTGTGAACTGTAATGGGGATTATAAACAAATGTATACATAAACCATTATTTATCTTTCTTTAAGTTCTTCCATGAGACTACACATTTTTTCCCATCCCGAAGAGTTGTTTATTTTTCTGTTTGAGGGCTCTATTTATGGTTGATGATGTAACAGAGTTTGAGGAAAGTCTCAGCAGCTTGGCTAAACGTATGACTGGGGATCTGAGGTGGGAGGAGCCTTTGAAAACTCTGTGGCATAGGTGGTCCTACATGCAGGACGGAGGGGCATAAACCCCATTGTGTGTACTGTCATGGAAAGACTCAAAGAAAGACAAATAACAGTAAGAAAGGTCTACCTATTAGACACATATATACTCAAATATTAATACATGTGTAGATGTAGACACCTTTATTGCTTCAACTGGCATGTTACAGCAAGACACACACAACGTGCCAGCAAAAGCAGCTGCCATTGTATGTGCAATAAATGGGGGCAAAAAAAGGGTTGGGGCTTTAGCACTATTGCACCGTTGGTGTGGACCAAGGGGTGCAATAACAATGGCTAAATCTGTAAATAATGTACAAGTACAGATAACTGTTCCAATGTGCACACACATACGTAATCAGAATGTGAGTTACATATTGTAATATGCCATAAAACTCTGTTCAAACTATTATTTTGGAAATCAAAGAGATAAGAATTTCCACTCCTTAGTTCTTTTTAGTGTGTGTCTACATTTTATCTCCAGGATCAGTACAAAAAAGTCAGAGATGGAGTGACCTGGTGGTGAGAAATGTGGTTTGTATTGCGGTTTGTGTTTGGTAGTGAATCGATGTGCATTCATAATTTTGTGCCATCTCTGTTTGGCTTCATCCATGTATCCTGTATTTGGAGAGTCTGTGCTTTGAAGGTAGTAAACCAGAGGGACTAAATCCAGTCCTCAAGGGCAACCAACAGGTGTCTCAATCAGTGAGTCCATCTTTTTGATTGAGCCGCCTGTGATGAAGTAGGGATATCCTTAAAACCTGATCTGTTGGTGGCCCTTGAGGACTGGAGTTGGCCACTAATGTAGTAGATTATAGTAGAGAACTGGCATGTGTAATGCACAGTATGTCCCTTGGATATTAAACTGGTTGTTGTGTGGGGTACAGATAGTATCCACTGGGAAATATTCTTGCATGTTTGCAGTGTACTGTTGCAAGAAATGTTCCTTGTGGTGTTTTGGTTCTCTCTCCGGGGGAGTTGGGGGTTGTTATTATTAAGTTAGCTAGGTTATAAGGCTGTTAATATCAAAGCAGAGGTTGCATAAGAAATATATATTTTCAGGATGTTTTCTTCACTGAGTCTTAGTTGATGCATATCACTACTGAGAGTACTTTATTCCAGATCAGATTTGGCTGAGTTTTTGTATGCAAAGAATGACGAACCAAGAGGGGATATTTAATACTGTACGGTACATCTAATTATAATAGAGACTTTTCGTAACTCTTCTTTAATTCCTTCTATAATCACTCCCCACTAATATCAAGCTGATGCAACTGAGGCAAATGAGATAAAAACTCATAAATGAATATGCTGCGATGCAAAACTCTTCATTAAGCATCAATTGTGGAGCAAAAAGTTTCATTAACTTACTGTACCTTATACAGCTTGGGATAGGAAAGACTCACATATACAATCAAATGAGGATTTTATTCATCTGATAATGTCCCTCCGTTACTTGGAAGATGGAGCCGATGTACAGATGAGACCAGCGGACTATTCTGGGAAAATAAATATCAACCATTTCTTCTTTCGATACATTGGCCACCCTTAAAAGTCAAATTATTCATGAGAAATTAGATTTTTCAGTTGAAAAAATGTTAGGATATTATACTTGTTGGACATTGTGAAATTCAAAAGTAAAATGGCTTAAAAATAGTTCACTGTTCAAAATATGTGTGATTCTGTTCTGTTTAGTTTTGCCAAAGCTTTAGCAAATGTATTCATGCCAAATGTATTCATGCCAAATGTATTCATGCCAAAACTTACAGAATTTGTCACGTTTTAATAAATGTGGTAATATTTGTCACTATTTTTGCCGATATTCGCTGAACATTTGCAATAATGGCTATCACGGTACTGTACTCTCCAAGGAAGATATTTACAGTCAGTGATTTTCGCATGTCCAAATTTCACCAAAATGTGCAACTTGTCCAGCTGATTCGTTCATCTCTATTCAAAAGTATTGCAAAATGGAGGTGAAAGAACACGACAGAAATGGTTAAGATAAACTTTTCTTCAAAATAACAGATATAAAATGAGAAGGTATCACAGAATGACTTTATGCAAGATGCATAAGGGTCTGTTTCTCCCAACTTCAAAACTAGGGCATAATCAGAGAGGAAAACCTGCAGTAGATTAATTACAGGAAATAAAAACCCTTGATGCAGTAAATCGGTCAAAGCCAGGATTTGACAGGGTGTTCTTGCACAGGGCCCCCATGCTTAATCACCCAGTAGCGCAGATGCGACCTCTGCCCTCTTAGCTTCTAATCACCTTTCACCTATGCAAGGTCTTCTGGTAGTTGTAGTCCAGCTTTTGAACAAAATGGTAGAACTGTTAAAGGCAGCAGGACCACAAACAAGTCCCTGAATCGCTTAAGTATAATGTCCCAGAAGGAGTATATCAAATGGCAGTGCAGAGGCTCCCAGAGCTGTAATAGTTCCCATACCCAGGAATGATTTGTATCCATTGTGTCTCTCTCCCTCCTATACCTACACTCTCTTTCCCTCAGGCCTCCATCTATCTCTCCTCCTACGCCCACTGCCCCTCCTTCTTTCTCTGCCTCCCACTGCCCCTCCTTCTTTCTCTCCCTCTCACACCCACTGCCCCTCCTTCATTCTCCAGCTCTTTCTGCCCATCTCCCTCTCTCTCTCTCCCAGACCATCTCCCTCTCTGCCCCCTGCACTTACTGCCCCTCTCCCTCTCTCTCTGCAGATCTCCTTCTCTGCCCCCTGCGCTCACTGCCCATCTCCTCTCTCTCTGCCCATCTCTCTGTCTGCCCCCTGTGCTCACTGACCCTCTCCCTCTCTCTCTGCCCATCTCCCTCTCTGCCCCCTGCACTCACTGCCTCTCTCCCTCTCTCTCTACCCATGTCCCTCTCTGCCCCATGCGCTCACTGTCCCTCTCTCTCTGTCCAACTCCCTCTCTGCCCCCTGCATTCACTGCCAACCTCTCTCTCCTCATTTTCACATTGCTCCATTTGTGATGCATATAGTTCTCTCTTTCTCTTGGCACAAATTCAAACAGAGCATAAGTTGCAAGAAGGGAAAAGACTTATTTCTACCACAAGTGTGTTGGATTAGTCACAGTGGAGTGGGGGAGGAGTGAAGGCAATCTGTTATTTGTGTTTTCATAGAAAATGTTGTTGTGTCCAATTTGTGTTTGTGTATGTGTGTATGTATGTGTATGTTTATATATATATATAACACATGCATATACATATACATAGACAGACATATACAGAGATGTGTCCATATATTGGCACAGTAATAGTGTTGTTAAGCCAAGGCATTAGAAAAGAAAAGTACTCTCCCTGGGCAATTTTTGTTTTCTTTTAAAAAGGCTGTTCTGGATTGTGTATATAAACACACATAAACATAAACACAGACACATTTTGTTATATATGTATATATATATGAATACATATATGAATTCATATATATATATACATATATGTATAAACCATACGATACCGTTTGAAGCACGAGATCAGGAGACAGCACTCTGTTAAGTTTGGTCACAAGTTTTTGTATTGAAAAAGACACATAAACCGACGTTTCGGTCCCCAAGTGGGACCTTTCTCAAGGTGGTGTGGACCACACCCCCACTGGGGGA